>NC_137586.1:34798885-35398885 GCF_963210335.1 Falco punctatus
AACTAGACAGCACTGAACACCATTACAGTGCAGTCCTTTCAGTTGGATGCAATTAGGGGTGTGTGAGTCCTTCTAACAATTGTTGCAACTTCATTCTAGACCTTTGTTCACACCACTGAATGATCAATATAATTATTTGACTCTGCAATGATCCTAGTCCTAAACCTGAAACACATCTTTGAATGCACATGCTTTACATCACACAAATGTTGGAGGACAAACAACAGATTAATTGCTGGCCCTAATGCTGTGTTTGTGAGTGCTAAGAAGTCATTCCAAATGTTCCAAAAAGGATTAATGCAGTATAACAAGTCTATTTAATTACTGAAAGACCAGTGATCCTCATTTTACTATAAGCAGCTTTTCCTTTATTTGGAGGCTGTAAATAGAACAGAAATCATTACAGGGCAACTATAATTCCTGTCCCAGAATATTTGAGTTATAGCAGCAATATAGTGAAAAAAATATGTGAAAGCACAGGGAGGTCTACATATACACACTGCATTAGTGTATGACAATGCAAGATTAGGCACGTTTTAAAATGTACCAGCACTCCTCACTATAGTTAAAATGCAGGAAAAATTCCTACGCTCTATGTAACGACGTGATACCCGTTTCCTTAACTTAAAAAGAAAAAAAGAAGGCAACAATTAAGCCAGTTAAAGTAATTACATAGAGCTTTAAAAAAAAAAAATTCCCTCAGGTTTAATAAAACCGAAGTCCATGACTCGTACAACATAAACCTTTCTAGATGACTGAACTACAGGCAGTGAACTCACCTACGAATGCATACATGGTAAACTCAGAACTTGATATAGTTTAAATTATGTGTCTGAATCAAGACAGCCCAATCAATTTTCCAATTCTCCTTTCTGCACAAGCTGGTTATTCTTTAACTGGAAGATAAACAATAGAATAACTTTTGATGTTAACCCTTGGTTAGCTGTAAACTGCTCTATTTCGGTATCACCTGGGGAAAGTGTACAGACAGACTTCTTTTCATTTTTATAAATTCACGTCACTTCCCACCCTGAGAAGTAGACACAGTAATTCTGTAGGTGTTGATGGTACAGCTGGCTCACCACCAACCCTGAAATATCATCATAAAGGAAGGAATGAAAAAAACAATGACTTCAGGAGCAAAAGCAGATGGCACGCTGTGTCCAAAACGCACAAGTTACCGATTACGTATTTAGGAGAGTTTCGGTACAATCAGCAGGGGCTTCAGGCAAAGGCAGGCCCTTCAAGCCAAGACTCCGGACTAACCCGTTACAAACCACCGTCCTCCCCTCAGCTGCCTCACAAAACAGACCTGCCCAAGTCTGGGAGATGAAACAGGGTGACCCGCATACTCCAGAAACAAGCACGGTTACATGAGCTTGGGTTTCACTTCACACACCAGCCCACACTCCTGACCGTCCATCTTCCTCCCATGCTGGTGTGCTCTGGTCTGAGCTACCAGCCCACTTGACCTGAAAACCTAGGCTCAGAGTGGGGAGAGGGATGGGGAACCACACTGACATCGAAGACCACCCCTGCAGGCACTGCAGGTGCCTCCCCTGTGGCAGGCCAGCTGGCTGCACTTACATAAACTGCCCATGACAATGGTTTCTTTCCCCTTTCTGTCTCAAGCATTTTTCCCCCTCACTGCCCTGGGGCAAGAAAACTCCGTGGGCTCCCTGGCCGCAGCACAGCCTGCCCCATGCTGTGGGCCAGCCCTGCCCACAGCTCCTGCAGACTGCAGCATAGGTGACCCCAGGAGCCCCCCAACCACAGACCAGGTCTCCCATGGCGGGCTGAGGCCACAGCCATGTTCCTTGCCAAGGCCCTCTCCCACGGAGCAGTACCACCGCAGGGCTTGCAGCGGAAGAACGCTTTGTGCCAGCCCTCCCTGCTTAGGCAAGTTGCTTTTGTCTGGGCATGAGAAAACCCGCTAAGACATTTCTTCACAACGCAGAGCCCACTTGAGGGCTGGGCACCGGTGCATGGGTTTTACTTGCAGTGAAATACAGGAAGGGCTATGGCTATAACTCTTCAGCCAGTGTGTATCTTGGTATTTCTGCCTCGCTGAGATGGTGCTCAAACAAGCGGTGCTCTGCCTCTTCCCCCTGGGACCAGAGGCAACCTGCCTGCAGTCACCTGGGGAGCCATGGCAGTGCTGGGGACCGGGATAAGGATTTTGAGGTCCTTGCATCTAAACACTGAGTCATACTTTACACTGTCATCACAGTGATAAGCATTCAAGCTCCTTGCGTCAGCATCCCCACCCTCTTCCTTCAGAGGAACTACATAACCGCAATTAAAAATCACACCTAGATTGTGGAGTTTCACGCTGAAAGAAAAGGTTTGGTCATTTGCAAGTGCATGAGAATGCTGCATGTACACATACAACCTGATTATTTTTTTCTTTTTCAAAACACAATCGATGAGTCAACAGGGAAAACAGGTGGCCTGCGGAAACATAAACCTGGTCATATGCTGCAAAAGTCAGCACGTAGTGCTGTGAAAGAAAATGTTTTAAGTGAGGTCAATCTGATTGAACAAATCTACTCAGGTGAGCAAAGTTTTCAGGCTAAGGTCTTAAATTAAGAACATACCAGTTATCTGATGACCACTGGATTACAGATTTATTTGTTTTATAATGGTACTAGTACCAGCATATGAGCTTCCTTCACACAGCAAGGCTGTATCATGCCATTGGTTTTTCAACAGATCCAGTCACTGATTTCAAAAGGCACTGATTTCCTAAAACCACAGCACAAGGCAGCAGATGATTAGACATAATACCCACCTCAAAAAACTAAACTGTCCTAACAATCAAATTGTAGGTAATTACAGGAAGCACAAAGCCTATCTCAAGAAGCCAACATTAGCGTCAGGGACACTGATTGTAGGCAGTCTGTTGGGATATGGGGCCAATGACTCCCAACCCCCCACCTCCTAGCCCCTGAGAGTAATTCTTAAGGACAAGCCGGTTCCCCTAGAAACAAAGTGTTTCACAAATCTAAAAAAAAAAAAATAAAAAAAAAAAAAAAAAGGCAAAAGACAAAGACTGTTCTTTCTCCCCTTTCAACATGTTTAAGTACTGCATCAAGCATGGTATGTGAAGTCCTTTGCTTTAGAGACTGCGGTTGCTCTTGAGTACAATCTGATTCTTAAAGAAAATGATGGTTTAGTACTGAAGAAATCAAATAGCCAGTTACGATACTGACACGACATTCTCCTCCATTTCTTGTCAAGAAATTATTTTGATCAGTCTTGTTTCCTAAAAATCGAAGTGGTGTGCATACACATTACATTTAATCACAAAACATTTTTAAAGCAGAACCTTCTTCCCAGCATATCTCACCCAAACAATGCTCACAGTGAAATGGGACCATCTAAGCCTGACGGGTTTTGCCCTTGATAAACTTAGCAAACCCACACACCCTAACAGAAGATAAATGCACTGCAGCCTTAGAGAGGATCAGGATTCCCTCCAGCCCCTAGAAATCTCCCACCACTTCCACTCTTCCACTATGAAATGTCAATTTGTCCCCATCGCTGTCAGCAGACAAAAGGTGGTGACACCAGGAGCACATGCAAGGGAGTACACGGCCGCTCCAGAGGGACACCATGAAACCCACTGGGGTATAAATTTGGGGCTGAGATCTTGTCAGATCTTACCACAAAGAACCAGAGGAAGTGGCATGGCTGCTGAACGATGGAGAGGTCAAGCTGCTCGCAGCCATTTCATGACCCAGACAAGTCAAGGTCAAGAGATTCAGGTAGCAACGTGGCCTAGGCATGAGTTACAGCACAAATGAATTGTTTTAACAAATCGGCTTTGGTCAATTAAACCTAACAAGACATGTTGCATCACATAGCAGGGTTCTTGACACTGAGGCCAGGAGCTGAGGCCAGCCTCGTAAAACACGTCTTTTAACACAGCATAACAAATTTAAGGTAATCCGTCCAGAAACTGCAGATGTCAGAATAATAAAATACAAGTTGTCTTGACTAGGAGATGTTTTCATACTTTTAAATCAGGGACACTGGAGCGTAGTCATCCTTTCAAGATGTCTGGCATCATTTTCAATGGCATTAATCATGTAATGGAAAGCTGATGCTGCAGTAAATATACTCACTATCTCTCAGCCACAAGGCACTTCCGTAATAATCTTCTACGCAAATCCAGCATTTCCTTGTTAGTCGCTTTATCAAAAAACGTGGAAAAAAGGCTTGGCATTTTAGGCCAATGCAACTCACAAGCAAAAAATACATACTCCGTTCATATTTTAATTATATTTAATTTATAAAGACATGGAGTTTGTAATTACTGGATTCTTATGTGTGCACATTTCATTGCTTCTATTTTAAAGAAAAATGTATGAATCCTATGACATCTTTGCAAAAGATAGCTTCTGAAAGATACAGCAAGATAACTGACTAAAAATTAAAATATGATACTAGATTTAAGATAAATAGTTCATACTGATCTCTCACTTGTTTAAATTCATCCTTTATGAAAATATGTATAGTAATTCAGGTTAATATAACTTGAAACATATAAACAATATGTTCAAGACCTAAATGTTTAAAATTCTCAATTGTCAAATAACTGCAAATAATACAGAATATACTTACTTGTGCACAGCATTTGCATCAAAACGTATAGGAAAACTTGTCCTTTTTTTCTAGTTTCTCAATGGACACACTGAGTTTCTCACACAGGGTTCACTAACTGTTCGTTTTTGTGTTTGGTGTTCATGTTCACTCTCCAAGGAAGAAAAGGGGAACCATTTTGTTCAATTTCCATGTGTATTTTTCCAGGGGGGAAATAATTAAAAGTCCATTAAAGCCATAGAGATGCCTTTAGTGAAGGTGCCTTTATGGAAGGACACTGGAAAACAGAAAAGTTTCCCTTCCACTCTGGAGACAGGCAGTTACTGTTACAAAGTGCGAAGTTTCTCCAGGGAAACGAACACGTAACGGTTGAATGTGCTTCAGCTAAGCTTTTGCACACTTTCTCCATTACTGTATCAGCAACTTCTCCTTATTTTAATTCTATTTCTTAGGTGAAAAACACAGTTTAAAAGGTCCCAAACACCATATGTGGTTAGGAAGAAAGCAATGTTAAAATGCCTTCAACATCTCTGTAATTTAAGTCACCTTTTTGTCTTGAGGAGGGGCATGGGGGCAAGAAAGATGTAGCACAAAGGAGTCATGGGGCATAAAGGCAAAAGCTCCAGTCCTCAAGCTGGTTAAAAACTTCCAAAACACTATTACTGGTAAACACACTTGAGACTATCAGTCCCTCCTCAGACAGAATCCCCCACAAAAGCCAAGTCTGATGTGCCCATCTCCCAACGACTGTGGAAAAAAGTCAGAACAAAAGTTGCACACCAATAATGAGGTTCATAAGAAAAGGCTAAAGAAATATATTTATTTAAAATACAAAAAGTGCAATATACTTCCGAAAAGGAAAGAACCTCCCTGAAAGGAGAGTTTGCAGGGGGGAGAGTGTAAGAAATTAATCTTTCTGTAAATAAAAAGGTGGGGGGAAAAGATTAACAGCTGTGCTAGAAGAATGTTCCCAGCTTCACACACAACTCACTGCTCCCAGACGGTACAATGTACACACCCAAACCAACTCTCTTTTCTCTTGGACAAAGCTAATAATCTTAAGATTTACTTCCCTTTTACTAGCTTCTGAGCCTTTCAAACCTCTTCTAATCCAGGCTTCACTGCCCTGAGCCAGGTTTTCAGCAACTGCTTCTAGAAGTTCCACCAGAGTTTAAAAAAATAAAAATAAAAAAAAAAGGGAGACAGAATAAAAACATGAAATCTCACTATGAAACAAATAACACCTTCTTTGACATCTGTCAAACAAACTGGCTAATCACACAGACCTTCTTCCTTTTTCATATTCACTTAGCAGCTAGAAAGTGTCTCCAGATAAGAGATTTATTTCTTCTCCACCCCACAATGGAAGGAGGAATCCTATTCATTCGATAGCCATTTTACTTGATCTTGAGATCATCCGAACTCAATTCATTACAGCAAAGCAATATATACCACCTTGCTGTTCAGACCGGAATGTAATGCTTTAGGAAGCCTCCTGAATTACTGTGCTTGGTACTGTGGTCCACTGCTCCAAGAACTGGAGGTTCGGAGGGCCACCAGTCCTTAAGATGTCTACATTACTATACTAACAGCAGAGAGGAAAAACAGGGAAGGGAAAGCTGGACAAAAAAGCAGGTTTGACAGCAATTTCATGCAATCAACCTTAAAACCCAACGTGCAGTGGTATTTAGTGTTTAATTATTTTAATGAAGTTTTCACAATTACGATGAATTCAATATGCATGAAAATTAAGAAATTTAAAACATAAATCTCTGCTGTTATTTGAAGTATTTCCTTTATGAATTAGTGACCTTATTTATAGTTTAAAAGCATTTATTTGTTCCCAGTATTGTTCTTCTGTCTGAAACTACCGTGAGGCAAGAATCTTCTGTTTTCTTTTCTATTCTTTTCTTTACTTTATAGCTTTTTTGCTGTCAATCTAAATGTCATTCATAAATTAACACTGACCTCTAAATTTTAAACTAGTTGCACAGAATTTACTTAACCATAAGCCTCTTCTGTCTTAAACACAATTAATGTCATTTAACCCTGTGAAAATTACTCTCCTTGGTGTGCCAGGTAAGAAAAAACAGAAGCTAAAAGCTCCTTCTAAAATGTTTATGTATTTCATTCCTGACTGCAACAGTAAAACAAAATACAGAAAATTCCCTTTCTTTCTCATGAACCTGTCATATGACCCACAACCCTGTTCTGAGAGAAACTAAAATAAAAAGAAAAAAAAATACACTTTTTTAATTCTGCAGACCTACTGTCCAAATGTCAGCTCACACATACACATTCTGAAAAATGAAAATTGATGGGTGACCTTTTTAAACCTTTTAATGTCTTGCATCTTCATAAACAAATCATCAATTGAAAAATGTTATTACACCTGTACATACACCAGATTAACCTCCATCTCCTAAAGACAAACGTCTTTCCTGCCTGTAATTTTTAGCACCATAGGGATACTCAACAAAGTAGTCAGCCAAAATTTTACATTAGAAGACTAGAAAAGAAATCAATACAGTGTCTTTTTCAGTTGACACTAAAAGTTTTTTAAAATTACATTTTCTGCATGCCTGAATAGACTGGAATTTCTCAAAGTAATTCAGAGTTTTAAAAGGGTTTATTATGCCCTACCAGATGCTTAAACTACAAAAAGCTCTTGTCATACAAGGACAGATAGAATATAAACTCATGCTTCTGCACTGGCCTTCTGATTCAAAATCGAGATTTAGCAGAAGGGATCAACATGCCACATCACTGTGTAAGCAGCAAGCTCCTGGAGAACCTAGATGCCTGTACGTACAGGCAATAATAAGCTCTATTTGCTGTTGTTCCCAGTGTAACTAATAATTTGCTGTGTAAACCCCAACAAATCACCCTGTACCTTGACACATCCTTCTGCAAAACAGGTAAAATGTTCTACTGTATGTTGCCAGGTGAAGTGCTCAGAGGTAGGCAAATCATTAAAGTTAATGGAAGTAGGAACAATCAGCAATTCAACGGATTGATTAATTCTTCTAAGCCCATTATTTTTTTATTAATTGTATGTGGAAGCATCAGTGCACACCAGAAATGCAAACCCTCAGCCAAAATCCATCTGGGTGGTGTGACACTTAGATGTATGACCATTATACGACTTACATAGAAAGGAGACGGCTTAAAACGTAGTTTTGATTGCGATTTTAGGTGGAATTTCTTGATATCATGTTATCACAGCAAAATAACCCATGTAACTGTATTTATCACTTTTAAATATGCAAAGCATTATTATGATATTACTGCATCATCCATTTTCTGTACCTACTAAATGAAAACCAAAGTACAGCATGAAAATGACTACACAGAGCCGCTTCAACATTTGAGCTCCCTATAAAAACAAACTCGCAAGACTCAAGCAGCTTAACAAAAGGGTCGAGCCGTCGGTACACCTAGAGTTCACCCTCCCGCTCCAGCAATTCGGACGTATCAACGTTTGGAAAAGAATTACAGTTCCCCCCGGAAGGACGACGCGTTTGTAACAGCAGGGCAGCGCATACGTGCTGCCTTAAGGGCAGCAGCGATAGCCCCGTTCGGGTGAGGGCTGCCAGCCCGCCAGCGTTACGCTGGGCTAAACACGGCTTGGAGCCGGTGCGGTGCGGTACTCCGCACCCGCGCCGTGCGGGGAACGGGCCCGCGCCCCGCCGCCGCCCCGCCGCCGCGGAGCCGTCCTGCGCCCCAGCCCGCCCTGCCCGTGCCGCCCCGGCGCGCCCCCGCTTCGCCTTCTCCTCCTTTCCTTCCTCCCTGCCCGCCGTCACCCACCCCCGCCCCCCAGGAGACGGGACGCAGCCTGGCGGCTCAGGGACTCACGCAGGCCAGGCTTCCTTCTGCGCAGCCCTTTGGGTAGAGCTCCTAATCCTTCTTATTAATTAATGAGATAATAGCAGTTAACCGGAAAGCAATATTAATGCTAACTATCTAGGAAACTTCCAACAAAAATGATTTAGTCTTTTTGCAGATTTCCTGGTAACGGTGTCATGTGGCTGGAACTGCAGTGGCATCTTGATGGTTGACGAAGTTAAAAAAACCGAGAGTGCCTGAACAGTGTCAGACTGAGGACATCTGCAGCTATTTTCTGCCCTCCTTCTTGGATACTTTAAAAGACCCTCCTCTCCCTCAACTTCAGACTTTGTTAACAGCTGGGAATGGGGGCTCCCCCAATTATATCGCTCTAACACATGGACAAAGCAGAGTGTAAACAGTAACAAGGACTGATCGAAGACATGCACTCTGAGAGCCACCTGCATTAAAAACACTGACAAATGTTTACCATTTACATGTATCATTGCTTCAGTCCTTTAAACTCCCAAACCATTTGGTCTGCTATGCTTCATTCAGTATGTGCTGAAATACCTAACATCAAGTTTGCATTTTATTTATGCTGCAAAAAAACAGCAGAGATGATGCAGGGATAAGGGATTCTGCAGATGAGGCACATTGCTGTAGATATTTTATGCTTTAGAAAAAACAGCAATGCAATTTTAAATATTTTTTTTATTAGCCATTGTAAAAGTAAGTAAAACATCTATCAGAAGAAGGGATTTATATTATCTGAGTTCTGTTGCAGCAAACAAGTACTGCCGCTTTCATTCACTGATTGTCAAAAACTTTCCAATGTGCCCACTGCAATGCGGATGCCAACCAACGAATCAAAGGCATTCAGCAACTAGACAAAGAGGGTCTGATGCCAACCTCGGTGCCACTGGCAACCATTATTGGCATCAAGCACATTGTCTGCCTTTTTTTTCCACTCTCCTGGCACTCAACAAACAAAATGGCGGTTCTTGTAGCAACGGGAACACAGCATAAGCACTGCACTGAATCAAATACCATCAAATGATTTTATGGACTGGGATCCGTTTCATACCAAATGATAGACACTCTCTAATGCCTGACAGGAAAAAAACCTAATAAAAGAATTTAAAAAGGCCAAAAAAAGGCAGTTTTTTCAATAGAAACAACGTACATGACACTTTCAATGTTCGGGCTTTTTCAAAACTCGGGGAGGGGGGGGGAAGGCAGAGGGACAATCAACAAGCAGAACCCCATAGAACTGTGTTATGATTAAGAATTATTTTGATGCTAAACATTGATCACAGTGTGTAGTTCCCATTTTCTTCCTCCATTTCAGTCAAAGGAGCAGCATTACAACCTATGTCAAGACCCTTTTTCTTTTTCTTTTTCTTTTTTTAAGATCCTAAAGCACAAGAGGATAGTAGAAAGAGAAGGGGGGGAGATGCTGAATTCTGAGGGAGATGAGCGAAAAGTAGAACCAGATGAAGTTGGTCAATGACAGAACTTCATAGGTTGTTCCTTATTTCTTCTTTCAAGGCAATCATGGAAGTAGAAGCTGGTTTTATTAAGAACTGAAAGGATTATTGACACTTCTAGAACTGGAAATTGTCAATATATTGTAACATTACTCTGCACTGCATTGCGGATGCCAACCAACAAATCACAGGCATCCTAAGCTAAACAAAGAAGGTCTGATGCCAATCCTGGTGCCACTGGCAACCATCACTGGCACTCAAACTACCCTTCCTCCTCTTTTTTCCCCTAATCTTCTTTTTTAAAGCAACAAAAAAACAAACTACTTGGCCCCTTCATTCATTTTATGTGCTAATTCCTTCTTCGTATTTTCTTCAGGGATTTGTTTGTCTCCGCTTAGTTTTTACATGATTCTGTTAGTCCAGTTTATATATTCTAAAAGAGAAATAAAAAGCAAAACAGCATGCGTACAGTGCAGCATTTTGGTTGACTTCTTTCTTATCTTTTGCGAAGCCTGGTGCTCTTAATCAAATGCATTACAAAGTGCCACAATTAACCTGCTTTCAATAAGGACAGAGAATCAAAGTTTAACAAAACAGAAAAAGAACATAAAAGATAACTTAATATGACTTCTTTAAGAAGAGAGCCAACAGATGTTAACAGAAGATTTACTGTGAAGCAGCAAGACAGGTACAAAATACATGCAGTTTACAATAAACAAAAGACTCTACTACTCTACTAAGGGTGATTTGGTACGTAGAAATTAGCCAGCTTCATCCTCCAGTACATTTTCAAAACAGCATCATGTAATTTGAAAGTTATAATATTACAGCATGCTTATCTTACTTCTTTCTGATTAGGCAACTGTTTTAAGAGAACTCATATTCTCAATCCATTAAAATCAATAAAATCAGCCCTGCCTTGCAATTCCTTCTCCCACTTCAAGTTACTGGCTTCCAACCACTTTAGTCAACAGTATGTAAGAGTACTCTGATCTCAGCTTCTTCGGCTCCAGAGCTACTTAAGTTGTTTTGCCTCTCTTTGTAGTTTTGACTTTTAGAGACAGGTATATCCATTAGAATTAATCAGTAAGCTATGTCTTGCAATGAATATATGCATTCAAAATACCATTTGAATTTTTCTTCACAAATGGAGTTTAAAGGTACAAATTCATCATTAAGTTATTTTGTTTAATGCTCTCAAAGAAATCTTTCTTCCTATGTTACTGGGGAACAGTTTTATCAAGACTCTGCAGCTGCTTAAAGTCGCTGCAAAATATCTAAGTGTTGTCTACTGCTATGGAGAGAAAGATACAAAAAATACAAGCAGGAAACAAACCAAAACTCTAAACCATATTTTTTCATGATGAATAATCAAAAAAATTGAACTCTATGTTCACATGAACACAGTGCTCCTCTTACATGAGTAAATGTTAAAAGACAAATTCACTAAAAACAAAAAAGGTTGTTGTGTATCTGTTCTTTTAAAGAATGAGTACATGTTAAATGAAGACATGTGCGATTTTACTTTTTTGTTAGTAACAAAATCCACTCCATTTGGTTTTCAGTCAAATCCCACAGTTATGCATCAGGCGTCAGATAACAGCCTGCCATCTGCCCTTCTGCAGGCCATTTCTGCCTACCACCAGGCCAAGTTGTGAAATGGCCCACCATCTGCGGCTGGTCAAACTTTCCCTAGTTGAGATCTGCGGCTAAAAAAGAAATGCTTTATCACCGCCAATCGGTCAGCAATACAAAGATGCCTAGAGGATAGTATAATCACCAGAAAGAACCAAAATGACCCGTCGCAGAGGAAAAGCATTTCAGGAGGCTTACTATCAGAGAAAAAAAACTTTACCTACTTACAGCCATTTACAGTTTCAGCGAACCTGCCTATGAATATTGTTATCTGAATATGCATTATGACTGGCAGCTTTTCCCCTGATCTGTGATTAGTAGAAGCCCTGCTTTTATTTTCATTTTGTAAAACTAAGTTTAAGAAGCTTCTCCACAGTGTTCCTGCAATTTTCCACACTTCAATTACCTACCAAATAAAAATCAAGTATACAAGTAAGATTATAAAAATATACTTTTCAGGAAAAGTTCTCTCAAAATATTACAACTTGTATCACTGTTTTAAAGCTCAGATAGGAAAGATGAGCTAGAAATGTTAAGTACTGTATGGTATAATTCTGACTACATTTGGTATTTACAAAGCAATGTTTCTGTGCTAGTTTTTTCATGTTTTATTTTATAGACGTGAGAAAGTCTACAATTGCTCCTCAAAGTGATAGTAGGTACATCAATTTAAGGATGAATTCTTGATTACTCATAACTACAAAGACAACAAAAAATCTTTGTAGTATTTATTGTGATTGTGCAATTGCACATACTGCATCTTTTACTAACAGAACTGGGGCAATTAAAATAAAAATAAACCTACCTGAAAAACAAGAAGAATGTTTTCTGAAGTCATAACTGGAAAAACTACAGAATATATTGCCACTTTTTGACCAAAAGAAAAAAGCAACTTCAGTAGAACTGAAGTACTGTCTTGGTATGTCCCACTTTCTCTTGAAAGAGAACAAGGCACATATGTCAGACATACATGTCATTTACATGGGTCTGTAGGAATGTGTGTGTATTTAAGTATGTATGTATACATGCTGATTTACATATGGATATGTACCCACATTACATCTATAGACCACAGAATAATGTTTCACTGGAAGCCAGCCCATAAGGGAAAAAGGGCTACTTGGAATCTGAGTTTGACATACTAACATAGAAACATGACAATCTGCTTCCTACCTTGCTCCTGCACGTAGTATGCCAAAAACAAATCAAGCTCCTTGACTGACACTGTTATGTGATGTGGCTGGACGCAAAGTGCTGGATTTGTGCAATGTGGGGATTTCATGAGCCGCTCTCCATCCGTACTTTCCAAGGGGATGCCTTTGAACAGGATCACCATGACTAGATCCAGACGCCAGACTTTGTCAGCCTGTCGCAGGCAGTCGATTCTCCTAATCTTACCCTTCTGGTCAGGATTGGACAATACACAGCATGGGTGCTTCTTCCCAGTCACCGTGAGCACGAAATCCTCCCGGAACTCTTGGCGAATATCTTTGCGCAGCTTAGCCAGGAGCCTGGATGCCCACTTCTGTTTAATTTCAGGCTTTTCGCTAAGTAGCTCATCCTTGACTGCTCTTTCCTCATCCTTAGACATTCGTTTCTCGTGTTTTTTAAAGTACTTGCGTTTTCGAGCCTGAAGGTTGAACCAAGTATAGGCAATTGCACGGACATGTGGAAGAAGTGCCTCAATGAATGGGTGAAATTCATCCTGTGGAAAGAAGTGGAGAGATAAAAAGGAAGAGAAGAAGAAAACTCAAAGTCAGTAAGTTCTCATAATCAAAGCAGTACCAATAAAGGTTTCTGAAAAATCTTAAAAGTGAAATCCAAGTTGAAGAGAATAAACACTTAAAATTTACACAAATCTCTGCATTACACTTCTTATGCAATTACTACAGCTGTCAGGCAGCAGACAAAAAGTGCATAGAGAATTGCATTTTCCCCATATTTCACTCTTTGAAAGAACCATGTGAAGATTTTATTTTGTATGCCTCCCCTCACTTCATCCTGCAACGCTGCAAAGACAACATCAGTTAAAAGAGATACCATCAAGATGTTTTGTTTCTAACATTTAAATATCTGAGTGAACGGCTAATATCAAGAAAAGTACCATTGCACAAAGAGGACACTATACGGTTTTAAAAAATCTGAGCAGAAAGGTTCAGAAGGCTGAGGCGAATGCCACAGTTCATTTCTCTTCTCTGTGGCACAGAAACACAAAGCATATACATGCTCAGTGTAATGCCACACAGTTCCCGCTTTTGGAGCATGCTCTCAGCAAGAGACTGCTGGTGGCACAAAGAGCATGCGCCATTAAACTTGATCCATTTTCTTATCAAACGTCCAACATTCCAGCACTGAAACAGCACCATTCCAGTGGTGGTAACTAGAGAAACCAGTATACAGTAAGGGAAAGTGGGCAAAAGACACAGCGTGTTGTATACAAATCCTGAACAGAAGCTTCTGTACTTTCAGCTCTTTGGGCTTCCCTCCCACCACCCCCAAACTCTGTAAAATAAAAGTTTATGAAGTTGGGAACAAAAATTACATTTACGTTTCCGGCAACTCCACTGTGGGTTTTGCAGCCCCACAGTGTCAGTTCATTTGTTAACTGATCACATGAGTGTGACAATTATTCTAAACCCCTTAAAAATCAATCTGAGGTGTACAATGAAAAATGGCAACTTGGCACAAACTTTGCATTCTTTGTGTTTCTGCGTGCTGTGGCAGAGTGACATTATAAGCACACCATTGGTCAAATGCTGCTTTTGTGAAATCCATGCAATTTATTTACAGTTCCAAAATATCCCTTTCTGTCATCTGGCTTCACCTGCAAGTTCTTATCTTCTGCCTAGCAGCGATATGGATTGCATTAAGGAGGTAATGCTTAGTTGTCATCTACAAGTACATCCTATAGCAATTAAATTAATTCATTTTGTCTGCTTGAGGTACCTTCCTACACATCCATGTTAGCATCTAAATAGGCCTCTCCTAAAAACTTATTTTCCTTGAGAAAATCCACTGTTTAAAACAGCGTGATCTTAGTATGATCTGCTTATCAAACATGACTGTATTTTGGTTCGGAAGGGAGACCGTAGGAGAAGTATCTCTTTCTGTGTGCAGGTATATGTAATTCTAAATACCATGCAGATCGCTCATCATACAGAGTGGCACAGTGCAATCAAACTAAAACTGAACCCTTTGTAACAGTTATATTCAAAAATACAAGTAGCAAACTAATATTTTAACTATGTTGCCAGACAAGGAATGAATTGTGTTTAATCAATAGGCTGATTAACTCCATTAGGTAAAAATGATGAAAGTATAACTGATGGTCTCAATTATACAGAGTTCACATTGCCATTGTAGAAGCTTCAGGTCAATAATTTAGTATTTACATCTTCAAATTTCAAACAAATACCAAAATTTCCTGAATGGTAAAAAACACCGCTAGATCTGGTTACCTCTCTTCCCTAACCATCCTCAAATCAAACAGAAAACAACAGAACAGTTGCAAGCAGTTCACCTATGACCGTGCTGTTACCTTCACAGAAAAAAAGAAAACGGGGCAGGGAAAAAAAAAAGGAAAAAGAGAAAGAAAAAAAGAGGAGAAAGACAATATAGCAAGATAATTCAGGACATAAATGATTGCATTACAGTATGATACTTGACAAAGAGCCACAAAGGCAATAATTAAACTGATTAGTAGTTTCCAGCAGAGATTTGAACAATCCTGATACTATACTGGCACATAAAACTAGGCCATGGAAAGAGTTAAACCACAATCTGTTCTTTGTGTGGGAAGGCAATACTGATCTCAGTAACCACAGCCCATGATAAGACTTCCCCATTTTCATATGCTTTCCTGATGCCATGCTTTTTCCCCCCTTAATTGTAACTACTAAAGAAAGTTCATTTTTTCTACTACAAAAGTCATCTTAATCAAAGTATTCAAATAAGTTTTTTTAAAGAAATTAACGTAAGTGTAAATACTGCCAATGTTAAATCCTTACAATTCATTCTAGACTGAATAAAACAGATTTACTACAGATTTTGAAAATTCTAATAGCTGGGGCTAAAGGTGTGGCGAAGGCAGGGGGCTGGAGAGCTCTAAGACAAATGAATTTTTGCCCCAATACAATGATTTCCCCTACATCTGAACAGACTTCAGCATATGAAACTTAAAATAGCAATAAAAATAATGTGGAAATATCCTATGCTACTAGAATACCGCACACCTAGTTTCCATTTTTAAGAAGAACATCACAAACTATTTTGGAATAGCTAAGCCTATAGGTAATACACACAGTATTACTAATAACAACCTATAGCATTTTACATCTATGAAAATTTTATAGAGAAAAATTCCACTTTTTAAATTTGTCTGTAGTGGTTGAATGTTTCTTTTTCAAAGATTGAAAAAAACCCACCCATTTTTTAAAACTGTATTCAAGCTTTTTCTTTCATAATATCATTTAGTCTTAAAGATATAAATACATATCAAAGAGTGTGAAGGAGAATACACCAAAGAACATCCTGTTCTAAAGCAATATTATCGGATATGTCTGAGAGATTCACTGTGCATCTGGAGTCCTTTCAAATGAAACATTACTTGACAAGAATAAGTGCCCATAAAAATGATCCTAAATGGAGATTTGCAATTAATCACACACGTTCTCCACTAAATCTCCTAAAAACCCATCTACAGGATTTGATTTTTTCCCCCTTAATATTCATACAGGCAATACTGAATTTATGTATTTTATATATATATATATATATATGGCACTTACCCATGTGCCACAGTTGCTCTTGCAATAAAGTGATTTATAGAGGTAAGGTTTTCAAATGTTACATCAAATGGCTCAGGTGAACCTCTGTGCACTGGCAATTTAAATTAAAATGGAAGCTACTATATAATATCTATGTAGCTTGTAAATAAAGGAAAAAATACCAGTCATCTAATGACGATACATAGGCCAGGTTTTCTTTTTTGAAAAGGTGAGGGGGAAATGCAATGCCCTTCTCCTACCTTCCACTTTTATAAACTTTTGTATCAATTTATGCAAGTTTGAACTGAGAATTATACAATAAATATAGCAGGTAGAAATCTAGAAATCTTATTCAGAAAACTTGACGTACTAATTTCACGTACTCAATTTTCCTGTGTTGATTTTCTCAGTTCTTAATGAAACAATGTATTATAGGAGGAAAAGAAAATGACAACATGTTCTGAGTTTCCTGGACCACCATAACATAAAAATAAACCACGGCAAAAATATCACAAGAGACCATGCACTTAAAGGCATGTGGTAACCGCATCCTACCATGCCTCAGCAAGAGAGGTAAATGCAGTTTACACTCATTCCCAAATAGGCAGAAAGGTATATGGGAAGGAGAGGAAAGGACCCCCAAAAAACTAAAATGCATCTGTTAAGTCATCTTCGTCCTTGGAGTTATTCTACACCCTCCGAACTTCTATCGAAAGAGTGATGGGTGACATTCAAATTGCCACGATTTGTCTTAAAGCTGTACTGTGGATTTCAGACTTGTTTCTAAAAGGTGCTTCAGCACTGCCTCGGCACAAAGTGAACTACTGCTTTCACAAGGAGCTCGGCCCAAACAGGTGTTCTGTGTTTAGAACTTTTACTGAAATATTTTCTTCTGGGCATATGCTGCCACTGTCAATGTGCGTTGCAAGAGTCCTGGAGACAGAGAACACGACAGAGAGAACAATTTTGGCAGTACTACTTTAACTCAGTTGCAACTCCAAATAAGATTAATCAATCTTCTGCTTTAAATAAATAAAACAAAGTATAAATTCTCATTGCCAGTTTAGTGTTAATTTTTAATTTATGGAAAAGAAAGATGATTTTTTTAAACACCTTCATCATTCCAAGTAGAGAAAGATTACAAACTAAAATAAATTTGCATCAACTGTGTTCCATGTGTGTATCACTAAGTGGGAACTGTCTCCCCATGGCACATGATACAGCATGACTGTAAAATGTTATGGAGAAGTTATCAACGCACAAAAGCCAGGAATCGCTTTCTTGTATTTATGGCTGCAGAAGCACAATGCTGTGTTTTTGTATACACCTGAGTGCGGTATTTTAATGCACTTTTGTAAAGAATGAGGAAATCTATTACATCTGTGAGTCCAAAAAGCAAACATATGGGGAAAAATGTCATTAGAGCAGGAAACAACAAATTAACTACCCACTGTAATAGAGGTGGTAGTAAAAATTTGCATGTTTCCAATGTAAAAACCACCTTCTTAAGTTGTGCTTTCAGGTTTATACTCCTGTGCAGAGGTCTTATTGCCTGTCAATAATTTCACAGGATGGACAGCCCACACAGAATTAATTTTACTAATTGCAGATTCCACCATAAGTAATTATTTCTCTGTGTGTACCTGTAAGCACGTTACACAAAACGCTCCCTACAAGCATTCATTTTGCTTTTGAAGAGAAGTATCTCAACAGTACTCTTTTCCAGCTTTGCTCCGCTGCAGCTCACATTTACTTGCTGAAAATACCCATATCTAAGTCAATCACACTTAGATGCCAAACAAAATATAAACAATAAAAAATGTGTCAGCCAAAAAGCTACAGGACTGTATCCAATCACTGAATAAGCCTTATCATTGTTTCCATCTTCATTCACAATTTATGAATACTTCAGTCCTTTTGAATTACAATGCTTTCTAATTGTGGAATAACTTAAATCATATTTATTTATTCGCCGTGCAACTGTAAGTGCATCGCCGGCCGCTTAATAACAGTAATGCAGGAGACGCTGCTTTCGCACATTTTCTGCTTCCTCAGCTCTGCGTTGCACCAACGTGGAAGCAAGCAGCTACCGCTTGAACAGCCCGGACCGCGTCCCCTAAGACGGGCTTTCACAAAAGCTGCTGAAAACTGTCCCCTGGCTGCGCAGCCCGGCTGTTCGCTCCGACCAGGCTCCGGCGCGCCGGCGCTCGCTTCCCGCTACCTGCGCCCGGCAAGGACGCTCCGGGGCACACGGGGGACTTCCCAAGCCGGCTCCCTGAACCCCTGCGGTCCCCAAAACCGCACTCAGCAGCGGCGGGGACCCCCGCGGGGCTGCCCCCCGGCCCCGGCGGCGGCAGCGCCCTGCTCCCGCCCGCCGTCCCTCTGACAGCCGCCGTCGAGGCTCGGAAAGCGGCTGCAAGTGAGGTTGCAAAAAAACGGCCAGATCTTTCCCCTCGCTCAGGGGGATGCAGGCTCGTCCGCCAGCACTGCAGTTTCGCTGGGAGGGGGGAAATGCCATGCCCTTGCATAACCGAGCAAGAAAATACTGCACAGCGTGGTCATCCCCGCTCGCATCGCCCTCGCCGGTGGCAGGCTACGTATTATTAATTAAGCATAAGACGGGATTACTTCGCACCGGCGAGCGCTCATTTTTTGTCGAAACCAGCACTTTTCCTTTCATCAGACTCTGCTGTAAACTGGCGAGCTGAAAAGAGAGTAAATCGTTTGATCCCAATCAAATCAATACTTCTCAAACCTGCTTTTTAGTGTAATTATGCTCATTTCCATTTTGTTAACCTTTGACTTCTTATGCACCAACAATTAACAGTATTTGTCTGCGGGTGACACTTGAATGGATCTCCCCCAGACAATGGCCTGGTACAGTTTATTCTTTACTGTTCCCTTCTGCGAGAAGAGTTTGGATCTGACAAGCAGTTACAACTGTGCTTTAACCCGTTACAACTACTAGCAATGACTCATTAACTCACATATATATATAAATAAAATTAAAAACCACGTGAAAATAAATGCATACATTACCAAATAAATCAAATAAAAACGCATCTATACCTGAGTGAGACAGATTGGAGAATACATCATGACTTCGGTTTGAGAACACGCTGCCCGGAGAGCCCCTAAGAAAAGCCTCAAAAAGGAATAATTTCATCTATTCATTTTAAAGTCATCTGAGACTCAAGGAAGATGAAATCAATCAGGATGGGGCTCTGCCCTGGATCACCACAACTTCACAACAAACCCCAGTCCTCCTTAAATAGCCAAAGATTCAAGTTCACTCCGTGTGCTAGATTTCCCGGGGTGAAATCCAATCTACACTTTTAACCCTCTTGTAGTCGGCGGCGCAGAAGTCTTGCTTTTGCTGCTGCTGCTGCTGCTGGTGGTTGTTTTGCAGATGAGGGGGGAAGGACTCAAGCGAGGGGGGTAGGGGGGTGGGGGGTGGGGGGTGGGGGGTGGGGAGGGGGGGGGCGGGAGGATTTTTTTTTTTTTCCCTTTTTTTTTTTTAAGAAGTTGGTGGCGGTGGGTTATTACGGCATTGTCACCACGCTCTCGAAAGTTCAAGGTTACAGCCCGGAGCGGGGAAGGAAAACCGCGGAGAGTGATGGCAGGCGAAACTTCGCAGGGCAGCGACCATGCGGGCGGGAGCGCGCCGGGGCGGGAGCGCGCGGCGGCGCGGCCTGCGGCTCCTCCGGCGGCCTCTGCCCGCTCCCTCCGCGCGCCCGCGCTCTGCGAGCGGCGGTGAGAGAGTGCTTTCCAGACGCCCACTGCAATAAAAATGATCTCCTGAAAATTCAGGCGATAAATCTACCCCTCGCGCTCCCTACTGACTTGCTCCCGCCGTGTACGTCCGCCCGCCCCCCGCAAAACTTGGAAGTTGAAAAATCCACCGGTCACACCCTCCGGACCCCGTTCCAGCTCTCTCTCCAAATGAGACTTAAGTATTTTTTTTTAATTATTTAATTACACAATCATAGCTTACACTCCTCCTCCTCCTGCAAACACATTCCTTCTCCACCAAACCCCCCTCCTCTGCCCTCCCTCTTTATTAATCACTATCTAACGCTGCAGAAACAACCAGCACGTTTTGCAAACATCCCTCATTTTCCCTCTCTGGTGGAAGAAAGTTGCGGGGGAGGGGGGGGGGAAGACGGAGCGGGGGGGTGGGGGTGGGCTGCCATCTGCAGGCGGTCTTTCCTTCTCCTTTTGGGGTACGATTTTGCCATGGGCGCGGGGCCCGGACGCCCCCGCTCCCCGCTGGGCGGCCCCTGCCCCGCCGCGGGGGGCACGGGAAGGGCAGCCCCCGCCGCCCGCCCAGCGGGCCTGCCCCCGTGGTCTGTGCCCGGGCGGGCGGGGAGCGGTCCCGGCTCCCGTGCAGCAGCAACAGGGCGCGGGGTCCGGTTTCATTCTCCGGGGCAGCATTTTACCCGGGGAGCTGGGGAAGGGGGACAAAGTCGTGGACGAAACTTATTTCTGATGCTGGGAGGAGGACAGCGGTCCAGGGGCACAGCTTGGGGCGGGGGGGGAAGGATTCGGTGTGCTCGCGCCCCAGCACACCGCCGCCGCCTGAGCCGCACCGGCGCTGCCGCCCGGTGCCGGTGCGCAGCCCCCGGCGGCGCCCTGCAGGGACCGCTGGCTTCCTCCTTGCCCAAAGCGAGAGTTTATTCACGTCAGGCATTTCGCGGCAGCACACCGAGGAAAGTAGGCAGGTTCAAGTCAACCATGAAATGGTCACTTTTTAACCCCGTCCTGTCCTCATTAGGGAAATGCTCAAACACAGCCCATTTTCAAAGAGGGCTCTTAATGAGGGGAGCTTGCCAAGTCCACCAGCTGCAATTCCCATAAATTTACAAACCAAAAGACGAAGGGGGATGGGCGGGGGAAGGACAGAGCCCGTGCAAGGCAGGTAACGTCAGAGAAACAGCAAAGGCCCCTCACGTTAACCTTTGCAGAATCCCCACCGCATCCCCGCAGCCCCGTTTCTGTATGGACTTGCCCAGTTCCCTCAGATTTCCAGGGCTCAAGCAACAGCCACAGTTTTTCCCTTCTGCAGATCACATTCGTAAGTGACAAGTTCAGAACACACACTTAGGCGAGAAAGGATGAGGCAAACTCGGGGTTAACCACGACAAGCAACATTTATTTTCATATCAGGTGTAGAATACCCCCCAAATCCTATCATCTCTTCCTTTACCCAGACACTGCAAAAAGGTGATAATGCCAGCTTTTAATACTTGAGTTTTTCTTCGAATAAATATTCAATTTAACTGGAGTTCATTTACCATAAAAGACATTCCCCTTGGCACAAATGCACTGATGTCCTTGAACACACCTCTTTGAACACTTGAACTCTTACACAACAAGCCATTATTGTAAACCTGACTTCAAACCATAATAATCCCCTCCATCCCTTTTCCCCCTCCCACCCCTCCACAAGGATCCAGGCAAGCCCCCAACACCACATCAGCAAGGCTGCTGCTGTGAGAAGTCTCCCCTTTTCCAGGCAGGGCTTGCAGAAGGCCCCACTCCCTCCCAGGTGCCTGGCCAAGAAACCACTTTGTGCTAGAGACCTGTGCACTAAAGCAAGAACCATCTGGCAAGGTCCTGGGAGCAAGGAGAGGCAAGCAGGAAAAAAACAAATGGAACAAGGTAAGGGCAGACACCAAGCTGGGTGCTTTCTGCTGCTGTCACTACTGCAAGGGGGTGTGGAGTCAGGGTGAGACTGAGTTTGCGTCCCCACAGGGGCCAGCTGAGGGTAGGTTTGCATCCCCACCCAGAGCAGACAAGGGGGGCCGAGCCCAGCCAGCCCTGCAGCATGTGCCAGTACCCCCAGAACAGCGCTGCTGCGGATCACAGCAAAGCCAGATGCTCCCAGAGCCAGTTTGCTGGCCAGGATGGAGCAGGCCTCTCATGTGAAGGCATCCTAGTGGAAATGGAGCTGCTTGGCCAGCATGGCTCAAGAAGTATATTGTCTTCTGCATGACCTAGGAGGCAAGACAGGCATGATACAGGTTGCCATGGATTTGTCTGCGGTTTGACCCACAGGCTCCCAGTGCATCAGTGAAAGTAGACTTGAAGTGGGCACCCAAAAGGCGTGTTTCATCCCTGTTGCTCCTGACTAATCCCAGTGGGAACCCCTGCAGGAGGAAGACTGTCCTGGAAGAGCCCTCCTACACACACACCTACACCCAAGCACACACACACACATCTCACCACCCCACCAGCTTCTTTCACACGAAAGCAAGCTAAAGATTCTTTCCAGATAAAGGCCTCCATTAAAATAATTAAAAAAGGCAACTCTCTACCACTTCCTCGCAGAGGTACGTAAATAGGTGTGTGGGAACTGGGGTAGCCTGGAGAAACATGGCGTTAAAGCAGCAATGACAGGAGCTGCAGTGGTTGGGCCTTGGCATGCAGGGACACCTTGTCAAAAAGTGGTTCAATTGCTTTCAAGTCCTGGCTTGCATTAACACCCTAAAAACATCTCCGTAAAAACCCCTTCTCTCCCACCTCATGCGGTAAAAACCCTGCTAGTGCTGCAAGTTCTCTTACCCTTGAAGCTCCAGGCTGGGGGACTGTTGCTTTTTGTCCTCTGCCAGAGCTGTGACAACCCCTACTCTGTATCTGGAAGTTCAGCTGTCATTTCAATGTGGACAATTAAGAAAATAAAAGTCACCATCTGACCTTCCTGGTGAGAGACACTAGGACCTATTCTTGACTCCATGGGGCTGGGGAATGGCCTGAGGGATCCTGCCCCCAGGTGGGATGCAATAGGAGCTCTGATAACACAGGCCTGGACACACCAACAGCTGGGTTCACGCATGCGAGTGTTAGAAAACTTCATGCAAGAAAAATGTGCATTCAGGAAGAAAAGGCACCTTTCACACCAGTGAGTGGCAAATCTTGAAGCTGTGTGTGAATCACCCCCATGGAGAGCTTGCACCCTCCATGGCGGGGCTGTCCCCATGCCTTCCACCCACCTCTGGCCATGGTGGAGGGATATCCACTGCCCACACTGCAGGATCTGAGACAGCTCATGTCCGGAAAGAACCAGAAAGGCGTTTTGACACTATGGGCAGATGGACCCACTCCCCACCACCTGCTCTAACTCCCCAGAGCAGTTTCTGCCAGAGGTGCAGGTCCTGGTATGCCAGACTTGCATGGAAATTCTGGGGTTTACTGCTCACAAACTTTACCAGATACTGCAAAGTGGCACTGCCCTTGGACTTCAGAGACAGTAACAGGAAAAAGTGGAAAGGCCAATTAGGCCACCTATACCCTTCCTAAAGCAGAGTTTCAGCTGATGCTCTTTACCCGGACAACTGCTCAACTGTTTCAAGTTCTGAAGCAAGAGAGTATTATTATGAATCAAAAACCAAAGAGAAACGTATTGCTAATGCTGAAGTGCGCAGCCTGAGATTCTCTCAGAATACAAGTGGGAAGTCTGGCCAGTTATCTAAATGTACGCATACTGAACTTCTAAGAAATCAAATCTTCGTAAAAATTCCAGTAGTCTTTTTGTGGAAATCAAAACAATTGATTCTGGCATATAGCATTTCATCCAAAAGATGTACCTAAGGACTAGCTCCAAAATTTTTATTTGAGGTCTCTGTGACCCAAAACACAAGCTTTACAGTGGGTTTTTTTTATATCTAGTTCAATAGCAACACTGTCGACTTTTTTTTCACCCTTTGTTAGAAAATGTCATTCACACACATGTCTGTTAGTTATACAATTACTTAGGTACACACATAAATACTGAGCAGCACAAATATAATGTAGGATAGTTTAGGGCAACTACAAGTAACAAATAACCTGAACCATATAATATATTATATATATTATATTATATTATATTGTATTGTATTATATTATATTACATTACATTACATTATATTATATTATATTATACTATACTATACTATATTATATTATACTATACTATACTATATTATATTATACTATACTATACTATATTATATTATACTATACTATACTATATTATATTATACTATACTATACTATATTATATTATATTATCATAGTTATCTAGTGACAATTCTATCTATATGACTAGTCTTCATGCCTTGCAAGATTTCTTGTACCATCTTACTAAATTACAAAGTAAAGTCTCATGTCCTTGGTAGAATCAGAACTTTGGATATTTTTCTTTTGTACAGGAGTATTGTGTGTGCAGATAGATTATGTGTATATGTATATGTATGTGTATGTGTATGTGTATATGTATATGTAAACATATGTATGTGCACAGAAAGTTGGGTAGAAAACATTTAGGGAACAAACATAACTAGTTAAATAAGCAAACTGATAATGCCTTGG
The DNA here is from genome assembly GCF_963210335.1 of Falco punctatus. NCBI lineage: Eukaryota > Metazoa > Chordata > Aves > Falconiformes > Falconidae > Falco > Falco punctatus. The sequence continues at coordinate 34,823,559 of NC_137586.1, forward strand.
TTTACGGGGTCTCAATACATTTCATATGCAGCTGAATTGTAAGGTATTCATGACTTAAAATGCAAACAGCAATCAGTAAAGCTTCTAAGTCAGTGTAGTATCACACCTATAAACACATATATCATAATATTTACTAGCACCTTTTTGTTTGTTTGTTTGTTTGTGGGTGACCAGAAGAAACACACGCTGTAATAAACTGTATATATGCATATTGGATGGCAAATGTACACTGAAAAGTAAAGAAACACACTATTGACTCTATACAGAGACAAATATACGTATATTGAAGAGTGTGTGCACTTGACCCCTGTCCTCATATGGTTTGATGGAGACTAAAATACTTTAGTTTTCCGCAGCTCCCAGACCAGCAAATGAAAACATCAAACCTCAAGCGTAAAGCTGTAAACCACAACATTTTGGGTTACACAACTGTGCAGTTTTTGTCCCCACTGCAGGTCACATTCTCAGCCTTACAAAGGCATGAAACACTCTTACCCCAGTGCAGTAAATTATTTAAAAATTCACATTTGCTGATCTTAAATGCCCTGGACATAAACAGCAACAACAATAAAATTTCGGCACCATGTTTTCTGACAGTTTATATCACTTGCCAGATTTTGAAAATGCTGGGGGGGAGGAAGGGGGGGGTGGCAGGGGGGCCGGGGCAAGTGTGTCTAGAAGCTGGATTTAAATGTCTGCTCAAATCAGAATTCTAAAAGTGCTTTACTTTTTTCTTGTGATTCAAAGTTAAAATTGTAAGCGTTGCAGCTCAAAACCGCTTCAGAGAATGTTACGAGTTAATCTTGTGTATTTTGGCGCCTTTTCCCTGCCAGCTACTGTACTTTAAAAAAAAAAAAAAAAAAAGTTGGAGATCTTGTCTGTCCCGTCTCAAGTTCAATGGCAGCACTTTCCAGCAGCGGGAGGAGAAGATGGCCATGTTTGCAGCCCTAATAATAATTCAGATCACGCCACATCGGCATCTTGTGTCAGAGTCGAAACTGGCTTCCCCGCCCCCTTCAACCTGAGAGCTGCCAAGTCCTCACACACTCCGCATTCAACCACAACTTAATGGATGGGATATTGTGCATTAAAATGTGGCCCAGACACACAGGCAAAGCAAGGACAAGAGGGAAAGCAGACAGACACACACACACACACACATACAAACAGGCATGCAAGAGAAAGGAATGAATTAAAACACACACACATGTCCCACAACAAAACGGTAGTGAAAAAAAGGCAAAAAAAGGGAACAAAAAGAAACTCTCTAAAGTAACTTTAAAAACAAGCCAGAAATGCCACCCGAACACCGTATCCCGCAATATAGCATGAAAGAAACCAGCACAAGCCTCCAGCCAATTTATCGAGCAGACCATACACGACAGGAATGCAGTTTCCTCAACATTATACATTAACACTGCAGTCCATTAACTACAAAAACCACCAAGACAGCCAGAGAGAAAATATTATATTAAAAGTGAGTAAAGAAGCAATCTCTACAGCAACAAGAGAGGAGAAAGAGCTGTCTGCAAGGTACAAATAAAGTAGCATTTGCATTAATCCTTTCTAGCATTTAACTGATAGATGCCTGCCAGAGAAGAAGGGGGAGGGGGGGAAAGTTGAAGCAGGAAATGTGCCAAGTTCAGCACTTTTGGACGCAAACTCCCATCAGCTCATTCCTGGCATAAAAGTGTGACCCATATACAAAAGCTGCCAAAAAAGCAAAATATAAACAATCCACCACTTATATCTCATCCTGTAAAGCAGAAGTGATATCAGAGTTAAGGAGAGGGTATAACATCCACTTTGAAACCACAGAGACACAATCTGAGCCTGGAGGAATTACAAAACAAGAGTCAAGCGAGTTTAAAAAAAAAACAAAACAAAACATGAAAATCATTTTAAGCACCACGTACCATTGCAATGTGCTGCATTAAATAAATGAGATGTTGAAATCTGTAACACACCACGGGGCAGCTGGCTTCACATTTTCCAAGAAACAAATCTATTCCTTTCTCAAGTACTCGGTGTGCTGGGGTCTTTTTTTGTGTGTGTTTTTTATTATTATTTTATTTTTTATTTAGTGGCCTTCTGCCTTTTGTTTTGGGGTGGGGTGTTTGGTTTTTGTTTTGTTGTGTTTGTTGTTGTTGGCTTGGGTTGGGTTGGTTGTTTTTTTTATTTGGGGTGGTGGTGGTGGAGTATTATTCGCTCGGGCTGGCTGTTTGCTTTGTTTTGGTTTTATTTTGTTCCTGCTGTCAGCTTTTTGCCTGACACCGAACGGGATGAAAATTCTTGGCCGGAGCGAGGGAAAAGGCGGTAAAGTCACAGGCTGCGGGCAGCCCCCGCCCCCTCCCCTCCCCTCCCCCCAAGCCGCTTCGCTGCGGGGCCGAGAGCGCGGTTCGGCGGCGGCTGGGCTGGACGCGGCGCGAGAGGAAAAGTAGTGTGCATTTTTTTTGAACTCGTGCACACGCGCGCGTGAGGTGCACCCACTCACCCAGGCGCATACGTTACGGCGGGGCTGCCTACGCCCGCCCCCCTCCTCCCCCCACTCCGGTTGCTGCGCGGCGCGCGCGGCCCGCGCCTCCCTGCAGCCTCAGGGGCGCGCGCGGGTCCCGGGCGCCGCGAGCGCGGCTCTCCGCTTCCGCCTGGCGGCTGCCGCGCGCAGCAAAACCGCCGCGCGCCTCTGCATGTGAGCGGGGAGCCAGCCAATGGCGACCGCCGGGCGGGGCGGGGCGGGCAGCGGCGGGGGCGCCCGGCAGCGGCGCCGCGGGGCGGGGCGGGGGCCGGGGCCGGGGCCGGGCGGCGGAGCGGCGCTCCCCGCGGGCGCGGGCGGGCACCGCCGCGGTGCTGGTGAAGGCCGCCGCTCGCTCCGCTTCAGCCCCTCGCTGCGCGTGCCCACACCGCTCCCCCACCCCGGCCCCCTCGGGAGCACGGGGGCCCCGCAGCGCGCCGGGCGGCCGGGAGAGCGGTTAAAGGACGCGTTAAAGTCGTTCGCGATCGCATTTAAAATAAAGAAACAACTTGATAACAAAATATTTTCATTCAGCCCTCACAGGCCGCGCTTGGCGGGCGCGCTGCTTCGCAGATATTTTTATAAAAGGCTTTTGCGGGGAGGTTATGTAATTTCGCGGCTTCGGAGGCCTTTTATAAACCATCGCATCCCACTGCGCCCTCCCAGCAGGATTAACTTCACTCTGGAGGAACTGTTCTCTGGTCCAAACCTGAGGGCGGTAAGGCATCTTGCAGAGGAAGGATTTCACATCTAAAACTTCCTACAGAATTAAGGCACTTACAGTGAAATAAATAAAACTACATGAGGCAAAACTGTGTGAGGAGTTTTCACCAGTCAGATAACAAATGCATTCCTTCCTGTTAAAAATTGTTGGCCAAGTACAAACTGTAAAGAATCTTCATAATTGCTCGGAGACCATTGCTGGGAACAGGGGGGCCTCTCAGGAAGTCAATTTTCTTTTGTCTGATTCAAGAAAAACTTTCTAAGCTGCTAAAAATACATCGTGCTTTTAAAATGAAGCACAAATTGCCATGAAATGGGGGGGGGGGGGGGGGGCAGAAACATAAGAGAAACAGACTTAATTTCAGACTTAAGAACAATCACTATGGTGTTCTTCTGGCTTCATTTTCCTGATACTTTTAGGAAGAAGTCTAACCTAGACAAAATAGACTGCAAACTTGTCTCTTCAGTGAATGGGGGAAACGATTGTTCATACTACGTGTGGCACAGATTTTGTACACTGTATGACAGCCAGTCAGGCGAGTGGAGAGCATACCTTTCTCCATGCCAGAGGGAATCTGTGAGTGTCGATTTTAAAAATTTTTACTTTTTTTTCTTTTCTTTGCTGTAGAATTTAAACTTTGGGTCGTAGACTCACAGGCAATTAACAATGCACACTGGTCATCAATACTTAACAGAGTTTATTACAAGGACTGTGGCTGTATTTCATGATAGATTTTCAGGCTTTTTGTTGCTCCTTGGGTTTAATTTTGGTGGTGCTGTTGTGATTCCTGACAAAGATCCAAGTTGTAGTAGACAGGCCCATTACTCTCTGCAGCTTTCTCTTTTTTGTGTTTCTTTTTGTTGAGTCTGTATAGTTACTAAGCCTAACTGCAAGTGATTTAGCAAACAATCAGGAACTTTTTATATTGTATCAAATGAGAGAAATAACAACATCAGGGAAAGCAATGGATGTTGTAATTTTTTAGAAAGAAGAACTGTGTTACCCAGAGCTGCTGTAGTTACTCCAATTGTTTGTTACAGGCAACTTTCTTAAACATATTTTTAAGTTCAAAAATTGTGTTATGTATCATTTCCATTGCCTTTGATTTCTCAGTTGTATAACACTAGCATGTCTTGATTATGGCTTTCTTTTCCATAAATACAATCAGATACATGTATTTCATAACAAGCTGACCTTAAGTTCTTTTGATTCTGGTTTTTGGGGTTTTTTTTGTTTGTTTTGTTTTGGGGGTTTTTTTGTTGGTTTTTTTTCTTCTTTTGAGGTTATATATATGTATACTTGATAATTTTTAGTGTTCATAATGGATGAAACATGAAGAGACTATAAATAGTTTTCCTCTATGGATAATTGCTACATACTTAATTACCTATTTGGAGATGAGTAGATAATAATCTGAAGGGAGATAGACTCATCTGCAGAATTTCCATGAAAACAAATAAAAATCAAATAATTATTTGACATGTTTATAACAGAATCTGTAAGAAAGATCCAATTTTTCAAGACTAATTTTCAAAGCTACTTTATCATTTGCTTTATAAAAATCTCTGTATTTTCAAGGTTTCTTCACTAATTAACAGGACAGGAAAATAAAATGAGTGAAAGAGGATCTGACAGAAAGATGGATCAACAGTGAAGTCTGAGTAGTGCAGTCACAGAAGAAACCGAGTGAACAAGGATCATGTTAAACAGTCTCAGTACAGTTCAGCTGTGTGCATGAGGGATACAGCCACCCTCATGCATAACAGGACAACTGAGAAAACCGGGTAGCTTTGGCTAAATACATCGTTTTGCACATGTAAAAAACTACTTTCGCCCAGACAGCTTTCAAGTAGGAGCTTCACATTTTTCAGGGAAAGGCTACTGTAGCTGAAAAGGTGCAGCTTGTTGTTCCTGCAACAATTTGTTCAGGTTCGTCTGAGCAGAGCGCCATGGAAAATCCGCGATCTGCACATGTGCACGACACTTGCTCATTATTTCTGAAAGTTCATACTTTTGCCATGCTGCTCTTTATAGGCTCCCAGCCCTGCCGAGCCTCCTGCATAGTTTCCTAGCAACTAGGTGGAATTATAATCTGAGTTTGGCAGTGGCGAAATGGTTTCTTCTGATGCTTCCCCCAGGCGAGTACTCCACAATCTAGGGTGAAATGCACTGAGCAAAGAGACGGGGAGTGCTGGTCTGCAGGTTTATACAGACTGGTGTTGGTAACTGCCAGCCAAGCAAAGCCTGGGGTTCCCACTTGCCACAGCAGGAACAAGTGCTATTCATTCCCAGCCCTGCTCTGGCATATTAGGCAAGGGAGAATTCAGGGAGACTTTGTAAAATTATTTCTAAAATCCTGAGGCCTCGGCATGCAGTAGCAAAGTTGTTACCCATTACAGCAGACCAGATTTTTCACATTGGATAAACAACACAGGACAAGAAATCTACAATTTTATTCAAAAGCTGGTCTCCCTTTCCTTGCCCAGGAAAGCAGCTGCAAAATCCTGATGCAGATCATCTATTTCTGCCTAATTAATGGTCTCATACTATGTACTTTTATTTGTTTAATCCTGTTCTATTAAAATACGTTTGATGCACTATCACAACATCACCACACAACCACATCATCACCAGAACAAATCAGAAGAAGATTAGGAGATTACAGAGTGAAGCACTAAAAAGGCAGAAAATTTCCTATACATTCCACACAATAGACTACCTTCAGTTCTTCAACTGTCTTTAATAATACAACAAAGTGTAATTTCTTCCCCCAGACCCTTGCCTGTCTGCATGCACAGGACTGATGAGGAACTGTAACTGTAACATCATTGTTTTTAATAGAACACAAAGAAGAAAAAAAACCACCACAGAAAAACCCAACAAAAACAAAAAAACCCACCTGAGCCACATAGCTGAGTCTTAATGGTAGCATTTAAATGGCATACAGAGCTTTTGGAGTTCACACCTCGTTAAGGTGAACAGGAAGGGAAGGGGTGCACATCTTTGTTGTTACTTTTGCCTTGCAGCATTTTCAGTCAAGCTATGTGAACAGAACAGCAACACATTAACTGACTTTGTAACAGCTGTATTTTTGCAGCAGGGTTTGGGTTTTTTTAAGTTTAGAAATTGCAGAACATCGTGAAATGGAGCCAGGGCAGAGCCTTAGAGGACAATTATTTTGGTTTCCTATATTATGCAAACCAGTCTACCAGATCCAAGTCTCCTTCCTGCTCCAGTTAGGGGATCTCTTTCCACTGAACTTTTCATACCCCAATGGTTCTAAGATGGGTCCTACAGCACCCAGACTGACTTGACAGAGTATTTATTCCTCTGGATGTGAGCATGCTTACCTGATCCAACCAAACCTGTACATGAATGTGCATCTGAAGGGCTGCATGTGGCCCATATTATTGTAACAGACTAGATATTTTGCAGTCACATAGGTGATTGGATTTAGTCCTAGGGTATGTTTCATGCTAGGATTTCTGAGCATGTCATCCAAGGATGACACTTTCAGCACTCATCAGCTTGAAAGCACATTTCAAAAATGTCAGAGGAAGAATTTCTCTGTCCCTCTTAAGCTCCTGTGAAAACGTGCTTTTAGCCTGCTAACGCAGCTTCTTTCTTTCATTTCTGTCCTTTCCTGTTGCATCAGCCTGGGCCTGGATCAACCACTCATGAATGTGGCTTCAGCATTCTTGTAGCATTGTGTGGGAGACATTAGGGAAGGCAGCAAAGGTTATTTTCATGTGAACATCTCACTTTTACACTGGGATTTCCAGGAAAGAATATGGAGGAAATCTTATTTCTGTTGATGGGTGTGGATGTGACAGTCACATATTGTGTGCTGTAGTCATTATGGGTTCTCTGTAGGCACACCAACATGACAGCTTGTGCAAAAGCAAGCTATCCTCTGAGCATGTAGACTTACAACATTCAGCATTTCTGCATGAAAAAAAAAAAATACTCATGAGGTTGATCACAAACATTCACTGCTCCACATATCCAGGATCCATCCACGAGGGGAGACGTTTTTGGCCAGAGTAGATGATTTTGGCACCTGGTGGCTTTTTCATCCAGACTTCTACAGGTCTATGTCATTACGCTGTCAGCAAGATACTGAAGATCTTAAGGAAGCAAAGATCTTTTACATGATTGATTATCTTGTTTCCATTTCTAATGTGTTTAAAATAATAGCTACGGTTTGAGAGAACAGGCTTCAGACACTGCTCTGAGGCCAGTGTTAGCACTGTGAATAGTGCACTTCACTGACCACAGAAGAAAACTAGCTCTCTCAGCCTGAAAGACAACACAGGTTTCTGTCACCCACAGAACAGAAAGATGACCAGCATGATGCTGTCCCAGAGATGACATTTACCAGTCTGAACAGCAGGGATCTCACTCCCTCCCAAGAGTATGGATGTTGACAAGGTGGTCATCATTTTGAGAGATGCCTCTTGCCCTCTTCATGCTGGTACTGCTGCAAACAGCAGGAGACTGTCAGCTGGAGGAGAGTGGTAAAGTGTGAGTTCAGCAGGCTAGAGAAAAGACAGTCCTTCTTACCAAATCACTTCTGGATAAAAGTGTAGCCAGTGTCATTTCTGCTCCTGCCTTCTGCAGTATTCTGCACCATGTCTCCAAGGAAAAGGACTTCCAAGGCTCTCCACCAGTTTTTCAAGGCATGATAAACCTGAGACAGGTGACTAGAATGTGTGCTTATCATCAATGGGACAGAGCCCAGCAAGCAGGGAAAGAGCTTAAGTAAAGGATTGTTGGCACTCCCCCTTGCATTGCTTCTAATGTGCAAGAAAAAATGTCATGCTACGGAAATAAAATGGGACATGGCACACTCCTCCAGCACCCATGAATGTGTTTTCCATTGCTTTTTTGACAATGAGAAACTGAGTTATGTTAAAGTCTCCCTGACTTCTCCTCTGACCATTGACATGCCTGGGAATACCTGTGAAGACTCGCTAATTTATTCAGTTTATTAAACGATTTTTAAAATATTAAAATAAAATAAATATATTGCAATTAATGTGTTGTTTAAGCATTTTTAGACCTGTTACAGGCCCTCCAACTTTATAATAACGATTTTTAGAGGTGCAGGTTTCCTATGCCAGTAAGCACTGGTGGTACAGTCACACTGGTGGCTGAGAAGGGTTTCTGAAGGGTACTGTTTCCCTTTCACCACACACCAACGTGCTATGTGGGAACAGAGTGAATAGGGAGCAGTACCTGCTTCCAGCCCTGGAATAACTGAAAATCTTGTAGTCTCTGGAGCCTGCACTTGTGTGAGAAGACAGCATGCAGGAGAGTTCAGCAGTAAAATACTGGTGGTGGTTATGCTTCAGGAGAGGGAACCCTTGCCTTGGAAACCATGGCAGCAACCAGCCACTTAGCTCCTTTCTCTTTTCTGCCTTACTGTGTGCTCTTCCAGTCCTGCTCAGAGAGCAGTGTCTCAGCTTTTCTAAAGACAGGTCATTTTACCTTTATCCTTTTCCATAGCTTCCATATTTATTTTTTTTTCTGTAGTCATTGTTCTTCCTTACTTCACTGGCTTAAATGCTCATCCGATTTCTGTCCAGAGTTGATGTGCACTTCAGTTGTACTGTGTTGATTCTGCTTTGCCTATTGACCCAGTCTAAGAGGAGGAAAGTTCCTCTAGCAAAAATGAAAAGCAGGTAATTTGTTCTCTATTTAAAGAAACAAAAGAGTTTGTCCTTTATATTCTATGACATGGCAAGACCACAGATCTCTTCCTTTATCCCTGCATTTTAGCCCATATCTTGTCTGCTAGCAATGAGGTTCCCATAGTGGGAAGGATTTCAGATTAGTTTCTTAACTGACTGGAAAGAGAAGTCAGGGAAAATGGACTGAGGGGTCATTTCAGGGTGTTAGTAAGGAGAAATTACTAGGAAGAAGACAAGTAACTTTCTGGGGCGTAAAAAGCTCCACTTGTCACTGCATGAGCTGCCGAGTGAAGAGCATGCTATGGTAGCTATGGGAAGTTTGTTCTGGCTGAGAAGCCTACTGAGTGTTGATATTTTAAACTTTAAATGCTAAAGGCAAATACTAGCATCCTGAGTAGAGGAGGGGGAGAATTTAAGCAGCCATTGACAGGAGTCTAAGATAAAGTTTTGCAAAGACTGTCAAGTTTATTCTCTCCCTCTCTCCCAGGACGTGAGGTTGGTAGATTAGAGGAAAAAACATAATCAGGCAGTGCTTTCCCATTACAAAGTTATGTGGTGTTTTCTTCTGCAGCAGTGAAAGGGGTTTCTTTTCTCCCTGATGGATTTACTTTGCCTCCCTAAACCACATCCTCTCCTGTTTTCTGTGAAGTTTTGACAGATAAAACTTTCTGGGAAAGCACGATGCTTCTTTGTTTCTGGTATGCATTCTGCCTACAACTCTCATGGACTCAATTCAGAAATAGGATTTGTGTAAATGCATTTTTTCATTACTCCATTTTTAAGGCCAGGCTGTGGTAGTGGAATGGACAACATCAGAATGCAGGCTCTAACCTGCACCAGCAAAGCTGCAGTGTGTCCTAACACCTCTCCCTGAAGGCAGGGTGAAGACCAAAGCCAGATCACACCAGCAGGACCCAGCATTGTCCCTAAGCCAGTGATACCTGCACAGAGGGGTCTATCCTACCTAAATTACAGTCCAGACCAGGGTGGTCCCAAGCCCATCCCCAGCAGCGGCCCCAGGACATGGGGCAGGTTGCTGCCCCCATGGTGTGGACGGGGGGGTGTGACCACACTTTTTTAGCCCAGGGGGGGCACAGTCAGCAACTGCACTGGGGAAGACCTCACAGCAGCTGGCACAGGGCTGCACTGCCATACTGCCTCCTCTCACCCCACACCTGCCACCCCACAGCAGGTGGGTGGAGGTGCCATGGCTGGAGGGGAGGACACCACGGAACAGAATGGTGTGGTGGGGCAGATGCATGGCACCCGTGGGCTCCTCTCCTTCCCCTGCCAGGAGCGCTTGCTCGGCATCTTTTTTTTCTTTCCTTTTTTTTTTTTTTTTCTGTTTGTTTTAATTTTATTGTATTTCCTACACTGTGGGAGGGAGCCGCAGCCAAAAATAATGTTGCCAAGCTGAGGGGATTGGCACACACTGCCTGGAGTCTGCAGCAACAGTGGAGGCTTTAAATAGATTGAGCCCTGGCTGCAAGCTGCTCCTGGAGGTCTGGCAGCCTCACCCCAGCTAGGGGGGATGCCGGCTGAGGGTGCAGGATGCACTGCCCCTTGCTGCCCCTGTGTCCATGCCTGGGGGGGAGGGGCGTCTTACCCCTGTCCATGTGCAGCTCCTTGGCTGCTCTCAGCTCCCCGCTCACCCCCAGGGCAGGCTGACAATCTGTGATGGCTGGCAATGCAATCCATCCCCTGGAAATAGCTGCAGTTACTAGAAATCTGTCATCAATAAAGCTGTGGTGGCCTGGTGGCAGCACATGTGGGTGTGGGGGGAAGCCTCTGCTCCAAGTATTACACGTGTGAAATGCCAAGTGTGGCAAGAGCTAGCCCGGGGAGGTGTTATTGGGGATAGCTCCACAGCCCCGCTGCCACAAAAACTTCACAGTGCTGTTATTTCATCCGAGGCTGACCACCTGTGACTTCTCCAAGATAAAGCAGATACATGATTTCTCTTTCCTCATCCTTTCCCTGACCCAGAAATAATCCCTGTGGAAAACTCTAACCACCCCTAAGTAAACAAGAACCTCGAAGCCTGGCAAGCCAAGTCAACCCTTCCTCCCTGGGTGACAGCGGCATGGGGCAGGGCAATGAGCAGGAACCTCCAGCCCCCACCCCCCCCACCCCCCACCCCCCCGTTTTGTAGCACTGCACGATAAAGCTGCCTCCTGCAACTGTGTGAGATGTAGGAGGGTCCCGAAAACAGTTCCTCTGAAGCCTGCAGCCTGCAGAGCTCTTCAGTGGGGGAGTATCTCTCTCTGCCTAATGCTTGGCGTGCAACCAGGCACTAAGTCCTGCAAAACTTCAGCGCTGAGCTGTCGTCTGTTTGCTCCTTCTGATGAACTCCTTCTGTCTTCTTCTGCCTCGCAGCCCTTACTCCCTCAGACTCCTTAATTTCTGTTTTACAGCAACCGCCGATTATTTCTCACCCGGGAGGATGTGGGCCCCTCACTCCCCCTTTACTGCCCCCGGCCTCCCGTCCAGCCGCGGAGGGGCAGAGGCAGACGGCGGGGCCGGGGCAGCCCGTCTCGGGGGCGGCGGCAGGCGCGCGCTCCCAGCAGCATCTTTCCGCACGGTGTTCTGCGGCCTCTCACTGCTCCCACCTGGCACCCTCGCTGCGGAGCAGTTTGGCTTGTCCCTCCGTGCGCTTTCAAAGGCTGCCTGCGCACTGAAAGCCACTTTCTCCGCCTGCTAGCTTTGTTTCCTAACTCCAAGTCTGCTTCCCCCCCGCAACCCCAGCTTCCCAAACAGACGACCTCCAAAAAGGGGTCAGTTTCTCCTTGTTTCACCCAGCGTAGGCGCGTTTCCTTGACTCTGCTGCTGTTCTGAGCTCAGCACAACCGGCTGTTGCTCGGTCCTAAGAAAGAGCAATGCTTGCAGTCTGATACCAACTGCTTACGTAGGATGAAGAAGAAAGCAGTTAACATAAACATATACTTAAGACAGAGGAGGCGTATGTTGGCCGTTTCCTCTCTGACTTGCCCCTGTTACTCTGACGGCGGACTGCAGCCCCGCTGCCGAGCCTCCCGAAGGATGCTCCTCGGCGGGCAGAGAGGCGAAACAGGTAGGGGCGCCGCTGCCCTTCCTTTGAAGAGCCGGCTGCTTCTGTTTCTCTCCCTCGCCGATGGATACACAAAGCACGAAGAGAACAAGGAAATGTTCAGCCTTCTAGGTTTCACCAGCTGCAAACAGCCACCCCACTACCCCCCGCCCCAAACCCCCGAACCCCAACAACTAAACCAAACAGCAAACCCCACCCTCCGCTCGCGGCTTCAGCCGAGTCAGGAAAGTTTCCACTCGCAACAGCAGCTGCAAAGTTGGTTGATCGATCGACTTGGTATTTTTCGCTAAAATACACTTATTTAAGCCCGAAATGATGAGTGCGCCGAAATCTTCTCCCGCCGCCGCTCTGCCCCCGAAAACAGCCCACCCAAACAAACAGCAACGGGCTCGGTCCGCCACCGCGAAACCCGGGGGAGCCGGAGCACCGGCAGCAGTGGAGCGGTCCTGAGCTTTTGTCTCCGTACGCTGCCCTCTTCCTTTCTCCCAAACTTTCGGGAGCTCGCTCTGATCTGTATTTATAGACCTGGAGCCCACGGCTGTATTTTTCCTCGTGCCTCCTTTGGCTTGGACTTAAGTCACTGGCAGGGAAAATAAAAAGGAGGCAGGCAGGCGAGCAGACAGACAGGACAGAAGGGGAAAAGAGCTGCGAGCCCCGCAGACGGGATGCGGAGGGAGGCCGGGGCGGGCGGGCGGCGGTGCGGGACTCCCCCCTGCGCCGGGTGGACGAGACAGAGGTAACGGGGGAAGGTCCGGCCCCGGTGCGCTGGGTGGGGAGCGGAGACCCTCTTGGTCCCGGGAACGGGGGGGGTGTCGGGGCGGCCGCCCCATCCCGGCGAGGGGGTTTGGAGGGGCTGAGGGTGGGAGAACTTGTGTTTTTGTCTGGGGCGGGGGACGACGACGCGGACGACGGCACGATGAAAAGGTGTTTGCAAGAGCCTGTGCTGTGGTACCAGGTGAAAATGAAGTGCGTGAGAGGGGCACACGGGCAGCCCGGGGCCGAGCCCGCTCCAGGGGCCGCCGGCGGCCCCGGGGGACAGCGGGGGCGGTGGGGCGACGTCGCGGAGGGGGATGCTCGAGGCTGCAGTGGGAGCCGGGGCCGCAGGGGAGCCCAGCAGCGAGCAGCGGGGCAGTGCTTCTCTCCGCGGCGGCGGGAGGCTGCGCGGAGCTGCGGGGAACAGCACCGCTCGGCTGGGCTGCCGTGGGGTATTTTTTTTTTTTTTTTACGCGGTCTCTATTGTGCTTTAAACAATCAAACCCCAAAACAAATCCCACGCTGCTCACGGGAATCGGGAAGTAATAGCTGTCTGGAAACGCGTTTATTGGAAAAGGGGAAAGCTTTTCCTGCCTGCAGAAAAAAAGGGACTGCGGGATTAAAAACGTGAGTGTTTAGGGTTTTGCTGTTGTTATTTTTCTTTTTGTTTTTATTTTCCCCTACGGTCTGCAAGTAAAGAAGCTCTCTTTTCCCCTAGCGTGGATGGTGAAAGTGTCTAACCAAATATGTCAGTAACGCGGATGGTGTAATTGTCATGCTGTTAAGCATTTCCTTATTGTGGTGCACACCATATAGCCTCTAACATCCGAAATGGATGTCAAAGCAGTTTCTGATGGCTGTAGAGAGATCTTTAGAGGTAAGTAAAAAAATGTGAAGCTGCTGAAAGAGCTTGCTTTTGGGCTGAAAATCAGACTTTCAGGTTTGGCTTCGAGTGGCAGAACGGCTGAAGCAGCAGGATTACGCTTGGCTGTGCAGTTTGGCATTATCATGACCTCGTTCAAACGCACTCTGGTGTGCCGTGAGGAAGGTATAAAATTAGATTAAAGCTCCCAACAACGTACCGAATCCCGTTCAGGGCTCTGGCTTTGGACTCGGGCTTGTTTACATCACCGACGTTTCAGAACAAAACCGTTTCACCCTTTACCTCTCCGCACAGATTTTTCTGTTTGATTACATTAATAATTTTGTTTCTATTTCCTACCGGCCCTTCCAAGTGGGCAAATCAACCCCCTTCCAACACGGGTGGGGGCTGTTATTTTTAGCTCGTTCGCTGGAACAAAATGTTCCAACACTCCCTGCTTTGAAATCTCACTGCGGTTTGACTACTCTTCGATATTTAAGACCGTCGGTTTCCCTTGTCAAACTACCTGTTTAGGAAATGGCTCCCATAGCTTGGCAAATCATTCTCAACAAAGTAGAGAGGAGCATTTGCCGAAGTAAAGAAAAGTTTCTAAAATGTTGCAGGGAAACACCCGAAATATTAAAGTGGTAAATCTACCCTTATGATGACCCTATCAGTGTGCCCAGCTATCAAAATAACATTCTGTCGGCGCTCGCTGAACAGTTTTGGGGAGTTCCACATGCACTTCATAAACAGCACTAAAAATGCGTGTCTGATTCAAATATCATTTAAATAGCCCTGCTCCCCCTTCCCAGCTGCAGTTCTGCAGCTACTGTTTTGGTAACAGAGTACTTTGAAGTACCTTTAAATATCACATACACACACAACACCCACACACACACCCCCACGCCCCCCCCCCCCCCCCCCCGCACTGTTCGAGAGCTTGGAGCTGACACTAACTACTGTGTCCATTTTAAAAACGTGTCTCTGTGTATTTAGCCACAAGCTGTCCGACAGAAATGCAAATAGCGCTACGAAGGAACACTACACAGTAGGTGGGAAGGGAAAGGGAGAAATCCACTTCTGTCAAGTGATGCCTTCTAAAGAGTGAATTACATTAATTCAGACTTTAAAAGCTAGCGCCCTTGAGATTACAATGCCATACGCATCGGTACAGTCTGAGGCGTAGAAGTGATAACGGCAGTTTTAAACTTCATGGCTCTAGATTTGGAAAGTTCTCGTACCACTTGAGCCTGGACACCCGCACAGATTAGCAAAAACACTGCACTGAATTCAGTGCCTCATCACGGCGATCTTCACAGGATTTTCTGTTATCGCCGAGAGTACCGTCACGTACGACGATGCTCTTCGTGACCAGGGGCCAGCGACTAAACGAAGTCAAATGAATAAAATGAGTGCAAACTACTCGTCTTTGCACAGAGAGGTTGGAAAAGCAGGGTCTAGAAAAGACGAAAATCCGAGTTTTGCAGCTCCAAATCATTACGGTCTCAGCAACGGAACGCGATCATTACGCACGAAAGAAAGGGGCAAAATCCCACTCGTATAGCGATTAGTGCTATGAAAAGGGGCAATAACTGCTTTGTTATTGAAACAGTGTTTGATATGAAGAAAATGAGTGAGCAGCCAACCAGATGAACACCCCCTGCATCTAACAAGCCTACTGTCTTCGTGATGTTTTGTGCGCTGCTAAGCCCCCTGTTCTTTTCAATTGTTATTGGTTTGGTTTGGTTTGTGGTTTTTTTTTTTTGGCTTGTAATTACGAACATTGTTTCCCACTTACCTTAATTTCAGCACTAACGCTCCGAAACTGTATAGAGAAATAAAAGAAAGGCTGATTTTTTCCTGTATGTGTGCATCGATAAATTCAATAGCTATTCTTACTGTGCATTAAACTTTTCGTATCGTTACATCGAGACCACTCCGACATTAGAGTCTCTAACTCCTCTGTATTTGCTGCTTTTTCCTGGTTCTCGAAGAATAGTAAAAAACCTTTCTTGGGCAGATAGGGAAAACCTACACAGCCGGAGTGCGATACTGACATCGCCCCTCAGCTTAGGCGCTCACTCCCTGCATCGCTGTTCCTCCCTCTGTCACGACACCCAGCCGGACCGGTGCGTTTAAAGCAAGCGGACCCCTCGGCTGTACGCGAGCAGCTACCGAGGGGCGCACGCATGGCGGGGGGGGGGGGGGGGGGGGGGGCGGGGCTCGGCGGGCACCGATGGCGCGGGGCAGCGGGTGTCCCGCAGCCCGGCCGCCGCCGCCGGCTGGAGCGGCAGCCCCGGGCAGCGCTTCCCGGTGGGCAGCAGGAAGGCAGGCAGCGAGCGGCAGGGCGCTCCTGCGGGTGCGTTCCCTGCCTCACACAGGAATAAAGCCGCAGTAAAGCGACTCAATGTGACATTAAGAAGCCCACGACCAGGGCGCAAGGCACGGTTTGGGGGGAGATGGGGGACGCGCCTCTTTTGTTCGCCGCGGGTGCGCTCAGCAACTTTCCTTCCCGCTCTGCGCCGGGTTTGCTGCCGCATTCCCGGTGTGAGGGCGGCCGGGTTTGCCAAGGCGGCGCCCCCCCGCCCCCCTTCTCGCCGTGCGGCCTCCGCCTGGAGAGAGCACGGCGGACCCTTCCCGACCACCTCCCGCGGGGCCAGGCCGGCGGGATTCCTGCGGCTCCCGTGGCCGGCCTGCCCCGCCGCCTCTGCACCTGCTCGGGCAGCGCAGGCCGCCGCTCCGCTTAAAACGCCGGCGGATTAAAAAACCCCGCTGAGGGAGCCGAGGGAAGAGCGGCAGCCGCTTTCAGCGAGGCCGGCGGCAGGCCCGGCCCGGCCCCTCCTCGCCCCCACCTCACAACCCAGCGGCCGCCGCTCCCCGCCCCGCTGCGACCGCCAGCACTATTTTTAGGACATCCGAAGCTTTCACCCCCTTCGGAGGAAAAGTCGTCTAATTTGGTCAGAGCCACGCCATGCCACCGGTAGCGGTGGGCAGCGTCACCGCCCCTGTGGCGGGGCACGGCCTCACCGGGGCCACCGGCGACACCCCCGGCCGCCACATCGGGCGCGGGGTAGCGCGGCTGCAGCGGGCCGCATAGCAAGGAGGTGCCGCCCCGGCCCCGAGAGCCGCCCCCGCCCTGCCGCAGGGCCCGCCGTGGGCGGTGCCGGGACGGCGAAGCCCCGGCCGCAGCACATGCGCGGCCGCGCAGCGCAGCGCGGCATCGGCGCGCCCCCTAGCTCCGCCCGGGCGCCGGCCCCGGCCGCAGGCGGCGTGGGGCTCGGCTCCCCGCCCGCGGGCCCGCCCTGCCTGGCTGCCTTCCTCGTCGGCAGCCCGGGGTCCAGGCTCCCGCGAGTGAGGCCCAGGTTCCCTCTGTATTCCTCGGGCCACGGCACCTGCCCAGGGGAGCGTCATGGTGGCTGCGCGGCCGGACGCTGACCTCGGGGGCACGTCTCGCTGCCGCCCCTTCATGTCCCCGTCGCCCCTCTGTGCCCACCCCGGCTCTCCCCTGGGGCGAGCGTCCCCGCCGCCGGGGGAGGCCGAGGCCGTGTCTGCACCTCCAGCCCGCTCCGCACGGGGGTCGGTGGCGACAGCCCCGCTCCCGCTGCCAGCATCTCCCGGTGCCGTCCCCCGGCGGCCGGTGGGCCTGAGCCGGGCCCGAGCGGCCCAGCTTCTGCCCAAGCGCTTCTGCGGGGCATGTCCACCTTCTTGTCACAATACGCCACGACGCTGCAAGCACGGCTTTGCTTACTCACTCACGCACGACCCTTTGGAGGTGAAGGGATCATTAGCCTCACATGGCGGAAGGGAAGCAAAGGTAATAAGTACAACTTTTAACTGTCCTGCTTGAAATAGTTAAAGCCTTGTTTTACTGCAGGCCTCCTAAGTACTGCACAGTAGCGCTTACAGACACAAGTGTCAGTGTAAAGGCTCCGGAATTCACCTTAGTTCTTCATGTAGTGAGGAGTGGCAAGTGCTTACAACTGGTCACCGGTATCGCTGCATGCTGCTTTCTTCATTAAGCGAACTGAAAAATAACATTCTATGGAATCATCCTGGCAGGTTTGCCAGTGAGCTGGATGTCTGCAGAGGTGCTTAGGCACAGCTTTTTCACAGAGCTGTCAGCTTCTTGCAGCCTAAGCTTTGTGCCACATGCTCCTGAACGCCATCTCATCACGAAGAGGTATCGTTGTTTGCTGAGGACTTTTGTTCCCCCCAACCTGACTTCTTGACCAGCTCAAATTGAACATCAGTTGGCTGTTCATAAGTCATCACTGTTACTATCCACCTCAGCCATGCAACTGCATCTCCAAAGGCAGCCAGGTTGCCAGTGCCATCCCATTTTGTGAGGTAGAGAAGCTAACAGCAGCATGCCATTACCTTGGCAAGGCAGTGTGTGACTCCTGATCTCCGCTTTGCTTTAGGCAGATAAGGTTGGAAGGGCTGTGCAGCCCACCAAAATGGAGAGCATCAGCTCCTGCCAAAGTCATGAAATGAAATAGTTTCCCATTTGCTGCAGAATAGCAGAAATTTAGACTGAAGTCTAAAAGTCTTTGACATATGTGTGACCAAAGGAAGAAGGTATCTTCAAGAATAAGAAAAAATGAGACCTAACAAGGAAGGATGAAACACCTACATGTGTTCTGCCTTGAAAGGAATGTTGAGGAGAGCCACGGTACAGTTCAAGCACAGCTCTAATGGTGATGGGGAAAGCAGGGAGAGATGACATTTTTTCTTGCCATTTGAGTATGTCCATCCCCAGCATTTCCAGACAGAGTACGTGTCTGGGAATTGGTCCCGCACCTCTGGGAACTGAAGCACATGTGGTATATTTAGACATGATGGGTGAGGCAAACGTGGCTTTTAGGATGCCTGCTGTTAGAGAAGCCAAATTAGATTTTGGTGTGATTTGTCAGAGCTGGAGGCCACCCTATGTTACAATAGTCCTCCTAGTGCTACTTATGCCACAGTATGCCTTACATTTTTATGTTAATTTCCTTCCCTTTGTGACCTATGACCTCATGACCTATGACTACCATGAGTAATGGTGCCTGTAATCCACTGACTACTGTTGAACACCTAAGAAGCCATATCAAGTATGAATGAAGATCTCTCCCAGAGACTCCAGCAAGCCCAGTTGCTACATGGGCTGTCATCTCTTCACAAGGATAAATTTCTCAGACTAGAGCGTAGCAGCATGGAGGGCCATGGGAGGAGGAAAGTTTTGAAAGGGTTACTCAAGCCTTAGTCCTATGCACAAGGCTCCACCCAGTCTGGTAATGGGGGGATGTTCAGTGCATATTTCTGGGCTTAACTCACAGTATCTTAACATTACTCCTGGGATAAAATATACCCTCGTTTATGAGTTCAGGAGTGGTAAAATAAGAACTTTGGTGAAGTATGCAAAGGTCATCCTAATTCATGAAAATTAAATGGGTTCCCTCCAAGAATGATTTACCATGTTTTGTTACCATATTTTCGGGCTGCCATTACTTTCTATACTTAATCTTTTATGGGGCTTTTATGATTTTTTTAAATGGGAGTTCATTACAGGGAATGTTCTCCTGCTCTCTTCCCTGGTCCAGGCCCTAATATGCAAAGTCAAGTTTCATTTTTATTTTTCACTTTGCGGTTTACCTCTCAGAAAGTTTTTAGGCTCTGAAGGAAAAGGACCTCTCCTATAGTGGTAACACAGGCACCAAAGGAGAAGAAAACAGCAGCATAGCTTGCTTTGATATTTAGAGGACTCCTTATAAAGCCTATTTAGAGAAAATCACATGGCAGCCCTAAAGAGCAATACTGACATTATATCCTCACCTGGTTTGGAGGTTCTCAGTTTCATTTCGTTAGATCCTCTTCACATCCACACCCAAGGACACTGACTTAGGAGTAGAGTGACATGACAGTGTAGCCTTCAAGACTGTTTTTCTTTGAACGCTGAATCAGGTTCACTACCTCAGTCTGAACTCACAGCAGAACAGACTACATTCTTTCTCAAGTAGCCTGATATGCTGCTGCAAATCAGATAAGTGAATCCCTCATGCCTGAAAGGGAGAGATGCAGAATTCATGGAGGAGTTAGGGTGATGAGCTCTACAACACTGTCATAAAAACTATACTGGTTGTATAATTGGCCTGTAAGTAAAGTTTAAGAGCAAGGAGCTACAGCAAGTTCTATTGACGGTAAGATAAACCTGTGCCTGCCAGAGGTCTTCTAGCTGATGCCCAGAACAAAGAAGGTACCCTTGTTATTAAAAAATTCCCTGTATCATTCCTGAAAAGGCAGCCAGAATTAGGAGGTAATTGGTCCTTTATTTCTGAGGCAAGCTCTGCTGAACAGCTGATACTGAGCAGGAGGGTATCATTCAAACATCTGTCTTAATAGCAGAGTTGGAAGCTTCTGAGATGATTCCTCGTAACTGCAGTTGTAAAGAAAAATGAACAGGCTGATTTTAGGGTAAGCACAATGTAAAAAATTTTTTTAATTCTTTCACTAAAAAACAGTGCTTATGCTGTCAGGCATTTCTTTGTCATTTCATCCCATCTGTTAGGTATGTAAGTATTAAAAGTGTTACTCTTTTTTTTCAGTAAAAAGGTATAAAAATTGATGTGTTGCCCTTCTTTTCATTAAAGGAAGGAAGTGAGCAATGAATATAGACTAAGGAATATTCATGGCAGTTTGCTGTCATTTTGCAGGACTTCAGAAGTGTGTGTAAAATGGAAAGTATGGGCCAAGAAAACCAATTTTCTGAGTCCTATTAGCTGCCAAGTGGAATCACAATATACGGTTAGCTAGGAATCTGCAAGATTTCACACCTAATTCTACTGGACTTAAATTTTAATTTGCCATCCGAACAAAACCTCTAATTGCAAGCAGAAGCAGCTTATTACATCTTTTATGTGACTCTGACTCACACTTTGACCAAACTGAAAGGAAAGAATTTTTCCTTGCATACAGATGATGATCATGCTTGGATGTTCTGTACCTAAGAATTTTTTAGAATTTACTAATAAGAAACAGAGAATGAGAGGAAATGATCGTCATCTGTTTCTCTCACCCATTAAAGCCCAAAATAGACAAAGTATTAGAGCGATTGAATACCCTTGCACCTTCTTCAGTTAACTCCTTTTGCACAATCCTTAACTAGCAAGCCATTACAGAAAAGAAATATGTGGGGAGAGGAACTTTTAAATCTCAGGTATCAGTGAAAGTAGTAAATACAGTTGGAAAACAGAAAAACAGTAGAACTAAGACTTAGAAGAGTAAAGGGAAAAAAGAGGAAAAAGGGCGCCTACTGAGACTTCTCTCTCCAGACACTCATGATCAAAGCCCACCACTGCCATTAGGCAATCAGTCTGCAGTTGCATACATAAAACTTTGGCAGTGTGTAGTCTCCACTGCTTTCAACAGGGGCTTTAGACATCTGAAACTGGGCACTCTCCCAAAATTTAGATCCAGTTGCACTATACATTCCAGAAAAGACAGCACCAAATCAGAGGCCCTCTTTTACCCATGTTATTTTCTAGCTGCAGTTTATGAAAAGTTATGCTCCAGTGGTCCCATTTAACCTCTTGGGTTGGCTATGTTTGGGTCCTCCAGCTTCATCAAATGGCATACGCTGCTAGCAGGCAATTGCTGCCTAAAAGCATTGTTGTTTTATTAGAGATTGCTGAAAATGTGTGCCTGTCCTTACTGCCTAATTCCTTCCAGGATCGTTCAACCACTTACGTACTTCTTTATTTTGTAAATAGAAATCTATATTGGCATAATATTTGTAGGTGCAATGCAACTTGCTTTGTAAGATGAGTGACCCTGAATCTCCTCATTTGTCTTGCTTTTCTGCTTTTAAACCTCTGTGTCTTTTGTGCTGGGACATTCTCCTGCTCTTTATTCAAAACCGGTCCTAGCAACAGCCAAAGTTTGAGCAGCTTCCTACTCTCGCTCATTCCACAGTCAGAGGTTTTTCAAGCAGCTGCACTGGATTTCCTTGCAGGGAGATGAATTGAAAGGAGTTCTGCAGTCACAATTGAGGTACAGAGTGCAGCCTCAGTTGCTTAATCATAATCTGTTTACCTCCATCTCTAGATGCTTCTGTCTTCCTCTGATTAAACACCTCTTTAGAGATAATTTAATCTCTGTGTATCTGAAGAATACAGAGGCTACCCTACATTTACTAGCTTTTACAATTCCAGAATACTCAATTTCTTAATACTCTATCTATTTTTCTTTCCATTATCAGAAAAAAATGCAGTAGCTATAGATACACAAGACATTTACTGAACTCATCTACATAAATGCTCTGTGGAACATGCAGCCTCCGGTGAAGTTCTGCAGGAGACATCCTTCTACAAGAAAAAGTCAGAGACCAAACACCGTTCAACAGAATACACATAAAAGTGTGGTGAGATACAGAACATGGCCATGAAATCATCTGTGTATTTATGATAAGAAGCTAACTCCCTCTTGGATAACTTCATGATTGCTTTTGTTAAACCCTTGGCAGCTTAAAAGGCATCTTACTTTCTAGCGTCTGGGCCTTCTTCCTTTCTTCTTTCTTCTCTCTTCCCCATACAAGGGCCCCTTCTCTTCACTCAGCTCTGACTCTCCCTCTCAAATGACATTCTTTCTGTACTTGTCTGCGCAACAGCACAAGACCCAGGCTGTGCTTCTAAAAGCCAGGAATAATGCCCTAGTCTCTCTGAGTGATTGATGCACTATCCATGGAGAATACTGAGCCTTCATCTGAGGAGTTTGCAAAGCCACACACATTAAGATACCTGCTGATCTGCTTTTTACTTTCACTGTAATTTAAACAGAAGAATTTTGTGAATGTCCCTGACTATATGGTCCTTGTTGTTGAGAAACTGAAGCCCAAGATTTTAAGGCAGATCCAGACAAAGTATCATGTAGAGATGCAAGTTACACAAAGTTCTACATTTAATATTTAAAAGAATTAAAACCTGAAGAAAATATTTTGCTTGAACAGATCTATGAGGCAATTGTTTGGTTCAGGCAGTGCTGCTTATTCTAATTAAATACACACGTAGCCTTACTTTGACTAGCATATCTAGAGAGCTTCAAGCAGCTGCATTTCCTTTCCTAAACCCTTGACCTCCTCTGCCAAGGCCAGACATTACACAAGTACCTTCAGTGTGTATGCAAAGACTAGAATACAGCCCAGGATGTGGATACTTGGCCATCTTGGGTGAGTGGAGACATACTGCTTCACCTTATGCCTGACCCTGCAGTGGAGGCATGTGGACATCTGTTACAAGACAAGCTCTGAAGTGTTAGGAGATTTCAGTTTTACTGTGATCTTAATAACCAAGAGCAGTTCTGTCCTTTAATGTTACAGAGGATGTTCCTATTTCCATCAAGTCAACAAGAGAATTCTTATTAACTTCAGCATTAAATGGGAATATTCACAGAGCACCTACTGGGGAAACAGACAAGGTAAAATTTGGAGAATTATAAATGCCTACACTGAAAAACTTGATCCAAATGTCCCAAGATGCTGGTAGTTCAGATGTGAATCCAAGCTGTACAGTTCAGGAAAAGCTTTATTGATAGCACTTTAAGAAATCAACCTGCTGGTTTTCTCCGGTTATAATTTTGTGTAAAGGAAGCTTAACCCTTAGGACATTGACATTTTTCCCAATCGCCAGAAAAACTGTCAGAGCACAGCTGTCTTTCAGTCAAAAACTGTCCTGGGCAAGCTGGAATTTGGAAGAAAATAAGATAATTGCTATATTAATTTATATAGATAATTAAACAATTTAGTTAAATTACGTTTTCTAATTATATGCTGCTATATGTTATTTTTTTGTATCTCTAAGTCTCATGAGTAAAATCAGAACTGAAATGACTCTTGTAAAGCTCACAAAGGTTTGCCACGTTCCAACTAAATGTTGCCATCTACTGTTAGAATAAAAATAAAGAAACATAAATGGGTGAAACTAGCACTGTAATTGTGGAAGAACCCAGTGGATATTTGCATCTTATTGTGTTGATGCATGAGAGATTTTTCTTTGAATACACAGGCAGTAATAATATGCCTGTAAATCCTTCTGTATGTCAGGGGGAGAATAGAGTTCATTGTTTGCAAGATCACATTATGATTACTTTCCAGCTTCTAAAAATGAATGTTGTAATAGTTTCCAGATCCAGCATTTATGGTATTCAGTATGTTGACAGAAAACAGGCTTCATTGAAAACCTTGTTCTAAATGTTCCTCATCTACACTTTTTTTGACTGAGCACATAGAAGAGTGATAGTAACGTGCATAGCAGATTTCTAAACATTTTACTTCTCTAGTATGAAAAGTTAAAAACACCCCCTCCCTTTTACTGTCAGATGCGCAAGGGGTAGCTTTACATCAAGATCAGGCATGAACATCTGGGTAAAGACATAAAGACCTATCTGTTACAGACCGCTCCTGTTCTGAGCTGATAATAGAAAAACTACTGTCAGTCTTTTACTTTATGTGCAGCAGAAACAGAATTTAAAACGGGTTAAAAATCTTAAATAGAAGACTATCCCTGAAGGTCCAAAAATGAAGTTAATGTACATGGTTCCACGTGTGGCACTGAAGCAGGAGGTAGATTTCAAGCAGTTATGGGATTTCTGGGTTCCTGTTGTGTGTGCCTTAACTGGCATACTACACTAGTCTCCATGTCCCCTGTTTGCTTGTTGAGAAGAACCCATTGAATTTTCTACATGAAATTTTGTTGGAAAAATATAGTAAAATATATTCAACTAACAAGGCCTAATATGTTTCAAACAGAACTACCCATAACTTTGAAAAATCCTCTGCTTATGTGTTGGTTTATTACATTCTCGCAAAAAAATCCTCAGCTGCCTGTCACAGTCATGAGTTGTGAAAAGGTTAGAGGCTATCCATACCTAGGAAAGAAGAAACCTGAATATAGGAAAAGCAAAAAACATGCACAATATCATGCAGTGCCACCTACAGCTGGAACTGTGAATTATACGTGATTTTTCAGTAGGGCTGCAGACTTGGTATTGCTGCTGATGGAGCAGCATTGTAGAATGGCTCTTGCTCAGCTGTGTAACACAGCAGATAAAATTGAGGGAATATTAGTCATGTTTATTGTTTCAGAGTTTCTTTGAATTATGTCAAATCATGTTTCTTTGAGGTACAGGAATATGAAATTTTTTATTACATAAGCTCTCATGCAGCAGACAAGTGCTGTTAATGTGAGGTGCAGTGCAGGATGGAATGAGAGGCATTGAGCAGTAGTCCTGGACCCTGGGACTGTGTACTGAACAGTTTGTTTCACCTTTGTCTGTTACCAGCAGCAAACAAAGAATGGGTCAGCCAAAAGCAGTGTAAGAATTAACATACAGGCCTCTATGTTAGGAGTTATACAGTCCAGTCCAAAGCTCTAAGAACTTTTTGACAAAGGATGGAGTTAGGAAAGCCCAAGCTTAGCAGCAGTAAGAGCTTGTATGGAAAAGGCTAAGACAGCCAGTGACTTTTTTGCCTTGATTTTTTACCGGCTGTGTTTGTCTGCAGGTCTCCTAGGTCCCTAAACCTACTATCAAGGCCTTGGGGAATGAAGCATTACTCGGGCGAGAGGAGGATCGAGTTAAGGAGTACTTAAGCAGGTTGAGTACACACAAGTCCATGGGACCAGACAGAGTGCATCTTAGGATGTTGTGGGAGCTGGCTGATGTCCTTGTGAGACACGTGGTACCCTCTTCAAAGTGTGATGGTGTTTCAGAGAGGTGTCCGATGACTTGAAAAAGGTAAATGACATACAGCCTTGTTCAAAAAGGGCAAGAAGATGGGTCTAGGGAAAATCAGGTTGGCCAACCTCACCTCAGTCCATGGTAAGATTATGAAATGAACCCTCCTGGAAGCCATGTCCAGATGACTGAAGGAGAATAGTGATTGGGAGCATGGATTTAGCAAGGACAAATCATATCTGACTGGATCACCTTCTATAATATCCCATATAGGCAAGAGGAGAGCAGTGGATACTGTTCATCTGAGCTTAGTAAGACCTTCAGAGCAATCTCCTGTAGTATACTTACAGCCAGATTGGTGAGATATAGGCAGTAGAGACAAACTATATAGTAGATGGAAAACTGTCTGGATTGCCAGGCTTGTAAGGTATAATCAGCATTATGAAATCTCTTGCTGGATACTTGTGGCATTGTCCAGGAATCAGTCTGGGGCTAAAAGTGTTTAAAGCAATCTTTTGCTTGCAATTTTTTCATTATAAATCTTCTGATTGTGAGTAAAAAGCAAACTTTTCTAGCTTCCAGACTCTGAAGGAACTGAATCCAAGCATATGCTGAAATTTGTTACTTTCTTTGCTTCCCTAAAATGTTATTCCTTTGTTTGAGTCTGCTTTTTGGATTAGAATTATCACTCTGTCGAGAGAAAGGCTGGTCATAGCATGCTAATGGTGAATCTGATAAAGAAAGCATCACACTACATATGAGAAGCACCTAGTTCCAACAGATAACTTCACCATCCTTTACTACAGCTGTTCTAACCCCAAGCTGTTCTGGGAGGTGTCCTGCATTATCGGTAGTGCCTTTTCAGTGGTGGTAGTAAGAATTACTTTAGAGTTAAAAAAGCTAGCATTGATCTACCTAATTGTGGTGATCTGTTGCCTGGTGGACACCACAAAGAAACTCCAATAGCAGACACGGCAATGTTTTTACTAGGACTTCCCCCATCTAATGCTGTCAGTGAAAACATTTCTCCAAAAACCAGTGTAAATATCTGGCTTCAGCATGTCTGCATTGCTGCTCTGACACGTTAAAAGGCATGTCCTGTTCATAGATGAGCTGCCCTTTTTGTCTGCATGAGCAAACACATCTAGGGATAATTTCCCCTTAACTGGAGCAGAGATATAGCACAATGAAGGAAGCAGTGGCCAGTCCAGTCTCACCCATGCAAGAGGGGGTTCAGTGGGGATCTTATCAATGTATGTAAATACCTGAAAGGAGGGTGTAAAGAAGGTGCAGCCAGGCTCTTTATAGTGGTGCCCAGTGACTGTACCAGACTCAATGAGCACAAGCTGAGCCACAGGAGGTTTCCTCTGAGCATCAGAAAACACCTTTTCACTGTGAGAGTGACCGAGCACTGGCACAGGTTTCCCAGAGATGTGATAAAGTCACCATCCTTGGAGATACTCAAAAGCCATCTGGACACAGTCCTGGGCAACCTGCTGTAGGTGGCCCTGCTTGAGTGAAGGGGCTGAACGACCTGTAGAGGTCCTTTCCAACCTCAACCATTCTGTGGTTCTAGGCAGCTTTTTTCCATAGAAAATTGTAGCATAGCCTAATCCCAGCTTGTTTAAGAACAGTGCTTTTCTACAGTGGTTAGCAGCCTGTGTTTAGGTATAAAGAAGCTCAAGGTAACATACAGGTGTAAACATGTAGCTATGCTGAAGTACACCTCCTGTAACTATGTAACAAAGCAAAGAGTCCCCATAGGTATGCGGAAAGACAGTTTTGTTCCTTCTTCAGTTTCAGTTTTGTTGTTTACTCATACGTGCATTACGGGTCAAAATTTAAGTCATGTCAATAAAACCCTAAAAGGTCTAGGTATGTAACAATCGGGTATTAGACTGCTACAAGAGGCAGGGAGGAGGAATGAGATGCAGTGGGATTTATGAAAAACAGTTCCCAGAGGACCTTAAATTAGATGTGCAAAATTACACAATTTAATACGGAACATGCTTTCCGTCTGGTTTGGAGACAAGCTGATCCGTCCAAAAGAGCTTTCTAGGCTTAATTGGTCACAGTTCCTGGTAAGGACAGAATGTTACAAACATCTATGAAACTTCGCAACTTGGAACAGAAACATGTCACATCTTAGAAGCTCCTTGGTTCATACACAGCAGTTACCACATGCTGAGTTCAAGGACAGCAATGATCAAAAGGCTGAAGAATATTCAGGAAGGACAGATTTTGTTATAGCTGATTTTTGTTTTGTATGAAACTTTGAAAAATGAGGACTTTATTTCAGATTTTATGAATTGTAGTGTCGTTGCATGTCATTATTAAATTCTGATTTTCATGATGTTTGTTGTTTTTTAAACAGCTTTTGGACACAGGATTATATAATAATTGTAACTATATAATTATAATTAATAAATAATATACTAATAAAATGATGATGACATAATCTCATATTTCATTACAAAAAGAACACCCCCAAAAGTAGTTACCTGTTTGCTCTCCCTTCTGCACAGCCCCTCCAAAAATGTGCTCTCTTGCTGTCTTAATGATTTCATATCAAACCTCATGACTTTTTAACTGGTCTCATGCTTTTGAAAGAGAAGACAGCAATTTTTTTGCTGTCACGGGAAAGGCAGATGTGAGGTATAGCAGGCAGTGAATGAAGCTCTTCAGGGTTAAAAGAGGCATAACAGTTTCCTTATCTACTCAAAGTCTTAGTTTCTTTTCATGGAAAGGGATGGCTTTCTAATGACTAGTGAAAAACACTAGCCCCAGGAAAGGCCTCTTTGTCCCTTTGGAGCCCCTAGTCTTCATCAATGGTTCAACACTCCTTCTAGATGAAGCTGTGACTCCTTGTCCTTTAAGTGGTGCTTTTAACAAGCAAGATGGATAAGAAAATTCATGTTTAAAAAACGAATATCAAATCCCCAGTCAATGCCCAGTCTTTGTCCACAGGTCTTACTTAGGCAGATCCATACTCTTTTTTTTTTTTTTTTTTTTTCCCTTCAAATCCAGCAGAGGGAGCTTGTTTTACCCAGCAAAAATGTTCAGTTAATATAAATATTAAGTTAATACTTTCAGGAATAAAACGTTGCCTAACCAGACATAGTAAGTTACAATTACATGAAACAAGTTATTAATTATTAACAGATAAATAATTTGGAATGATTTTCATGGCGTGTAACTAAATGTAAGCACATTTGTGTAATTTAGTAATATAAAAAATGTCCCACATTCTGTTTGACATTAATAATAATGTCAGTCCCAGTGAAGTCTAAAGTCAGGATCAATTCTGCCAATTGAGTCATTGTAAAAATTTATGTCATGACAGGCATGGCAGTTACCTCCTTCTGCTTCAACTTACTGTTTGTATAGGTCAGTAATGCCTCAGAAAAATTATGAAACTGTATTGATTAATACTTACGAAAGCTTTAAATACTTCCCACCAATTACGATTGTTGAGACTGCTATTAGGCATTTCAGTTGGAGCCACACCTAGGACAGTGTTATATATACTGGTGTTAAAATTACACACCTGTTGTAGGTGACCTGTGTTCATGCATTTCATATGTGATTTCCAAAGCATTTTTCTATCAGCCATGATTGTTTTACTTTGTTGTCTGGATTTTACAGATAGGAAAAATAAGGATTTACAGTAAGATGTCTTGCTGAGGATTGGGAGAGAACAGAGGTCAGATTTCTGGTCTCTCAGTGCTTTGCTCTCCTCACAAAATACTACAGCAATGAGTGCCCTGTAGTCCGAGGACACTGGTGGTGAACCACAAAATGAGAGAAGATAAGATCATGTTTGATAAACATTTCATGGTACTGGTCATTGCAGAAGAAGAGGTTAATTGGATCAGGGTTACTGCAACTTTTTCAGATTATATTCATTTAAGACAGCTTATGTAGTGATTTATTTGGTAATTACTTGATTGCATAACTACCAGGACCCTATAGCTGTAATTGCTACTAGTACATCCTAAAAGTTGTTTTTTTTTTTTTTTAATTATGCTTAGGAATACATCTGATTTTTAAATGATACTGATTTATCATTAATACAATTTAATTAACATCTAGATATCATAGACAATATACTCTCTCTTCTTAGAAACAGATTTGTCAACATTAAGAAATGAAGTTCCCACAGTACCTTTGAGAGATATTTTACAGGTAGAAAACCTAATTGTATGGAGCTTGAATGACATGCCTACTGTGGTCAGCTGATGCAAGCCTATGGCCAATTTTCCCAGTTCCTTTCATATTACAGACAGGTAAGATACCAACCATGACGTTCTAGCACAACTGAGCTAGGTTAATATTATTGTTCCCTGCCACCATCCTCCAAAATCATAAGGTTTTATATTTCACTCATCATCAGTCTTTCCTACAATGAAAGAAGTTTAGGGAATATGTATCTTCCTGAGAGCCCCCTCAGAGGGTGAACCCATGGCTGGTTATGCTGGTAGATATGCACTGGTTATAACCTCTGGTGAATGTAGCAGTGATTGATTAAACAGATGAGAGCTGGCAGTGGTAAACTTAATTCAATTACAAACAGAACAGCATGTGAAAATGCAGTCACTTTACATCCCCAAACCTTACAAAAGCTCTCCCCCATCATGTTTAGTATGATTCTGATGTACCCCAAAAAAGTAAAGATATTGAGGAACATGGTGAAGAAAGATTTGGTAAACAAGATTCCTGCTTACAGAGAAAAACTTTTCACTTTCTTTTGGCCCCAGTATAAATAATTTTGCCAATAAAGGTACCATTTAAGGGCAGACTCTCAGTGAGGCAGATCAGATCATGTCAGTGAATAATCTGAATCCTTCAAACATTCAAAATGTAAACGTAACTGGTGAAATCACTGTTACATAATAGTTCTCTGTTTACACAATCATTTAATAGTCACTGAATAGATTTTAATAGTGTGAGTCAATCTTCAGGATCAGATGGTATTAATCAATGCCCTTAATTACCTTCTGAAGTTTAGATATTATCCAGATCCTGGACTGATTTTTAACCTGGCAATAACATTGTATTATTTTATAGATATCAACCAACGAATTGTTTGAGCTTTTTTAAAAGTACGTATTCTCTAAAAATGTTTATTCAGCATAAGAAAATCTCTTTCTGACCAGTCAAATGCATAGTGAGGGGTCACTGATTAGATTTCTCAAGGAAGCCAAAAGCTTGACATTATTGTGCCTGTTTCTTATGAACTCCTGAAAGGTAAATTTTAATTACCATGCAAATTGAAGGCAGGTAATTTTTATACTCTGCAAGTTTGCAGCATAACAAAACATCATGAATATGGGATCTTAAGCACTTGTAGCTGCCTGTAGCATATTAAATAAGATAATCAGGGAATTTTTTAACAATGTATGTGTGGGGTTTGGATGGGTGTTTTTTGTTTATTTGCTTGTTTTGTATTCAATAGGTACAGTAAAAGACCTTATGGAGTGTAATTTCTTTCTGACTTTAGGACTGAAAGGACTAGCAAGTTCTGCTACTTCCAGAATTTACAGCGGCTCTACTAACAGTGGCTCTCATTTTACCATCCCAAGCAGCACTTTCCTAATCCCAAATAGCATATTCAAGAGGTAATTAGCACAACAAAATCTGACTGTAATCATCTGAACCCCCTTATTTTAACACTAATTAATTAAAATTAGAGTAAGTTTTAAAATCTACTGTTCTGTTACCAAGAATAGAAAATGCATTTATGTAGGGTTTATAGCATAGGTTTTTGAGCTGGTGATTAGGGAACTCTCAGTGCAGCCAATATAAGGGTCAGACGTGAATTGACAAAAGTTATCCCCAGAGATACGAGATGGCACATAAGAAAAGAAAACAAAAATCTTCTCTTTGCTATCCAAAAAGCATCACAGAAGCAGGGCAAGCACTACCATATGTGCAGTCAACATCTGCCGGTTGCCAATGGGACAGTATCAACAGGGGAACAAATCTGAGGTCTCATGGGCCCACTGGTCCACTGCTGTTATCTCACTGACAGTAATAATATTTTACTAGCCTAATGCTTAAGTTTGTGTCAGCATTATATACAATGAAGTTGTCATATATTAATAATATACTATCTACTATGCTTGTGAGGGTGTTCTCAGTAATAAAACTTTTTAAAATCTGAAGGAAACATTGGGAACAGAAGAGAAGAAAAAACTTTGATAGCCAAACCACAGAAGGTGTAGTCCTGTATAGATGATGAATGTAGGCTTGAACATGGAAAGCTCTGAGTAAAAGCAGTTCTGGTAGGACCAGTTCACTTTCCTCTGAAAAAACTAAGGGTAACAGGAGTGACAATATACCTAAAAAGGCTCAGAAAAGAAACCTCAAAGCAGCTTTACAGAAAGTGAAACACCTTTTCAAGTTTTAGCAAAATTATACGAAGGTTTGATCAATTTGCACAACAGTCTACATAACTGAACTGTTTATGGACCACCTAATTTTTTATTAATATCTTGTTAATTGTGTTGTGAATAATTTTACACTGGAAATCTGGGCCTACGGGCAGCAGCTGAAAGCCAAAAAGGAATTTGTGTGAGTTCCCTTATAAAAAATTTTTTGTTCTCTTGCGTGTGGTATTGGTAGCATTTTTCCTGCAACAACAATGAGCACAGCTGAAGATAAATGCCAAGCTATAGCAGCAATATTTGTGAGCAGTTACTCCAGTCACAGGTGCTATGAGCTGGCGATGGTAGGCAAACATGGCTGTCATGAGGCTTTATGATAAATACCCATCAGGACAGCAAAGCAGACTCCCTGGCAGAGAGCAGTGCCACTTCTGATCCACAGGCCTCCAGTGTTTGCTAGGCATGGGATAGTAGCAAATGTTGCTAGCAGGATTATGCTATGCTGCTAATGACTATTCATGTATCAGAGGAATTAGACAACTAGTTATTATGAAGAAGATTTCAGGAAACTAACATTTTTCAAACTGAAGAAGCACAGGAGCTTGGGATGCACACAGTAGAAAGGGGGGATTCATGGTTGCTCTTTGACACTAAAGGGTACAGTGTTGCCTACACCAAGATAACAAGCTGTTTGGCTGCAGAAATGTGACTGAGAGGTCATTTCATTCCTTGTAACATGATTCTATTGAGAGAAATCTTCACATTAGAACAAGTCAGAGACATCTGTTTATTTACAACAACAAAACCTAAACCTTATTAAAAAATGTTCTGGGTGTCATGTACCTTGTTTTGTGAAAGCTGAGTTTCTGAGAGTCTAATGCATTCTCAATTGGTTTTTCTTTTTATCAACAATCTGTTATTTAAAAATTTGGTTTTTAAATCCCTTTCCTAATTTGAAAGATACTTAAATACCATCCGTGACCAGATACAGTTTGGTTATGTGGTTGGAATGACCTGATGAGTACTTCATTGTTACAGGTGCTTTGAATATTTTTATCTGTCCTCTACATACAATGTTAAGCAGGCATTGCATGAGAGGTGTATGGACATTTCCTTTGTATTTTTCCCTCATGGTTACCCTTTCCATAGAACAAGCTGTAAATCAAGTTAATGTGGCTCTCATAAATTTTTTCCACCATTGGCCTTAGTTATTTGATGGAGGAATTTCTTCTCAAAGGATGCAGTACAGCATTGTCTGGAGCCAAGCAATCTGTATTTGCTTGGCTTCTCTGCACTGTAACACCCAACAGTCTGAGGATTTTGCAAGAGGGACATTGCTGGTCATTTAAACAGATGGCCTTGATTGTAGCTATCCATGTATCTACATGGATATGTAGAAACCTGAGAAATATGTAGAAATCTGAGAATAAAAGGTAGGATTTCAAACAAGGAGTCTCTGAACAACGGTCTGTTCTGGTCTGATGTGCTCATTATGGAGGGATATATCACCTCTGAACTGCCTTGGAACTGGAGCAACTTTCAAAAACAAAAAGTAAACCAAATGCTGGTCATGAATTAAGACAAATTTTGGCATATCTGTGCCAGGCAGAGTGACACACAGCTGGATGGGATAGGTATTGGCTTTCAGTCACTGTCACTGTTCCCCTTTCGTTTATTCTCAGCATTTTGTGAGGCACATTTCTGCACCAGAATTCCAACACACCAGCTGAACAGAGTCATAGGATGCTTTATTGATTTCCCCAGGCTCACATATGTTTAATTTGCCAGCCAGATGTACTTAAAGGCAGGTTTATTATCGAGTGTATTGTTTAGACACTATGAAAATTCATGTCTAAGTAAAAAACATTCACTAGCTCTTACATTAAGCCAGTAGTAATATAAGATGAGAAATTCAGTTAAAAAGTGATCGTTAATTGTGAGATGTCCATCATCAACCTCAGGTTTTGAAAAAGTTTGGAAAGAGTTTTTTTAAAACACTCTATTGAAAAAACACTAATACACTTCAAACCCAAATATTTTTACTGTCTATTTACATTGCATATATATCCTAAACATTCTGCAGACTGCATTGAATTCTTATATAATCTGTCCACACATAATAACTCAGAAAAGTAAAAAATAATTAATGAGAGGCTCAATTTCTACATTTTATCAGTGGCAAAGATAATACTGTGTTGGAAGTGTTTAGTTTAACACCAAGGACTTTTCAGGCTCATTTAATGTTACAATGTCATCAGGATTATTGCAGTGGAACTTAGTTCATC
Organism: Falco punctatus; assembly: GCF_963210335.1. Taxonomy (NCBI): domain Eukaryota; kingdom Metazoa; phylum Chordata; class Aves; order Falconiformes; family Falconidae; genus Falco; species Falco punctatus. The sequence goes on from NC_137586.1 coordinate 34,857,550, forward strand.
AAAGAGTTTTCTTTGAAATGCACACATCTTAAGAAGAGCCGCTTTTTCTTTTTTTTTTTTCCTCCAGAAAAATGCACAGGGCTTAGCTGAGTTAGCTCTTCTGCATCGTTAATATAGCTCAGGAAAAAGCCTCTTAACTCTGGGGCTGTTTTGCTGGATGCTATGTCATCATTCAAGAGTGAAATAACTGATCACATGTATCCATGGATTCCTTAAAGTTGATATAATTACACTGGAACAGACATTCAGTCCAGTGAAAATTTAAGTCATGATACACAAGGAAAGAAAGAGACAGGTGGCAGGGTGACAGGGTGACTGGCAGTGATAGCATAACCTGAACTGTAGCACTAACATTTCCTGCAATACCGAAAACTGCTACATATGGCCTCTTGGATGTTTTGGGACAGAGGTCTGCTCTGCCACTTGAGTTAGGGTGCTTATACACTTGAGAGGTCTTGCTATTGCCAAATAGTGACACCTCAAACAGAAAAGGTGATGTGTCTTTAGTTCAAAGCCACTTGCCTCTGGGTTTTGTCTTGTTCTGGAACCCTCTTTTCCTTACCATTGCCTACCCTAATGTAAGGCAGCCTGACCACCCGTTAGTAGAGCTGCTTCTTCTGCTTCTGCTACAGAGTTGGGCCCAGCCACTTCTGGGATAATTTTTAAATGGAGAAAATACTGGAAACATAGTGTGCCAGGATTATTTCAAGGAGACCTGCTCCTATTCAGTACCACTAGGCCAAGATTCCCAATTTCCAATTCATCAAGCTCTTACCTAAATTTTTAGCAACAGTCAATTAAAGAAACATAACTAACACGCTGTCGAATCCAAGCATCTCCAGAGGCTGGTGTTTTGTACTCAGACATGCTGACGCTGTCTAATGAGACAAGTTTTCCCGTGGTGCCAGCGGCAACTGGTCAGGTTTAACTAGTTACAAATGCACAAGCTGAACCAAAGGCAGAAGCATGCTTGCTAAGGTCACAGGCATGCTTTTGAGCTTAAATTGTTTTTAAAATCTCTCTTTTTCTTAAATGATACATAGTATCATGCAATCAGTAGCTTTACCTTGGGTACCCTGACAATAACCTGGTTTGGTTTCGACAAAGGAGAAGTACAGGGAATGGAAGTGCCAGAGAAAGATTACCGGGCTGCTGGTAGGCCTCACATCCATAAATAAATATGCCTTCGTAAGTGGATAGGCATTTAATCAACATGAGACCATGCATGAGTATTACAGGTGTAAAAGTATTTTTTTAGCACACAGTATCTGACAAAGCAATGCAAATAAAGCTGTACATATGTGTCCAGGTGCCGAAAAGTGGCCTTCTGGATTATCAAAATAATTTAGACTTTTGGATCAAACCCAGGGCACTGCCAATACCAGGACAAGATAAACTCCTAAATGTGGAATTAATTTGCAGCACAATAGTGGTTATTTCTACTATTGTGCCAGCACATACTTGGTGGAGTTATTAAAAAAAAAGGCAACAAAAAAAAGAGCACAGTCTGAATAGACTGGCAAACTGACATATTTTTATTTATTTGTGGTCAGTAGAAGAAAAATTAGCCAACTCCTTTTTCATAGTCACAGGGAGTTTGGATGAAACAGTGTAATCTACATTCATTCACCTTGGCAAAAAGAAAAGCTAGAAAATTCCAGGCAATCTTGCTAATCTATACATTTAACTATTCACATCCATGACTTGGCACCTCTAACACCCAGCAGAAATGTAACACATGCATGCACAGGGCAAGATCCATGTTACAGAGCCTTTGTCAGTTCTGAAAACACATAAAAAGACACTTAAAGTTGTCCTAAATGCTTTTGTATCAACTAAGATGCTCAGCCTCTATTGCTTACTTCGCTGGCTCACTCAGGCTTTGTGGGTGTTGACAAGGAATGTTGTCAAGCTTTCAGTATTCCATTTCTTGGCACTTATGGACTCCCTCTGCTCAACTGCCTGTGATGTTAAGCATAGATATACATTATAGAATTTTTACCAAAAAAAAAAAAAAATTGCAAGCACTAATATTTTATTTTGGTTATTAGGCCTCAGACCTTTGCACTGCTCTTGGTTGTTTTTTGGGGTTTGTTGTTGTTGTTTGTTTGTTTTTTCTTCTTTTTTCTTTCTTTCCTGAGAGTCAGAACCATTGAGGCTGGCCAGCCCCTCTGCAAGTCCCACTGTGACTTGAACAGGGTCAGCCACGGCTGGTTACCCAGGTCCATGTCCAGTTTGAGTATCCGCAAGCATGGAGATTCCACAACTTCTCCACAGCCTGATCTGGTATTCAACCACCCTCACAGTAAATAAATATTTTTTATTTAAAAGGAATTTCCTTTATTTCATTTTGTGCCCATTGTCTTCTGTCCTGTCACTGCATACAACAGAAAGGAGCCTCGCTCTGTTGGAAGGAGGGTTCGCTGGAGTCAAGAAGACGCTCAATATGAGTTATGCATCTTGCTCAACTTTATTAGTTTCTAACACTACTTATATAGAACCAATACACATGCATATTCGTAAAGCAGAAATATAATTTTTAGTAGTCTCTAAACACGCGCGGTTCTCACACCCCTAATTATCATGACTAAAATAAGCATTCTGTCCATGTAGCTAATTGAGTCGCTGTGCTTCAGCCTTGTAGTTTGTTACTCCCTATTTTCCCAGACCGGTCCCTACCTTTCTTGGCCCTGCACCTGCTTTCCCAGCAGCTGTAGCTTGTTACAGCCACGGCCTGTTGGCACGGCATAATTACTTGGTCTCAGGATTCAAGAATAGCTCAAGGCGACCTTTCTTGTTAACTTCAGCACAGCAACTTCAGTACAGTTCTGATTACAGGCCTATTCTAATACCAGGCCTGGATTGTGCAGATCTTCAGAGATTCTAAAGCCATGCTTCTGCAGCCATTCTTTTGCATGGCTCCATCTTCTTTACCCTTCCATCCAGTGTTTATGCACATTAATAAGATCCCCCCCTAAGTCTGCTCTTCTTGAGCCTAAGAAGTCCTAACTCTCCCACGCTTTCCAAGCTTCAAGCTCTTCATCACCTTAGTGGCTCTTTAGTGGACTAGTCTACTAGACTAGACTAGACTAGACTCCAGTATGTCCCTGTCCCTCTTGTACTGTGGAGCCCAGTCAGCACTCACATGTGTCTCACCGGTGCTGAGTGCAGAAAAAGGATTACCTCCCTTGATCTGCTGAAATGCTCTGCCTGATGCAACCAAGGTTGTCCTTTGCCATAAGAGCACTTAGCTGGCTCATGGTCAACTTGGTATCCATCAGAACTCCCAGAGCTTTCTATGCTGCTTTCCTGTTGGTCAGCTCCCATCTTGTGCTGGTGCATGAGGTTGTTTCTCCCCAGGTGCTGAATTTGGCACTTCCACTTACTGAGCTTCATGGAATTCCTGTCAGCCCATTTCTTCAGGCTGACGAGGTCCCTCTGAATGACAGCACAACCATCTGGTGTACCTACCAATTCCTTCCACTTTTTTAACTAATTGACAAAATTGTGAAGAAACTTGCTATTATCGATCTTGTTGTCATTGTCAGACAGACATTGTCAGAATTAAAAAGTGAGATTAAATGGCAGCTATGAGATCTTTAATAAAGACAATTATTAGAATAACTCTACTATGAACACTGAAACTTTAACTCTCAAGCCTCAACAGAAATCCTTTGTTGAGTCAGTGCTGTCAACATTTGATATTTTACTAGAAATCTTTTTTTCTGCCATGTCTGTTCAAAATCTGCCACAATGTACGAGCGTGCTGTGACAGTCCAGTGGCTGGTACTATGTGCTGTGGCTACAGCAACCTTGGTTCAAATCTGACTTCAAGCAGGAGAGGAACGTGTGTTCTTATGCTTACTTTTCAACAGCTTTAAAAATAATTATGTAGCTTTGAATGCCCTTTCACCAGATTTTCCCCCATTACTAGGTCCATCATTGAAAACAGATAGAAGATTCACAGTCCAAAATTATTGTATCTTTGGAGATAGACATTGGCCAAACAGAAGGCAATGAAAGGTTTCCACACCGGACTGTAATTACCAAAAGGAGCAGGAATATTTTTCTGCCACCATAACATTTGTGCCTATCTTCTGCATATATTTCTCTGTTGGCATTGCCATTTTTGGTTGAGGGATGCCCAGGCATGGTGCTCTAGTAACCCTGAGGAGGAGGTCCCCCCAGGGGGTAGGCCATCGTGTGGAACACTGTAGTCAATCTGCACTAGGTGGCAATGCTCGCATGGCTTTGCTAGAGGGGACAGAAATCAGGAGACATTGGACATGTCCTCTGTAGCTTGCCGTGATCGTATAGTGGTTAGTACTCTGCGTTGTGGCCGCAGCAACCTCGGTTCAAATCCGAGTCACGGCACAGGGGAGAGGGAACCCACTTTTGGAGGCTTGGTGCTTTGGAGACACACCACTGTGTATGTGACATCCACCCAAGCCCTCACCCTGCAGTACCTGCTGAACAGACCTCAGTGTCTGAAGCACAGAAAAAAGTTGAGAGGAAGCAGCAGCTGCATAAAAAAAATTCATGTAGTTCATTGCTACATGATAAGGTGGTTGACACTCTTTGCACCGCAGGTTTTTTTTTTTTCTCCTTTTCTGTGATTTTAAGCACTTCACACAGATGTTGTTGTACTAAGGTTGTCTTGGACAACATTTTCACTGACTTCATTCTGTGAATATTTTAACATACTGCCTTTCTCTCTTCCAGTAAAGGCTGTTTTCTTTCTATGACCTGTCCCCAAGGATGACTCATCACAGAAGAAAATTCCAGAAAAAAAAATCAGGAAAGAGCAACAAAGGAGGCATGCTATTACATGCAATAATTTTCTTTATTGTGAGCCTTTTTCATATCTTTGTTCCAAGAATGATACACTTATAAGTCCAGTAATCAATACCAGCAAATGGGAAACATTATGTCTAGGTCTGAAGTTTGCTTAAGCAACACACTGCTGGAAATAGAATTCTGTCTTTGTGGGGAGATGGCGATGTGACTGGGAGGACCCTGCCAAGAGAGAGGGAAACAGTCTGATTCTCTGTTCATCCAGGCACCATTCACCCATCCTGCTTACGCTGCCTGGCAGGTGTCGCTGTTTATTGGGGCAGGGGTCCTAGGGACCAGTGGTTTTCCAGTATGGGAATGGTGAGGAAAGGAAGTTAGCTGAAAGGCACAAGGAAAAAAATTTTCAAGAAACACTCCCAAGTGCCTACAGATAGAACATTTTATATAGTGATTGAGCCATGCAGCAACACACTAGTACTTCTGATTTGTTATTAATAGAAGATGCTCAAAAAATGTATTAATGAGCTTCAGATCGTATGATCAATTCTAATTTCATTATCATTAGATAGCTGTACATCTTGCTGACTGAAGTAAAAACTACTCATTTTGAACAAATGATTTCTTCATACTTAAGCACACAGCCTGACTACATGTCAAAAGAAAAAGCAGGGGATGAAAAAGGAGAAGGTAACAAATATTCATTTATGGGAAATGGCTGTGTGTTTCCAACAGTTGAGGCTGGGATGTCAGAAGTTTTCCTTACTGAAGATAATGTATGTCCTTGAGTGGTCAAACACCTTTCAGGCATCCAGACGCAGGCTTCCCAGCTCCCGGCAAACTTTCTCCAGGTGTCTGTCCAGGGCTCAGTGAGGAAGCAAGACTATCTTGAAACTATTGAGATGAAAAGGGATTGCTTTTAAAGCAGAACTCACATAACTATGAAGACCAGCAGGGAATATTTAATTCTATTAAACCCATCTCTCATCAAACAAGAAATAAGAAGGACAATATGGTGAAATAAAGCAGTTTATTGCTCTTAGATCACCCTTAAATCTTTTTCTAGGATCTACACTTTTGTCTCTCTGGAAGGCTTCATGTTTCTTATATTAGGCCTTCAAGAGTTCTTTTGCAATTATTTTTCAGTCGATTTCTGTTCTTATGCAAAAAAACCTTCAAAATGTGTTTCTGAAGAGAACTTTCCATGATATGCTAGTTTTCTTACTGTTGCTTTAGCTAAATGGTTCAGACTTTTCTTTCTGAAGTGTAACAGTAAAACACTAATTTACCCCATGTGGTTTTAATACAAATGCCTTCATGGTTACATCATGAAGAAGTTTTCTTCTGTGTGCCAGTACAAAGGTCAGTATACCTTGCCTTCAGCTGCATGGTGAGTAATAACAACAGTGTAGGTCCCAGAATAAACACATCCTACTATGCCAGATTTTCCTAAAGAGTTTAGACCTGCCACCCCCAAACAAATGAGTTATACAATTCTGGAGAGTAAAATAAGTGGTTTGCTGCTCACATCAGAGAAAAAAAGCAACAACAACAGAAATTATTATTCCAGGAGTCTGGAAGCTTGAGTTCTAAACTGGGAATGCAGGGATCCAGAAGAAAGAAATCACCAGAAACAGTGCAGTGGCTACATTATTGGCTCCATGCACAACTCCCAGGTGCAAAAGGCATGTAAGTGTTGGTTTAGCAGCACAGAGATGCTGATAATGTTAACATTACAGACCATGTTGTAAGAGAAATTTTTTGCTATATTAGCTTGGACTATCAAAACTATGGTCTCCTCAAACGTTTTTAAGACACTGTGTTTTGGGATCCCTTTGGATGGAGGCTTCTTTGTGACAAAGAAAATATTCCTTTGTATTTGGTGCAGAGAAAACATATACAATATTTCTCTATAAAAGCATGGAGGATAATTTGCAAAACATTAAGCACATCAACGACTTTCATAAAGGTTTGTGAAAGATATACTTATCAGATGAGTTTGAATCTAACTCAAAGAGCTGATTTTGCTTCTGTGAAATTCCAAATCAAGATGACACATCTATGAAGTTTTTAGAATAAAAAAATGGGAATTTAGAATTCAACATATTTCATATATTCAATATTCAAACCCAGAGATAGATAAATAATTTAAAAACCTAACACAAAATAGTATTTTGATAGTTTGGGATATTTAGTAGTTTTACATTTGTACTGAACTCTTGATGAAGAAGTGAAATCAGGCCCTACTCAGCAGTTTGAAATTTAGTACAGAAAGTTGTAGGATTCAAACTTGAGCCAAAGCTTAACCCATGGTGGTACAAGTCAAAAGCTTCAAAAATTGACCACAGGCTTCACATGTGGTCCAGTGCAGCTCTTTCTAGTTCTGTGAGTGGCTGCCGGAGCTTTAAAAATATGAAGCCACACAGCCTTATTTAGAGAGCAGGACATGCTTTCTCTTAAGAAACACCAACGACAGATTGTGAGAAAAGCTAGAGAACTGCAGCCTCAGACATTGTTTATGCAGTTATGTTTACACATCAGGCTCAGGAATCTCCCTGTCTGCCAAATTTTCCCCAATTACTACCCATCCTACAATAAAACCCTCTAAACTCAGAGATGAATTTCCAGAGGTAAAATCATCCCACCTGTGAAGTGAATTCCTGGCATTCTTTGCTAAAGCACAACCAGTTATTTAAGCTTTCAGGAGTTCTCTCTACCACAGATCTCCTTTCAAAGAGTCTTCTTGACCAGAGCCCTTTGAAAGGATTTCAGAGGGGACCTATAAAGATTTTAATATGAGCTGCACTCCTGTAAAGAGAATGAAAAACAGAATTAATTTGATTTGATGACTGCAGATTCAAAACAGCCACTGCCTTCTATACTGCTCAACACCTGATATGAACATTGGACAGGGTACAAGCAGCTCTGCTGCACTCCTGAAAAATGTAGGAAGTAGAACAGAAATCTACATCAGATTCAATTAACATTTCAGAAGTTTTTCAAGTCTTTCTCCATAGCTTAAAAACTCTAGCAGTTTTAACCCTAATTTACAACAGCTAATGTTAAAATACAATAAGAAGAAATAAATCCCTCCCCAAGCATTGTTGATGGGTACGTCCTGTTAGTTTCAGTGGCAAGGTGTGAGTTAAGCATACTGGGATATGGAGATGGACACCTCTACATTTTAAAGGTTTCTGTTCTATGCAGAAAACAATGGCAGAGACAAAAAGGAGACAGATGGTTTGCAGACAAAGGCATGCACTATTTTTTCCTGTCTCATTTTTTAAATCCCATTCTTCATTTCTCACCCGATCTGCTTGCTGTGTAAAGGCAGAGAAGGCTGCTGAACCCTTCTCTCTGGCCTTCAAATTGTTCTTAGACAAAAATATAAAATTCAGGGCTTCAGAAATAGACTTATGTAAACCTGGTTCCTTGTTAATATTTTGAACATATAGTTATTAGACCACGGTTTCTAACTGGAAAAATGTTATGTGGACATATCTGCTAGAAATGAAGATCCACATATTTCAGAAACATATGGCAGTTCTTTGTACAATTTCAAGTTCAAAATCAGCTGCAGGATATCTGTAGTCTGATCTCTAGTCTGCAATCCTGTTATCCTTGGAAAATTTTTTGCACTAGAATTTTTGTTTTGTTTTTCCCTAATGAGAAGAGAAAATTAATAAATATTTTCTCAGGAAATAGAATTCTGGGAGCCACCTGCACTTGTATGTTTATAATCCACAATGAAATTGGGTTTTAACTTTGATTCTTTTGTGAGGAGAATAAATAATTGCAGGGGAGAATTGGTAAGAAAGCTCTGTTTCTCTGCCTACACCATTCTTGCTGTTAGTTTGTAGCTCTAGTATTGAGGTAGCAATACAGACAGTGGTATCCTAAATAAATCCAGAATGACCACTGTTCCTAGGCAAGACAACATAAAATTTAAAAAAGGACATTTTGAATTTGTCTGGTGTCCTAGCAAAACTGTTCAAAATCATCAATATTACTGTAACTAGCAATAAGGTAACACAAGGTTTCTACGCTTTAGCTACAGATGAACACTGGATATAGAGAAGTCAGTTCCAGGGAGGCTGTGGTCAAGCAGGCGTGACCCTTGAATGATACAGCAGCCTCAAGATGATGCATGAGTAGAGCAGAATTTCTGGCATCCCGATTTTTGTATTTCTTTTCTAGGACTTCATTCACTAGGATGCTGTAAAGAGTATATGCGCTGTGATGAGTTCATTTGGTATTTCTGGAGTTTATAAAACCTAACACAGCAGGTGACATTTCTGAGAGACTGCAGCAGGAACAGAGTACGAAAGATCATCCTGGTCTGTTTTATGCTAGTGCATGTGTCTAAATTGCTTCCTTTTGGGAAATCAGTCACCTGTATCTCATCAATTAGACCAAGAAGTCAAGAGCTAATTGCTCCGATACGCTCCTAAAAGGCTGAGTGATATTTAGACAGGAAATCTGAAGTCAGTCAGAGGAATACCCAAAGATAATTTAAAAAACACAACAGCAAGAGCTCTCATGAACCTGAGGGAGGTGGCAAGATGCCAGGGGACACTAGCCTACTACACCAAAAGTGGGACACCTAAACCTACGCCCTCCAGAGCAGAGGTGCTCTAACAGGTTTGCAGGCATATGTGGCTTCATTTTTTTCCTCACAGTGGTGCAAAGAAAGTTTTGTTTCATTTCCTTACTGAGTAGGAGGGCAAGGAAAGCTCCTGATGCTTTGCAGAGAAAAAGGCACCTGTCATTTACACTCTGCAAAAGCTGGGCCTGTTGCATGAAGCTTGAATATGTCTGGCCCTGGTGGAGACGTAATCTGTTATGCAGAGGACTGATACCCTGTCAGATGAAACACTGAAAGAAAAACAATGCTTGCTCTTGCTTTAACTCCTTACCAAATTAAAGAACTAACTACCAGAAACTCTATTCAGTGGTATCCAAATAACCTCATAAATAACAATCTCTTATTAATATAGTTGTTACCACCTATGTAATTTTGTTGTTAATTTATCAGTTATTACACAAATTGCCATTATTTACCATAACTAATCTATAAAATCTGCATGGTTGTTTTAGAAGTCCTTGAAGGTCTTTTCTAACCGCAGTGATTCTATGATTCTATGATTCTATTCTGAGAATCTGAACTCATACTACTCAGTGAGGCAGGACAGTGAAATTACACGCTGTTCTTACCACAAAAACAAAGGGAATCACTGAGATTACTGACAAGTAATCGTTCCTCTTGTCTGTCACCAGCAAAGACCTTCTTCTAGCAGCAGTTCATACAGGTAAGCAGGATTTCCTCATCTACCACTGTCACATTTCCAAGCAATTCTGACTGATTGCTTTATTATCAGGAAAAACTAGGAAAGATCAAACCCAAACACTTCATGGCTCAGTCCAGATCTTAAGTAGTTGTAATGAGTAAAAATTACATGCTCACTATGCCACTGTGTTTACTACAATATCCATAAATGTTTAAATAAAAAAAATCCCACTTGGCAACTTGTGGCACATACTCTTTTACCAAAATATTACTGTAAAAGTTTCAGAGCTTCTAATTGCTTTCTCCTTTTAATCTTAGACATCACTAACAGATTATTTCTGGCATGCAGCCTGCAGTTACATCACTTCAAAAGATGCGCCTTTTGCTGCCGTGACTCGGATTTGAACCGAGGTTGCTGCGGCCACAACGCAGAGTACTAACCACTATACGATCACGGCAAGCTATCAGAAAACTCAAAATTGAAGTGACAACGGTTTTCCCCAGTGTCTCCAAAATTTTATACAAATGGTGCCACCTACAGTTTACACTGAGTTTTAGCAGCAGTTTGTTCTAAACATTCTTAAAAGTAATTACGTTACTGTCTTCTCAAAATTGCTTCCAGACTTACTTTTCCTTTCTCTTAATAACCCATGCTTATCAGGATTGCCTAAGAACAGGCTCAGAAGAGCTATAATAACCCTTCCTCTGTCCCCCAAATCTTTTCAGAGAGAACTTTTTCCTCCTGTGTTATCAGTGGGGAAGGCAAAGTCATGACAGCAGAAAGGTCTGGCAGTGCTGTAGGGGCAGGCTTAGGCAAGTGAACAAAATCTACTTAACTGAAACCTGCATTTGCTGAGTTGAACCAGGTATGATTCATTCTAATATAAGTGCTTGTATTGATGGATATCCTCCATCTTACCTCTGCAATAAGCTCAGAACATAAAAACCACTTTTTCCACAATTTGCATTATCTACTAAGGAGATGGTCAGCTACTACGGATGAAGTCTGACAGCAGTGAGCACTTAGCTTCTATCAACTAAGACCATAAATCAGAGTTATACTGAAGCAGTTGCTGAGAAGCACCTGCCCTTTGTCAGGTGTTTGGACACAAAAAGTGTCAAGGAGTACCAAGAAGGATTACAGAGCCCTGGGAGCAGTGGTAAGGGACACTGGAGCACAGGTAGTTTTTTCATCAGTCTCCCCTGTCAAAGGGAAGAGGTTTGAAAGGGCCAGTCATATCTGGCAAGCCAACAAATGTTTATGGGCCTGGTGTCATAGCCAGTGGTTTGGCTTCTTAGACCATGGGACTTGCTTTGAGAAACCTAGTCTACTGGGAGCTGGTGGAATCCACCTGTCAGAGAAGAGGAAGAGCATCTTTGGCCACAGCCCTGCCAAGCTGGTGAACAGGGCTTTAAACTGAAGTTGTCAGGGGAGGGGAGCCTCTATCCATCCCACTCCTACTAGTTTGATGCCAGCGCCAGCAAGAGATGCCCAGACCCTGGAAATGTATTGAAAGTCAGTAGGAGAACACCTGAATAGCAGCACAAAGGAATTCCAGCCAGTCCAGCCAGTAATTCAGCTTCACTGGGCGCCCAACTTAAATGCCTCTGTGCAAACACACCTGGCCTGGGCAATAAACAAGAGGAGTTAGAGATGTGCACAAGCCTGCAGGGCTATGATCTTATCACAGAGGCATGGTGGGATGGCTCCTATGCTACTAGAGTTTTGGAACAGAAGGATACAGGGTTTTTTAGGAAGGACAACAAGGGAGACAAGGAGGGGGTGTCACCCTCTATGTCAATGACCAGCTGGAGTGCAGGGAACTCTGCCTGGCGATGGATAAAGAACTGACTAAGAGCTTATGGGTAAGGACTAAAGGGGGGGCAGGGACGGTTGTCTGCTACAGGTCATCTGACCAGGAAGACCAAGCGGATGAGGCCCTCTGTAGACAGAGAGGAGCAGGCTCATGTTCACAAGCCCTGGTCCTCATGGGGGACTTCAGCCATCCCACTATCTGTTGCAGGGACAACACTGCAGGCTATAAGCAGTCCAGGAGGTTCCTGGAATTTGTTGACTATAACTTCCTTCTCCAAGTGATGAAGGAGCCAATGAGGAGAAGTGTCACCAACAAGAAGGGGCTGGTGGGGAATGAGAAGTTCAAGGGCAGCTTTGGCTGAAGTGACCAAGAAATGGTGAACTTCAAGATCCTTAGGGCAATGGAGAGCAGACTTTGGCCTCCTCAGGGATTTGCTTGGTAGAGCACCATGGAGTAAAGCTTGGAGGGAAGAGGGGCCCAAGAAAACTGGTTAATATTCAAGGATCACATCCTCCAAGCTCAGGAGTGATGCATCCCAACAAAGGGGAAGTAAGGCAAAAGTGCCAGGAGGCCTGCATGGATGAACAAGGAGTTTGTGAGCAAACTCAAACACAAAAAGGAAGCCTGTAGATGTGGAAGCAAGGACAGGTAGCTTGGGAGGAACACAGAGAAATTGTTCGAGCAGACAGGGATCAGGCTACCAGAAGTGGTAAGCATCTGACATATAAATAATCCCTCAACTGAAGTTTGCTGTTGCCTTATAAAGCCATTATGCTTAGCAGACATAAGCAACGACAGAAAAATAAGGACTCTCCCTATCTTCCCCCTCCATTCCTGTCTTTCTGTTCTCATGCTATGGCTGAGAGTTCCACAGTCTGGAAAGCAGGTGTCAGCAGGATAAGCTGCTTAATATTCTGGCAAGGAAAAAGGGCTGGAAAAAGCAATCCCCTCTAGCACAGCTTGTGCACTACAACGTGAATGTTACCTGGAAAGCCATCACATATATGTTGGTTGGGTAAGAAGTCACAGTAAGGGAAGGACCTTTTCCCTTTCCCTCACCAGCCTGCAAGCCCCTTGAACTCTAAAGAAATCTCTGAAAAGCTAGAGAGTGATTGCCATTTCTGGGTGAAAGCTTTGATATGATAAGTCCTATGATACCACCCAGTACTCCAAAGACCTTGATTAAACTGGACAAAGAAACTGGTCACAAGTATTTAACAGCAACTATCAGGACAGTGTATCCAGTGGCCTTATTACTGCAGACTCCACCCCCATCCCCCTTTTTTTAAAATATATTAATTGAAAAACATGGAAGACTGTAGTGTAGAAAGAATGGTGGTAGATAAGGGCTGAAATCAGCTCAAAATGCCTTAACAGTGAACAGGACAGTAGTATCACCTGGTCACCTGCATGTGAGCATAAGTGCATTTGGAAGATGTCATTGCTTAGCATCATGCATGCATGGGCAGATGGAACAAACCTAGAACAAAAATGATTCAATAGTAACTTCTCTGAAGTTTCTTGTTATTGTAGATCTGTGGAAGTAGAGCTTTTAGAATATTTACTGCATTTCCATACTTAGGACCTTAAATGTCCTTAGGGTTTTTTAATTTCAGATCTTGTTATTACTGGTTACCTGCCCTGAAGTAACAACAGCAACTTCAGTTTTGTTTCAGTTCCTAAGAACATTCAGATTTCCTCTAAAGACAAAGTCTAGTAAATGTTATAAGTACAGGTTTCTGTCCATGGCATCCCCCTTCAAAGTAAGAGGATTAAGTTAAAATTACTGCAGGACTTCTTCATGTGCTTTATAGCATGATATGAAGGAGATGAAGGAGATTTTAAATGTGGTTTGTCTTAAAAATCATCAATAAAATATTTGCAGCTGTGATGAGACAGGCCTCTTGCAAGCTCTGGAACCCATATTATTCTACTATGCAGTGTCACCTCCCATAGCAGTCATAAGGGTGCCTTATTTTTTGCAACAGTGAAATGGGTTTGCTAGAGTCATTTTCATGTGATTGTTTTAAATCTGGGTCTCAGAGAAACAAAAAAACACTTGTAGTTCCATCTTGTTGTACAGAGCATAGAATGTAACCTAATGCATTTTTTACTGTTGAGTCACTTGATACTTCTATACGCATGTGAATAAAATAAAAGTTATAATAATTAAATGTCATCAATCACAGCCATAAACCTTTGGATTAAGATCAGTACACAAATCTTTGAGATGGTATGACAAGCAGTAACCACTGGGTAACAAATTATAATTTCATCAATTGTACTACACTGGTACTACTTTCCACTCAGTCTCTACACATCTTGCCATTGTTTGCATTTTTTTCCCATTTCTGTTAGTAAAATGTTATTACTGTTCCTTATTTTTCCCCAGCATAAGGCTGGTGCACATGAGCATGCCTTGTGCAGTATTGGCACAATTGTGATTTGCTGTCCCTGAGCCCAGCCTTGCTACTCCTACTTGGGCTTAGAAAACAGCTATGACATTTTCATCCACATAACTGAGAAAACATACTAAATATTTGCAGCTTCCTTTTTTTATTAAATTGTGTGTTGTTTGTTTTGTCTGAAAATAATATTCATTCCAAACAATGACTTTTTCTGTTTTCAGTTTTGTACAGAGCATTTACCTTGTTCAGGATTGAATCTCTGGTCAAAGGTAAAAAGGGTAATCAGAAGACACTCTTCCATCCTCTGCACGCCCCACCCCCCCAAAAAAAAAACCCACCCCACAACCCAACCACCAAACCACCAACCCCTAAACCCTAAAAAACAACAAACAGCCAACCCCAAAACCAAAACAAACAAAACCCCTACAGGTTCATGGGCAGGTCTAGAAAAAGGAAGACTTAAAGCACATGCAAGTAGCATCTCACACACATTCTCAAAGAATCAAGGAGATTTTTTACCTATGGGATTAAAAATTAATGTAAGGTGGATTTCCCCTAGTGTCTCTGAACTTTTCCATTTACTATTAACATAAGCAAGCATTTAATGGGACCAGCCTTCAGGCTACTCACCTGTGTTTTAGTTGAGTGCCCCCAGCATCAGGCCATGGAGTTTATGCTTTTTGCCAGTGAGCTAGCTGTGCAAGGGTAGCACTTGGCTGATAAAGAACTTGAGACAGGCATGCCCTCTCCACACCCACAGCCAAGTAGCCCAACACATCCAAATAGGAAATGGGAAACCCTGATCACGTCTCTCCTCTGCCTACTTATGTTATGTATCTGGGTTTCGCAGTCTTTTTCATGCCTGCCTCTACCAGAAAGGATGTGTTTCTTCTGATCTTGAAGGTAAGGTACACAACGTCTCTATTTGATTTTGAGTGACAATCTTAATCTCTGTGACTCTCAGAGTAATTTCATGCTGTTCAATTACCTATTCTGACCACATGATAGAGAATGCTTGGGTGCTAGGTCAAAGCCCCAAATTAGCTTAATACTGTCTTTAAGATACTTTGTTTAAAACATCACCAGTTTGCAGCATGATCTTGAATATCCATATTTAAGTGGTTATTGCCATTTGTATAGTAGGCACTTGTCATAACAATATATTTTGGGATGTACAAGTGGAAAACTATCTTTCAGAACTGTTTTATACTGTTAGAAATAGAATTCTACTGGCATTTGCTGTGCTTGGTGTTTTGCTCATGGATGCCTTCAGGCAAGAAAGCCCATCCCCACACACATGCACATGGATGATTTGTCTCAGTAAAAATAAAACAGAATTTATTACAGGCTGATAAAATTTGACTTCGGGCTCTTTGCTATTAAAAATATAAAGGATTAAAGAGTTTTTGATGCAGCAATAATAAGGGCATTCAATCAAAGTTAGCATTTGTAGGAGGCATAGTCATGACACGGGATCAGAGAAGCTGCTTTGAAGACATAATGCAAAATTGGAGTTCTGACATTGTCTAGACAGCAACACCCAACATCCTTGTAGGGGAAGGTGAATGCCATGGTATATCCACTTGTTAGTTTCATTGCAGAGTTAGCTTACCTAATATTTACAGGTCCTATCCTGTCATTGTGTTTTTAATGAACAGGAAACAAGGGGCAGAGTTGAAGTTACATTTCAGTATTGCAAACTGTTCAGGCCAGCACCTGGAGGCCTTCTCTGCTCCTTTGGTCTGGTGCCATTATTTGCACAGTCTGAAGTCCTGGTGTGATGTATATAGACAATTCTGATTAGGTGGTATTTTACAATTGCAAGGAAAAGGTTTTTACTGCTACATACATGCAGGGCATTCAGTCACTGCTGAAATGATTGGCGAATGCCTTTTATTCAGTGTTGTCACCACTCCACGTGGGCATACCAGCCACATGGACTGAGAGCCACCTGACTTCCCAAAGGCAAGGTGTACTCCATTCTCTGACCTGCAAGGAACACTCCCCTATTGCTCATCTGCCTTGCAGAACCCTTTGTGTTGCACGTGTGAGTCGGAAAATATCCCACTGCCAGCCTTGCAGGCACAGCTTTCACCAGAGTCGAGCTTTCACACCCTAATAAAGACTGAACATTAGAGCCATCAGAGGGTGTACAGGGAGGGTGAGGGAACATCATGCACAGCTCCTGGAAAAGGTGAACCTACTCCTCTTTCTGCTTAAAGTGCTGTCATTTTACTGAGCCTTTGCACAGAGCACACTGAGGCAGCTTAGACTTTCACTATAACAGGATTATAGAGAAATCAGGGTTTTCTCTGTTGGGTATGTGTTTGCCATTTGGCTATGGTACCTTTCTCAGGCAGATTCTGCACTGAACTTCACTTTAACCTGTATATAGATGGAAAATATAATTAATGCCCATTAGAAGTAAAGCCTGGGCTGGAAAGGCAGCTCTTTAGCAATTCATTAGACAGTTCTGCCAACAGCAAGCAGTTTTTCTTCTTCTTCTGTTAGTATTATTTCTATCAGTATTGCAACCACTCTAGTTTTCTGTGTGATCTCCTACACAAAGATTCCTAGTCCACAAAAATCACTTTGGGATACCTATTTTCTTTGAATTCAAATGCATCCATGCTACAATGCTTTTCATTTGCTCTGTGCATATCCATAATCAGTCACAAATGACTATGCAAATGTCAAGTATTTCCACTTAGCTGACATCATGGAACTTATCTTCATGAACAAATCGTTCCGTATCCTAAGGATTTTGTTCTTCTTTTTCCTTCCTGTAGCTTTCAAGTTTCTTTCTAGTAGCCAGCAGCCTAGAGTGACTGAAATGCTTCTGGAGCTCTTCTGCCAGAATTCTCTGCTTACAGGAACAGCAAAATCTCAAAGCTAGGCTGACCACATCTGCAACCATGTATATTTAATATAGATATCTACAGCACAAAGAGATCAAGTGACACAGCTAAAATCTTCGAAGTAACAAAACCCC
Organism: Falco punctatus; assembly: GCF_963210335.1. Classification (NCBI taxonomy): domain Eukaryota; kingdom Metazoa; phylum Chordata; class Aves; order Falconiformes; family Falconidae; genus Falco; species Falco punctatus. The sequence continues at coordinate 34,874,845 of NC_137586.1, forward strand.
AGACCATCATCATTACTTATATCCAGTAACAGTTGTGTAATAGTTTTTACAACACAACTCCTGTGTCAATGAAGAGGAAACTGCAGTTGGCTGGCATGTCCCTCACTTTCCACAAGCTTCAGCCAGCGGAGCACTCAGGTCAGCATTCAAACAAAGTGGGTGCATCTCTACTCCTTAACAAAAAACTTCCAAGTCTATATGGTAAATGTAATTTTCTACCCTGTTATGCAATGTTTCTGGTATACAGGCCAAACCTGCACTGGTATTTCATTCTGCCAATTTGTGGTGCAAGGGAACGTATCATCTGTTTTTCCTTTATTTTTTAAGTTTTTTCCTCTTGCAGAATTCTCCATCTCACTGAATGTTCATGCAGATTGTATTCCTACAGCTGCAGATGCTTACGATTGGGATTATTTTCTGAAATGATTCTTGCTTTTTAAAATTTTTGTATACTATTCAAGTAAAATATGGAAGTCAAAAAATGAGCATTGTGGCTTACCTGAAGTGGAGCCTGAACTAGTACAGATCTCTCCCTGATTTAGTTCCTGAATCTGTAAGCTCTGCTCAAGGGTGTAGAGCTAAGGTCCTGGGAGCAGAGAAAAATTTCCCTGTGCCTCCAAAACCAGACTGAGAATAGGAAAGGTCTCAGGATGTTGTTACTGTCAAACACATGTTCTTAACTACAAACAGCATGTAAGTACAACTTCCCATTTAACATTCTGCTGTTAGCGAATTCACTGACCAAGGGAAGGGTTTTTTATACATAATGTTCCTCATATGTTTTTTTTTTACTGTAACACAACAATACACTTTCACCTAAAGCCAAGAGACTACCATGTGTATCCAAACAGTTGCAAACCACATGACTGGGAGGATGGCTGTCAGGCAGTTTTGCAATTTGTTCAGCACCATGCTCTCTCTTCCAATAAACAAGAAGAGCAAATACCTTTTTATAAGCAATGATTTGTCAGTCCTTGCCACTATGCTGCATTTCAACTTGCTCTCGGTGGTCATTTCATCTTTCTATAGGACAGCATTTGAGTGTATTTAGTGTTGCATGGCAGGCAAGCCTGCAGAACACACTTTTTTTTGCAAAGAGATAAACAAATCACATCTCCATTCAGCTCAGTGACTTGCAAACATCAAAGAATAACTGGAACTCCTTACAAGAAGATAATAACGAGCAAGGCAGTCAAACTAACAAAACTGAGCTAGGGTGTGATAGCTTTTTAACATGTTAACTGTTGTTAGACTAAATGTCTTGATAGCAGTTTTCAGCTACACATTAATTAACAAAGCAGGTATTTAATCGGTCTGTGTTTATTCTGACCACCTTCTAGAAGCACTGGAAAAAAGCATTATGAAGATAAAACATTAACCTTGATTAACCCCTATAACAGCAGAACTGACACAGTTTGTACCTTCCTGTCAGTCTGGGAGGCGATGCCTTCAGCTCTTAAATCCCAGGAGCTATTCCAGGGACAAGCTTCACAAGTTTTGAGATGTGCTGATCATTACAGCTCTTATTTCCCCCCTCTCCATGAAAGGAGGGTGAGCATTGTCCTCCACACACCTTTCTGGTGGAGCTACTTGCCCTATGTTTCCACAAGGGGAAGGAACTGAGGGTTATACAGCTTCAGCTGTAAACTGTTGTAAATCTTAACTTGCCAGACTTTTCAGGGCTTCACCAGTGCTGAGGATCAGCACACGGTACCCACAAGGTTTGAGGGTATATCCATCTCATAAATCTTTTTGTTATTATAAGCAGAACTACTTGATATTTCTTTCGCTGTGAGCCATGAGGAAATCTGTGTTTGCCTTTTGTGAGGGGGGTAGGATACAGTGGCCCAAGGATAGCACTGAAGTAAATTATCCTGCAATCTGTATGGTGGTATTTCCAGCCTAAATTTACAGGCTCAGTTGGATTTTAGTTTCTGGTGCCACACAATCCAGCTGCCCTGGACTGAAAATGGTAGTGACTGTGTGTGCACAGGTGCTGCCTGCAAGGCGAGGCAGGGCTGGGAGCAGCACCAAGGCAGCCAGCAGCTCCAGTCACATCATCAGAAAATAGTAGCTGCTGGCTCTGCTACAAGCCACAGTGAAAGTGGTAAAGTTATGGCAAAAGAGATGAAGCACTGAAATGGAAGGCTGGCTAAGGAGAGAAAACCAGAGTCATGAAGGGTGAATTCAGGTAAGTAAATAAGTTGTTAGAAATAAACACCTAAGCCAAGCAGAATGGGAATTCTGAATGAAGAATTTCTGAGAAACTGGAATGTAGTGAGATGGTTTTTTTCAGTGAGAACAGGGAGAGGGTGCCCCCACTTTTCAAATGTTCCCCTTTGGTTAGACAGTATCTACCCTTTGGATTGCAAGTTCTTTATCATTCCTGCACATCGCCATAGGAGCATTCATCTTAAGCCTACTGAAAATATGCATTTTGTGAAGTTATGAAACATGCTAATTCTCAATTTTATTGAGGAAAATAGCACCTGTTGCTGTCAAAGAGTACGGAACAGTTGTCCTGATTCCTCTGCCTTTTCCAGGTCTCAGGGAATGTGAATTCCTGCATTACTACTCACCCTCTATTCTTCCCTCTCCCCATTACTCTCTCTTTCCCTATTAGCCTAATTATTTCATGTACTTCATCCTGTAAACCAGTACAGAGGATTACTCAAAACAAGGCAGTCTGTAAGTAAGCATGTTCACATTATTCTATCAATTTACCTCACTTCACCATTACAGCAGATTTTGATAGAGGTCATTTACTCATGCATATATATCCAAATGGGACAGATGGATGTAGGATTTATGCAGGAGTTTGCTGTGACACAGCTGAGGAGTACAACGTTAGCCTAGGCCCTAGCAAATACATGAACAAAAGGATGCTGAAAACAGGGTAGCAACAACTTTTTCTTGCAACCCTGATCAATAATTATGTGAATTGCTGGGGTAGATATGTGGAATGTTTTTTGGTCTAACTATGGTCAACTTTCTTGAATTTCAGGTCATATGTTCATGACATACAGCTGTGTAATCCTTATGGCTAGATAAGCACCATGGCCATAAACTGCAGAGTGTCTGTGTGCTGTGAGTGCACTCGGTGACAGTTCACATTAGCCCCAAAACATAAGTATCTGACTCCGTTATATCAAAATTTATGTCCTCCTACAGCCAACACAAAGAAGCTGAGGTCTCAGTTCTGCACTGTGTGCTGTGGCTAACCTGATAAAACTCTCTTTGGTTTCCAGGCTGTATCCTAAGCAGTGTTTCATCACTGGGTGATCCAGTGGCACACAGGTGTCTCTCCAGAACCACAAGCTGACAGTGGTGCTGTGGTCTGTGTACCATGGCATCATCAAGGACAGGGACAGAGACAGCTGCCCCTGGTTACCCTCACCTGCAGCCACTCAGCATCCTAACAGAAATGGGGTGAAAAGACTAGAGAAGAGGTTTTCAAGCCCTCTAGCAGCACAGACTTCTTTGACTTTTTGCCTTACTTAAATATGAAAGTCATGCTGTTCTCAACTACAGCAGAGGTCCCTTACTGACTTCTGCTTAATAAATGAGAACTTTAGAGAAGGGAAGAAGAAAGCACACTGTTTCACCAGAAAGGCTGTGTCTCTCTGAAAAACTGATTTCTAAAAGTGTTTTTTAAGTTAATTCCTGTTTCACATGTAGGCACGTCCTGAATACCTTTCTTTTTACTACGGCTTGCAAAGGTATTTCCCATTTCCACTTCTCCATTCAGCCGTTTGTGTATACATAACTATATCTATTAGTGGTGAGCTCACTGTCTTCTCCAGGGCTCTGGATGCCATTTTTGGTAGCAAGGAATGAGGACATGTCAGCATCACAGAAACTGACAAAGAACCATCAGTAAGTGAGTACCTGCAAGACAAACCCAAGGCAAGCCATTGTGCTTTTATTCAGATTTTTTATACTTTTTTTTTTTTTTTAATATATATTTCATGCCAAGTTATAGTCCCTAAGAAATTCCTATATGTATGCAAAGGTAAGCCATCGTGAAGGAGTTCAATTTCATTTTAGATGGCTATAACACATGCTTATCAGTTTTTTAAACATACACTGCATTACTGCAGGGAACGTGACGACTAGCAAAGTGCAAGCACTCGCATGGTTATTCAGACCATTATGAAGGAGTTCCTCCTTGAAAATCTTATTCTGCAACCCTTTTGAAAACATAGCAAAAGCCGGGCATTCAAAACAGTCACCAAATTACATCTTGCAAATAACAGGATTGGTTCTGAAATCCAGTTATTTTTGTTACTTGTATTAAATATTTTATAAAATAGCATTTAAGTAAGATTTCAAGGTTACTGCTGTATTCATTTTCTTCTCCTATTTCTTTTATAGGGCTGGTGGCAAAGGACATCATTTGGAAAATAAATTTACTGTGGCCTGGGACACGTATAGAATTAAATTGTGCCATGAATCAGCTCCCACAAAATAGCAATTTTTACTTTCAGTATTTGAGATTTATTCAGTAAGGAATCAGACAATAATTCTTTTCACTTACCACAAGGATTGGGTTTTTTTTGCTCAGTACATAATTTGTACTGCTCTGCAGATGAAAAATAAAATACATAGCTTGCAGGATTATTAAAAATGTTAGTTACCATGCCAAGGAATGACTGGATAAAATTCTTTGGAGCTGCTTATTATTCTTGCTAAATTATTTATATATATATATAAAAATACATATATATATATAAACATAAGATATTCTGACTAAAGTACAAACTATGCTTTTTAGTTCTAAATGATAAAATGTCTGTGTGTTATGTAAAACATCTTAATGTTATTTTTGTTCACAAGAGTGACAGATTCTCATATCTGAGCTTTCCCATCTCTCAAAAAGCCATCAAAATGTATTTTCACATTTCCTGGAGGTTTACTTATGCGACATTCAACTTTGAACGATGCAGCTAGTTTTTAATGTTGTTTGAAGATCAAACAAGGTTTAACCAATCAGTACTAGATATAGAAGATTTATCTGCAACCACACTATGCTGTTCCTTTAATACCTTTCAGCAACAGAAGTGCTTACAACCTAATAGGTTTTTAGCTTAAGATCTAATCATCCACTCTTGAATTAAGACTCTTGAATGAAGCCAACTCATTTGGAACTAAGCACTTTAATGTCAACAGAGACATATGGTATTGAGACTGAATTACAAAGGATCTCTTCTGAGCCATCTATTACAGAAGCAAGACTAAGACCCCAGTATTATTATTAGTTTACTCATTTATTTGCTAGCAAATAATTGAGAGTAAGATCTTCTTAAGAAAGTGGAAATGGTCTAATAATTGCAGTCTGGTGGTATAGTACATTCCCGTGTGCACTGATTAAATCTCCCCCATCCATACTCTATGCTCATCAGTAAAATCCCCTTTTGAAACTGAAACAAACAAAATATGCAGTGCAACAACTCTAACCCAGTGATTAAAATCCTAAGTTACCAGTTATGTCAAGTTGTCTAATATTTATTAAAGAGGTCTAGACATTTCCTGGTCCTGAGTTATTCAAGTCCTATTCTCTGACAAAATATTTCTTTTAAGAAGGTGTTTATGACAAAGTTTATGACAATAAATAACACTGTCTATCAAACATCAAGTTAAGAGCAGAAGCTTCCTTTTGTTCTGAAGCTGTTCCACTCTAGACAGTCTCAACATGCCGCTGAGAAAAATATGCTAAAGTCCTCCTCTGCAGTATCAGTAGGAAAACCTGAAGTGGACATCCTTCCACATTTTTTGTTTCTGGAACAAAAAGAGGACAACCAAGAAAAGAAGTACAAAGGGAACCTGAAAGTACGTTTTCTGAGACAGTAATTTTACATAAATATGAAGACAATAAATTCAACCCATCAGTTTTTAAATCTTTATGACCATGTAAGGTTATTGCTGCAAAGAAGTTGTGTTTAAATGTTGTTGTGTGTCTGAGATAAAACACAGTTTTCTTATAATGCTATCAACAGCTTCTGCTTACAGTTGTAAGGAAGATATGGTTAGACAATAAGGCTGCATTATCTTCTTAAGCCACGCATTAGTAAGGGCTTCAGCAGAGAGTGATTGTCTCTCTGAAGTAATTGCTATCGCATAAATGCATTCCTGCTCTTGGCTCAGTAAAACTGTAACATGGGCTGTTATTACAGTCCAAGTGCTTTCCCACTGCAAAGGCACACACGGTCCTAAAAGCAGAACTGCCTCCTCAGTACCACTGCAATAAACACCTGGCAAATATGATTACAGAGGTAAAAAGATGCAGTGTGTTCCAGCAGGACCATCAGCCACTCCAACCCTGTGAAGGGCTGGACATGATTTTCCTTCCTCCCAGCAGACTGTACAGAAGAACCATGTGAATTTGATACCCTAATCATGCATTAGATCATTTTTCTTTAGAAGACTTTTCAATTTTGTAAGTTTAAGAGATCCCCTGTCTTTCTGATTTTAGAGAACTTCCTGCAGAAGCTTGTTGACATGAACAGAATTGCTTAAAATATGCTTTATTTTTGCTAAATGTTGCATAAAGGTGTACTGTTTTGCTAATAGCTATAGTACTCCATTTTTATGTTGGAATCCATGTTGTTAACTACCTGGGAAGCAGAAATAGCAGTGATGTAAAAATCACAGTAGTTAAAAAATCACATTAACTCACAAAAGCTCTGCAAAACAGACATTAAAAATTGTTGCAAAGCAGAAAGGTTCATGTCATTGTGTAAAAGTAGCTGTTAATAAAGTGACTTTAATAATAGTCTGCATTGTAGTACAGTGCAGATTAGTAAAGCCCACCTGAAAAACTGCCTTTGCATTTGTTACTGTGCAGACACAGTTCTGGGTTTTGTGGCTGCCCGCCCCCCGCCCCCCCCCCCCCCCCCCCTTTTTATTCCCCCCCCCCCCCCCATTGTTTCGGTTTGGCTTACTTTTTATCACTTCCAAAGTATACATTTAAGGTGGATCATGAACTGTCAGCTAAGTCTCTCTGAGGTCACAGCGGGGGCCTGGCTGAAATTAGATGCTGTATGAGCCAGACCACAAAGCCAGGTCCTGTTCTCAGTTTGTATTCAGTGTGAGTAGCACACTGACACACATCCCAGAGCGAAATGTGGCCTTTGGCATGTGCCAGTTTGGCAAAGCGGATTCTTTAGTCAGGAGAGGGGTGAGGGATTCAGCATGCAGCGAAAGGATGGGGAGTTTGTTTTCCTGAGTCTCTCCTCCACGAAGAACTTGGGGAATTTTGAGCAGCTTCAGCCAGAAGAGGTTGGTTTTGGTTGTTTTTTTTTTTTTTTTTTAAATCTCTGTCTTGTATAGGTAGATTACAACACTGCAGCATGCTGTGCCTGGCATGCCTCAAATTTAAAAATCAACCATGGAAATAGCTGACTTTGCGAGTGATTTCTCTCCAGGTGACAAACTATATCAGTTGCTTTTGGGATCTTTTCTTCCAAGGAGCAGAAACAAAATTTTTAGTGAATGAAAGCAATACGAACAACATGGTTGTGTCAGTTCTGATCAAACTGTATTCTGTTACTGGGTTCATGCATGGAGGCTTCATAACATATGATGTGCAAATAAAGGAAAGGCATTGGTAAGGTTACAGGAGAAATCTGTGTTTCTGTGTTTCTGATTGCCTCTTTGAAGAGCAACTTGGATTTTTTCACAGTGTAATTTTTGTGTACTAATTATTTGAGGGGTTATGGGAGAGATTAAAATAAGGAGGAGGGAAAGAACAGACTTGAGGGGATGAATAATAGCTGTGGTGAAGAAATCTACCAGCCGGTAATTGCACAGGTCCTTAAATATCCAGAACTTCATCTGAAACCCTCTCTGGTGTGGAAAGGCATGCGACAGAAAGGCATGGTTTCAGCATCACCAGGCAGTCTTTTGTTCACTTGTGCATAGCCGCAGTTGCTCAGAAGCACACATGCAGGGCATCAGCTTTCAGCTATAAAGAAGGTAACGACACATGGTGGTACTAAGCCAACACTGACAAACTGAAAGCACAGCAAAACAAAAATGCATCACCCCTTGGACCAGTTTCCCACCAAGACCCACCTGCTAGCTTTTGTGTAGGAAAATAATACAGTGTACTACCCTTAAGAGATACCAAGAAACATTACAAATACAAAAGGACAACTTTTAGGCACAGTTCAGTTTTGAAAAGTTCATTTGTTAGTTGTTGATTAACTGAAAGAAATGCCACAAAGTCTTATAAAATTAACCCATCATAAGAGTGAACCTTGTGTGAAAATGCACACAAGTTAGTTGTTACTTATAAAGGAATAGGAGCATGCACCTCTTTATCGATTTATTCTGAAACACAGCTTAAGTATAAAGATAAACCTAGGTAATACCATTTAAAATTTTGGAGCATAATATGCCATCCCCAATAAATAAAAACAGACCCTTACTTCTGAGATGAGAAAACAACCTCTGAAGGAGGAACAAATAAATTCATACAGTACAAGTCTAACTATGACTGTATTTAAAAGAAATAGAAGATAAGTTCCATAGCCAACGGCTGTGATTTTAAACCATCTGGTTTTCTGGTCAGTCCTTACATTCAAAGTACTTTGTTCCTTGCAAAACCTCGCACTCCTTTCCGAGCCGCGTTCCATATTGCGCTGCAATTACCATGAGTCACCACTTGAGGGACTCTAAGACTTTTTTGTTTTATAATTGCAAACCGGTTTTATACTTGAATTAGACCTATTGCTTGTGTTAAAAAGAAAACTTTCAGAAAAATACCTGTGTACTTGTTATCAGTAAGAAATGCTGATGGCACCTATGTAAGATCTTACTGCATGAAATCGAACCCATCTGCTTATATTGTAAGAAGGTGTAACTAGAAGGTGGTAACATACAGAGCAAAAAATTCACAAAATGGGAATTTCTTAAATAAAAATATACATAGTGATAAAAATCACCATTTTTTCTGCACTGTTTCGGCAGAGGAAGCTTTCATTCTTCTGATATATTATTTGCACAGTATGTCTCTAAAGCACAGATTTCATTTATTCTAAGCACAGAACTGCTATGGACAACAAGAAAAAGAACAGCAAATATCTATATCACCAATGAAAGCAGACAATTTTACCCAGAGTTATTGCTGATTTAGGTTCAAATATGGTTATACTTGGAGGTGTTTAAACCTTACTCCCAGCTGGAACTTCGAACAGCTTTGGAAAAGTTAAGATTTTCCTACTTGGTACCCCTGCAAATCAGACTGAGGAAGTTCAATTCAGGAAGCTGTAAGCACATGAATTCTTTTTTTAGAGTACAGTTACAGGCAATAGATGTGTAATAACAAATCCAAGGTCAGTGAGAATACTACCTTTGGTTTCAGACGCAGAATAACCGTGTTAGCCAGGCACGATGCTGTACTGATCAGGTAACTGCTTCCTGGTTCAGTGAAAGCTGAGGAATTACCGCACTACATCGCATTATAGGCAAGGAAATGCTCTTTGCTTCCAGGCATGCATTCAGACAACTGATTTTGTTTTTAAAAAGGTATGTTCTTAATCTGAGTTTTCTAACTTGAAGTCAGGTACAGATGCTAGCAAGAAAAGGCAACATGTAGTGCTCACCCTTAATCAGCTGGCTGACTGATCTCCGTGGCTTTTAATCTGACCTGCTAGTTTGGATCGAAACAAAAAGTGTCTGATTTTTTTTCTAGGATTTAAAGTAGATTAGCTGACTTCAGGAAAGGAACATACTCTTTTCCCCATGAAGACAAATGCAAAATTTTTCTTCCAAATAATGACTGAAGTAAAAAGCATGTTAAGTTGAAATTGTTTAGTTGAAGGGTAAGATGCAGCCAAAGGACTTGGAAATGGAATCAAGCTGAATAAGTAAACCAACAGGAAAATGGAAAAGAACGATCACTAGCAGAAACCTACATCATTATCTTGCTGAATATGTTTATATATATGTTAGCCCATAAACAAGCAGAACTTGCAAGTCTCACAGTCCTTTTGCACAATCATGAGTGCTCAAGAGTAAAGGCCCTCATGACACCTCATAAAAACTGATTTTTTAAATTGTTTCTACTACTAAACTGCTCCCTCATTGTATAGGCATGGTAGCAGAGAGCTAACACAGGGACAGAGAGCTGGACCTTTTGCTTTTTCACAGATAAATGGGAAAAAATAGATGAACATACAGCAGACCGTTTCTGTGGTCCGCAGTCCTTTGCCTACATTGTCTACTTATAGTCACTGTTACTTAAATACAGCACCACACCAGGAGGCTATGCTCAGCTGGCACATGTATGCTACGTAATGTAAATGCTTTTGTAATAGTAATATTGGCATTGTCTGTAAAAAATAAGCACCAAAAAGACAGAAGGGTTGCCTTATTGCCTAATCCCATGAAATCTAAACTTCCTAGTCGCAAGGCAAAAACATTTTAAAAAAAGATGTGTCATACCTATCATCTGTAACCCCAAACACAGAGAGGTGTTTGGAAATCTAAGTGTAGATAGCACTTGCCAACAGGATAACACATTATGCTGTGGTCAGTGTTCTTTTAAATTTGTAGGTACTAAAACGGAGGATATCATGCCATTAAGGCCAGAAAATTCTAATACAAATCAGCAATTGCTGGAAACAATCTGTCAGCCCAAATTTGTTTAAACAAGCCAGGTATTCATCCTCTGGGACAGGGAAGTGCCATCTCATGTATGCGTACATGCATGTGTGTATATGTGTGTGTATTTTAATGAGGAGAGGCCATGAAAAATTGCTGAAATTTGACACAAACAGAAATATTTACTGTACCTTCTCTTGGGGCATCTACCTGGGGCAAAAATCTATTTTGAACGTTATAAATAAAACACTGCAGATGCTGTGTGGACACTTACTCCTTCAAGTGCTGGCAGACCTATAGTTGCAACAGAATGCTAAAGTATGGGAGAAGCAAAATCAGATGTGTTTGTGACATTAGTTTTTAATTATTTACTTGGTTTTTTCCATCTGCCTTTCCTCATTCAGCCAGCAAAGATTTGGCAGCAAGTTTGCACCATACGTGTGATCTGCTCAGCCCATAGTTCTCATGAGCACCGCTTTAAGTTTGTCATTTGACTATTTAGCCATTTGACCTCACTACTGTTATTTTTTTGCTGATTATTTTGTGGCCTGATAAGGAATACTGAATGTCTCACAGTCAATCTTTCACAGGATTAAGTCAACCCTTTGTTCTGTGGTAAGCAAAAAAAATAATTCTGGTCCCACGTTCACCCTGAGGAATCTCATTTCACTTCATCATCTCCTCTGCTTATTGTATCCACAGAGTAATATTGTGCTCTCAAATAAATTAAAACAATTTGATTTATGTTGACATTTTGCTGGAGAAGTTGAAAGTCCTTCTAGCCATGAGAAACAGAAGTATCCTTCTATACTCAATGTTTTTTTCACAAAGTTTTCCATCTCATGGAATGTTCTTCATAGCCTGCTTCATGAACAGAGATTATCTTTATAGCCTCTCTGGCAATGACTAGCATTTAGGGAGATAATTTTAATATCCACAGGACCAAATATTATCTCCTCTTTGCTTAAAAATTATCTGATCCAGGGAATTCTATAAATGTTCACATACAGTTTAGTTTAAAACCTCACTTTCTTCTGCCAACCTTTATGATGAGCAACTGCAAAATGCTAGCATTGTTTGGCTCTGCAAATCTTTACTTTGAGGTTTACCAGACCTCGGCAACGCCTGTTTTAAATATGCCATTTTACCTATTGACATTTCTGAAGAACGTGACTGCTAGATGATACCTTCTTACCTTCCAGTTTACCTCTACCACTTTACCTGTTACCAAAGCATCCACAGTTCCCATTAGTTTTCTCTGATACTACAGTTGCGTAGCATCTCTAAGTGAAGACCATGAAAACAGGAGGCTCTAAGGCCCCTTGACAGAGAAGGTGTTGGCTTGTTTTCCTTCCAGCTTTCTCAGTTCCCACACAGATGACTAGAGAAGCATCCTGATGGTTCCCATTTAATGAACACGGGGAGTACCAACATGGGGAAGCTATGTCAACTTCTTTCTGGGAGAGGGAAGACTGTGTCAGCTTTATTTTGCTCTTTCTATTGAAAGATCTAAAGCCTGTTTCCTCTTCTTACCACAGTTAACACCCTCCCTGAAGCACAATCTGTCCTGTTGCTTTTACCTGCAGTATGCTAATGCATTACTTCTTGTTTGTGATTTCTCTGGTGGAAAACAACACCCAGATAAACTGTAATTATATAATCAAACAGTTCTTGGATACACCAGAACCTAAACTGCCTCCCATATACTTGATGTTTTGGCTGCTTTTTTTTTTTTTTTCCCTCTGAAAAAATAAATGTGAAATTTGTGCATATATGTATAGGGACATTACGAAAAAAACCCTGCATTTAGTCACTGGCTCATTTATGACCCTCCTTTCTTTTTTCAACTTATCCTTTGCCCTCATGACCACACTTTAATCACCCTCAGGACCTTGCTTGCAGCATGAGACTTAGAGTACAGGCAAATTGCTCCCATGGCAAACACAGAGGCAGAATGAATGCTTGCAAGGAGATGTTCAAAGGAACAATCTCCGGAGGAATTAAACAAAAAGATGAAGGGAGGAAATATCTAGGAAATGGCAGACAGAATCAAAAGAGAAAAAATACATATTCTTCTTCAGAGACCTCTGAATCTGCCTAAATTTTCCAGATTTATGAAACTGCAGAACCAAAATCTGTGCATTAAGTCCTGCAACACTTCTGCCCAGCTGATTGCTACAGATGAATTTTTCGTCGCTTACAGATGGGCAAGATTTGAGGAAACACTAACAAACATATACACATGAAACAGATAATAGAGAAAAAGACACAACATAGCATGCTTTTAAAGCATATGAGAGGAGTTAAACAAAATGAAGACAAGGTGATGGTTTCAATAGGATGGTCTATGCCTTTTTTTGTCTGCACAATAGGGAAAGGACACCCACAAACTAGCTGGAGGTGTGCAGAGGCCACCCAGATAGTGAGGCTGGAGCCCTTGTTCAGCCAGGAGAGGCTGTGGGATGGGGGCTGGTTCAGCCAGGAGAAGGGACAGCTTCAGGAGCACCCAACATCACACCTGGCACCAACAGCAGGGGTGGAGGAGATGCAGCTGGGTTCATCACATCAGTGATGGCAGGAGGCAGCAGCACAAGCTGCAACATGAGAGGCTCAGGCTGGATATGAGGAGAAGACTTTTCCCTGTAAGGTCAGCCCAGCAGTGGGGCTGGGGCCCAGGGAGGCTGGGCTGTCTCCTGCACTTGGAGGTCTCACATCCTGACTGCATGAAGTCTTGAGCAGCCCAGTCTGAGCCCATGACTGAGCCTGCCTTGAGGGATACACTGTCCCTTCCAGCCTCACTGAATCTGCCATTCTGTGATTGATTGCTGGACAGCACAGCTGGGGTACCTGGATCTCTCCCAGCTCCAGGTTCCTTCCCTCCCTCTTGCCCCTTTACACAAGTTCAGAAAACATAAACTGAATGAAAAAAACCGGGAGGTTCCAATTAGTTATTCAGTTCTTAATGAGAATTAGATGGCAAGAAACAAATCACCTGGACTCACTTAAGCAAATGTGCAGTAATTAAACTAGGCAGCAAACATGCAAGAGTACTTAATTATCATCCTCCCAAAGATCTCACTTAGTAAACAAAATTTTCACAAGCAGTGTGGCAAGGATCAGAAGTCTGTATTTTATGGCATGTAAAAAACTCTGAGCAGCTGAATATAACAAGCAACAGACACAGGAGTGTTTCTCCAAACAGAGCATAATGCACAAAGGCAAGCTCTGTTCCTTCATTCAAGTTGGGTTGTACATCTTTATGAAAAGAACTTAAAGGATCAGCACAGGCATTGTACATTTAATCACAAACAGGAATTTAGAAACAAGCCTTTCCTCTCTCTCATGTGCAGACACATATATAGATATACATCCGTGTATGTACATGTACACACATGGATGCATCTATGTGTGTACATATACGTGTATATATATGTATTTGTATATATACATGTACCTATACAAACATACATACACACACATATATACTTTTCTTTCCAGAGAGAGATAGATCTCTGTAAAGCCAGCTCTTGGATGACACAGATGTTCAAATGCTCAGTCTGGACAGTGGCTCAGACCCGCATAGGGTAGCTGCTGAGCCTCAGGAGGATGAAAAAGAATTTCTGCTGGTTTGAGTTATTCCTGAAGACTCAGATGCCTATGGTTTCACAGGACAAGTTGGCTGCTTAAGAGTTGCAGGGCAGAGCAATAGCCATCTGCCATAAGCGCCTTCAGAAATCCCCTCATTGCTGGGCATTGGGAAAGAATTGTAGTATAGGTATTGGCACACCTGCCCTGAATCACAGTGGGATTTTGTTAAATCTCCCAGTAGAGAGTTAAGCCAGCAATACAATTCCTGTGCAATTCCTAATTGAATGGGGTCAGAAGGAATGTATGTAACTAACTAATAATGTTCAAAGATGGAGTGACTAATAATCACAAATATAAACAGGTTTGTCTTGCAGATGAAGTAACTTAGTTACTTAGAGAACACTGACTTTCTGCAGATTTTTTTCATCCTACAGGTGTCACCATGTGATGTAGATTAGACATTAATTGCTAACACCTCTTTCTCTCCCTCGTTTCACTGTACATGATACTATACATACAAGGAGTGTATGGCTGAGGCTAGCTTATGCCACTACTCCATCAGGCAGGACAAGGGGTACTAAGAACTGCTGCAAAGGCTTTAACCCTGCCACATATGAAATTAGAGACATAACCACCAGCTAGTTGGATTACCCTTTGGCTGAAATGTCTTAAATCGATTCTGGCATCTTTCTATTCTGAGCTGGCTGGAGCGTATTTTGTCATAGTTTAAAGATCTTAAGGTGCTATAAAGCCTCACAAGGGAAACAACTGTTCCCTTCAAATTTACTTAACATTTCATTATAAATACAACAGGCAGACTGAAATTTGTGCTAGGTCTCAAAATGCATGAAGTGAATGTCTTACTGTGCAGAGATGTACCTGGTGCTTAGCAGTCCTATCCCAAAAGAGTGGAGAAAGATCTCTAGTACCCTAGTTTTGTGATATTATTTTGCATACAGTTACACACAGACATCTTTTTTATTGTTCTCTTTTTAAATTTTTTTTTTCCGGAGTACTTGTTGTTAGCCACTTCATAAGGTTATTAGTCCACTTATGTGTTCATATGTGTTTGTGCTCATTTCTGCGTGTGTATGCACACACACACATAGCTTCAGCCAGTCTGGACTGGTCTTAGCTGTGTGTCTTTAGAAAGAAGTGTAAGTCCGCAATCTGCAGGGATATAAGCCCTGGTGAGCATTGCATTGTGAAATGAAGAGGAGCCTGTTGCATCTACAGGCATGTGTGCCTCTCCTCCTCCTCCTGACAGCCTGCCCATCCCCTGCAGAGGTCTCGGCTGTGCACCAGCTCTGGGAACAGCAATCTGTTGCAACCACAAACACAGACATATCTGATCCTTGGCAGTATTTTCATCTAACGGTTTGCCACATTGGTTGAAGAAAGAAGGGGACTGTTAGTTTGATCTACTGATATACCAAGATTATACCAACAAACCGGTCAAACAGAATTGCCTGCAAAGTGATTTCAGAAAGGTCCAAAACTGTTGCTAGAAGCTGGAAATAGCAGAGTGATTTCTAGGCAAATATGACTGTCCATGAAACACAGGGAAAAACAAAAAAAGCAGATCAAGTCCAAAGATTTACATGTTTCCTTAATACACAGTCATGTTCAAAATACCCGCAGCTTCAGTTCTGTGTGTGTGTAAGCAGGTAACAAATGACATCTGTTAAAGAGTCAAAGGCTTTATTGCTACTGCAAAAAAATGGTCTGACACAGAACAAGTACTGCAGTATTATAAAAAGTCAAACCACCACAGTTTTTAGAGATGCCACCATCTTGTGTCAAGGATACACGATTTACTTGAAAGAACTATGACAAGATGACTGAGTGACTCATTCACGCAGTGTTTGCAAGCATCTTTTTTATTTATGAGTGTTTACTACTTTACTTACTAGTTGAGGGTTTGGTGTTGGGTTTTTTTTATATGAAAAGCAAAGAGGTTGGTTTTTTTTTAGTAGTAGTATTTCTTTTAACTCCTAAACTCAGATCAGTTTCTAGGAGTAAATCTTTAAGAAGCAGACAACTAAGACAACCATGACAACACTTAAACAATATTTGTAGTTCACTACTTGTAAAAATCTGCTTGTCTGGATTTTTCAAAGATAATTTTGTTTAAATACACTATGAAAGATGTAGCCTACTATAAGAAAATCATGTTGAGTCTTTTATTATGATAAATTCCATATCATTCTACTATTGGTAAGCCTCTGGCCTTTCAGGGAAGACACAGAAGCATGACTATTCACATAAACACAGATTATTCACAAATGAGGAGTGAAACGCAATTTCTAGAAGCAACCCAGATTTTGCAGCCTTCTTAGTATTTTACAGAAGACATCACACACATAGGACCACTAACACAGACTAAGTGAGTGACTTGAGGAGAAGTTGCGTGAGATATATAAAAAAAAATCATTTCACTTTTGGGTAATGGCCTTAAATTTTTAACATCTGGGCAGAACTGACTAAACCACAAGTAGAAGGCTTTTCTATTTAAAATGGAAATATTTTTGCTTTCCTCAGATACCTTTTTTCCTACAGTTCAACCACAAGACAGTTTTTGCAGCTGTATGTCTGACAATTGTGGTTCAAAATAGGGAGCATTCTGTAACTAACACAGGAAGGCTGGATACAACCATCACTGCAAAGCATTCCTCTGAGAAACAGGATAATGGGAAACCAAAACAAATAGCGGAGGGGTATAGCAAGAGGACATCTCCAGACAGAATCTATGGTGTTATGTTATTTTGTTTTACAGCAGTCAAATTATGTTCTTTCCATATTTGATTAAATTGGCAGAAGCTTCGTTTAATATCTTGTGCTCTGTGTCAGCCAAAAACCAGGCATTTGTTCTTACAGAGGGAAAGATGAAACTCTTACTTCTGATTCCCTCTCAGTGGAAAAATAATGTAGCAATTCAGCTACCATATCTGGGGTACAAAGGCTATGAGCAAAAACCCAAAAGTATGTTTGTAACTTTAAGTTATGAGCTTGGCAAAATAGCCAAGAGACCTATTTGTCCCATTCTCCTTCCCTGTCAAGCTTATTTCATTTACCCTGCACAAATGTTTTCTTTAACTTCCTGGCCAAACATTTTTTTCCAGCTTTTCCAAAGGCTTTTGGACCCTGACCATTCCTTAATGTCTTCCTTCTGTCTTGGATCAGTCCCAAGTAACCCACCAAAAAACCTTCTCTGATTCCTCACTGTTTAGCAGATGCAATGTACCTGCCAGCTTGTACTTTTATTGTAATTGCAAAAAGGTGTTAAATAAAAATTAATTATAGCTTTATACATTCAGTCATGAAGTTTTGTGCTTGTTATGTGTAGCCTCAACTTCATATCACTGGCTATACATCTAAGCAGCAACTCAGCTGCATAGAATTGTCTCTAACTCTCTGTTGGTTTTGATGTGGCTGAAGCAAAGCTGCGCTGATGGAAAAGGACAGCCATTTGGCATATAGCTTTCTTGATGGGAACCTGGGTGGTGTATGATGACTTAACAGCAGGAAGAGGTGTGAAGAAGGACCCTGGCCACAGCAGGCCAGGAAACAGAGACCTGGAAGAGAGAGCACGAAGAGATCAGTGTAGGAGGTGGGTAAGAAGGATGAAGACAAGAAATGGGAGGAATCTGGGAAGCAGGAGGGAGACTGAGAAGTTGCAGGGCAATGTCCCCAGCAGTGCTGAAATTATATGGTTGGGGGAAGGAAAGAAACAGCCATGTATAAATTCACATAGGACACAGAGAGTGAGGTCAAGGTCTGCTTGATGAAATGGAAGAAGGCATTAAGTAGGAAGCATGATACAGAACATGGTCCAAACAATGGTCCTGCAGTTCTGTAGGTGCATTAAACACAGCCAAACAAGCACACTTTAAGAAAATCTCTCATATTGCCATTTTTTGGAGTCTTGTAATTCTTCAGAAGTCAGTACTGCGAGTTTATCATAGTCCCTGAGGCTGGAGAGTCTCTCAGGCAACCACCTAACCCAGCTGCACTGAGGGAAGATACTGCCTCTGTGTACGTTGCAATGATTGACTCTTAGCTCCTAATTACAATAGCAGTTCCTGGCTTGCCTTGCACAGAAATTAATCAGGAAAAAAGTCTAGAAGGACAGTATGGCAACCAGTCAGCAGCCTGTAATTTTAGACTGTATTTCTACACTTTTGAGGCAACTGCAGAAGCTGCTGCCTTAGTTAATACCTTTTTCAACCAGTGGCACATTTTGGTATGCTAGAGCAACAGCTGATAACTGCCGTTCTTAGTGCTGCCAGATGCAAGTGCTTGCTTACTGTATTGTGAACTGTGCCAATATTAACTATGAATCTTGAAATCTTCAGTGTTCCTTGAAGTTCCTACTGCCTTAAACTTGAAAGAATTTCCATTTATAGGTTGTAGGATTGGCAACTCTGTAACTATTTGAATTAACTTCAGTCAAAGATTTTGTGTTGGTCACATTCAGGGAGATTTGGTGGTCAAGACTGGGAACAGTTCCTCCCTACCTTTCCCCTTCTGGGCAGAAAATGCAAAACAAATGCATTTTTACCCTAGTGATATTTTACCAGTCATCCTACCAAAGATCACAGATTATCAATGCTAAAGTATGGTTGTTTCAACACAAACAAATTTTTGTAACTTGACATCCAGCCCAAAGACAGAATTCTTGGAAGGCCCAAGTTCTGTTCTCTCTGCCTAGAAACACAAGGGCAATGTTTTATGTTTCACAGAGATTAACAAAGAATAACATTCATTTTTTATGTTTCCCAACCAGAACTAATAGCTATAAAGCATCACTTAGTTCTTACCACTAGATGAGGACTTCACGGTATTTCACCTACAGCAAACAAGTAAGTTTACTGTTAAACAGAGTATATTGATCCCCTCCTTGGACCAGGGTAGGTTACTGAGCATAATCTCATCAGCAGAGAAAAAACCCAGAAAATAAGTGAGGAACAAATGGCTGTTTCCCTGAAGCTCTGGGCAATACTGTTAAAAATCCATACATCTGGGTTAAAAAGAGGTTTCGTTGCAGAAAGATTACTAGGGAAACAGGGCTGAGAGAATCTTCCTGGGTCATTGAACAGGGCTTTCTCTTCTTATGGATCCTCTTTCATCCTCAAGCCATACTTGTTCCTCTTATACCACCACAGGCATTGCAGCATGTTTTTCTCTGACTTTGCCTTGGAGAAATTGCTTCTTCTGCCTGTAGGAGTTCTGACAGTTTTCTATGTGTGCACCAGAGGTGAGTGACTTTTACATACCTTTTCTGACTGTTGGTGCTCTAGGTCATGATGGCTTCAGAGGCATGGTGAAGTTGAGACCGATCACCTCAGTGCCAAGATGCACAAAATTGTTCAAAATGAATGAGCAGGAAGTGATTGTAAGCTGCCATTACTGAGCCACGATGCTTGTTTGGAGTAGACTTTGCAGGATCACTACAAGTCTTAGCACAATGGTGCTACATCAGAAATAGGTTGGCAGCTCTACTACAAAGGAATCAACTGTGAGATGCTTTCTGAATCTGCAGGATCTAAGGGAAATCTAAGTTGAGAAATTTTGACAAACTGCCGTGTTCAAACTCCTGTTACTGTTACCTAACCTGTATCTCTTCTATAGATAAAAAAGCTACACGTGACATAA
Source organism: Falco punctatus (assembly GCF_963210335.1). Taxonomy (NCBI): domain Eukaryota; kingdom Metazoa; phylum Chordata; class Aves; order Falconiformes; family Falconidae; genus Falco; species Falco punctatus. Next base: position 34,894,693 of record NC_137586.1, read on the forward strand.
GCTGTGCAAACATATGTTTTTCCTCTATCAAAGAAGTTGCTGCCAATAGTCTATAAGAGCCTATTTGCTTTCACAGTCAGTTGTGTTCCAAAAACTCTGCTATGCTCTCTATGTTATTTAATAAAATGAACATCTGAAACACGGCCTGTTTTTTGTTTATCTGTGTATGCTTTAGGTTGTCCCTTTGCTAGTTGCTAAGCAAAAATACACATGTAGAGTCATTCCTAATATTTAAGAAAACAATCTGCAGTTCATTCGTATGTATGTACACAATAACAATATGCTTGTGCTGCTGTGCAGAGAAAAAGGACAAGATAATTACATCCCATCTAGCATGCTGATAAAAAACATTACTCCAAAAAATAAGATAATGTCTGTGATAAAATCAGAAGGGCCCTGGAATAAGACAGCAGATACCTGAACTGACAACACTTGATACAACAGAGTCAATACTGTCTTTGTTGCTTTCAACTTTCTTTTTGCTACATATATGAATAGAAGCTTTTTCTCTAGAGGGGCAGTGATGGCTACAGTAGTTGAATTCTCAGATTTTTCTTTGTATTTAATAAAAGAATTTCTCCCTAATTTTCACTCTTCAGGAAAGGGCAGAAGTTATAAAACTGGAATTTCTCTTTGAATATCAAGCCTCTCCTTTGAGGGGAATAATAAACTTCCCTTTTCACAGGCAATTAGGTATTAGAATAAGAGGGCCCTTATTAATTACCTGGGTTAGACCAGAAGTGGCACAGCGCACATATAAAGCAGAAGAAGAAACAAACATGATTTAAACCAAAATGCCCTTCTCTTTCTGTGCGTGAGGGACTGGGACTGTGGAATTTTACAGTGTAACCCCAAACTCAATTTTATGAAATTTTCCCATGAACAATTATAGAAGAGGCAGAAATTGCTCAGAGAAGAGAACTCTAGACAAATAAGGATAATACACATTAGATACAGAACCATTCTGACAGCAGATGTGACCAGTCCTGCTGCTGAACTGCCAGAGTGGGTCACTGCTTATGCTGCATACAGTGAGTAGACAGTGGGCTAGCACACCCCAGCCTAATTCTGGTGCCAGCCCCAGGGCAGCATCCTGAAACAGCTTCTCACATACTCCTCTTGCAGTACTGAGACTGAAACATACCGTCTGCATCAAACGTTGCTGGGAAGAAATATTTGCCGTTCCATTTGAAGTTTTACAGGCTATGTGCACAGCAAGGAAACAGAATCCAAGCCTCTGCTTTTCATGAAATGGTAAGAAACTATGTGGTGCCACAGAGAAGGTGTCATCACATCAGACAAACACAGCATAGTCAGCATCCTGTTTTTCATAGTTTCAGTGTTTTAATTCCCCAGCTCTTCCCAGTCTCTGCTGTATCCTGCCACACAGCCAACCCATCCTTCCATGAAAACAGTAAATCTACATTTCATACTTGAAACAAACAAGATGCAGACATACCGAAATACTTTTCTAGCAGAGGAGGTCTGCTTAAACAGAACGTGGCACTTTGGGCCTTTGGGTGTCATTCTTCTTCCTCAGAGCTACAGGACCATTTTTCCTCAGGGCACAGTACTCTGAAACACTCTATCTCTGACATATACATTGGTGCAGTATGTTTCGTATAATAGTAGGAGCTGCCTTTAGTTCTTTGTAAGACATTGGCCCTGACATAACTATACTGATTTAATCAGATTTAATTCTGAATTATATAGCTAGAAGATCAGTATTTTGCCAGCTTTGACTTAGGATGTAGTTTAGGTTTGATTAGTTGCAATACAAAACCCTGATTTTTCCAGCATTTAACATAAGATCTTCAAGGCTATCCTACTTTTCAAATTGTTAACAATTTTTGTTTGTCTTGCTAAGTTATATGCTTTTTTTCTTATATATTTAGGCTTCAGAGAAATGTGTCTCACTTTCACTAATTGCTTGAAAGATGAGAGAACTGTTAGTGCAAATCTAGCTAGCAAAAGAGTTAGCAAAAAGAGTAGGACATGGTCGCTTGTTAAAAACAAAGCAAAATACAGAAAACCAGAATTGTAAGAGCAGAACGAACATAATATCCATTTGCAAAAGGAACCTCTTCCTGCCCACAAACACAGTTTCACAGAACTATAATGTACCTAAACTGTATGACGGTAATATAAAGAAACTTTTCTGAACTGAAGGCTTGCTGCTCATTTTGTATTTTATTGCTCATTTCAATGTTAAACCCAGCAAGTTCAGTAAGCTCAAGTGACTATTTGTCAAATAATATCCTTTAACAATGAGTTCCATCGGTTAATCGCATAGCATGCCAAACACTATTTATATGTATCTCCTATGAATGTATCCCACCTCACTGAGCGCCACTTTAGTTCTGTATAATAGAACAGAGTAGAATGGTTCAGCTGAAAGGGGTGTACAACAATCATCTAGTCCACTGCCAGTGAGTGTAAGTCAATTTCCTTCTTTACAGCTTGTACCATTTACGTTTTTGTTATATATGCTCTCACTGATCTGCCTGCCAACTTAAGTAATCCCAGTCCTTTTAATCTCTTCTTTTAACTGACATACTCTCCTGTGGCTGTGTAATTTGTGATGTGGGGACACAGGGAGAGCAGCAGCCAGTGCTTCTCTGGCCAGAGCAGCTCTTGCTTTCCTCCCTGCAGACTTAAAGACTTAGAGGGTTAGGGGGGGAAAAAAAAGTGAAATCCTCCTTAGTGCCAGTCATGAGACGATTATGAACAGCTCCGGCTGTGAGTGAGCGCTAAGAATAACCAGAGATAATATGAAAAGGACTTACAGGGACTTTTGGTGCACAGAACACCAGAGCACAAGTTTTCACTCAAAAATAATTTTAAAAGAGACCTGACAAGTTGCCAACTTGAAAGAGTTTCTCAGAAAACGAGCATCTATCTGGAATAGCATGTGTGATTATGTGCGTTCAACTGCCCATTGTCAACAGGATCCTTTATAAGCAGTCAAAAGAAGGAGAGCTTAGAATAAGAAGAATCTTATTCTAAGCACAAATAAGTAAATAGGCTTCATGACCAAGCTTTTACAGCAGGGATAAAGCTTGATTATTATGATTAGTATCTTGGTGGACTAGGAATTTTATTTTTGCTGGATTTTCAAAACATGGTAATGAAGGTCAGTCAAATAATTTTATCATGTTTTAAAAAACAGTTGTATAACCAAGTGTACCGTGCTAGCTTTGGTCATTGCAGAATGAGGAAGTCATCTCAAGCAGTAACAGAACACAGTGTCCACATTTTCATCTCCTTTTTTTTTTCCAAAAAATTACTTGAAGACAGTTTCTGCTCTGGGAGAGGCACAAAGAACAGCCCTTGAAAGTGAGGGCTATTACACTACTTGCCAAAAGGCAGAAGAGTTCAGTCCAATAATGGCAGCAGATAGAGCAAATCAAATTAATATGACATTTTAATTAGTTTTTCAGCACTAAAGCAGTAATTATTTTACTGTTTACTATTTACACAGATAATAACACATTTAACTTTCAGGCAGAGGCTGTATGGGATGATAAGGCGGATTCTGACTTTTCCCTACTAGGTAGTATGGATTGATGTTGCAATGCCTTTGAAAACCATACAAATGTGGATCACCTGAAGGTATTTACCTTCAACTCACTATACTACTATACAGTAGGAAGCCAGCTCTTCTCAAAATGTTGTGGTTATAGTCTTGCCTAAACACACAATGTCACCAGCAAATCTAGTTATCAAATCTAGCTATCTAGTAACCACCATATTTTACAGACCTTCTGCAGCCTCTCTCTTTTGGATCAAATTCCTTTGTTAGTTCTTCAATATCTCCTGTATTGAAAAGCCACAAGTTTCAATTGGAAATTTTTCATCATCATTTCCTGAAGGAAGCTAAAGCTGACCAGCTGGGCTGGTCAGTATCTGTAACATTACAGAAGTAATTTCTCACATGCTATCCTCCTGTTGTCCAGAGAGACTGCTTATTTGAAAACTGAACAGTTACATTCAGAAATTTTCCTACAGAGATGCCTGCAGGATTTTGTGTTTGATGTGAAGTAAATTATTCCTTTGTTTAAGATATTTCAAAGAAGCTGAGACACAGAGCCTATGTCTTAGCACTTTGCTCCTGCCCGGGTCAGCCATAATAAAACAGAAAAAAACTGCATAAGTGTTCAGGATGTTCTCTTGACAAAACTTACTGCACATTAGGTCTTGTTCTGTTTTATTTGGGGCTCTGTGTGAATATTCTCCAAGTGTTCTTCATTATTTAGCTATCCACAGAAAACCTTTAGCATATTTGTTCCCTTATCTGTTAATCTCTGTTCTCTAAAGCTTTGATTTAAATTGGCCTTGTATGCCTTTCCCTGATCTCTGAGGAGGGTAGAATTTTTTGAGAGGACATTAAATCCTAATTTTCTCTTACTGTGTCTTGGTTAATGAAGCTCTGCTCCTAGAATTTCACTCAATATAAACCTTTTTTATTTCATTGCATCTTACCTCCAAGGGACTAATTGTGTCAGATTAAATTCACAGACACAAGAATATGAAACACTGTAACACTGAGTACCATTTAAAAATCAAGGTTTGCAAAATAACATATTTTTATTTATATTCTAAACGCTTAGTGGTGATTTCACAATCTTAAAGAAAATTTCTTATTTTTCATTACTCCTGATGACCTGTGCATGAGCTGGAAATGGAGAGCAAACTGTCTTTGCCTTTGAAACATATGATGCTACTCACCTGGTTGTTAGTTCAAGTTTCAGGTAAATTAGAGAAGTAAGTTCCTGAAGTACTCCCAAAAAACAGTCTTCCCTACAGGAAGTTTTTCACTCCCTGTTTGATGAGGGCAAACTGGCTTGGAGGCAGTTCAAAGTATGCTATTTTATTAAGGTCTCAAGTTTCTTGCAAAACTGAATTCCTGAGGTCTGTTCTGTAATGCAATAATACAGTTTTAAAATACTCTTTCTCTCATATACCTCAACTCTGTACAACATGGGACACTTTAAGAACATACAAAGCAGTTAGGCAGTGAAACAGCTGCAGTTGGACATAGGATGTGACTAAAAAGCATAATTCAGATCTTCAATAAAAGTAACGTGCACAAAGGCTACCTTGTTCCCTTGAGCAAACATTCCTGAAGACAAAATAATCTACTTTCCATAAAAACCTTCCTCAGTGCAGTGCCCATGTAAACTAATCAGTAGGCAGCTCAGTAAATCAATTTCTTAAAAATATATTAATAGCCAGACCAAAAGTAACATTACTCTAAAGAGACGCAGAGATTTCTGAGGAAGTTTTACCGAAGTTATCGTGCAGTTTCTTTCCAGATAGCCAACAAAAATGATATGAAATGATACTTAAGACGAAGGTAGCTCGACAGAGCAAAAGGACAACCACCAGTTGAACTGCAGGCAAGACGAAACCTGTTCATCTAACCTGCTTCAGCTAAACTGCTAAATGAAGAAATCCCTCTCCAAACTCCACTGATCTAGTAGCTATTAACCATACAGGGAGCCTACGGCCACTTGCTCAGATGTGGACTTCTACACTACAGGAAGCTCTTTCCACCAGATAAATGTCTGTGTGTCTCCAAGAACGAGCCAAAGCAACGCTTTTGGTGCAACTTTGTGCCTGGCCTGTCTCCAAGAAAAATCATCAGGTGAAGTTGTAGGAGCTGTGGCGATTGCTGTTATTGGATTATCACTGTGGGATTGCCTGGCTTGTTGATTTATAAGCATCATTTATTCTCAATTACATCTTGAGAATAAAATGAACAGACCTAAGAACTCCTGGAAAGTAAAGCCATAAATACTATCCCTTTCTCAAAATGTTCCTTCACCTGAGTTTTTTCAAACAAGATTTATTATTTGTTTCAGGCAATTATTATACTGAAACTTACATTTGGAGAGACCCAATCCCATTACCCTTCAAAAGAAGACTGAATATACCAGTGTGTTACGTGCAGTGAATTATTAAGTCCTAGTTCAAAACACTGTGTATTAGGATGCACTAACTCTAGTTTCATTCCAGCAATGGCTTGGAGTAAAGCAACAAATCGTGCTGCGCTGCCAAAACCAGCCCACACATCAAGACCAGTACTGCATCAAAACTGAGTATACAACTTCCAGGTGAGGAGCTGTAACTTCCTAAAATGCTTATAAAAGTTGCTTGTGGTTGTCTGACCACATCTCTTACTGCTTTGTATCCACTGTTCTTAAACACTGTGACAGGAGGAATTCAACTTCTTAAAAACTGTGCTATGCCTTCACAAGCATTTTCAGATCTAACTGTGACCAGCTGAGGTATTTTTAAAGGTGAGAACTCTGTTCTTCAACTTGATACTGTAAATATTTTCAATCTAAAAATTCACTCAGTGACAAAAGACTTCACACACTTCTCATCCAAGCACAGATTTGAGTTAGCTGGTTATTCTTGCGGCAGCAGGATTTTTCTCAAAAAACCCAAATTAATAAAAATCAAAACTTTCAACAGAAAATTAACTTTATTATTACCTTAATTGAAATTAACTTAAATAAAACGCTAACCAGAAATAGAGGCAGAATGTAATTTTTCATGAAATGAGAAAGGGGGGGAAGGGGGCGGGGAAGAAAAGGAGCCGCAGCAGCAGCTTGATGGCTAGCGTACATCATCAGTGTGGGACACCCAACTTCCAGCCTTCGTTCTCCTTCACTCAGATGAAAAGCTTATCTCCTACACTCCATTTTTTCAAGTTGGTAAATAACTTGGCATGCATCTCTGATCCCGCTTAAAACTCTTGCACATGTGCAGAAAAAAATAATACTGAAGTCAATGACTTTTTATCTACTTCAGGTATGGGAAATGGCAGAGTAGGGAATTTAATCTTTGTCATATGTTTTCCTGGCTATGATTCTAACATACAAGTTACTGTGAGTCCATCTGTGAGCTATCTTCTCTCTGCCTCTCTGCTCTTTTCCCCTCCTCCTTCCCAGTCCTGAGGAATAAATAAACAAAAAAGGGAAAATGTTGATTTTTCACTGATGTGAAGTAGAAAATACTTGAATCTTGGGAAATTCAGATGGGAAAATCAATTTACAATACACAACCTGTGTAAAAATACTTGCAAAATCTATATGCTAACATTTATGGTAAAGTAAGCATTTTACAATTGTTAACCGCTGTATTTTCTAGTGTTGTTCTCCTGTGTACTCAGCACAGACGTAGATAGATCCCAACGATAGCAACAGGTCTCGTAAGACCACGACCTTGGAGTGTTTTTGGAACTTTTCTTTTTTAAAACAAATTATGTTTTCTGTTCAGTGTAAGAGGTCCAGTGCTTCTTACTGTGCAGTTTCGTCCACAGTACATTGACATTAAAGTCTGATTAAATCAAATTTCCTATCTTGTTCTTTCTGGGGTACTTGAGGAACTTAGAGCTCCTTCCTGTGCCTCTGCTTCTTCGGCTGCTTTACATGTAATTTTTTTGTTTAGGTGGGGAAGCTTTCATAATTATTGTGCTGTATGCATTTATTAGTGGTTAAGGAAAGACGTTTTACAACATTTGTCCTGCCTGGCAGGAGGATTCAGCACAAAGCAGGACTGCTAATGAATTTAGATTCAGCAATAGTGCCCAGATTTTTGGCTAGAGGGCATGTTGCTGTGCTTCAGCTATGGAGTGCATCTGTACCACACACTGCAACACTGGGTGGAGGGATACAGACCATATAAATTGGTCTAAGAAACATCAGTACAAGATACAGAGCTCATCACATGACCAATTAACCTGCTTCTTATTCAGTGACAGCTTGATTATTTTCAAAGCCTTTTACACTATGTGGCCATGCATACTGTGGATATTCCTATAACGACTACTTAGGGCAATATTCTATAGGTGTACTTAAAACTGTGGATTCCTTTCCTGTTTTCTCTAATGACAGAATTGCATATTCTCTTTTCAGTCAAAGAGCTTAGGAGATGTATTCAAGCATTCTTGCCCTTAAATGACAGAGTCTTATCATTCTTCCTGCTGAAAAGGATATTTCCTTGAATATTTGCCCTCATCATTAAAGTACTGTAAAAATCAGTATGTGTGGGCTGTCTGCAGGAGCAGGGAGATCGTCAAATACAAGCCCTACTGCTACATGACATTATTAAACATACTTATCCTTTCCTTATTCAGTTATGCTTTTGGGAAATATTCATGTATTGAATTTCACCAGACAACATTCGATTTCTCTGATACGGTAGATCATCATGCAAAAGAAGGTTCACTTAAAATTAAATGCCAGCGACATCAATATAGGCTTCCTGTGAAAGAGGCTGTGAAAAGCCGCTAAATATCTCAGCACTCTGTGGTACTTACAAACACATCCACAAATGATTGAATGGGCTGACATGCTGGATTTCTCACAAGGCATTGTTTGGAAGGCAAAATTAACCTACTGCAGTGCACACTACTTAAGCCTGAGAAGCAGCAGCCCTGAGAAAATGCAAATGCTTTCAGAATGTAGCCTGAATACTTCCTCAGTGGCTTGAGACCTTACTAAACTCATCTCACTGCTTTTCATAAAGTAGTCATTACACTGAAGGATGTTGTCCTTCGATGCTACCCCATGCCCTGACACATGAGAAGGCTAAAAGATCTTTCGAGCTGCCAGGCTGCTGTTGTTGACCTTGCATTTTTGTCTCACAGAAGATACCTATGCACAAGTTCAAATCACTGACAGCAGCACAAAGTTCCTTCAGTCCCTACTATAAAAACACTAAAAAGCCTCTCAGGCTTCTTTGAGAAAGACCAAGATTACTTCAGTCCTACTTCCACAACACAATCTCTTTTGCCTGTTTCTCATCCTTCCCTCTTTGCACGCACAGTATGTACGCAAATGTGTTTTTTCCTTAGAAGAACGGAGTGTGATAGTGTATTGATAGTTTTTCAGTGTCTGATGACAAAAAAGAACTCAAATGAAGTAGAAGTTCAAGAGTCTAGCCAGCGGCAAGATTGAGTTAGATTTTGGACTATGTCTCCAAATGAATAGATGTCATAATTATCAGTCCTATAAGAACAGGCAATGCATGCGAAGGATGCACAAAACACTGCCCCACTATACAATATCCCAACACTCTTGCAATTTAGGCCTGCTACTACACACAGTAAAACCAGTTTTACTTTAACTTCAGTGACTAACAAGGCATTACTTTGAAATTGCACTGTCTAGCTGAGAAGTCTTTTGTGCTACTGAAGAAATTGTATACCTTAGTAACACTACAGTACCGTATTGCTGTAATAAATACTAATAATTAGCATAGAGGCAACTCTTGAAAATATTTGTTGGCTAAGGCATACCTGATAAATGTTTTCCTAATCTGATATTTAAAATAGCCATAAAATCTGCTCCTAAAGCTTTGAGTGACCAGAGCCATGTGCGGAAGAGAGATGTTGCATATCTGGATCATTGCTTTAAAATAGATGGGCCTTAGAATATATTTGTTACATAGTCTAAAGCATAGACATTCAACCTTCTTTTTTTTTAAAAAAAAGAAAGCACTCATAAACCTGGAAATACTGTAATTATTAAGAAGCCAGGTATGCCAAATGCTAAAACAATGAGGGTCGGTCCCATTTTAGACCACAGCGTATGTGTTCAGAGGTAATTTTTTTCTACCTGACTAGTTTAATTTTGTTAGCAATATCATGGACATGTTCATACAACATTTAATTTTCTGTTAGCATGAAATAAGCCTAATTTGGAAAAAAAATCCTTGTAGTGTCTCTACTATGTAGTGTGTTAGCCACCCTATCCTTTACAGATTAAGCTTTTTGGCATTATAGGAGAAATCATCTGCTGCACACTGGCATCAAGCAAAAGCAGATTCATAAACTCTGCCCTTAATCTCTTATTCAGTTTTCTTCCAATTAGAAACAATCTTTTGCTGATACTCTAATTAATACTTACATGTTAAAATATTAGGCATTATAGCAGAAATCATCTGTTATATTCTTGCATAAAGCAAAACTGGGTTTGTAAGCCCTTGCCCTTAATCTTTGTTTCAATTTTCTCCTATTTAAAAACAATCTTTCCCCAATACTCTAATCAATGCAAATGATATTCATGATTAGTTAGTATTATGCTAATCTGAGCCCCAAATTTACCTAAATCTACATGGTGTTGTCTGAGTACCAGATTGCTTTGGGTTTCTAAGTAAAATTACATTAGCCTGCCAGCTGTACAAAACACCATGATAGAGTAGAAATCCAAGCAAATCATCAAGATTACATTAGTTTTGTTTCTTAATGAACAACTGTTTGCATTAGGGATTACAGACAAATTATGGTTTTCCTCTCTGTACCCAGGCAGCCAGGCATCTGTTGAGAAGTTTCATTTTTTTTTCCTAACTATCCCTAAATAGATTGAGGAGAGCTAAGGCAGAGAGACAGGTCTAATATTTCACATAATTGAATTTTTTCTTTACAAAGCAATCACCACTCTGGGCCTCACTGCTAACCTTGAATTTCTCTCTTCCACTGCTGCCTGGAATGCAGGAGAAACCTGAGTAGGTTTTTTTAGAGGTATCAGTCACCCAGCTTCTCCCTTCCTCCTGCAGAAGCAGATTACGTACCTTAGAGCCATACCTGCTTGCTGTTACACTCCAGGCCAATTTCCAAAACGGTGCTGTTGCAATTCCTGCTGCTCTGATATAAACAGTGTGCCACCAAAAAACATCATGTGTGGAAAACAGAGCACCGGGCTTATGCTTCACGGTCTGCATTAAGAGCGCGCTCAGGGAAATCAAGCTATGCAAAGTTGGGCGGTAATGAACATGGTACCACCAAGACTGCTAATCTTTAAAGTGTAACAGTGAAGCACAGTTTTGTGTACGTATGCAGTTCAGCAGCCTGTTGAAGTTTGTCCCTGTTTCATGTCAAACTGCTGTAACATGCTTGTTATTATGTTCTGCTTGATTTAATTACGCTCCTAGTGTACAGGTTTACTCATTCTTCCATGCACTAATCTCGCCTCTAGAACTCACACTGTGACAGCTCATTATTGTTGGCAAAAATGTAGGACGCTGATAGGGAAAGAAAGGCTCTGATGCATTCACCATTGTGTATCAAGACATCCTGATTAAAAGATAAAAGTAATGAGTTAATTGTTTATCAGTCTGTAGAGTGCAGGACAGTAAAGGGCGGGTAAATCACCATCCATGTCTTGAATGACAACACCAAAGAGCAGCAAAATAATTCTGGACAATTTCTTTCCTTGTGTCAAGCCCTGTGCTACTATTACAACTCCCTCCTTCCATATTGAGGACATCAGATGTATACAAACATGCACCAAAGGGCACTACCACTGTTGTGGAATGTATTAAGAAAGCCTACCTGAATATCCTCCAGAACACAACCTCCCTTTCACTTCTTTCAAATGGTCAGTTTAAACAGTTCTAATTAATGTTAGGAACAATATATGAAGTAAAAAAAAAAAAAATATAAAAAAATTAAACTGATGTATCTGTTCTATTTATAGTCAGTAATGCATGTTCCAGATTTTCTTCTATACTTTTTCAACTTTCTTGTTGCAAACTACTGCAGAAAAAGAAGACTCTAAATCTGATTTTATATGCTGACAAAATGAAACAAATCTAAACATACCTGTATATGACATCTACAACAAATGTTACTAAGGCTGTCAAGTTATTAAACTCATTTGAGAGTTCAAGGAAAAGTGTGAGTGACTTCCAAAATGTTTTGGAAAAAATATTTATTAGGATATCTTTGTCAGAAACAGGTGAGCTGCAGTTCTGTCTTCACTGGGTCTTATCAAATGCAGCAGTTTAAATTGGAACGAGATGAAACCAGGCATTCTACCTGGAATGCTGCATAAGAGCTAATACAGATCAGTGTTCTCCCTTCCATGCTTGTCACATTTGGTACTTCTGGATGGACATTTTTTTGCTGTTGACAATTTATAAAAAAAATTAAAATAGTCACTAGAATTGGTCAACAAGCGCGCAATCTTCACATTAGATATGAGGAATCTTCTAATTACACATCAGTATCATTTGTGATATAGAGATTTACAAATACTGTATAAAAAATACCAGGCATTATACCATGTAAATGAAATTATGCACTCCAAGAATAAATAAGATGTTTCAGTTTAAAAACCCCTACAGTTTCTGCCGTGGTAATGACATTGATAAAGCAATTAGGTGGACTGAAAGTCTGAATGGTTATATGCTACTCAGTGTAGATTTTCTGTCAGTAATGATATATGAGTTTGCTTATTAATTTGTGAAAGAACACTAACAATTGATTGTATTCCATCCTATCACTTGTCAGTGAGATACCTTGAGATAATTCTAGCAGCACAATGGAAAACCACATTTAGTAATTCAGAACTGACATGTCATTGCTATTAACACATTCACTTTGTTCTAGTAAGTTTTTGCACCAATGATTTGGGCGGCAACGTTAACTACAGCGTAATTTACCTGAGCAAGAATAAAAGAACTTCTTTTCCCTTCTCTTGCTAATATTTCCTACCTAAGGCACTCCCAGCCTTAGATGAAACTTGTGCTTTCCCTTCTGGAATAATTTGCAGGTTCGTAACTAGTTTGGTTGAAAAGAATAGATTTTTATGACAAGTCACAGCATGAAATTGGAGTCAGATGCATCACAAATAGGGTTAAGGTGAAAAGCTCACTGGCATCACGGTGCTGCTGGTGGGAATCGACTGAGAGGGCTACTGAAGACTTCAATAATAATTCAAGTTCAGCAGATGGCTGAGTTCAGATTCTGCCTCATGAGTCCTCACCTGCCACTTGAACTTGCTAATTACCCATACCAAGGGCAGAAACTCCCTGAGCTTTATGACTGCGCAGTCGCCCTGCAGCGCTGTGGTTCAAGCCCAGGTGTAAGGTAGAAGGCAGTGCTGTGGCTGGCGCAGCTGCCATCGGGGCTGGGTGGATGGGTGCCAGCCTTCGGGTCAGATCCATTTCACGCCTTCGTCTAACATCAGACCCATGAAAATGCACTTAAAAATAAATGTGATTGGCGGGCCAAATAACCTCACAATATGTTTATGCAGACATGCAGAATATGCATATTCTCCTTTCTTAGTGTAGCAGGGCCCCAGACTGCTGTTAAAGCAAGGGAGAAGGCTGCTCTGTGAGAGCAATGGCTGATGAAATAAGGAACCGTAGTGGTATTGTGGGCAGCAGGCAAACAAACAAACAAACAAACAAACAAACAAACAAACAAACACTACCATCACCCCCCAGCATCCTCAAAGACGTAGCTGAGAAATCCTTGATTTGCAAACACGTGTACAGGGCAATATCGTGGCTAGGAAGCTGAGGCAGCAAGCTCTGCTCAAGAAACATCAGCACGTCTACAGAGATGTATCAGAGATGGATACAAACCTCGTCAGCCTTCCAGGCTGTTGCAGTAAATCTCAGACATTTATGAAACTATGTTAGCTTTTAATGTGAGGTACGGAATCAGCAGAGTTAGTTATTTCCAGTGAAAGACACTTGTGGAATACCCTTCTGTGGTTAACTAACAGGTCATTTTAAAGGTGTTGTAAAAGCTGAGCTCCCCAAAACCTGAAAAAGGTAGTTAGAACAAACGAATACAACTCTGCTAGAGCAAACGGAATATGACTGGTTAAATGGGACAACATGGCAGTTTAAACTTCTTCCAGTTTTAATAGAACTTTCAATCAGAGTGTAGAAAACTCAGCTTTATTTCTTCAGAATTTTGACTCAACAATCATCAAACAATATCAGAGACTAATTACCCTAAATTCCAGCTAGAAAACTACCTTTTTTGCATAATACAAAAAGCTTGGCACAAAGAAAATGGGTATCTTGCAAACACAGGAAATTGAAAGAGCAGACTGATAACTTCAGAACAGAAAAAGCAACTTTATTGTGAGTTGGGTAAGATTTTGTAGGTCCTAAAGAAGATTCAGCTACAGCAAGGTGTCATAGCTTGATTGGTACATGCATTTCCTCCATCATAGCACAAGTTAAGGTAAGTTACAAAGAAAAGCTGTTACTGAACAGGTTCATGAAGCCCCATTGTTAATTATGTCTTGACTGCTAGAGTTGTATAAACTACAGACATGTTATATAAAGTAAAACTGCATTTACATGCTGTAGAAGCATGCTTTCGAACCAAATAGTTGTTTTGTCCTGATTTCAGTGAACTTATGGCTTAAAGCCAACAGAGTGCATATATATTTAGACATGCAGTCACATGCACACATACACACAAATGTATGTCTATGGCATTGTTGATGTACAGCTTTCTTGATAAGAAAACTGTTAACATTGCCAGAATGAGCAGACAAAAGGAGGCACTGTCAGACTCCCAGAGTGGAACGCTTGCTGCATACAGGTACAAAGCACAAGCAGAAAAACTCGTTTGACTCAGAGGGTGCTGCTAAACCACATCATGTTAGCACACCTAACTGGAAATACATAGCCAAAATGCAAGGGACTGAAAGGGAAAAGGCACAGAGGAATTAGAAAAATATGTGTTTGTGAATACAGATATCTTTTTCTTGGTTGAAAGGACACGTTTTTAAAAAATCAGCAATAAAATTAAACATGAACAACAGCACCTTCATTCGACACTAGTGCATATTGTCAACATTTAAGTTCCCTGCTACTTCTAGGTTTTTCCTCAATGAAGGAAGGTTATGCCCCTGTTTCATAGTAAAAACCATCAAACATTAGAAATTAATGGGCATTCAAGTTTTACTGTTCCCCAGGCAGACCTTTCTGCTTTTAAACAATCCAATTCTGAGACATACTAAGTATAAATAGTACTTGAGCTGGTTATTTATTGTAGGCTGAAACGTGACTGCCCTGAACAAAAACTAAACCCAAAATACTTCTAGCATCTCAGAATAGTTTACAGTGTGTCTTAAAAGAGGCATCTTTCAGCTAATCATTTAGAATAAGGATTACACAGTTAATGAGGGATCTTACACTAAGTTATGTACACTGTTTGAATTTTTGTGTAAGTAAGGAAAACTGAACAACAGCTTATGAACATAACCCTGAGCTACCCCTTCCTTTTACCCACTCCTCCCCCTGAAACTTATAGAATTAAG
This sequence comes from Falco punctatus, assembly GCF_963210335.1. Taxonomy (NCBI): domain Eukaryota; kingdom Metazoa; phylum Chordata; class Aves; order Falconiformes; family Falconidae; genus Falco; species Falco punctatus. The sequence goes on from NC_137586.1 coordinate 34,909,779, forward strand.
ACATCGTGTTCTAGGTCCATGAATAAGCACAGCATGTTCAATATGTCCACAGTTATACTGACATTTGTTTCTAAATCATTTAATTAAAAGTCATTATTGAGAACAAAGGATTCATTAACAAGCTGTACCTCTGAACAACTGATGGAGTTGTTGTGTTATGAATATCATTTTAATCCAAATTAGAAAACTGCACAGATGTTCTGCTGCAAAATATTGACATACTGCAACTCCCTTGGAATGTGATTAACATTTGTGTTAAATCAAAAAGTACATTAAAGCCTGGCTTTACTAATAAATTTAGGATTGGAATAATTTTTTTAACGCTGAAATATAGTATCTAAATTGTTATTATTTTTACCTCCAGTTGGGATTATATGGCCTATTAATACAGCCTTAATACTACAAGAAATTTCTCTTTTTAAAAAATACTTCTTTCCGAAAGAAACAATGTAGAGTAGAATAGAAAAGTAATAAACTTTGTATTGATGAACTTTTTGTTCCAAGACTTTGTTATGATGTTTTTGATCATAAGATCAAGCCATTAAACAAGAAGAAATGTGCAGTATTTGCAATAAATCAGAACGTCCTGGTTGTGTCTGGATTGTTCTTAACACAAACTGTGATTTCAATACTTTTTTCCAACAATTTTGAATAGACAATTTTTGATTTTCTATCTGTACTGCACATGCATGTATATATGTGTACAAAAATAGGGGGTTGAGATTAAGCAGCAGAATTTTTTTAGAATGTGTATTTACACTCTGTAGATTTGCATGCAAACGATCTGACAACCAGAAACATATTGAGACTTCTGCACAGATTTAACAAAGTAACTTGCAATAGGTGCCTGAGATGTAAATATTTGGAAACTATTCCCACAAAAAAACCCAAACCAAAACCCGCAGCCTAATAACAATGCCAGAAAGTTTTGTAAATACCTACTGAGATCTGAATTTTTAAATCTGTAGTCAGTCACAAACCACCATACTAGTTCTTTGCCATGAATGAAGAGACAGTAAAAAATATCCAGTGTTTCTGTGGGTACCATCCTCTCAAACATGCTCATCCTCATTCCTCCTCAATTTTTAAATGGAGATTTTCCAATAAAAATTTCTAGAGTATTTGCCAGCTGTACTGAACAGCACTTGATTTATAGGTTCTGTCTCCTCACTGAATATGTTCTTTCCCTCACCACAAAGTTAAGTGCAAAAATAAGATGATCCACAACCTAGATGGTCACATTAACACCATCTAAAAGACTGAGACTGTTTAACAATTCTCCATGTATTTATTGTTATTTAATATATTAATAGTTTAATTTTGTTTGCACTTCGTTGCTTATTGCCTTCTCAGCAAAACTTTTACCCTCTTGTGTTCTAGTCATTATGTCCATATCAAAAAGAACGCAGATGGAGAGTGTGTAATTTCTCTTTGTTTGTTTTTTCCTTATCAAATGATTTTTTTATTATTGTAGATAAGTAAAAGAATATGAATGAAATAAACAGTAAGATAGGAAAGTATAATATGGTAGTACTGCAATACCATAGGTGAATAACATAGACTTAACTCACTAAACACTCATTCCACTTAAAAAGAAAGAATTTTGTTTTCCAAACAATAGCTTTAATGTAATTACTTTAAAAAAAATTAAAAGAAACCCTTATTTTAAGAACATTCAAACTAAGTATGATGTTGAATGTCCATGCTGCAAAATAATTATAAAGTAGCTAGCTTATCTGTAATGAAAAAACACCAAGTTCTGTAATGATGCCTGTCATAATAGCATTTGTTAATGAACTTTTTTATAACTATGAGTAACTATCTTAATACGCTGTTTCCTGTTCCCCACAACGCATTTGCAATTCAATGTTTACAATCATTCAGGAAAAGCAGAAGCAGAAAACTAAAGACGTCTGCTTATTTTTGCCTGTTGTTTGTTGTTTTTTTTCTCTCAGAAGTCTTAAGGTTTTACTTTTACTGCATATTCCTGATAGAAATTTACTAAAAATAATTATACAATAAACTCTGTGGTAATATTTTGTACACTGTGGCACTGAAGCATAAGGTACTTCTTTTTTTGAGAAAAAAAATCACATTGTACATGGGTTTACTTTAGATTCTACAACTGCAACTTTATAAATTAGAATATATGATGCAAAATATTATGCACAGCTAAAATATTATTTGATTTTCACCCATACTTAACAGTAAAGCATTTTTAAACTCCCTTTCTAAAGTGTGGATGAAATACACACTCATGACAGTAAACATTTATATTACCTGCATTTTACAGATTAACATTCAGGATAAAATACTGCACAGAGTGAAAGTATTGATTTTCTTTTCCCTTTGGAAGCAATGCCAGCTTACTGAAAGCTATCCTTAAAGAAACTTTTATCAAACTTAAGACATGCTCCTTAAAAAAACCCAAGCCTTTCTACATGCAATATTAAGGAAATCTGCTACGCAAACATTTCATAGTGCCTGTGTCTAAACATCTGTCAGACACTTTAGAAGTTCTTTTCAATAATGTACACACTTACAATTAAAAATTTTGAATAAAGAGCTAAACATGAATCTAAACATAATACTATACAGTGTAACTCCCAGCTAAAAAGTAGATTCACAGAACAGCTTTTTATCATCTACTTTTCTCCTCTGTTCTTTTTACAGTTACATGAATGCCCATACCGCAATAGTTCAACAAGTTGCAAAGACAGAAAAATTCTCTTTCACTGTATGCAAGAAGTACAGAACAATCACAAGCAGCAAACATAATTTAAATTAAATACCCCCTTCAGGTATGGTACCCTCAGTGAAGGCACATAGCAACATCCACCTTTGGAAAGATAATGAAGTCGTTGCAAAGCAGTGTAGGAAGGCAGTTATAATCAGAAAGCTGCCTTTTGTCCAGGCACTGGGACGTGCTATCCACTGGTGCTCCCCAGAACCACTGCCCAAGAATAAAGTGCCTATTGTCTCAGCACTGTACTAATTGTGAAAAAGCAGCCCATGCAGTAAGCATAATAATTATCCAGGCAAACAAGCAAAGGCAATCAATGAAGGAATGAAAAGGGTGAAAATACATGACCAGACAAAGCAACCCAAGAATGAAATTTATATTCATAATGGAATGCCAGCCAGCAGAAGGTCCCTTTCATGGCATGGTTATTGCATACAAGAGACCATTGTCCGCATGCAACAAAATCAGTATGTGCAGAAAACTTCGTGTAGCTCTGCTGAGGAGAAAAGCTTTTCGTTCCCAAAACACTTGCTCCCAGCCCCACTGTTTAGGTTAAATAAAGTTTTGGGCTCCTTTTCCCGGCAACATTAAAAAGTTGTCTCTCTCAGGGTCCACCTCCCCTGATCTCTGTAAGGGTTTTTTTTTCCACTTCCCTGCTTTCATTTGCAGCTGTATAAATATGAACAAAAAAGCCATGCTCATCCAAACAAAGAAAAAATGGACTGAATATGCATATCCTCATTAACTAAATTTAATTATGACAAGCGGCATATTAATCAGTAGTTGCTCCAGTTACTGCATTCATTGGAAGGGAGGAGGACTCCAAATTAAGGGGAAGTGTGGGGGACAATCGAATACTGATTAGGAGGCTGCTCACAACATGATACAATACACTTTCTAAATAATTATTCAGAGGAAACAGAATAAAGAGGCAGATTGCTCTATTTTTAAGACCAACTCAAGAACAATTAGCCAAGAGCGTGATGACAAGACTGCTTTCTTTTTTCCCGTGACTGCTTCCACCTCCACATTCTCACACCAACTAGCTTGGCAAGCACTGCAAAATTTGCATTTCACACACAAAAAACAAAAAAAAGAAAAAGAAAAAGAAAAAAAGAATAGAGAGAGAGTGGGGAAAAAGAAGAAAAAGGAGAAGGAAAAATCCCACACTGTCCTCGCTGCTGTGTTACAAAGAAGGCCCATGGCACTACAGCAGCAGAGAAACCCTATCTAGCTGACGGTGAGAAGCTCTGAGGAGTCACTGAGCTAGAGCTGGAAACTTGTCACGCTCTGAACTTTGCAGCACGTGCGTTGCAACAGTGAAGGAGGAGTTCAGAAAGGCAAAAAAAAAAAAGCTTCCAGGGAGGGAAGAAAAAAGTTATCACACCAACTTACCATCCACCAGGTCCTGGCTGACATGTCATAGCATAGCTGCCATTTTATAGAGCTGTCCGATGCTTTCCCTGCCATTACGCTGTCAGCAACCTTCATCAGATGCAGCTCAATTGAAGATAAGACACCTAATCAAGAAAACATCGGCAGTGGCTTGCTGGGCTACATGTAGGCCAATCCTTATCACACTGCATCATGGGAAAAGCTCCTTTATTAGCAAGAACTCCAACCTCACTGATATAAAGACAAGGATCAGGTTTTCTCCCCCCCCCCCCTTTTTTTTTTTTTTTTTTTTTTTTTTTTTTTGTCTGAAGGGATTGGTGAAACTAGCCAGCATTCTTTGTGTATCATGTGTACACCAGTTTAGTATCTCACAAGTGGGCGGCTAGATGCATTGCTGGGCTATGCAGACCAAAGTTTATTTGCATTCTTCTCAGTTGTATATTGTTTGACATGGTTCGTGGTCAGCCCTGAGCGTAAGGAGGGGAAAGAAGCTGCTCCAAATTAGTGTCTCCCCCAAGAAGGACAGGCTGGTTCTGCTGCTGCGGTGGGGGCCTGGTTCAGATGCCATGCGCACACACGTGTGCACGCACACCTACACACCCGCCCAGGCACACGCAGGCACACACAGGCAGGCGCCCCGGGGAACACACAGGTAGCAGCTGCAGCTGGATGCAGCAGGGGTTGCCAAAGGCTACAAACCCTGTTCTCCACTGGACATATGGAAACAGTTTTAACTATTTGCAATCAGCCTTTAACAAGGAATAGGAAAGCTGGTAAGTTGGCATGAGGAGCAGGGAGGGGGTGCAATTAGGATTTCGGTGCCACATTTCCCCCCCTCCCTTCCCATGGATGCTCACGATCTCCTCTGCTCTGGATGATCTAGCTGGGAAGGTTGTGAGGCGAGGGGGTGGGGAACTATTTCAATCACTGCTCCCTCCTGCTCCACAGCTTCGGGTCATCTGCCTGTTGTACCTACCGCCAGCAGGGAGAGAAGGCATTCTTCCTGCAAGGTTTTCTCCCTAATGGAAAATTTGTGATTCCCTGAAGGAACGGCTGGCTTAGAAGAACAAATAATTCTGACTTTATTTTAAGCTGCAGAAAAGGAAAAGTTTGCATATAAGCACACAGAGGAAATCAATAAACCCTGGCTCACATTAAAGGGGATATAAAAAAAGAACAGGATTTGCTAGTCCTGGCTGAAGTTATCAGCATCAGTTTTACCGCTGCACTGCAGACTCTGTATGTGCTTTAGCTACAAGCCCCTCTTTTGCAACGCCCCCCCTGCTCCATTTCAGAAATGGTCTCCTTAAAATTATCACATTAAAATAATCTCTGAACAAGCACTTCACATGCTTAGCGTGGCTCTACTGATTGTGTTTTCAGTTCATGATCTTCCACGTTTTGCTCCGCATTTTATACTTGAAGAGTCTTTGCAGTTAACACGCTCCTTACACCTATTTGCTGTAAGAATCTAGGGCTACTGGTGTACAGCGCTACCACACTGTGGCACCAGCCCCCACCAGGACTCCTCATTGCTGCATATCTTCTTTCCCATGCACGTCTTTGCCTCTTTTTCCACTCTCTGCAGTCTTTTTCCCTTCCATGAAGATCATCTCCAGACTTAGTCACTTGTGCAGCCGAGAACCCACTCTAGCTACTCCCACAGTGGTGTAACACTCCCACTGATGAATGGGCGTACCCATGCATGCACCCCATTGTCATAGGACGGGCATTAGGTTCATCTGGCATGGACCTACTGCCTTCAGCTAGCTGTCAAAACTGCCATCCATGTCCCATTTAATGAGGTCCTGAAACAGTGACAGTACCTAAAGAAATGACTCTCTGAGCAAGTCCGGACCTCTGGCAACAGAACAGCCCTGTAGCAACACCAGCTGCATCAAAAGGTTAAAACTGTTTTCCCTTCACCATGTGTGCCATTGAGGTCAGCTTGCTGCATCATTTTCTTGTTTTAAATACACTGATAAGGGCCAGCATAAAAAAAGCCAGACATAGAATTAACAGAGACTCTGGACATCCCAGCCCTCTAAATTTATACAACTCTTTTTCTAGAAGAGCTCTACACAACAGATAAGGATGTTTCCTTCTTTCTCATTTCAGCCAGGTCACAATGATAAGCAGGAACCTGATAAAAACTTGGATTATTGGAAGGTCTGCCTATGATCAGGTGTTGTGGCATGGCTCAGCAGACTTAGAGTGCACAGGAGGTGTTAGCTTACTCTGGCTCAATTCTTACATCCTGGTTAAAGAGCCTCACTTTGTGGTAAACATTATAAGGTATGGAGAGCATCAGCAGCAGAGTTTTATCCAGTTGTCAGTAGGCAGGGCACAATCCAATGTCATAAATTGTCCCAGCCTGAATCTCTCCCATGGCCTTCACTAACAGGCTCATCATCACAGTTGGTGTCCACACAGCAGCCAACTGCAGGTGTGAGACAAACCTTGGACAAGAAGGATGTTACCGCTCACTTTCACACATAACCCTTAACCTCAGCTAGGAAACTTCCCAGTGTAAGGAAACTTGGGACTAATGTGAAGAGGTGGATTTTCTGCAGTCTCCCATCCACTGAAGTCTGATCATAGGTGAAGAGACCAACTGCTTCAGCCCCTAATCTGCCTTATTAGGGCAATTCACAAATCCCCAGCAGCACCGTGACGGCTGGGAGCAGGAGCCCACACTTTAGGTAATCATGAGCCCATTCGGTGTGCTTAAAAGAGGATAAAAGTTTTATCACATTATAGCTAGCTGAGAGATCTCAGGCTGCTCTCAGATGCTCAGCCGCACAGCAGATCTGATCTTGCAGCACCCACTTCTACCAAGTCCCCTGCAGCCACTGGAAGATTATGCATGTCCCGTAGGCACAAACACCACATGGATATTCGCTTTTGTGCAGCTAGCAAAGACAGAGTGACCCTCCCTTCTGTTGCTGTCTGTTGCCTTCCTGTATTAGCTGAGGGCGGAATGGGGATTTCTGGCACCCGGAAAAACAACGCCTGCAGCACTGGTTAGTGTATGCTTCCCATACGCATGCTGCTCCCATGCCTTCTCCTGCCTGCTGGGAGGTCTGCCTTTCTCCCAGCCACGTCTGTTTTGCAGATGGGGTTTTTAAAATGCTGAAATATGTAGGAAGAGATCTCATTTCCTATGCTGCTTGAAGATACAGTCATACACAACACAGGGAGAAACGTAACTGGGCAACATTTTTCAGATCATCTTTTTGTCCTTTCAAGACAAGACAGATTTATGAGGAAAGCATATGGTATTGCTTGTTACATAACAGTAATGCATTTCAAGGTTATTCAAACTTCCGTTATGGTAGAAGGTGGGTTTTTTAAACTGGAATAACTTAAATTTTTCAAGTGAGATAGGTTTTTCAAGTGAATTTTTCAAATTAATTTGACTGACCCCAGTTTTGGGGGGCTAAGCATCTTTTCCCATATTTTCAAAGGGACAAAAGAAGACATCAAAATATAAAATCTGGTAGAACAGAAGTCTGGTTCTTATGTAAGTAAAAGTTCACCCACTTCTAGATACCTCTCTTCCTAACACATTATGAAAATAATTGCCAGCCTGACTTTTCCCCAAGTCAAGGTTTTGGTTTCTGTAAGGCTTGTTTTCTCCAGGCTGGCTCAGCTTTTGACTCTACTCAAGGGGGCATTCCCATTTCATATCCAGGAGGGAGCTAATGAAGACCACCACTCCCACTCACACTGCGCCCTCAGGAGTCAATTACTTTCTTTCCATAGGGTCCCAATACCCACTAATAGAAAGGCTTTAACAAAGAACTCACAGTACGCTGCTCTGGAGGATTCACAGTGCTGGCACAGGAAGACCCAAACTAGTACTGTAGATTTAAGTAATTACAGAGAACAAGACCGATGTCCAGATTTTGGCATGATCTTGAGATTTTTTTTTTATCTGCTACTAGAAAAGTCCTCAATTGTCTTCGAGAGGAAAAAAACTTCCTATGATTCTGAAAAAAATCTCTTGCTATTGTAAATCTAGAGGAGCACTTTTTTCACTAGTGGACAGAGAGAGCCTAGTGTCCTGAGGCTATCCACAGCACGTAGAGACCCTTCCAGAGTTGGTAGTTCCTTTTCCATGATAGTGAATAGGCCTGTGGCAGACACATCACGGTTCATATCTATAAGGAAATTTTTCATTAACCCAGCCATTACTGGAGCCAAACCCTTGATGTTAATAGCAGACGGCTAACGATAGATCACGATCATGTACTGCATCCTGCAGTTCTCACACACATGCCTGTGCACAAACTCATCACTGCTGGGCTGAGGCCGGGAGACCATCTGTTTACTCAAGATGTGGGACTTTGCACTGATGCACCACAGGCTTTCAGGCCAGTGTTTGGGAAGCCCCTCCAGTGTTCCCTTGTTTCACCAGGTGCATGCACAGCCCTGCCTCAGCCTTTGGGAACCCAAAAGGACTGCTGGTCTCCAGAGTCTGACAGCTCTTGGGAGACTTTGACAAGCTGCCCCTCAGCATGTACTTTTCCTCTTTCACCTGCTGTTTTCTAATAAATATTTTCATTGGCACCTACAGAACCCATTCTAAAGAACTCACACAGAAAAGTCATTTATGGCACTTATGAAATGTTTCATTTATATTAAGGGAGCAGTACATGGCTGCAGAACGCTGATAATCCACTGCTTTCAACTATGTCCTCTGGACAATTTAAATTTCAAATATTGTCCTCTGGAAACTATAAATTTTATGATTACTTCATAATGTGGCAGTGGTGGTGGTGGTGAATAATTGCCATTAACCTCACTTAGCCTTTATATTTTTTCCTATTTTACATTAGTAAAGAAAGAGACAAATAAGGTGGGGGGTTTGGGTTTTGTTTGTTTGTTTGTTTGTTTTAATAAAAAATAATCAAACCATGGCAGTGTTTGCCTGAGAAACATCTTTGCTGACTGCCAGAGTGATGAGAGCCAGCATTCTTGTCAAGTTCTTTACTGGGCATTTTATAACCAGACACTTCCTACTTAGCACTTTCTTTCTTGTGGGTAGGCACACTTCCTCTCTTCTGGAGCTACAGGGTGCTCAAGAAGTGGCAGGGTACCACCAGCAATGTGGAGAGCTCCATAGTTGTCACAAATGGTCCTGGCTGAGAGAAGCCACCGGCAGCAGTGGCAGCTTCACTGAAAGTAATGAAGAAGCCTAACGCGAAGGCTGACTGGTAACGTCTTTCCAACATCCCTCCTTTTGCTCCCATCACGAGTACCTCGTAGCCTTCCAGGCCAAGCACAGCACTTTTTGGGACAGGCAGAAAATGGAGGGTCACAGGTGCCACCTGGAGGTGGACTAGCTGGCTTCCAAAAGGCTAGAGTCCCAGTTCCCAGGCTGATGACATTCAGGAAAGAAAATAATGCTAAACTATTTTTTGTTAAGTAACTTTTTGAAGTAATAAATGCTGAGTGCTGACTCACAAAGCAGGTATGACAGGTGAAAACTACTGTTTTTGAAAGTACATATCGGTCAAACTCAGAAGGAGATATGATGGGTTAACTCAAAAAACTAATGAAGGTGTAATTTCAGTAAAACCACAGAACTGCTGCAGCTTGTGTATACACTTGTATTCTATGACAACTTGCAGTTTGGGCAGGAGACAGCCAGTGGTGGAGACATGCCTAAATCTAGAAGGTTCAATTGTATGTTCTCAACCAGCCTCAGAAAACGCTTCATTTGCATTATTTTCATGGAAAGAATTAACGCAGAATAATGGAACCCATGCACAATACATTGAAATGCTAAAATTCTAGCATTCTGTTAAATTTATTTTATGTTTCAGTTTATGAAATGCAGTGTGTGACTTTTTTTCACTTCTAAAAAATGTCCCCAAAGGAAAACCATTATTCAGAGATGGAGGTGGAGTTACACTTGCCATTTTCAAGAAAAAATTGTTTGATATTCAAGAACTGTGTGTCTCACACAAGTGTTCTTTATTCACTAAGTGCCCTGTTTCATGAGGAGGGTGGCTGTTAGTGTTCAGTACAGGATAATACTCCATACATCTCATTTGTGGATTGGATTTCATCCCTATGAGCCATGCGAGAATCATAGAAATCTGAATTGTATCCCCAGAGATTCAGTACTAAGAAGCCCAGTAATAAATGGAAGTCATTATGCTGCTTGTTCACAATCTCCTTAGAAGAAGGGATGGATTCTTTTAATCTTCTCTTTGAAGAGAGGGGCATACTGATAGGCTTCATCAAATACACTGCACTTTTGTAACTGGATGTGGAGCAAGCACTTTGCTTACAGCACATCTCCAGTTCAGGGCCTGCCGAAACAGCCTTATCTGCCAGGACCAAAGCACTAGTTGGTGCTCACTGTGCACTGGCATGAACAGTACAATGAGAGAGGTCTAGGGAAATCAGTGCCCTTCCCCCAGACTTCACTGCAAATTTGGCCAAAAGCAAAAAAAGAGCAAGGCTGATTGCTACCCTTTCCTAGGGCACCAAAAGCAATAAAGCTTTGGCAGCCAAATGCATCCCTTGGCAGCAATTTCACTGAATAGCTGTCCCTTTTGCACAACTGTCCCTGAAGACAGCAGCATCATGCTGGGCCCTCACAGCCATGCCAAGTCCATCCAAGGTGGGCAGGGGTGTCAGGGATGCTGTTGGCCCTCAAAGCCAGCACCCACCTCATGCCACTTGTCCTATTCAGAAATCATACATGCTCATATCAGCTCCCCATTGGCACAGCTGCTGCTGTTCTCCCAGCTAGCTCTGTCCCATTTCTTGCACATGTCACAATTTTTGATCAGCTCTTGACTTCTCCAGCATAGCTCAGCTTATTACTGGCCATGTGAAATGCTATAGCAAAGTCTAGATGGTTTTCCTTTATTTCGTATGTCTTGGAAATCAGTTATCTCAGAAAAAACAGTAGGTTGAGAGATTTTTCTTCTTCCTTTGATGCATTCCTATTGAACTTTAGTTCCATTTTGCATTCATTTTCACAGCTTTATTTGTTCCTGACACATCTTTCTACATTTAGTGTACGTGGTGGTTTGATATGAGGGGAGGCTAGCTCCAAGACATTCACTGCCTTTTCTTCCCTTTTAACTCAGGTGTGCCCTTTGGTTGTAACCACTCAGAGGTGGCAACATTTTGCTCCCAGTTTGATAGGCTTAAGAACTTTGCTACTGATTTTGTGATTTGGTGTGTGTGCTTCTAGGGTCACTCTCCCAAAGCAAGCAGGTCTGACCCTGAATCCATAGTCAACACGTACGTTGAGTAGGCTGATTTTTTTATATTAGGTGGTTAGGTGCAAGGACTACTTATTCTTGGATAACGAGATGTGGCGGTTGATTCAGGACTAGCAATCATTTTTCCTTAGCCAGGTAATGTCTTGGTATGGCAGACCATACTTGGAATGTGAAGAATATGATGAGCAGCTGGCTGAGGGACAAGGATAATCCCATGTGGTTGAACACCAGCTCCAGGCTCTGAAAGCAAATGCTCAGTGCTCCCAGGGCAGAAGGTCTGGGCATGGCAGGTGCCTTGGTTTAAGCACTGGTCAGGGACTGGAAAGGGCACAGCTAGAGCAGGGAATACAGTCTCCATCAGTTTACTTGATGAAACAAAACTCAGGAAACAAAAGGCAGAGAAAGGGGAAGTCACTGTTCCAGCTGGTTTCTTCCAAGAATATTTGTACCTTCCTAGAATATTTCATTCCAATGATTTTGCTGAAATGACATAAAATGGGTTTGTTATTAGTGAGACATGAGGCACAGATAATAGTCTGCTTGGTTTTAGGGGCATCATCTCTGTTGCTGAGAAAACCCAGGAGTATCAGCGTAGCTACTGGCTTATCTCTGAGTAAGACGTTATTATCTTCATTCCATCTGGCTGCTTGGGTAGTAATGGTTAATGGTTTCCCCATGATGAGCTCTTTCACATGCTCTTTCACATCTTTCTGCAGTTCACACTGTGAAAGCCTGATTTGCTTGTAAAGAGAAAACTACAGAGGTGGGGGTTAAACTGTATGTAGTGTTTGACATCATTCCATACCTGCAATTGATTTCACCCTGTTATAATGCACAAGAAAGGTGAGAAAAAGGGGAGAACAGGCCACAGCTGGAAGAAAATCTCATATATGAAAGATCTAGGAGCTCCTTTTCCTGCTAACTCCCCTGACTGATATTCTTGACAGCATTTTCCAGCAAAAGGGATCCTCCTAATCTTGTCTGGTAGCAATCCTAATCCCCTCCAGACACTAGGCAAGACTTCTGACTTCACTCAGCACAGTGCTGAGCCAGGCCCAGTACCACCCTGTGATGGATGCTAATGCACTACCCAGATGAGTTCCTAGCTGCAGAAAGGCAGGAAGCACAGGAGGCTTTTAGAAAGTGTTCAGCATTATCCTTAGCGCTGAGTCTTTACTGCTGCAGACAGTTGCGGAGATGGTGATACTCAGGAACTGAGCATATGCCTTCCTCAGCATAAGGATGATGCCTCTTTGGTCCTCCTGTAGATCACCACTATTAGTCCCACGCAGAAGGTATAGGAGCAATGTCTGTATACAAATTTTGCTCATGATGACTTAGCAGGTCTTTTTGTGCTGGAGTGTCTGTCCAGTTGTTAGAAGGTTTGCACTTGCCATGATCCTCCCTTCAATGGGGTGGGCACCAACACATTCTCTGCTGCTCAGTTCGGGTCAGCAGCTGATAGGTTGGTACTGTCCTAACAGACATGCTGATTTTAGACCATGATTCCTTGGGCTGGAGCCTGCAGTAGGCAAGCCAAGTGGGCAAGGGTCAATGCAGATGCATTTTGCCTGGAGTTTCAGTGCAGGACTAATTGCAGGATCATTGGACCTCAAACTGGTATCTGTCTTGTGCCAGAGGGGAGGCTTGAGTTATCCAAACACAAGCACTAGCTGGAGTGAGAGTTTTCAGTATCGGTGTGACTACAGCCATGTGATTTAGGTACCCATCCATATATGCTGAATGTTAGCAATGCGTGGTACAATACTATTGTGATTTGATACAACTTTCAGCCTACCTGGGTTTTTTTCATATTCTTGTGTGTCTGTGTCTTCCTTTTGTCCAGTTTTATCCAGTTTTACAAGATAAAGTTTATCATGCTGTGGGTAGAGCATGAAGTAATCCAACAAACTGACAAATGCTCTGCTACATACCCCAGACCTGCGGGCAACAGCAAACACAGTGAACTAGCTCACAGGGAGCTCAGCAACCAGCATCAGGAGAAACTAGCTTAATTTCTTTTCGTTAATCATCTTTCCATGCCCCAGTGGAGCACGGAACAGCAAGCTGTAACAGAGAACAGCAAGCTATGTCTTTCCAGGGGTGGAGGTGAGGCTGACCGGCCTGTAGTTTCCTGGGTCCTCCTCCTCACCCTTTTTGAAGACTGGAGTGACATTGGCTTTCCTCCAGTCCTCAGGCACTTCTCCTGTCCTCTATGACCTTTGAAAGATGATGGAGAGCAGCTTAGCAATAACATCTGCCAGCTTCCTCAGCACTTGGGGGTGCATCCCACCAGGGTCCATGGATTTGGGGGTGTCAGTTTGCCTAAATGATCTCTGACCCAATCCTCCTCAACCAAGGGATGGTCTTTCTTCACATTTCTTCTCTTGCCTCCAGGGTCTGGTATTCCTGAGGGCCGGCCTTGACAATTAAGACTGCAGCAAAGAAGGCATTCAGTAACTGCCTTCTCTGTGTCTTTTGTCACCAGGCACCAAACGCATTCAGCAGCAGGCCCACATTTCCCTCAATCTTCCTTTTGCTACTGATATACTTGAAGAAGTCTTTTTCATTATTCTTGGCATCCCTCACCAGACAGAATTCTAAATGGACCTTAACCTTCCTCACTGCATCCTTGCATACTCTGATAACATTCCTATATTCCTCCCAAGTGGCCTATCCCTTTTTCTGGATTCCATAAATTTTTTCTTCTGTTTGAGGTGCAGAAGCTTCTTGCTCATCCATGCAGGTCTTACTTCTTTGCTTGATTTTCTACTTACAGGGATGCACTGATTCTTGGAGGAAGTGATGCTTGAATATTAACCATCTGTCTTGGACCCCCTCACCTTCTAGAGCCCTAACCCCTCAGACTTCTACAAGTAGATCCTTGAAGAGGCCAGTTAGTTCTCCTGAAGTCCTGCATCCTCCATGCAGGATCCTGAACTTCACCATTTCATGGTCACTGCAGCTAAGGCTGCCACCAGTCTTCACATCCTCAACCAGTCCTTTGTTCTTTGCTAGTACAAGGTCCAGCAGCACACCTCACCTTGTTGGCTCCTCCATCACCTGTCCATATGTACTTTTACATTGGTTATGAATATATGGCTAGCCCACACACCTTTCTGCCATGTTTTGGGAAGGATTTATCAAAACCTTTTGTGCAATGATGCACTTTATTCTTTCTTACATACTGCAGGGAAGAGTGCAAGAGCCAACATCACTGATACAAAGTTTTTGGTAACATATTTGTCCTCAGTTGAAATGTATAACCAGAACTCTTGTTTCAAACACAAAAATAAAAATGAGATGGACAAGATGCTTCACTTTTTGAGATCCCTCTTTGCCAGTTCTTGGGCTTTAGGCAGGTGATTTCAAACAACTGTTACAATGGGTTGAACATTTGCTACTTGCTTCCTGACCTGCTGAAGTAGACTGTGATCCTAATCTAGCCCTTTTGTGAAGTAATGGCATTCCTACCAGTTTTCGATGTCTCACCACCTTTATGGCTATTCATCACTTTAAATATAAAATTATTTCCTCATACAAATAAATTTCTTACTTGAGTAGTAGTATATCATCTCCCTTTACTTTTGACTGATTAGAGATGAAATGTTACTCCTTTCGTAATAATGGGTCATTTTAAAGGTTAGTGGATATAGATGCATTATTTTTAACAGCTTTCTTCCTTACAAATAACTGAGTGAATATTACTTTTTTTTTTCACCAGAAGTGCTAGTACTTGAAAATTAATGTAGTGACAAGAAGACCCCTGTGTTTACCTATAAACAGTTTTTACATATAAATAGTTTTAACATATTTCATTGTGGCCTGCTGCTAACATAACAAAGCTATCCTGTGGCACTAAGTATTGACTTTCATACCCCATGGATGCCACTGGAGACAAACTAACAATCAGACAGGGAGCACTAGTGATAGTGAATCTAAAGGCTTACTGAAATAACACAAGCAGGGTTGCAGTACTATTTAATATAATTGATTTTGGCAACCTGAGGTCTGTGGGCTGCAAAAATGTCATTTCAGAACCAGTTTGCCAACAGCAGACCTGTGCCTAAGTTGAGATTTAAAAAAATATTGAGCAGAAAGTCACTCTGAATGAGAAAATGGAGTGAAATGGCATTGATTTTAAAATGTGAAAAACACTGTGTTGAAAAATTCTTCCAAAACAAACATTCCCTGTAAAAAAAGTAAAATTTAAGCTGTCATTTTCTCATGTAAAAGCCTATTGCTTGTACTTTCCATCTAGAGCTAACCAGCACAAAAATAGGTATTCAATAGCATTCTGAGTTCATTGAACAGTCATAAATCAGGTCCTGAAAAATTCTTCATTTAATTCAGTGTGTGCACCTCCTCAGACTCACTTACTGGAGTTCAGATGTATCTTTACCCAAGAAAGTTGCCGGTAAAGTTGCAGATGGTCAGGGAGACATTATGCTGCTGAGATGCCAAAGAAGGTCTAAGTTCTCAATAAAAAGGTGTGTGATGGTCACATGGTCATATTCCTTCTCCTTTATTTTTTATCAAGAAGCTATAGAGGTTGCTGAATTGACCCTGTAGGACTTCTCCATCTAGATGCTCAGTAGAACATCAGCAAAAATGTGTTAGGATTTCTTGGTTCAGATTGTATGTGAATCTTTCAGAAAAGCAGCTCTTTTAGAAGGGACTGTACAATCCTTCAGTTACCAACTCTCGCTTGTCTGCCAAGCCGCTGCCTAATGGGAAGATGATAGAAATGTGAAGTGCTTGAGTTTCATCTGACATCAAGCATTTGTTTCAAGTGACAAAACTTAAGAGTCCTTTGGCCTGAGAGGAGTTTACAGAGTCTGCCAGAGAAAAGAGATACTCCTGCTGAGGTATGTCACCTGAGGAATCGGACCAGTGGCCAACCTTCCTACAGGGAGAACAATTCCCACCTGCACTACTTCCACCGCATATTCCACTCCCTCCCCGTTACCGGCACAGAAGACAGCTCTGCCACGCCTCACCGCCCAGCTGCTTCCTCTGTAGTTATTGTGGCAGCGACAAAATTTATCCCTGACTTCACAAGGCCCTCTGCCACCTGCACGGAGATGGTCCTCTGAGGTATGGGGATAGCACCAACTCTCTGTCCGTACAAAAGAGCAAGCAAGAAGGCAGAATGGTCTCAGAGCCACACGGCCACGCACAGGCTCCTCCACAGCCCCGTCCCTGCCCACTGTGCTGTGACTGACAGGGCTGTAATTTCCTCCACCCAAAACCAACACTGGGTTAAAAAAACACACTTAATTTCCCAAATGAGGTTCCCGACTCTTCAAGATGTAAAATAAAGAACAATTGGAGTGGTGGAATATGCATTGCATCTCCTTTCCCAGTCCATACATGCTGCTGTATCTTCTCCCTATCCAAGGAGATGAAAATAGCACCTATTGTATTTGTCCCTGTAAGACTGTATTTCCAGAGTTATCCGAGTGCAACATCATTTGGCTAGTCTAATAAAAAATAAATTCTTGGCTGTTGTGTTCTGGGAGTATTAAGACAGGAGGACAGGGAAACCACAACCTGATTGTTTTGTGCTGGGGTTTAATACCTTGAAGTAAACCTGAACAGCTGATCCTTAAGGCCTTGCCCAAAGAATTCTTACTCTCTCTGTTTGCTGAAGATGTTGTATACTGGTGAGTGATGACACATAAGATTAAAATTTCCTGTCCTGGCTGTTAGTGAAGAATCACCAGAATTCTTGCCCACATGTACACATGATGCATGTATGGGGTTTTTTGTAGAAATATGCTCTGAATATGCAACTGTTTAGAGTAGCCAGATTGGATGCAGAAAGGTGTCTTCAATTTCCCTACAACTAGTTCCTATATTAAAGGTATATACATAAAACACCAATATTTGAAAAAAAAACAAATTTGAATATCAACATGATCACCCAGGCATGCTCATCTGTTATTTTTCTCTTTATTTTAATCTGAATTAAAAGGCAGAAAACTAAACGCAGTTTCTTATATGATCTTCCTCCTTGGTCTAGATGTTCATCGTTGGTATATCCAAAAAGTTTATCAGCATGAGCTGAAAACTATGTATTATACTTCAAATTCTAGTCACCCATGCAGCCTTGGATGTTAGGCAACCTGACGTACTTATCTGACGTGTGAGATATGGCTGTTTCCTCTGAAGTGGATTATCCATCTTCTGTGACCTGGGTAATACAGTGTAAGGGAAGGGACAGTATTTGAAATGTGTTCAGCATGCAGTAACTCAGATAGTACAATTAACAATAAAGCGTGCTTAATGCAAGTACTGCGCATCAGGGGACCTGATGACAGAGTCTGCATACATTTCTGAGATGAGCTGGGACTGCACAGCATCATGGATATTACCCTCAGCCAGAGGAATGGGAGCATCGAGGAGTGATGCCAGTATCTCAAATTCTGTCATTTTACGTGCTCCCACTACCATGCCTGACTTCCAGCTGCTGATCCAGAAAAGGGGTTGTATCCCATAAAAGCAATGTTGAACTTGGTGGCCCCATCCCATTAGCCCTGCCACCCTAAGGCATTTGTAATAGCTAAAAGTACTGGTGTCACTCATCACTTTTCTCTCTTTCTAGGCAATCTGGCGCTGGGCCTCCAAAACCTGCAGTCCCTTGGGACTGACCCAAAGGGCTGACCACTGGCACAAAGAGCAGAGCGTTTATCAGTGATTAAAACAAATGCTAATACCTAACCACAGTTTGAATGCTGGCACGCTAAATAATTTTCAAGCAAATGTCTGTAAAACGTTGCAGATGAAGTTTGCTGACCTGTTGATTTTAAGCAGCAACAAAGCACCAGGAAACCGAAGAGTGGCAGCACCAAAGAGCAATGGCAGAGTGAGCCTGGGTGGTCACAGGCTGACTTTAATATCAAAAAAAAAAAAAGAGGAAAGGGTGATTCAATTAATCACAAATGAAAGGATTCATTATAGCACTTTTTCTAAACTAATCAGGAACATAAATACAAGCATTTACAGGCCTAGTTTCCTTATCAGATGAGAATAAAAGATTTGTAACAAAGATCATTGCATAGTTCTTATCTGCTTATATTTTGGGAGATACTCTGTACTGCCTTCTCCTAATAGTTTCTCACCATCAGTACTAGTTTAAAGCTAGGCTAATGGATCACAAAAAGTAGCTGTCAATACGGAATCATAGCTGAATGAGGGTAGTGCTGGTGTGGCCTCGTAATAAGCAGTATCAGGATTCATATAATCAAACACATGAACTAACACATTCTAAAAAAAAAAAATAATTTGCTGGTAGAATTTGTTGAGCACAGTGGTAAAGAAAAGGCAGATACAGGTAAGGTGGACTTAATTCAAAAGAATTCACCTTTTTAGAGCTAAATGCAAAGTTACATACCCGAACAAAGAACGCAACTAAGTCTCGGGCACCATGCCTTGAATTTAGAAATGTAGTGGGCAAGATCCCAGAATGGTGTTGCAGCAAAAAGACTAATACAATGGTTGAGTGAATAATTAGCCTAAAATAGGCAAAGGATTTTACTTCTGTGGGTAGCACTGACCACAGTAAAGCTCTTAATGAAATATCATGTCTGTATTTGCAACTTTTGTTCAAATGCCATCACAAGGCAATAAAACTGCTTATTCAGCAATGCCCTGCACCAAGACTGTAAGTGTGCATTCACTTAGTTTATCAAATAAATATATGACTAAAAGGCAACTTCACTTTATTTTTAAGAAGTGCAAGTCCAATACATTCAAAGGAAAAGCTTGAAGTTGGAAAAGAGGACAGTGAAAAACTGGGAATGGAAAACAGTGATTAACTGAAGGACTAGGCTACCAAGGTAAGTGATGGATTTCCAGTTTCTTGGCACCTTCAAGAACGCTCCTCTAGAAGACCGCAGAGGAGCTGAATCAAATTATATTGTTTATTTTTCATAAGCCAGGTTAAGATCTTGAATTTGCAATGCATTTATGCATCTGTTGTGACAGACGAGTGAAGATTATAAAAAGTTATTTCCAGAAAGCTCTGCAAAACACTGCAAATGTGGCTTTGATGTTTGAATGGATGCACTCTAGGTTATTGGTCCACCAGCCTGAGCTCTTGAAAGGAAAAACAATCGGAAAGAGAGTAGAAATTTTACAGTTGTCTCTGAAAACCAGTTGTCTGTACTATGACTGATTTCCACATTTTCTCTTCTCTCCCCATATCACCAAACTATGATACAACTAAGTAACATTTCTGTCAGTAAAGGAGTATAAATGAAGTATTTGGAGAAAGACTACTTCTCAGCAATAAATATGTATCACAGTACAGTAATCAAACTTCTCTTTTTGTCTTCTGAGATTGCTATATTCCACTCAGTGTGTGTGAAACAGCACACTTACGTGCTACTTGAAAGTTTTTTGGGTGTATGTAAGCTAAAATATGAAATCCTGCATAATTATTAACACAAGATAGCTCCCTCCTCCCCTCTTTAAACATTCCTATGTATGCAACTGTTGGAAAAAAAGAGCTGGTGAGTGCGTTCAGGTGATACTGTTTACTCCTTGGTGTTGTAGGCTGCTGCACTTGAGCACAGAATTTACTCCCTGAAAGGTCACTCCTTCATGACAGTTTACCTTTCTGCTGGTGGGATGTGTGTACCTGCCAGCCAGACCCTGCCAAACCTACCAGCAAACTTCCCATTTACTGCCCACACAAATTGTTCTTTATGTTCTCTTACACAAAGACTCCTCCTGCCACTTTAGAATAGTCTATCCTATCCTATCCTATCCTATCCTATCCTATCTTATCCTATCCTATCCCATCCCATCCTAAATTCTATTCTGTTCTGTTCTAATCTATCCATTTCTATTCTACTTATTTCTATTTCTTTTCTATTCTATTAATTTATAATTGTATTCTATTCTAGTCTAGTCTTTTTTCTATTTCTATTTCTATTTCTATTTCTATTTCTATTTATATTCCATTCCAATTCCTTACCTACAGTTAGCATGACAGTTGCCAGTAAAGCTGGGGGTACAAGGCTTCCACTATTCCCCTCTTTGCAGGTGCACAATGTGCTTTCTCCAGATAAAAGCTCTGCCTTTCTCTTCAAAGCAAGACTTATCTTCCCCAGCAGTCCTCTCCCCTTTTTACTTAGCAATCACTACAGACATCACGTATGTTTTATGGAATGTCCTTTTTTAAAACACTCCAATAATTTCTGATTTTACTATCTGAGAACAATAATGACATTATATGAAGTGAATAAATTGGGAAAAGTTATTCTGCAATAACAGTATTTGAAATTTTTTTTTATAGGCTTCAAAAGTTTTTTTTAACACAGTGAAATATAAAAAGATTAATTAAAGATATCCATGCAGTTATTCAAGCATCTGTCAATTCTAAAAAGAAAACAAGACATGAAGAATGACAGAAGTTCAGGAAGATGGAAGTTTGACAGCTATAATTTGCACATTAAAAGAAACATTCAGGAATTAAAAAATAATAAGTAAATATGTACCTGTCTTCACCAACATTTGCCTTTCTGCAGTCACATATGAAGAAGAGTACCTCAGAAGATAAAGCCATTCCAAAAATATAGGAGATCTTTTGCTTTGGAATAGGGCTATTTTTGTTTATTAACAGCACTTCCAAAGGGACTTAAAAAGGTGGGATTCCATTTTCCCAGAATATAATTTTGAAATTTTATGCTTCTGCATAGATGGCATAAATTTTATGGCCCCAGATTAGGTAAAAAATATATTTTAAAAAAGCAAAAATCCGCAAGACAGAAATACTTTCGGGATAGCTTAGTTGATGAAATCTCTCACACGTGGGTTCCCTTTGTACCTTACCAGAGATAAGTTACGCTCCAGTTCTATGTGTCCTTCAGTTATGATACTTATAAAATTATACACTTGGCTACTTATTTGCATTAGTATTGTGGAAAATTATACTCTAAGATATTTACACATCCATCAGATTGTTGAGTATTAACTCATAGCCTGGAGAAATCTTGGTCTTTAGGAAGCCCAGCCAAAATGAATGTAAGACTCCCTGGTCAGACTTCTCAACCCTGAATGTTGTAGGGAAAGTCTGATTTAGAGAAGTGATCAACATTAGGATAGTAAGTTGAACTTAATTACCCACAGTATGTAGAAAGGTAATGTGTGCAATGGGACTTGCAGAAATTACTTGCATTTAGTGTTTAACTCAAGGCAAAAAGCATATTTGCATTTTTACTTAAAGTCCGTGTCGGGGAGATGTACTTTTTTTGATTGGTTCTCCCTTGTTCATTTAAATCAGATGCTGCTATCAGAGAGCTGCAGTGTAAAATTTTCTGACAAGCGTATTATTCATTGTATTGTTAAAATACACTCAAACTGACTTTCTCTTCATGAGACAAATCATTACTTTTTTAATGAAGCAGGAAAAAGGAGGAAAGTTATTTTCTGATTTTTCTGACTTCCTTTTGGCTACAGGAAAGTCCCAGCTTCATGGAACAAAAAAGTGAGGTTATGGAGTATATCCTAAACAGCAAGATCATGTTATATTTGGTGATAAATCATTACTTAGGCTTGAAAGAGTAGCTATTCCTCAACAGCACCTGTCCTGTTCATTTTACGTTCAGCTCTGCGCGACTGAAATACAGCGTACAAAGCCTGCTGCTGCATGGTCTGATTCTAACCTTCAGCAAAGGGAATGTTTTGAGAGGGGAAGTCTAATGAGAAAAATATTGTGAAACTAGAGGATGTACAAAGAATGTGCTGTGACTGATAAAAATTCGTGTCTGTTTTTTATCAAATTAGCTTAGCTGTATTTTATTCAGACTAACACATCCTCCATCCTTCCTCAAGCCTGTTTACTCAGCTGGATGTCCACAGGGTTCAATTTTCCCTCCAACTGCCTTTGCACACTAATATAATTGCAGCTTATATGTGTAATTGGTCAGCCTACAGCAGTGTTTGCATGCATTTGTTCATCAGCACTACCTGGCAGCCTCTTAAAATGAATTTATAGACTTAAAGTAATGTTGAATACTTCGTTTCATTCAGTTTATAAAAGGACAAAACACATCAAGAAATGCTTCCAGGAACTTTAGGCACTAAAAATACTGCAGTGTACATATTATAATTATTTTTATGGGCAAGCGGCAATAGATCTCCGTTTCCACACAGCAGAAAGAAGGCACGCATTCACATCAGTCAGTTGTGTCTGATTTGTAAATACCAAACTAAATAAATTTCATAGCGGACATAACCAGATTTGAAATGACTATGTGTGGAAAAGAGGCCCATTGAAATCTCAAACAAGAGAAACTGAAACTGTTGGCAGCAGGCAAGAACAGCTTTTTCTGGAATATACACAGAGCATTTTACAGGTTGGTTTTAAACTATTGTGGAAGGATCAGTATGGAAGTGATTTTTACTACTGTTATTACTAGAATCTGTTTCCTGGGTTGAAACAGAAGACGCAAGCCTTGTGCCACAAACCGTCATCATGTAGCTTGTGCTCCCTTATTCATGAAGTGCCACAATTCAGCTATTTTAATCATTTCCTTGCAGGCATAAGCACTGCCTTTTTTCTTTGGTTTACTACTCTTTAAGTGGATCTTCCCAGGTGTGTAAAATCTTCCCTTTTCTTCTTTTATAGCTGAGACTACTGCTCACACCACACCCAGCAGTTTCTATTTTATTCCTCTCTGCCACATTTTTCCTTGGCTGCTAATACTTCTGTGCTTCTTTTTACATGTCTGAATCTGGTATATCTCAACTGAAAGAGACCAAAATGCGTGAAACCCCTCTGCATTGAAATCTGCTATGAATTCACAGGTACACAGAAGTTAATGATTCAGATCCATCTAACTCTCAAACAGCATTACCAAGAATTATGATCTAGTACATTGCATAAAAACATACAAGCCAAACCTCTGTTTTTGCAATTAGAAAAATGGCAATTTATGTAACTTTTAATTTATACCTGCATCAGAAGCTCCTACTCTGGTAGGGGTTACAGAGAACCGTGAACTCTGTCTTGGCATAAATATGCCAGAAGATGCGTGGGTCTCTTGTGCTTGTACCCCGTTTAGCATGGTTTAGAGATTTGATTGCTTTTACCTTACATAGCAAGAGCAAAAAGTAAACAAACAAACAAAAAAAGGTAGGGGTGTGTGTCTGTTAATGAATCAATATAGTTGCATACACATAATTTAATTATTTAGGCAAGAAATTTAACCAATACTGTAGCTAGTGTTGCTACACCAATAGGTATTCCAAAGGAAGTTTTCAGTGCTTCCACCAACACTCAGTTTTCTCCTAAAAACAAACAAAAAAAAGTTCAGACAATAAGTACCTCACTAATTAGTCAGTGATTTTTCACAGCTCGGTTTTCCAAAACAATCACTTGGGATCATAGCTTAATCTTGTCACAATAAAAAATATTGAGTAATGGGAGTAACTTATAAAAGAATTAGGAAAATCTATAAACATATTTGTAAAATATTAACAAAGTATTTACACAGCTTCAAATCAATGTAAATGAAATCCAGAAGAGAAAAAGCATCTTTGATATTTTTTTTATTTAAAAAGATTTCTAAAAAATACAGTACATAAGAAATCTCAATAGGAATGAAAAAATAATCTATAACTTAATCCAAATAGAAAAATCAGAAATATTACATGAATAAAATAAAGAAAGAGAAATAAAAAACAATACATTGTTTCTCAGTTGGACATACTCCTGTACTTTTAGATTTGATTAAAAGAATACCAAAGTTTCCCTGTTTTGATCTTATTCATTCACCTCGTACATTACCCATTCAGGCATAACCTGTGTTAGACCTCTTAATATTCAACAAGTCCAGTATAAACACTATTCAACATTCTTTGAAAACAGTCAAGATTAGAGAAAGAACAAATTAGTAAAATTCAATCACATGCCCATGTGTCAACTATGTCAAAATTCAGAATGCTAATTTACAAAAATCAGTATTATTTTGCTACCTGGCACTTAGATTGAAGCTGTAAAGGAGACAGAGTGATAATTTTCCATCTATAAACTACACTGTGATCTATAGTATACCAGTCTTTGGAATGTGCATAGAAATACTTACTCACCCAGAAACACACATAAATTACAATTTAGGTTTCATATTTTCTAACTTGAAAAGCACATGTTCTACTGTAAATCTGCACTATTTTTACAGTTATACAAGCGATACTCAGATGGCCTTTGTTGCAATAACTGACTTTAATCACTCTGCCACAGTTTGGCAAGACACAAGATACGATTGAGCAATTTCAGCAGAACTGAATCCTAGGTCTAACACAGCTCACAGATACAAGTACTTCAATGAATCTTGGAGTTCAAATCCTCAGCCACTGAGAAAGCAGTACAAAAACCTTGTGAAGACCAATGCTTTCTGAAGTATTCAGTCACACAGTATGTTGTTTAGGTACAGACACAGTATTCAGAAGTACTAATTCTTCCCAAAAGCAATCGCTAGCACCACTCACCATCACTCAGACAGTTTTGAAGTCTTGATATTTAGAATTAGATTCAACTTATTAATGCAAGATAATTTGTCTGCTAATGCAGGAGACAACTCCCAGTATATCTTCTGCACTCGTAACTATTAAAACTATTAACCTTAAAACCCACATATATAAAACAGTCAACATGAAAATGAGGTGCCTGACACAGTGTAGTAGTAACAATGGTAATTAGATTTTGATATAAACAGCATACCAAGCAGGAATTTGTCACATTTCATCTATTTTAAATAATTTTAAACAGCACTGAAATCATGCTTTGTAATGCTTGTGTATTTTCAAATAAGTATATTCACTTAATCGAACATTTTTAGTAATTTGTATAGACAAATATTTCTAGCATTGTATTTTACATAGATTATTTCCTAATGACTGTAAAGCAAAAGATTGCATCTGTATTTCAGTTGACATATCAGTATCATTATTTGTTCTATCCTGAACATGATAATGTGAACGCGAACCCTGGATTATCCTGAAATTTCCTGAATGTGAATAACAATGTGATCTGTCATGACACCCTACCTGGTGTTTTATTAACCATGTGTTTATAAAGTAATGAGTAAAAATTATCAGGATTATCTGAAGAATAGGTCAGAACATAAATTTTAAAACTGAGTTACGTCTGTTAATAAAGACTGATCCATAGGATATTAGATTTATTCTTCAAATTCCATGTATGTGAGAATTCAAGTCTTGCAACTGGACCAATTTTAAAAAGTTATTTTTTGACACAAAAGCAGCTTGATCTCCAGCTGCTAAATGTACCTGTGGCAGCACAAGAACATTGCATGTACTGGCTTAGGTCAGGAGATACTGACTTGGTCAACCACAAAGTAAAACCAACTTGAATTATATACATCACAATGCTTAAGGTTACAGAAAGCTCCAGCTGTGCTTTATTACAGAAAAAAAAAACCCAAAACCATAAAGAGGTATGACAACTTCTGTGTATTTCAGTGTACAGAATCCATAATGGATTTGAAATCTCTTAAGCAACTGACTGCTTGCTCTCAACCCCAACCCAAATGGAACAAGGGAATTTGCATACCAAAAACTGTATTTCTTTTTAAATCAAACCAATTCTTGGTATGTTCACACCTTCCCAGGCTTGTCTACCAGTGTCTATTCTGGCCAAGACACAATGAACATGACTGCAGGCAGGACTACTCTACGCTGCTGTGCACTCAGTGAGAAGACAGGAGAAGAGCCATCAAAGTTGAAAGTGAGCAGAGGAATGAACCGAACTCATTCAAGGCAGTAACTTTACCACGGTAGAGAATTCATGACAACAGAAATGCTTTTGTCTGGGTAGATGAGACTCAAGTACAGCCGTGAAAGGTCTGATCCCTTACATAAATCACAATGGTAATTGCTCACAAAGCAGAACTTCCTCCTAGGACAAGACAATGCTTCTTGAAAACATTCTCATCTGCACTCTATTGACCCTTCCCACCATGCAGACCTATTACTGAAATACTGAGTGTCAAACAGCAAGTAGTTTGGCCAAAAGATCTGGAGACAAATGAGAAGTCATCATCAACCTGATTTGAAGGAGATGCTACCTGCAGCTTCAACTTTTGTGTCACCAGCTGAGGTTATTTTACAGTCTAACTCCTTCTTTTTCAATCACAAAAATTCATCATGCCATTAATTGCAAGAATCAACTACTCAGCAGGAAAATTAAGTTATCCACACTTAAGCAAGTCATCTGCTTGAAACAAAGTGCAAAGTAAGCTTCTAGAGATCTGGGACCTCTTGTTTCAAAGGTCCTTCAAGGATCAACACTAGCTAAAGCACTAAAAAATCTAAGGGCCACCAAGGAATAATCTCAAAGAGTGATAAAGCGAGCCTCTACCTCTTTATCTGATGTTGATAGATAGTTGGAAGGTAAGAAGTTGATGCCTACGAGAATTGAAAAAGCACAACATGTGCCCACTACTCATTCAGCCTAGTTAAGAGCTAACAGAGAGCCACGCAGTGGCAATCAGGTGTGAATAACAGCAGCTTACATTAAGGGCAGAAAAGAAAAACTCTTTCAGAGGGAAATGGTCTCACTGAGAAGGGACAGGCCCTGATCGGTGTATACATTGGGCTTGTGCTAAGTATATACAAACCTGTCTGCAATTAGTTTTACCGGCATTGCTGGACAGCTACAGTGCTGCTGGACCACTTTGTTAGATTCAAACCTTTGTCCAAAGACGTTAACATCAGAGATGAGATTTTGTGGCTAAATAAAAGCTAGTAACTTCTTGAAGTGCAAAAACCAGAACAGTACCTTTGTCTTCTGACAGCTAACTTTCAACCGGTTACAAGACTATGAATGAAAGTGTATTTCTTATACACAATGCTAAAAAAATCAATTATGCTTGCACACATAACATAACTGTAGAAGTACCGGACTGAATGAGAAGTACTAGATGGCACTAATTAAGATCCACACTGTTTTACAAACTGTTACAAAATTCTTCAGAAAGTACATTTACATTTTATTTTAGTAATAGTTTAGAAGTCCTGATAAAGTATTATTGACGGGAATATCTGTAGAATAAGCGTCAGTTTTTGTGCAGAAAGATCAAGACTCCACTGCACAAAAGCCCCCACTTTTAAGGCAGGCATTCTTGTTGGGATATTGAGAAGAGCCAGTCAGTAGCATCTGTCTTTGTGATACGGTTGTTCCAACAAAGCTACATTAGCTTCTTCTTTGTTAGCTGGAGCAAAACTGATGTGTGATGAAGACAAAGGGTGGAGATAGCCAAGTTAATTAATACACCTAAGGGACAGCATCCTCAAATATTTGACAGGAATACTCTGTTCTAAGTGATGTACTGCTGGCAGGAAGGCTGGCCAAATACAGTAAATAATGCAGTGCAAAATAAGGTGTTTTATATTAACTCACAATTTCAGGTGACCAGAAAACTCATCCATATGTTTTATCTGAGTGCAAAGCTGACTTGAAAAAGCTTCTCTTTCACAGTACTGCAGAAACCCTGGTTTTGCCAACTACATTGCTTACATTGGCATACAATAGCCTGCTATAGCACAAAAAAAAGCATGAGTTCGTAATTTCTGGAAAGTATCATTTATTGCATAAAACCAGACAACTGTGAGACCAGCACTGAAAGACATCATATAATGACAGCATGCGTATTTAACTCCTGCTCTTTGCAATCCCAACTTCATTTGGTAAACTTTGGTAATAAATCAAAACAATTCTTTTGGCCCCATCTCTGTCTTCCCTGTGTTTCTATGAATCTTCCATTCACATTACCCCACTTTAGATTCAAATCCAGGAGGAAGCTGCCTGATTCAAAATCTGTTCTGCCACTTGGTTCTTAGATAGTTTCTTATTTGTGAATCCTCCTCAAGACTGAAAATGATTGTGTATCTCTGCCAGCTGTTCAATGGAACCTGCCCTGCAAACCAACAGATCAGAGGACAGGCTGGTAAACATTAGTGTAGAATCTTTTTGTTTTAGACATGAAGATTTTTCAAATGAAATCTCAGTATCTGATATTATGAGAAGATAGCACAGCAGTATTGTTCAGTCCTACCAGCAGCTACCCCATACTGCAGATAAACCAGCTATTTCAAATGTTTTCAGTTTTTTTTTTCATTACTGCTTTGACTTTTCTTTGCACCCCTCAGGAAAACAAATATTGCTAAGTGCTCAGTACAGCATATATAGTTCTGATGTTATATTAGGATGATATTCATTAATACTGCCTCTAAGATTTTTTTAAGTTAATAAAAATCACAAGCGCTAACTAGCCTTAGAAGTGCAGTTTCTACTAAAATAAAAAATCATGAAGGAAAGCTGGAGGGAAAGAAGTGGGATTTCAAAGTAAAGGTTCAAAGGATTTCAAGGATTTCAAGGTTTAAAGGATTTCAAATTAGATCATAAAAGTCTACGTGATCTCTTCCTGCTGGAACAACTCTGTGAATCAGTTTCAGAAACATCACCCTGAAAAACTAACAACATGACAGGGTCATTGGCTAAGATTTTAAGAAAAATATTTTGATTACTTTTACACTTCTAGAGGCCTGTCACGCAAAGAATAAAGCTCAATGCCTCCTAAAAATGAAGCCTCTCCAAATTCTCCCTTCTTTTCTCCACATACTCAGAAATGGGATAAAAAATTAAGTAACTGCTTTAATCATATAACATATTAATTCCTAACATTAAGGATGAATGGGAGACTGAGAAAAAATACATTTACCAAAAAAAGCCACAATATGAAAACATTCGAGAAATTGTGAATCTGTGAAACCACCATTTTCATTTGAGAAACAGGCAAGATTTTCATGTATATAATTTACTTAAATGCACACCTGATACTTCAGCCTGAAGTTTCTTCTTTCGGACATTTAAGTAATTTAGAATGTATAGGGTTTTAGTTTTTAATTTCTAATTGACCTTTTGGAAGAAAAGTCCAATGGTTCTGAAGATTTTCTAAATATCCATGGCACGGTGCACTCTGACCTGTGGCAGGCCTGAGGCAGGGTCTTCTCATCTAAGATGTACTCTAGTCCCGCAGAGCAAGACCCACAGCTAGCATGGACCCGCACCCAAACCATGCAGTTCTCGCTCCCTGACACCACCCATCGCGTCATAATGATGCGGGCAGCTGGGCACCACCCCCTGGCATGGCACAAGCCCATGGGGACCTTCCACCTGCACAAGTGATGACTCGCAGAGGTTTGTACCTATGGTTTACTCCCAGCGTGTGCCACATCAGCACTGGTTCCTCATGCCCGGCCCCTCTTGTTTGAGAACACTGTGATACAGTGCACAGCGTGACATTTGGGCGGCTTGCGGATTTTTATCCCCGCAAAGCGGGTCCTATTACTTCACCGTGTACCATGTACAAAAATTAAGTATACTGTTTACAATGAAGGCTCCTACCATCAAGCATGTTCTGCATTACAGATTTGGTTCTCCATGCATGGCTAAATTAACTGAAGCAATGACATCATAAACCAGAAAGAGTAAATATATTCCCCCGCAGCGAATGCATCAAGAATAGTTAACTTTTTGATCCTCTTTCTTAAACTTTGGAACAGTATGAGCTGCTAACTGTGACAACTGATTGGCATGAAAAACTTTTAAAAAACTACTATTTTTCTCATTAAACAGATTTAAATATTGGCACCCCAACGTGTTCACTGAGACTGCAATAGTGGAATTATTTTAAAAAAGAGAAAATACAGCCATTACCTTATAATGTACAGGCACATTCTTTTTAACTTCAAGCACTGCTCCAGGCTTTCCACCCACTTTCCTCCAGCTTCCTTTTGTTTGGTATGCTGCCAACACCATCTTACAGAAAATTTAAACTCATGTCTGAAAATGCCGTGAAAAAAATGGTTGAACACGGCTTGAAATTTAAATGACAAAAATACTGCATCTATTTTTAAAAGGAGAGGGAAAGTAAAGTTGGTTCAAATGTTAGAAATTTGCAAAAGTTTGAAATGAAAATTATTTTTAAGATGCGCCTTAGAACTTTCAATGGATTATCAAAATCGTTAATTCAATAAAGGGAGACCCAACATGGGCAGTGGCTGTGTTAAGATTTTAAAAGAGCTGATCTAAAAATTCATTATGAATACCACTCATGACAAACCTAGCCCTTCTTTTTGAATGAACTGTTCACAAATAAACTATTACTCCCTCCAAACACAACCTATGTATATTACATCTCGATTTTGTGCCTTGCATGGCTGTCATTTAAGGTGGATCCTACTCCTGTTAGACAGCAAACACAGTAAGCAGCATAACAGAAAACACTGAAGCTCTGAATAGCTCATAAAAATTCACTTAACTTTCAAAAAAAAAACCTCTAATGCTGTATATACAGAGGGCTATAACAAATTACATAATTTTTCCAGACACAGCAAAGCAGAGCCAGTACTTTGGGACTTGCCATTTTAGCAGATCTAATCTTAAGGATGCTTTCTTTGGTTAAGTACTTCCAACAGTTTAAGGGCCCACAACATGCCATCTACACCCATTAAACCAGTTAATATACATGTTAGTAGCAAATATCTGTATTTATGTATAAATACTTTAAAATATTTTCACATACATTTCCAATATACAAACACTTAGACCAGTTCCAGCCAATCATGACTAAACAAAAGTAAATACAAAATTTCTAACTTTATTGACAATATACTCTTCTTTATGGTACATTGTGCCAAATAATTAAATCTTCATTTTAAAAAGTAATCTTTCTAGTATTTGCACCATACAACTTCTCTGTTGAATTATTGCAAAGAAATCCATGGGATACAGGGAAAACACGCTTTCTATCCGCATATTTTACCCTGGAACGTTTCATCACTTTTGTTGACATAAAGACATGAATATTTTTCATTAAGATCACATCTGTGCAGAAGATAACTGTAAAATGTAAGATTGCTTTATATAAACACATACATTTATATGTATTTATAAAAACCTCTCTGAAAAACGTTTAGGAAGAAGTCTGTCTCAGTTGTAAATGTTACCTTTTATAGTGCAGTGCTGCAGGATTACTGCTGCATATCATAAATAAATGGCAGTATCAGGGAGTTTTAAACACATGTAGCAGAAAAAAGACATGAATACTATCTCAACAGACCTACTAATAAAAAAACATTCAAGGCAGAATAAGACACTTGGTGGGAAAATTAACAATCAATGTAAACTTCAGTGTTTCCTACCAAAAAAAAAATAATCAAAACAGCCAGTATCAGACAAATAAAGTGTGACTGCATTCCAGTCATTTGGGTTTGTTATTAATCTCAAAGATGAAAGAAATCCTTTTGGAAAATTAATCTGACGGTAAATATGCCTAAAATTAAACATACAGCTTGTCTTAATGTAGGAACAGAATCAAGACTACTATTAAAATAAAGCCTGGGGCACATTGTGATGCCTATGATTGGTGGGTGGATTTCAATTGACTCGAAGACTGTCATAGTCTTATTATCAAAAAACCTGTAACGCACATCCAGCATGGAGGACCCATCTGTGCCCACCATCCATCTGTTTAGACGTGACTGGCAAAGTGGTAGGAAACTCGCAGTGGTTGTCTCTGCCTGAAAGGAATAAACCACAGGATCTTCCAGTGAGTGCCAAAAACTTCTGAGAAGGTCTGCTGCCATGGCTTTCGGGGCTTCGATCTACAGAAGACAGCATTATTAGTGAAAGACAGGACACCCATGGTGCACTTCAGTCAGCTAGAACAATGCAGGTTGGCTGGGGATCCATTACTGGGCTCTGATGAATTGTGTCCCAGCATCACAAATACTTTTCTTTCATTATGGCATGCAGCTGAGACTTAACTTTGCAGAACAGAAACTATCCGCATTGTCAACCAACCAAAGGCAACTTCTGAAGTAGAGAGGTACCTCAGAATCAATTAAATGTTTGTCAAGACACAGCAGAAAGTGTCTTTTGATCTGTACTTTTGGAAGAAAATAATAGTTCCACTGGCTTTGGGCAGGGAAGGAGCAGAGAAAACGTGAGGCTACTTTTTGTACAACCAATTTAAAAGAGTAGTGTGCTGCTGCTGCTAGAGATAAGAAGTACAGAGCACAGGACCATGTGAAATAATCTTAACAAAGTGCCTTCAGTTTCCTTTTTCTCTCAGTTAAAAAAACCCTCAGCTACTCATTTAACTTTTCAGAAAATAAATGTGGACATTTTACAGCACTTACATGTCTTCACAACAGTTTGACATTTTTTCTATACTTGTAGTGTCCTGTTGAAGAGAAAACACAATGAGAAGGTATTTATTTACAATCCTGTTAAAATGTCATGAAAGCAACTAAGTAAAACAGGAAATCAATTCTTAGTACAGAATGCTTTTGCATTAGTCCAGTCAGTTACATATTACTCATACGCAATATTAGTTTTAAACGGCTGTGAGATAACATGCACAAATGTACTCGTTCTAGAAATGATTTTTACGAACATGATGTGCAACTATACTGTGTAGTTTTACTATGACAGCACACACCACAGAATGTCAACAAAACCTTTCAGCTTTATTACAGCTAAAATTAATTCAGGTTTAACAATTAATTAATGGGGCATTTAGAAGTTATGTGTATAAGGCATACTCTTGCCATACATTTCATAAGCACCCATTCCAGACTTGGAGTAGACCACTGAGATAACTACAGGAAAATTTAGTAAAACGCAACTATTAACATATGTAGTATTTCAAAAAGCAGGAATTATTAAGAGGTTTTAAAATAGTTATCTTCAGGAGTATTATAATGCAAACAGCACCATTAGGAATACACCATCAGTTTCTATAGTTGCTACAGGTAAATACCAAACATAAAAATTATTCTTAAAATGTAACAAAAAGTAAATAATGTGCAGAGTAGAGGCACCCCTGCAGTGAACAAAATTGAATTCATACTCTACTTTTCTGAACACGATTAATGCATCAAAAAGTTTTATAATTAAAAAATCAATTTAAGCTTAGATCATCCTCAAACAAAACTCACAACCACCGACAACAGCACTTTTTTTCTCACT
Organism: Falco punctatus; assembly: GCF_963210335.1. NCBI lineage: Eukaryota > Metazoa > Chordata > Aves > Falconiformes > Falconidae > Falco > Falco punctatus. The sequence continues at coordinate 34,943,236 of NC_137586.1, forward strand.
TTTGCACTACATATTTAACAAAAAAGCTTGCTTTGTAAGTATCACTTCAATTTAAACTCCAGCAGTATTGTGGTTTTCAATGCACATTCATAGTTCATTATGTCCCACAATCACTCGTGAGGTCCAAAATACAGTAATTGAAATACTTCTCATCGTTCCATTTCCTTTTCATGCCAGCTTGATATTTCCCTTTACTGTTCATTGATTTAGGCATGTGCACAATGCACCTGTCAGATTACACTAGCGTTTGAATGAAACCGAGAGCTAGTCTCTATTGTCCCGGCCATACAGTTACACAAGGACTGTGGTTTAATTAGGCTGTGACTTCATTGTCATCTGGAAACACTACCTAGCAATAAAACCATACTGTGTTCCTTGAGGGTTCCAGACATCAGTGCATCCACTTCAATGCAGGCACTGCTGGGATTCTGCCACCATCTTTCATAAAGCTTTGAAGGGGAAGGGTGAAATGCAAGTGTGAAATAATGTACGGGAAGCTGCTTCCCCACTTCACCAGGATGGGTGGCCTCAACTCGCCTTGCCAAATTTTGTCCTAAATCCTCTTCCCAGCTCTGATGAGTTTTGGAACAGGATCCCTTACCACATGCTAAACGGCAAAAATCTTAATTCTGCCCATGACCTACCCAGCTGAATTCCAGATGCGCTACAGCGAAGGAGAGAAGTTCCCTCTTCTCACGCCAGCCCACCAGGACGCACAAGTTCTTCCCTGTTTGTGCAGAGGAGGCATGCCCGCAGCAGACTACACACACCATCCTGGCCCCAACATTAGGCAGCTTTTAACAACTGCTCAAAATTGAGAGGACTGCAGACAGCAGGCTGTAAATACTGCCTGTTGTTTCAATTCCCATAGATAAACCGCTTCTCCTCTCCACCTTACAGGCCTGTCTAGCATATGACCCCTCACCTGCCACAGATGGCAGGAAAGCTTTGCAAGACACAAGCCACTCTCCTTGTCAGGGCAACCAGACTGTGCAGCCAAGGAATGTTCTGCTGCCAACTTTTAGCAGAAGCACCACCCTCCCTGACCACAGAAAATCACAGACAGCTTTCTGAACGAAAGGCACTAAGTAACCAGGTATTACTTCCATGACACTTTGGTGAAGTTGTAACAGCATTTTCATGAGACTCTTTCCATAACTGCAAAAATACTCAGTTCTAGCAATCATTCCCTGGTCAAATCAAAGCAGTCTACCTGGTAGTACAAAATGACATTAGTATGTTTGAAATCAATGATTGCTAATGATTTTTTTGTAGAACAGTAGAGTGCTAGTCGAGACTATAATTGATTTCTAGCTATTAAAGATTTATGTTACCATTTCACAAAAGGAGCCTTAAGACAGCTTTGGGTGCAGAAGAAACATAGCTAATATTTTTAGTATGGCTTTTTGCTGCTTCTCTGCATTGTTCATTCATTAACACATTTGTACTGCTCCCTAAAATACTGTATCTGAGATTTTTGGAGGAACTTCCAGGATGGGAACTGCAGGTTGTATTTCTTTTTAATTGTTATCGTGGCATGTTACCAAGAGCTGAAAGATGTTCATCAGGGTCTGTTCCCCTCAAAAAATGTAACCCATTAAATTAAGGAACAAAGTGAAAACACCAAAACAAGAACTGCAGAAAATGACTGTAAGAAAAGACTGTCAAGCTTCCACATCCTTAAAACATACTAAAGGATTTTAGCTGGATAGGAAGTCAAAGGAAATCCTTCCTTCCTTCCTTCCTTTCCTTCCTTCCTTCCTTTCCTTCCTTCCTTCCTTTCCTTCCTTCCTTCCTCAATGCCAACATCTACTTTAGAATACTTCTGCTCTACAGGAAAGGAATTGGGAGTAAGTAGTGAATCTTTTGCTTCTGGGATACTTTCTCAGAATAGAAAATCTTTATAGCCAATTTTAGAAGCTGTGAACTAGGGCTGGAGGGAATGGGAGGAAACACCTCCCTGAAGCTTAGTTGCTTAACAAGTGCTGGTGACTGAACTTAAGAAACCGAACAGCCCTCACAGCTTCCCTACCACAACACTGCTGTCAGACAGTTGGGCTCATTTGAAATGTTCTTTCATTTGAGAGCGAACCATTTTACCTTTTCATATGAAACTGAAACTTTGCAGCACATCAGGAAACTTGGTAGCCTCTCCGGACACAGGACAGGAAGGAAATGAGAGGACAACAGCTGAGTTTTGGCCTGTTATTTAAGGCTTTCTTCTCAGATAGACAAATTTTTCTTCTTTTGGAGACAGGAAATCCAGAATAACCACTATGCTTCTGATTGACAAGGTGTTCTGTTCATTATCACATCTCACAAATGGCTTTCAACCAGAATATCATCTCTCTTAATTATGCATTTGACGTATACTAAGGTTTTGCTACATCAGTACTACTGTGTTCAGCCTAAGAGGCTTTGGCTGTCTGCATCTACCATCAGCTTGGATTACTATTAATACAAATAGAACTCTGCTAAAATTCCCCTCCCCGCCTAGCCACCCCCCCGACTCACAGCTAATGCTCATGTTAAAATCTTTTACAAGTGGCCCTCATCCAAAAGTTAAAAATAACTTGGTATGAGCAGACATGGCATACCTATTGAATCCTAGTGATCTCTATCTCAAAATCTCTCATAAAATTTACAACTTCATAAAGATGAAATTGACTAACCCACAACTGATTAATTTCACATGATGGGTCATCTGGACCCCCGACGTCATCATCCAGATTGGAAACAACTATTGTTCCTACACTTGATTATTCAGAGATACACACCCATTCATAAACATCTTAAAGCAACTAGGAAAAAGCCCCATACCTTAGCGAGAAAGGCAAAATAAATTAAGAGGAACCAAACACAGCAACTATTAACAATGCATCACCTTAAAACAAGAGGAAAAGGGAAAAGGATTCTGCTCAGGACACGAGGAATGTTTTTTTTTTTCCTTTGAGGACTTGGTACAAGTCTGTAAGAGCAGCTTGTCTCAGTGAAGTAAGCTACTGCCACAGTTAAGACTATTATCAGAGGAACGGAGAGACATGTATAAGAGCACCAACTGAATTCTGCAGACCAGCTCAAAGTTCACTTGCAAATGAATGCACACGCACTGGTTGCACTAAGAGGAACATACCTTTCACATCTGTATTTTAATTAGCATAACCAGGTGCCTAAAAAAAGCAGTTTTTCTAAAAAGATAACATGCACTGTTTAACAAACTGTGCTATAGTATGGGATTCATCATGAACTGATTTATCATGCAAGAAGCATATGGAAAGAGTATTTTCCTCTTACTGCTTCATGTTTTCCAAAGGAGAAGCTGTAATTTGTAACTCACAGGACTAACTCCAAAGCACGCAGCCACAATATCTGGTTCAATTTTTCTTCAGTGTCTGCTTAAAGTGATGTGTAATCAATACAGCTCTAATACTTGCAATAGAACAATGTAAGCATTATGCCATGTTTTCTTAATATAGTATTTTCAAATACTCGGGATATAAGAATTGGCAGGAAAGTACGATAAAACAGAAAGAGAAAAAACAAACAAAACTTGCAACCCTTCCTCAATTCATAGCCATTGCTTTTATCCAAAAGCAAAGGCAACATATCCTTCATCTGAACAACATATTTTTTCATTCTTTCTACCTAACATACCCCTGTTGTGTGTATGTAAACGACAGGTGAGACACCGAAGAATGTAAGATGCTGAATGTCTCATAAAAAGAATACTTCATATTTTAGAAATTTTCCTTTTTGGCATTGATTACATTGTGGGTTTACATTTGGCCACTTTTTAGCATTGTTTTCTTAATCTAAATTTCTCACATATGATAATAGGATTAATTTTATCAATTACAGTTAGGTTCAGCCTGAAAACTATTAGTTCAGTTTTAACTTTGAATAAAAGAACTGTGTGCAAAATGAAAAATGAAGCTATACTATGTTAGATCTAGGGAATACTCCTACACTCCTCTATGCTCTGAAGAATTTAGTCAAATATACTTTCAATGTATTTATCAGATATCAGAAAATGATTCAATGAAAAGATCTGATAACAAATTAGGTACACATCTACAAAGATGATGATACAGATATCTTCAGTCTATTTCAAATCCATGGTATGTTTGGTGCAGATAGCTGCATGACAGCAAGACACAGGACAAAACATTATTTTTCTTGATACTTACATATAGTTTCTTAGGACAAAACTATTAAGAAAAAAAATGCTTAGGAAGGCTAGCTGTTGACCTTCCTCACACAGAAGCCATTTTAATGGTCTGATGTCTAGATTTCACACATAATGTTTAAACAAAGGGTACTCAGCCCTCAGAACACCCAAAAATCATTATTACAGATACTTATTTTCAATTGGTGAAAGGTAATTCATTTATTTAGAAAAATAACTCTGATGTAAAAGGAAGGACTTCTGCCTTCAGTGATAACAGGGGATTTTTTTGGCATATTTTTTACTCTCTGCACAGTATAAAACCTCTTTGATTAAATTTTCTAACATACATTTTTCCTTAATAAAATTGCAAATAATTAATTTCAATAAAAATATTCCTGCTCTAACTCAAATTTATTCTTACATTTTGAATAGCCCAAGGAAGAACTCTTTTAAATAAACTAAAATTTTGACGGTAAATGGGTCTTTAAGACTGTCAGGATACATGCATTAAAAATGTTAAACAAATTGCTAATCTAGTTGAGAAACACAAGGTAAAGATACAAAAGACTTGACACAGTTAACAAACTCCCATTCAAAGACCAGGACATCATTAATTCCTGACAATTTAATTTATAGCACTTTAGGCAGTCTTCTAATAGGAGATTTACCTAGAGATGGATTAAAGGTAGAGATAGGAAAAGGGGTAGGGATAAAAATAACAGGGAAGATACAGAGAGACAATGTTAACATGAACTTATCTTCTGTTACATCTCTAATTTCAAAATACTGCTTAGGCTTGTGGTTTATAAACCTTTTGCTCTCCCTCTACAATTACTTTATATCTTACACTTTATTATAGCCAGGTAAAGAATATGTTTGCCTAGGAATCCTAATTTCCCCTACAAATCCTAATTTCTTTTGTGCTAAACTGAAATATGAGGATTAATAGTTCCTTGATTATATTTCTTCCATGTTTGAAAAAATAGGAAAAGTACTTAGTACTTCACTAATCAAAATAGTATTGAATAGATTATTTGAATATATAAGATACTTATTTTTAAAGACAAAAACCATTTTAGCACAACTATATCACTTGTGCACTCTGTGCATTAAAACAGAAATGGATTAACACTATGAAAAACGCAAAGAATTAAAAAGTCTTTGATTTTATTAACATAATTACTGCAGTTACATTTTCATTATTTTGCATTTCGACCTCTGTAACATTCTGTCTGACTTACTGGTTACACAAAGATTTTTAAATTTTTCACTGGTATTTTTATTGTTTGTACTTCATTTTTGCATTACACTATTAAATGAAATGATACTCCTAAAGAAAATCAACTGCTTGAAAATATTCCTTTGGGATAAATATATCAGAAAATTAATTTGCACAATTTCCCTCTTTTCCAATTTCCTTAAAAGGAAGGTTTTGTCCTTTTGAATAGAAGCCATAAGCAAAATGAACAATACTCCTTTCTACATGCTCACTCTAAGTATCAGTCACACTAAGTAAAGTAAGTAAAACATATGAATTAGTAAGTTCAAGACATTCATGTGGAGATGGATCAGTTTATAAGAGCAACAAACAATACCTAGTGAAGTAAGTTTGCTACTTGAAGTTGAAAAGGAGAAACACTGCAACAATGATAAAACATAGCACTTAACAAGTATCAACATTTTAAAACACTTCTAAGAAGAAAAAATTCTGTGGTAGGCATCACACTGTGCACCAGACAGCCTGCTGAACACCAGCTGTTAAATTATTTCCCCTCTATCCTCCCCAAAGCAAATAAAGGGAAATTTCTCTCTAACACATCCACGCAGTACTGATGCACCAGGATATTGGCATATCACTGTACACCATTCAAACAGTTAATTAACAGGAAACCCCGGTAGCATTAATTAAATTAATAAAGTCACTGTCCACTTAGTTTATGATAATACATCCACTACCTTGCACAAAGACCACGTGGTATCTATTAAATTTATAAAAGCCCATCCATTACATAGTTCTGCCCCAGAGAAACAAGTTAATTACTAAATAATTTCAATGAAAAGTTTTTGCCCACAATACTAACACACAAAAATCACATAAAATCATATTTGATGGACTACAGTGGAAAAATGAAGAACATTTCTTTAATTCCACATAAATACTTTGTTTGAACATATGGAAAAATGAAAACACAAACTGTTTAGTGTTTGAAATAAAAAACAATCAAAGGTAATCCTTTAAAATTAGGGTTCAGATTAGTCTCTGCAAAGGATGCTGTTTAACTGAAACATCTGTTAGTGTTACGTTGAGAGACAGGCCTTTTTTAACTTTGGAAATGAGATTAGTAGATCAGTTATTTGTAAGTGTCCAAGTAATTTCTAATTATTTTATCTGGGTCACAGATAATCCGCTTTTAGAGGGCTCCCACAATGACATCAGAGGATCACTGCTGAACTGATTATCCTGTTACCTTCCACCATCCATGGGAAGACAGGATTTTCCTTTTGTACAGAGGAAGAGAAAAGAAGCGGCTGATTGCTTCAGACAGGTGGCGGCCAACAAAATAAAGAATAACACAGCTCTTGAAAGGAAGAAAACCTCACATATGCAAAAGGTACCAGCATTAAAAAAGGTCAGCAAACTGAATACTTCTTACTATTGTCTGGTGCAATTTAAAACCTCGCCAGATATAAACAAATACCAAAATAATCAGACAAGCCACTGTTTAAAAAAGCATGCTATATTATTTATTACTTGTTCTACAGTAATGCCTTGTAGACCAAACATAACCAATGTCAGAATCTTACTGTATAAATAGAAAAACTGTTTTTTAATATCATTTAACTGTTGAAGTGACATGGAAGATATACAGAAATACTTTCTTAAAGCAAAAATGGAACATGAGTGAGAGAAATGCAAATGTCAGGGCTAGTCTTGTACAAATATATACACAAGCATCCTGACGGTTCCACTTTTTTAGAAAAGCCTGAATTGCAGGTCTTTATCTCCTACAATCATAAATCAGAAGCAATCTGTAGTTGATTAAAGATACTTTCTTTTTTTCCTCTAAGTGAACTTATGCCTTTTCCTATGAATAAATGAGTAAACAGGTTAGTTATGCATTTATGAGGAAAACAAGTATCTGCTACCTATAAAAATACCAAACGAGAGAGGACTTTTTAAAAAACACATCAAGAAAATATGTCTTGATAAAGCAAGCAAGTTTCTATATACCATTTGATTTAGCTTTCAACTGAATTTTATTATTTGATAAGCGGACAACATAGCTACCAAAAATAGGTAATTGGAAATAAAACTAAGTTACATTTTCTTCTAGGTTAAGTGCAAAATATTCTTTTCTAGATAAACTTTGCATTTGCCATTGCAATACAGATCGTTAATAGGTATGGGCAGTAGTTGCACAATACAGTGAATGTTCTGGATTTTTTTTTTTGTGGAAAAATTAAAATCTTTCTGAAGTGGAGCTATCTACCTCAAGCAAAATCATAATTTACCTATAAATAGTATTTTTACTATTTATGACATACCACCAAACAAAAAAACATCTTTCTACCTTCATGGAGTTGGAAAGTGTCTATACTGTCTTGTTATCCTGTAGTGGCTGGCTGAGGCAAAAGAGGAGTAATTGCTTGCAGGAGTAGAAGCAGCTTGAAGTAGTCTGAAGTAAGGGTTCCAATAATTTAAAAAAAAATAATTAATTCTCATAGGAGGACATCTAGTTTTTCAGGGTGCAACGGGCAAAAATCTTCTTTTGTCCTTTTTTTCTTTTTTGTTTATTTACTGTTTTATGCTAAGCTTGCTTTTACTTCTCAAGCAGTGTCATTAAAAAACATTGTGCTGTCTAGGAATGTAAGAATACATGCCCATTTCTAGTTAAGGAATACAAAATTCAAATTTGCACTACAAGCAAAGGCAGGGAATAGAGGACTAGCAAAGCAAGCACCGGGCATGGAAGATAAACAGGCCTTCAATATAAATGCAACGTCATTTTGGAAATTACATCAGACAGTGCGTTAATCATTGTTGGAACCAATTTCTTCCACCTAGTTCTCTAGAAACATGAGAATTACATGTAAAAAACCTGTTACACTGAGTTTTTAAAAACAGTATCTTAGAAACCTACTGTTCTTAGATTAAGATCTTAAATTTCTCCCTATTTCAGAGACATAGATTAGAGAGAACATAGATACTTCTATTTCCAAAGCAGCCAAAAAAAAAAGTTCCCCAAGAGCAATCTCAGGTATATTCTGGAAGAAGTACTAAAATCTGGGATAATGATGACAGTAAAGGCAAACAGAACTTGCGGAAAGCAACTGGAGGAGGAGGATGAAAAGACCATGTGCCCCGTCTGCTACAAGCGTGTTTCACAGATGCTGGTTTTTAGGGAGAAAGCGCTCCTCAGCTGCTCCCCTCTTCACTGGAACAATTCATGTCAAAAGTTCCTCTAAGGACAGTTTTTGCCAACCAGCTGTTCTCCTCTCATTGTAGGAAGTCACCTCCCTTGCTCTTTGGCTTACTGAATCTCCAGACGAGATATGAATAGCCTTGTGCTAATGATACTCTAACAGTGATACCACAATAACAGAGGTGACAGACATACTCAGAGAAATTACTGCTTGTTAGGTAACTTGGTCTATTAATCACCTCAAGCAGTACAGCCTTAAGAAAATTCTCTGTGCAAGAGCCAAATTTGAGCACGCAAGGCACAAAGTTTTTATTTTAACTAGAAAGCACTAATACCTGTTGAACACACATGAAACAGGTTAACAGCAGATTGCATGCATTTTTTTCTTAAAGAACATTTACATAACGGATCTACTGTTATAACCAGTAAGAGTGTCCTGGTTTCGGCTGGGATGGAGTTAACTTTCTTCTTAGTAGCTAGTACAGTGCTGGGGTTTGGCTCTGATGTGAGAACAATGTGAGATGTGAGATAGTTTTGGTTGTTGCTGGGTGATGTTTATACCAAGTCAAGGACCTTCCAGTTTCTCGGGCCCTGCCAGCCAGAGGGCTGGAGGGGCACAAGAGACTGGGAGGGGACACAGCCAGGGCAGCTGACCTGAACCACCCAAAGGGATATTCCATACCACCGGATGTCATGCTGGGTATGTAAACTTGGGGGGGGATAGCTGGTGGAGGGGGGAATCGCTGCTGGGGGACTGGCTGGGCATCAGTCAGCAGGTGGTGAGCAGCTGTACTGTGCATCACGTTTTCCTTTCTCCCTTTTCCTTTGGATTTTATACTTTTCCCCACCTTTCCATTATAACTGTTGTTGTTGTTATTATTAAATATTGTTGAAATTAAATGTTATTGTTATTGTTCTGACATTTTTATTCTGTTTAAATTATTAAATTGTTCTTATCTCAACCTTCAACTTTTACATTCCTTTCCTATTCTCCTACCCACCCGTCTGGATGAGGGGGAGTGAGCAAGCGGCTGCATGGTGTTTGGTTGTGGCTGGGGTCAAACCACAACAAAAAGTTAGGCAATGACAGGTACAAAAGATCAGAAGACTGCACACCACCAATGAATTTTGGCAAGTGCCAGCACACACAGCAGAATATTCCACCAGCACTTTATAATGTGCTGTTTTCCCTTCCTGTATTAGCTACTGCCCTGTTCCAGAAAAACATGCTGGAATGTATCAGATATTTCCTTTCCATTATATGTTCAGTCGGACAATATTTTTTGACTTTTGAAAAAAAATTACCAAAGATGAGAAAATGGCAGTATTTCCTTTAAAATCTTCTGCTTGTCCTTACGGCTTGTCAAACTATCACTTAGCTCAATTCTAGTAAAGAGCAACTCTGCTTACAAAAATGCTGTATACAAAGGTCACAATGCAAATTAATTCTACACATTCAACTTAAATCTTGCTGCAGTGGTAAAAGGATAGACTTCTGTAAATATAAAGGATCAGCATGAGTGCTCTGACCTAGGGTACATATCATGCTTCATAATGCATGCTACATTCCACTCACTTACATTTGAGCAGAGCCACCAGACTGTGGAAATCAACCATAAACAATGAAGCACGAAGTTGCTATTTCAAGTCCTAGTTCCTCATTACTGATGATGCTAGAGGAGGATGAAAAACCCCACGGCTTCATTATCCCAACTTGCTTCTGTGAGGCTGGCAGTAAGCAGAGCACATTCTGTGTACGTACAGGACACTCGAAGACTGGGAACTGGAGATTTTTTTAATACACATATCCAATATTCCTGGGAAAAGTTAGCTTTAGTTTTTTATTACTTAGGTGAAACAGAAACTATTGGCTTGGTTTCAGGAAAAGTACATAATGACAGTCAAGCAAGTTTACCTTACAGAGAATCAGGAAGTTTTGCTACAAAAGGGTCAAAACTTGTTAAGAATTGAGTTTGATTTTCTTTCCAAATTTTGGCAGCATTTAAAATACAGATTAAATAATACTAAACTCTGACAAACCTGAATTTGCTGGACACGTGCATGTATCAGTCCAAGTTCAGATCACAGAGTTGCAATGCTGATTGTCTCCCCCAGGAGCTGTGGAACTAATCATGGCTTGACCTTAAACTGCAAACATAGGCATGGAGCATGAACTAGGAAAAAGTTTATCATGTTTTCCTGTACAAGCACAATTAAGACCTACCCCGCTTCACCTTTTTCAAAAGGCCCGTGTTCCTGTCCACCTCTTGCACACATCTCTGGGCAGCTTCAGCAATCACTGAAATTAATGCTTTCAACAATAGCTATGGAGCAATGAATATAACATGAATGCTTTAACTGCGCATAACTATGCCTTCAAGTGTTTGAGTTTCTTTTAAATTAACATCACGTCTGCACTATTACACTTGAATGATTGTGTTCTGCTGTTAAATTTTGATCTGTATCTTATCATAATTTAAGCTTAATTTCAGCATCGACTCCTTGTTTTAAACAGCTCATTTCAGATACAATGTGCTTAGTTTACACAGAAGGGTTAGATGCTGAAGAGTAACTCCAGCATAGCACACAGTAGGAACGTCGCTATCTCTTGAAGACTGCAGTTCATTGCTTCTACAGAACTTGAACATCTTCCATGCTGTGTGCTCAAGATGTGTGGGTGGGTGTATACCCAGCTTCTATGTTTCCCTATTCTACGCATCACAGGCATGTCTTTGGGAAGCCTGCAGAGAAACTACGCGCTCACTGGCTGCCCTCTCCTCTGCCTTTTCCAAAGGCTAGCCAAAGCTGTTAGTAAGTGCTTATGGAGGAAGCAAATCCCCACACTACAATGCTGACAATCAAAAACCATTCGTACCGAAAGATCTGACACAACTTGCAGAGTAAGCACAACCTCTCCAAACAGATCTGGCTTTATTCATTAAGTCCAACTAGCTGTTCCCAAGCAGATTTCCACAAAATGACTGTATTGTTTATGCTTGCCAGCTCTATACTCACAAAGAAAGGAATGAAAAGGAAGACGACAATTGAACTGCTAGTATGGAAATGCTTTGAGCCGGGGGTGGACTAGATGACCTACGGTCTTCGATCAGTCAAAGAACAGCATCCATGCGGTCTGAATGAATTAAGGGTCTGGAGATCTCAGTAACAGATATCTACTTCCCCAGCAATCCAAACCCAACAACCGCAAACCTACAACTTGTCCATGTGAGGCAAGCACAACAGCCCCTCTGCTACAGGAAGAGTGCAGCAAGAGGCCCTAATGCAGATCCGTACTTTCCAGCATCTGCCTCTCATAGTCCATCCATACCCACAATTACCATGGTTGTGTTCATTTCACAAAATTTGGAAAAGAGGACAAAAGGGAGTATCCAGGTATACTGCAGCTCAGCAATCCACAGAATTATGATTTAAGCACATAAAAGGAGGTTGGAATTGAAAATGCTATTAGCCCACACCTGTTTCAGAGTAGCAGCCAGCTCAGTAAGTGCAATGGGATGTATTTCACAGTATATTGTACAACTGACATAAAATAGAAGGGCCTTACAGTGCTTTGTAAGAGTTTGCAGTGGTGGTAGCAGCCTGACAGCTTCAGAATGGTGAAAGAACGTACTGGGAATTCATGCCTGTGGCAGAGGAAGCACAGCTGGTATCGTGTTAGAACAGAAATATCCAAAGTTTTAGGTGTATGCAACAGAATCAGGTTCAGTCTGAAAGTGTTTAGGTATACTAATAGTATTTATATAATTTCTGTGTTTTAGTGTAGTACCGATTACATGCCTTTTTGTTCCTTCCCATACATCTATTTAAGAGAGACTAAAATGACACCCATACTTCAGCACCTGAAATCTAAGGCTCCCTGAGCTTCTGTATCCTGCTGCTGGGAGTGAGGGTGAGCAGAATTCAGATCTCTGCACCACTGTGCCTTGCTGGGTATCCAGCTGAAGTATCAGATCAGAAAAAAACCCAACTCTAGAGGCCTCAGACACAAAGGTTGTGTGCCAGCACTTAAACAGGCAAGTGAGAATGTGTCAGCAAGACCATGGAAAAGAAATCAGACACATAGTAAAGGTGCACAAAGGCAAATCTGAAGACCTGGAGGCTGACAGAAAGCACAGAAAGCATTCTGGTAGAACAGCTGTAGGATGGCAAAGCGTAGCTACAGTCACACAAAGAGCAGAAGGCAGTGAATTTATGTAAAGGTAATACAATAAAACCAATAAGCAATATTTTGTTTTATCTCACAGAAGGAAAAAACTATACAGTGATTTTTGTGCTTTATTCCATACAAAGGAATTACATAATACAGTTAGGAGGTTTTCCATTATGCACCTACAAAGGTTAATACTGTGTAAATCCGCATAATCCCATAAAGAAATCTCAGGCAGATCTCAATCAGTTGTGGTCATAAAGATGCTGTCATCTTGTGTTCATTGTCTTTTTAAAAAAGTTTTTCAGGCCAGATCCATACACCCTTTCAGACATAGACAGATCCAAGTGATGTACTCTCGCTGGTCAATGCCGTGGTACTTCAAATGCTTCTATGGATTCTCAAGATGACACTAAAGAAGTCACTGGCAGTGATTAATGTCTAATGTACAGAACAAGATGTTACACTGACAAAAGCCTGTTTCTTGTAGGTATTTCCTACATTAGCAAATTCATATAACTGGAAAATTTTTCCACGCAGAGGATTTTTTTTCTGTACTTTTAAATACAGAATATGCATTTGGACCATAAATTGTACCTGTACCCATTCCGCAGTTTAGTAACTGAAGAGATGTGAAAGTAAGCATAGTTATTAAAATACTTTACAAAAATTCAGGGTGTATGATTTATCAGCGAGCCTCACTGTCACAAAGTATAATTGAGACCAGAGTGCGTAAGAGTTCAAAATGAAAACAAAAATGAAACCCCACAAATATGAACCTTGCACACTGCACAATTCCAGGACAATGTATGTTTTTGTTTTACTAATACAAATCAGGATACTGCCTTGATAGGTGAAGTATTAGACACTTGTTTGTTAGAAGGCTTCTTAAGACTTCCTTGGAGGCAAGTCTTGACAGAGCACATACCAAATAGGTGCCTCAGTGCAACTGCTTCTCTATCCTCCCCTTAAGTGCAATCTGTTTTTATTTTGAAAATAAAACTAATAAATACTTCTGAAATTAGATACTTACAGTGAAAATACCCATTAGCTGAGTGTAAAAGAGTCCACTTATTCCACCTAATATTATTAGACCCATGAAGGCAGATATTCTTAGGAGAGCAAGTTCATGTCTAAATACAAAAACATCCTAGAACAAGACAGAGAAGAGAGAAACTTTAGCACTTACAAATTAATTTATGTCTTTGAACCGAGTGGAAATACTAGGTAAGATCTGTTCCCAAAGAGCTACAGCTAAAGGCAAATATTGGATTTTTAAGCTACACTGCAAATCATTGATACATTTATGTGCTAAAATTATAAACCAGAAATCTTTTATTTATACATGTAAACAGTTGGGGATTTTTTGCCAGACTGTTAAAACTCATTCAGGTATTTAAGATTTGGGAACAGATTGAGCTCAAATGGGTGATTCCCGAATCTTCCATCTCAAACTGTGCCAGATGGCTACACACAAGCTCCAAAACATTAGAAATCCATTCTGTTAAACAGTCTGATTTATAAGACACCTATATCTCTGCTCCCAGACACAGCAAATTTCATTTTACCATCACCTCTGTTGTAATAGAAACAACATTCCTAGATTGACTCTTGAAGATGGTACCTACAAAATCCAAGTATTTGTATTGGACTGGTGTTGCTGTAATGCTGTCTATTATCCAACATAGACTTATCTTCATCTTTTGAATTTTGGCCTTAAGTGGATTACTGTAACTTTGGACATGGGTGCACAATCAAGTTGCCTTAGGGTACTGGAGAATATGAATTTACTGTATCAGCTACTCTGGAAAGCCTGCTCTCACCCAGAAGAAAATATGAAAATTGTAAGAGTTTTATAATCTTTCTCAAAGGATAAAACCTTATTTTTATCACAGGAAAAGACTTGTACATGGCAGTTACTGTAGATGTATTGCAAGTTCACACCCCATCTTACCCTTTGATAATGAGTTAACACACCCATTCTCTTATATTCATAAGTTACCATTATGTTCTCAAGGCTGTCTTTTGAACACACACATCTGCTTTTCCACTTAGAAAAGCCAGATCACAGCAGGAAACTATTAAGACCTTTCAAGTAAACTTTAAATTACAACCACAACATTAAAAGTGAACTGAATGAAAAAGAAAAAAAAAACAAAAAACAACAAAAAAAAAGAAAACCCAAAATACTGCTTTTGAACTTTCCTTCTTTATGTTCAACCAGTAGGACTTAAGGATAAGTAATTCTTAGATTCCGGAATACTGGGTTTTAATTAAACCAAGAATAATTAAAGAAAACCATACTTAGTTTAAAAGATTGATTTTAGATTTAAATTATTTCCATGAAGGTTCAAAATATAAACCTAGGAAAAAACTTTTTACTGGCTACTAAAGCTGTGAAGAAAGTAAATATTTAATGAACAAGTAGAACTCACTAATTAACCAGCTAAACCAAAATGCAAACCCCGCCAGTCTTTTCTGAACCGGTACACCAGCTCTTGTTAGTATTGGTCTTTCCTGCTGCTGTAGAGAATATATGATTCATTTCTGTATGTTTTTTAAACTCTTCTTACTCAGGTAATGCGTTAATTCAAATTTAAATCAACTCAAAATAAAAGCATTCATACTAATCTTTATTCCCCTTTCCACCAGCCCACCAAAGCTTTAATGAAAAGCAAGGTAAGACAAAAGTTCTACTAACTATAAAATACTTTCTCTTTGTATCTTCATAGGTATGTTGTTTTATTACATCAGAAATGTTTTAGCTTATTCAAACTAAACTTGAAAAGAAACAGTGAAAGTTAAGAGTGCCAACAGTGAAGTCACATTTTGGATCTAGCAATTCCCCCATTAGAAAGAAGTTTGTAAGACAGTTTTTAGCATCCTCCCAACACACTAATTAGAAGACTTCCTTCTCTCGAGCATCACCTTCAGCAGGAAAAAGACATCACTCAACAAATGACAACAGAAAATCCTAGCATAAAGAAGGCAGGCTGCATTTTGCATTTGGCCCTTCTAACCCATGTTAAAGCTAGAGGTACAGAAAAGGAAAGGCCTTTCACACTGAAGTGAAGAACAAGGAATACTACCCTGTCTTTCCTTCCTTCCTTCCTCCCTAAAAGATAATAGAATCATAGAATGGTTTGGGTTGGAAGGGACCTTCAAGGTCATCTAGTTCCAACTCCCCTGCCATGAGCAGGGACACCTTCCACTAGACCAGGTTGCTCAAAGCCCCATCCAACTCTTCCAGGGACTGGGTATCCACAACTTGTTTAAGCAACTTGTTCCCATGTGTCACCACACCACCAGTAAAGAATGTCTTCCTAATATCTAACCTACATCTGCTCTCTTTTAGTTTAAAAGCATGATTCCTTGTCTTACTGCTACAGGCCCTGCTAAAAAGTCTGTCCCCACCATTCTTATAAGCCTCCTTTAGATACTGGAAGGCTGCTATAAAGTCTCCCCAGACACTTCTCTTCTCCAGGCTGAACAAGCCCAACTCTCTCAGCCTGTCTTCATAGGAAAGGTGCTTCACTCTCTGATCATCTTTGTGACCCTCCTCTGGACTCACTCCAAGACATTCATGTCCTTCTTATGTTTGGGGCCACAGAGCTGAACACAGTACTCTAGATGGAATCTCATGAGAGTGGAGTAAAGGGGGAGAATCACCTCCCTTGACCAGCTGGCCATGCTTCTTCTGATGCATCCCAGGAAATGGTTGGCTTTCTGGCCTGCAAGCGCACACTGTTGGGCCATGGTAAGCTTTTCATCCACCAGCACCCCCCAAGTCCTCTGCCTCACTGCTGCTCTCAATCCATTCTCCGCCCAGCTGGGGGCTGCCCTGACCCAGATGCAGGACCTTGCACTTGGCCTTGTTGAACTTCATGAGGTCCACACAGACCCATCCCTGTCAAGGCTCCTCTGAATGGCATCCCTTCCCTCCAGTGTGTTGACTGCACCAGTCAGATTGGCGTCATCAGCAAACTTGCTGAGATGAAAGCTTCCACCACAAGAGACTGGGGCTTGCTGAATTACTAGTAAGAAGAGGTGACATCACTAGTGTTTTTTCTAGCCATTACACAACCCTTGGGGAATCAAGGTCTCCAAGTCAATGATGACCTGTAAATCAATACTGGGCTCTCACCTAGCAATGTGTACAGACAGAACAGTGTTTTTCTATAGAAAACCAAAGTATGTGCAGGAATAGAGTCTCCTGGTAACCAGACCTTAATGACAGAGCTACTTTCACAATTCCACATTGAAATAGAAACAAGTGACTCCACAAAAATAGAAAAAAAGACCATTAAAAAAATCAATTTAAATCACACTGATAGTAATTATACATTTAGAACATTGTTGATTTACATAAAAGCTCAACCCAATTTTTACTATTCCTTCTGAGAGCTGAAAACATTTTCCCAGCTAAGAAAAAAACAATCAAAACTATAATAAATCAACTCCCAAGACTAGTCAATAATTAATCAATTTCTCTTTCAATGTATTTTGAACAGATCCTCTTATTCAAACACCACTTTGGACTCATCAATCTCACTGCTGAGACAGCCCGCGCCCCAGCCTCCAGAATCACACTATCTGTGCTAACACAAAGAACTATGCAGCCTAAACCACAAAGCATAAGCACACGTAAGCTGGTATCACCAATGTGCAAACGCTCTCTCACAGCACAATGGCCTTTTGTCTTGTCGCAGCTCTTTTCCACATCAGGCCAGGCTGGCACATGTGGCCTTGGCACAGATGTTAAATCATAGTTTTAACAGTGTGAGGCCTGCCCTTCAGGTAGCCCCTTTCTCCTCTCCTTTTTATCAACATCACAGCTTAACTGCTCAGTCAAACTTCAGGTCACATGGGTCGCTGCCATTGTCTTTCTACTTCGCATTTTCTACACCGCTCAGGTGTGCCCTCCGCACCCGGCTGTTGCCTGTTCTAAAGATTTTGAAGTTCCCTTTAGCCACTACTTCTATCCATCCAGTCAAACTGCAAGGATTCTTGGATACTTATAAAAATGGATAGAAATGTGCACAACAGAAACTTGTCACAAAATAAGGACCAAAGTGTAGGTCTGTAGGATTATGTTGAGGAATGGATTACAAACCATGAGATCTGGAATCTTTAACAGGGCAAGATCTGTTTTTGGTTTTGCACAGAAAACCAGTCTCAGTGACACAGTCACATGAGACTTCCTCAACCCCATGGCAGAACACATGCCATGTCTTCATTTGTAAGCATCAACCGTTACGGATGATCCCTGCAATGAATGCTACCATTGACTAGAAAACCAGCTATTATAGCTTTACGGTATCACACAGGAGAGAGGTCAAAAACAATGACAGGTCCAGCTTAAGATCATAATCAATGATACGACCACTGCTTCCAAACTCAACTTTCTTTTTACCCTGCTAAAAACAACAACAAAAAATCCAACCATGAACACATTCAATGGATCCTTGCATTTGCAGTATTAGGTTATTTTCAAGGGTTTACAGTTTTCCTTTCAAAACAGTACACTCTGTCCAGGGGACAGAGCTTTCAGCAGGACCAACACAGGACTATTTTATCTGTTCCCAAAGAGACAAAGTGAAAAACAGCCTTCGTAAATTTTCATTTACAATGTAAGATTCATTTATACAGTCTTAATTCTTCACTGAAATATGATATACACAGAAATTAATATACTAACAAAATATATTAAGATACTTTATCTTTCTCTTGGGGAACGGATACCTCATATAACACATGCTAACCTGCTTGTCTGTTCTCAGTTGCAAATGCCCAAGATGTCTGTCCCAGTCTGGTGATGAAGTCAGTTGATCAACTTGGCTATCGTAAACACAGTGTAGAATACAGAACAAAGCCAGGCTGTTGTATTAAAAAATGTGAAACAAAAAATACAGACTACAGGTTTTGTGGGAAGAAAAGGTACAAGGGAGAAAATTCATGTTAAAAAAAAAATAAATATATTTAATTCACAGAACATCAGGTGCATTCTAATAAGCCCTTCTGTAGACATATTTATTATAATAACTACTGATGTTTTACGTAAAGCACTTTTTGATTCAGGACTATTTCAGGTCTACTAAATGAGCCATTTTCTAGCCTGTTTCATGACTGATTTCTTTTAAGTGAGAATGGGAATAGCACTCTGATTCCAAAACCAATTGTCTACACAGAGTTCAATTCAAAGTGATAATTCTGAAATAATTTCAGACTAGAACCAGGTTTTAAGAAAAGGCCTTACAATCTTCACATAAAAATGACTATCAATATATTAAGTTTCAACAAAACCTTATTCTCTCAGTTGTTCCTATCTTTTTTTTTTTTTACAGACCATATGCTTATTTTCTAAATTTATTTCAATATTCATATACTATCCTTATAATTATACAGGAAGAGAGCAGGCTTACGTTGGTTTTGCAGAACACTGAGAAGGAAAATGCTGATATATTTTAATTTTTTTAAAAACTCTCACATCCTGTAGGTCATTTCATGATCCTAAGAGTAAAGGTTTCCTTTAGATTCTCTTTACAAGATAAATGGACTTTGGATGATAGATATTTTTGGATTTTTAATTAATATTAGTTAATATACAATATTGAAATAAAGGTTACTGTAAATAGTCTTCTCACAAAGTCTAGTATTTCCCAACATCTTTTATTTGGAATTGGAAAAGCTGAGTCACAGACAGAGCAGGCTGACATTGCCATAATGCTTCTTCCATTATTCTTCCTCCCTGCCTCAGTATACCAACAGAGCTCAGAAAATTTTAAAAATTAGCTAAGTAACAATATTTTCAAAATATACAATGGATAACTGCAGAAGCAGGAACAAAATAGAACTAATCAGGGCAAAGGGGTTTGGATTTTTATATGTCAGTGTTTTTTGCTATGACAATGATTCTAGCAACATTTCTAGCAAACAGTATGTATCAACAAAATTTCTTTTGCTGAAAAGATTAAAAGCCTTCTATGAATCAGGTAAAATATACCGCCAAATCATTTATTTTTGCTTCTAGTTGACCAGCTCTGTCTAGACACTGTGCCAGCACAGCCATTGAAAAAGCAACTACATAGTCATGAGACTAGTATTTATTCTTCTCATCTCACTATCCACAAGACTGAATACTTCTAAAAGATAGATACAGAGTTCCTGACCTTGACGTTTTGTAATGAAGATGCAAAATTAAGAACGTTCCAGTCTTAGCCTCTGAAAAACACCAAAGCTAGCAGAGGCAGTCATATGCTGTTTTATTCTAATTATATATTTTACTTCTGCTAGGATCTCATACTGAAAATTTAATTACCATTTCCTTCATTTCTAGCAGTAATTGTACTCCTCCTGCTGGACAAACAGAGGCAATAACCACAGTCTATCTGACTGTTTCAATTACAAGAGCCGAGAATACTATGAAGTGATTTTTTGCTAGAAGCTGAAATATTGTATCTCTATTGAAATGGCTTAACCCTTTAAAAATAAAAACACATTTTAATTCACAAGGAAATATTAGCATGCATACAGTTATCATATTTTCATAATGCATTAATCAGTACTGTGATAAAATTATTATTTCACAACACCATTGAAAGCAATTTTAATTCTACAGCTTTTGTGTTATGCACTATTTTATATCCAAAGAATAAAAATTAAGATGAAGGCACACTGCCAAAAAATTCACAAGTATGTTTAATGAGCAGGAATAAGATAATTCCAGATGGCTGTTCAGAAAATATTATCTAGTTTTTTTGCATCTGTGCTAAACCACTAGCCCCTGTTAATTCAGAAAATGTAAGCTCTTGGTTACAGCCAAAATTTCAACAAAGAATAGCACTTCCGTGAAAGTTAGAAGGTACTGCAGTCTCTGGAATGCCCTGGTACTTCAGCCTTAATTGATACACAAAGATTAAAAAAAAATAATCTTCCAGGATGCTTGCCTAAAAACCTGACTAATAGTAAGCAAATCTCACTGGACCTGTTCATTTGACATCAGAATTACGTAATTTGTACAAATTATTCTGTGGCACAAAGTTACATGGCATCGTATCCTTTGCAACACTTTAAAAAATCAGCTTAATGGGGCTCTGATGCCATCTTCCATGCAGACATACTGACTAGACACCTAAACAAATTATCCTTAATTTTCTGTATTTGTGTGTGCCCCCTGTTTTACAGCTGAAAAACTGAGAAAGTTAAATACTATTCGTTATAATACTAGATTTAACAAAGGTCTGAACACACCAGACCTGCTGCCTCTACTGTTTCTCATACAGTGTAAACATATTTATCTCTCTGGGGCACAGAATGTTATATACTATAACACAGATCCAGTTTTTCAAAAGGAAGAGTGTCATTTGAAGTGTCCACATATGCAAATTAATAAAGCCAAAAACCACACAGCTAAAGTAAAACAAAACTAAAGAGAATAAATAGTTTTTTCCCCAACTCTGTAAATTTAGGCAGCCAAACATAGGAAGCTGATCCACTCCTCAGGCAAATGCATTAAACTGGGTTAAAATAATTATTGCATATGTATCCTGCCTCCTAACCTGTCACATCTTCTAAGGTGTAGATATTAAAAGTAGGTCTTACTCCAAAACACTTGAAATTAATCCAGTTAAACCATCAACAAAGTTTTATATGTAATAATTTTTTAAACTGTTGTTATTATTAATAAATATTTATTATTACCTCTTTAGAGGTTGTAAACTGGTAAATATGATTTTTCTTTTCTTTTCTTGCACAGGCCATATCCAAGCAAACCATCTGGTTCCCTTTCATCCTGCTCTTAAAAAGCAAGGCTAACAAACAAAATGTGGGTTCATTATCTAAAGTAAGTTAGTCAGAGCATTCAAGGGACTCCCATAATGAAAAGGAAATATTCTGCCATGAAATTACAATGTTAGAGAAGCACCGCCAATTTCACACAAAGATTTTATCTTTGGAAATTAACACTCCTAGAAGCATTGCAATACCAATCCAGTATACAGATCAGTATCACTGAGAAGACTTTGCCCTTGAAACATGCAAACCTGTACATAGGAAGCCTTCAGAACACAGAAAGTGTAAGATTACTCTGTTGAGAAAGGTAGCAGGTTAACTTTGTTTATAAATTAAAAAGAAGTTTACAAAGATACTGAAACTAGAACCAAAGGCATTCACCTTTAGTTACCTTTCAAAAACACTAACATTCCAAAAACCCAAAATGTAGTATTTACTTAGAAGTCAGATTTCTCCACTACTACAGAAAGACTGCAATACAATATCTCTTAGCTTGAATCCAGCTAAAACAAATGAAAATAGCTCCCTCAAATCTCACAATGTCTGTAAAACAGTGAATATGAAAAGCTGATCTGCAACAAACTGGAAACAGTGTGAAAAATCCGAGTTCTCCAGTTTACATGGCAGTGTCTACAGTAAGATGCTCCAAGCAGACAGCAAATTCTACTCTTTTCCATATTTCTAGAGTCCCTTAACCCATTTAAATGGAAAAATTCATATAGATGAAAAAACAAAAAAAATGAAATTCCTTTAGAATAGAAGTTATTTTAACAGAGATTTGCAAAAATCCTCAACTTTGGTACATTCCATATAACAAAAGATTTGTATTTATCAACTTGAAGAGAACACTTTTATCAGTACTAGATGATCCAAGGAGTACAGCCTTCCTACATTTTCAGCTTTCCTTTGACATATCATCTTCACATACGCTTTCTTTGGAACATCACACCCACTACAGACTGGTACGTGAGGAAATACAAAGCTTGGACAGCTATGCCCCATTCTTTTCCAGAAGTAGAATTCTTCAGGAAATGTAATATTCTTATAGCATTTAAGATACAAAATAATATAACGAACTTAAGCTGTTCCACAAAATGGAAAATGGGACTTGCCTTACCCATAACCAAAGGCCAGTCTCCAGCAGCCTTGAAAGACGGGCGTGACGTCACCAGCAGAGATTACGCTGGGGCGTCACATCAATATGGAATAAAAAAATACGCAGCACTTCAGTACTTGGAAAAAAATCTCAACAAAATTTAGAGTACACTACAAATTTCTGTGATGGTCTAAGTTTCTTCACTTAGGACATCTGGAACGTTACCTAATTTTGAATATGCTTTAAACTTCTTTTCTAGGTTTTTCTCTAAAGTGCACTTGTCTAGTACAAATACAAGGTCTGTTTCAGATTTTGTGTGTAAGTTTTTATGTTTCTTTATGAGCAAGACCTCGTAACGTTCTCTTCAAAAGAAAGAGTATCACCTTTGCTGTTCTTGCACTTTCAAGCATTCAGCAACTTTCAAACAAACCTCTTGAATATTCTGATCATTGCAGATAATAAACGAGCACCAGACACAGAGACTTTACAACTTCTATTCCACAACTGAAGAAATTCCAATTTTATTCCAGTAAGAAATTCCAAATAAATTTTTTACTCTATTCCAATCCGTAAGTCCAGTTTCTCTGTTTGTATGTTCAACTGCGTTTTGCTGATGACAAGTGTTGAAATACAATAATGGCATATAGTTCAAGTAAAACAAACTAAACAAAATTCTCTCCCTTAACCCATATGACCACTTCAAAGAAACACACATTATTGCTTCAAAACCAACGTACATTTTTCTCCTTTCAGAATGATCACATGTTTTTTCTCCTTTTTCTAGTGATACCAGCATTTTTAAATAGGGACTTAGGATAGATACATACTCAGCGTAAGTTCACACTGCAGAAAGTAAAAAAAAACCCTGACTACACCTAGTTACCTTGCTTCTTCCCAGCATTCAGTAATCACCTCTAAAGGAGCCTAACTGGTTCTCTCCTCCTTTTCTAGATTTCTAAGAAAACTAATGTTGTGTTTCTAAACCACAGAAATCATATACCCTTTTAGAATGGTATTTTGCCACTTACCGTAAATCAGTTTGCTCACTTGGTAACATACATCTAGTTGAACTCTCTTCACTGTCAACAGTTAAGCCAGCAGAAACACAGAGTAGATACCAAAATAAATTACACTGCAGTACTAGCTATTTATTCACTTCATAGAGAAAACAGATTCTTACCCAGTTTTCTTTTTTCAGAGGCGAAAAGTAGTAGTAATGGCAGAAATCAAGTATCAGCGTATAGGAACTAAGGATCTGAGTGTAGAAACACAGCTGCAAAAACAGCCAATGATTGTCTTCACCGACACAATTATTAATCCTGCAGAGAAACAAAGTGTGTGTGTATATATATATATATATATATATATATATATAAAGACAGAAATCTAAACATTTTAACACTGCAGTTATGATATTGTGAATAAGAGAAGCTATGCTTATTTATGGAGCAAATTAAGAACCACTGACTAATCACTCCATCTTCAATCAAAAGTGATGGTCTCTATGTCAGAGATGGCATTACTGTGAAGAGTGGTTTCCTTACGCTGCCACTTGAGCGTAGGTTGCATTACTGAGATCACTGCTTAGAACAGGAGACATATTTCTCCATATCTTCATATAGCAATGATACTCCTACAATTTTAAAAATAACTGTTATTTGAGTATTACTTAAAATGTCTGCAAAATTTCACGGCAATACGTATTTATATTCTGCTACTCAACACATTGGACTGGTTATGAACTATGTAGAGTCCAAAAACTGGAAATGCAATTGTATGGTTTGAAATAAATGGGATCACACGGTACCACAATGACAAATAAGCATGACTTAGGAAGGAACTTAAGACACAGAAGACAGAACAGGCATCTCTATTCAGAAACTCCTTCTGCATACTACAACATAAAGAAGTAAAGGAATCACAAGGACTCTAGAAATACTAAGTACAAGATTCAAAACCTTTGAACTCTAGGTCTAGTCTGCTTCACAGAAGCTACATGGATGCAAAAAATGTGGTCAGGGTGCAATTTCATACAAGCATTGGCACAGACATCAGTACCAAGCCAAGCCATAATGACAAAAGCACTATACTGGCACTATCTTCTGAAGTAGCGATTGGCAAAAAGGGTAGTTTGAAAAATGGTTAAATCAACACAGGATTCTGACATCAGTTCTGTCCTCTGCAGTTCATCGTTATCTTGCTAGAAATGATACCTCAGAACTACTGACAGAAATGTTTACTTTCATTTTAAGCTACAATCAATCAGTTTGAATAGAGAATTTTAGCCAGATTAACTCATTTTAACTGAAACTAGTTAAAGAACACTAAAACAAGCAATTTCACTACAAAATCAGAGAAGCTATGACAAGTGGAGCATGGTATGACAGAGTAACATTTTCTATTCAGCACAGCCATTTGGCAAACTAAAAACCAAGAACTGTCTGAAACCATGATCCATTTTTATTATTGTAAAAAAAATGCTGTTATGCTGAAATTGTAATCTTTTATTTCAATCCAATAAACATAAATAACATTTAATTTCCTACAAAAAATATTTTTTCCAGCATCAATAACTAAATTGCAACAAATCAAATCTGCAATGTACAAATTAATTATGTTAAGAACAGTTCAGGAGTAAAAATTCTGATTCTTTAAAACAAAGTAGGTGACTCTTCCAGAACTATATGGCATGTAAAAATTTGACAATGATAAAATGTTACACTGCAACAGTTCTTACTGCCATTTTTACTTGTAGACATGATAAAGTCTCAAAGCTGTTCTTTCCCTGCTCTAAACACCAAATGATTAAGCACTACTGGGAAAGAAATAGGACAAATGGGCAACAGTCAAGCCCTTTGAAACGGTTCACTAAAACACAGCAGACTGTTAGAACAAATGTCCTGGTCTTACCATGGACAGTGGTGATCCATCCTCCTCACACAATGTCCACAACGACTGCAATGGTGTGAACGCTTTGGTCTCATCATATTACATTTGTTACATAATTCCCAATATTCTCGTTCTAGGTGAAAATATAAAGACACCTTAGACAGATTTGAAGTTAGTGCAGCCTGCTCATGATAAATCTATATGCTAGTGATTCAAAGAAAAAAAATTCTATGATCTGAGAAGGGTGAACAGCAAATAAAAATCTTTTTTCCCCACTGTCACCTTAATTAAATGGAGGTTATTACTGCCACTCTGTGCCAGCTTTCTTCTCCAAAATCCTGCTGTCTCTTACATATTTCTAGGGAGTAATTATTACAGCACAAAAG
Source organism: Falco punctatus (assembly GCF_963210335.1). Taxonomy (NCBI): domain Eukaryota; kingdom Metazoa; phylum Chordata; class Aves; order Falconiformes; family Falconidae; genus Falco; species Falco punctatus. Next base: position 34,969,157 of record NC_137586.1, read on the forward strand.
CTGTCACACAAACAAGGAAGACTGTAATTCAATTATTTTCTTACACATCCACTGTGAAAAAGAATCTATCCGATAGAATCATCAAACAATTCCAAAATCTCCTGAGGAAATACTGGGACTCAAATTTGTCAAAGATAGCTCACTAAAATAAAATACGCAATGAAGACTTCAAGAGCATCTTCCGTTTCAAAGCATTTTAAGACACACATCTCACAAAATGCAATTTTACACATAAGGCAACCAAACAACAGATAAGAGGACAGGCTTGTATTTAAAATTAACACACTACGTTTGGATGCCTAATGTGAGACTCTTTAAGCTGATCTTGAGAAACAGAATACTTGAAACTACTAGGAGCTACTATCGCTCAGCTTAACTATTATTTATCTCAAATGGCACCACCCAAATTAGAGGAAGCCTTTAAAAATGAGAATTCAAATTATATATTCAGAAAGTTCACAGATTCATAGAATCATTTAGGTTGGAAATAACCTTTAAGATCACTGAATACAACCATAAACCTAACACTGCCAAATCCCACTAAACTATGTCCCTAAGCATGACATTTACAGATCTTTTAAATACCTCCAGTGATGGTCACTCAACCACTTCCCTGGACAGCCTGTTCCAGCGCTTGTCAACCCTTTCAGTGAAGAAATTTTTCCTAACATCCAATCTAAGCCTCCCCTGGAGCAACTTGAAGTTGTTTCCTCTCATCCTATGGCTTGTTACTTGGGAGGAGACCAACACCCGCTTCACTACAATCTCCATTCAGGTAGGTGTAGAGAAAAATATTCAACATGGCATCTTCACATGGGAAATAAAGCACACCAACACTGTAATACTTCCATTCACAAAAGCATTTATTTTCTTTCTTTAATTAAAATCAGTATATCACTGACAATCTTAAATAATTTGACTGGTTATTTCTACCTAAATAGAACTTCTTCGCTTCACAGAAATTTCTTAAATCCCAGGGCAGGGGGTGGCGGGTGGGGGGGTGGAGGGGGTGGGGAGGGGGGGAAGCTTCTTTTTTACAGCAGGTCATTCTGGAATTTCATATGGTAAACTATGTAAAGAAAATAAAGTCAAATTTAGCACTTCTGAGCCACCTGCAGGCAGCTCTAATCTTGTCTTTTTTGCTGCAAAATAACATTTGGACACTGGAAGTAAAGAAGCCCAATATCTGAGATCATTAAACTAGCAACCATGCCAGATGGAAACTGATTTACAATCTGTTCCCATAAATTCAATGTCACAAAGGTGTCACTCCCTAACAGGGAAGCTATCAGCAGAGTTCAGGAACATTCCAACCTCATTTTTTAATACAACTTATACCATGCAAAAGTGTATCTTCCTGTCAATCTTGAGAGTACCAGAGAACTGAAGTGCTACTTTAGAAAGTACAAACCCCCTGATATAGCACATAGCAAATCATAACGTCAATGTCACAGTTGAGCCCAAGTGCTCCACCTTCAGAACTATCTACAAAGAATCATTGCCATATGGAATGCATGGAGCAAGAAGAGTCTGGAGAGCTATTCAAAGGGATCCCCTAAAAGAGAAAGAAGCATTTGTGCACAATGGGAATTTGTACTCATCCTGGTATTTTGCAGGTAAATGAACATTCAGTCATAAATGTTAATTATCTGTAACTGCACTGAATGTCTTCATTCTCCAGCTCAGGTTCCAGAATTCATGCTGTTCTTCCTACAGCAAAAACATTGACTGGTGAACCCAAGTCTGAGCCACCTTGCATTTTACTGGATCAAAGGATCAGTTACCAGGAGCAGAAAACACAGACATGAGATTTTCTGTGATCGGTGTTTCACATCTGAATCCCAGGGAGATACATCCCTTTACACAATCTGCTGCCTAGTCTGTGTGCATTGTAACATCAGCACTGAGGCTAAACAGATCACGTTTCCAAACACATCATCCTAGATTCTCATTAACATCAGGAAGAGAGAGCAAAATGTTAATCCTGGCACCCACCACATTGCAAAACAAAACTGAAATATGCACTCCTCACTGCATTTGATACATTTTCTACATTCAAAAAATATTTTCTGTTCATGTGACAAAGCTCATGCTGCTTAACAGCCCTATGCCATTCTAAACTGCTATGCAAAAGCAATATACATTGGACAAGCACCTTTGATGCATAGCATCAAACAGTTAATTTAAAATATTCGCCTCTTCTGTGGAGAATTATTAAGGTTTCAAATTCCCTCCAATTTCTGGAGCATCACATACTATACATGAATTGTGGGATAAATTCACAAGGACAGAAGGGAATTCTCACAGTAAGTTGCTATTCTATAGCAATGCAACGTAACTAGTGTCACGTTTCTTTGTTAATAGCCCATATAAACATAAGTCACTGAAAAAAAAACCCTGTAAAAAATGCACAGGTAAAAACCAGCGTAAGAATACCTTCTACTACCACTTTCAATATTTCACAAATCTACAAAAGCTGTAGAATTATAACCATCTCTAAACATCTGTAATTAAATATTATCAAGTTATAAGTATATGCAGTATGTTTGAAAGCCTAGAATGCAAAAAAAATTCTTCCCATTGAAAGATTTCCTAGAAGTTCCCACAAATTAAACTTCTGATGGAATACCAGTTTTGAAAAAGAAGTTTTGAGCCTACACAAGGGAAAGTGCTAGAAATGAAGACATTAAGAACAGTGGCAAGCCAATTTTAATTTCATTAACAATATAGGCTTCAGCAGAGATAGCTCATGGTTTCCATCAAATCTCACAAAATCAAATTGATTCCTAATTATTTTGAGGACATTAAAAAAACTTTCATTTGATTATATAGAAACAACTTAATGTACCTGTAATTGGTATCTTTGGGTTTTCAGGTAGCTTTCCTGGATCAGCTATTGAGGCTCTCAGTAATGAAGCTATACAAAACAACGAGCAGAAGTAATAACCTGAAAAAGTAAATAAGCATTTGTTAGTCTTTTTCAGGTGTACAAAAATATCTACTACACCCTGCATCACAAATATAGATGCTCCAGCACCGAGTTGGAAATTACTCTGCATTCTCATTCAATTGCAAATATATTTTTGGTAGTACACAGTCTACAATATTAAGTCTTCCCCAGTCCTAGAAAGTGAGAGGAAAAGGTAGCTGTGAACACTGTTCAGATAGCACCAGCAGGACCACCACTATGACCTGACTACTCTGTATAAAAAGCTCCTCCAAATGTCTTATCAAATAAGCATCAGCCATTCTACACCTCAAAGCCTCTACATGAAAGGACATTCCCAATAGTCCACCTTCACTTTAAAGTTGGTTTCAATTATAATTAAAGCCTTTTCCCCAGCAAAACCTATCAGCGTAACTCAGCTGACCACCCATCAAGGGTTGTATGACAAAACTAACAAAACTCAGTTTGTCAACCATTATTACTCCTACCCCAAGCACCAAGAGTTGTCAGCCTGAAATTCTGTCAAGTTCTAGCTACAGGATCTGAAAACCAGATGTTTTTCCCCAGTTCCCACACAAACAAGTTTTACCATTACACCTCTGAAAATAAAGTGTCTCAACTTCTCAGAACTCAAAAATGTAGGATGCATCCCAGTACTCTCACCCTTTAACCTGCACCTTACTCTTTATTTTCTGATCTGTTTCATATATGTTAGCTACAGCCCAAAGATACTGTTTTTACTAGTAAAAATTCACTAATTTAAATTGACTTACACAGAATTGCCACAACTGAGATATGTCCCTCTTCATAGTGAGGAAAAAGGATGACTTTTGGAATGAAGATCGTATTGTACAGCCAGACAAAGATAATCAGGCCCATACAGCACCAACCCTGAGGGTCAACCACAAAGTGAACTCGTCGTCCCATTGAATACAAACAGGTGATAAACTGTCAACCCAGGAATAAAAAATTATCCTAGAGGTAAATAATAAAAAAAAAAAAAAGAAAAAAATAGTTAACCAGTATCATGCAACTTGCAGGGTCCCACATACATTTAAATAGGAAAACTCCAAACTGTCAGCTATTGATTAAAGGAATTAAATGAAAACTTAGACATTTCACATGTTCAAGTACCAGGAAGAGAAGTATTTTATAATTTCATTAATGAGTTATATATCACTAAGAAGTAATATTTATCATCAAGATGCAAGTAAAATAAGCACCTGGAAACACTATTAAGTAATTGGTAAAGCAAGCAACCGGCAGCCAGCCAGCAGCAGCCAAGAATATAAACATTAAAGAAGTCTCCCATCAAAATAAAAAGGTAGCAAATCAAAGAAGGAATACAAGTAATGATTTACATTACACAAGGACGCATCCCACCAAACTGTCAGTCTCCTAATCACATTTTAAGTTTATTTTTTTAAAAGCTTGTATGCTAAAATAGCCACAAGCTTCCCTAGGAATTTGTCATTTTTCCCTGCTTAAAAAACTCCTTCATGGCAGTTACAGCAAACCAATAGAGAAAGAAACCACCGACCCTAACGTCTATCATGTAGATCATTAACAGTTATCATACAATACTAAGTTTTCTCACTATTAATCACACTTAAAAAATCATTTCCATTCTGATAGATTTAGTGTACTGGGTTCTTTTTTTGTTTTAGACTGAAGAAACCCCACCTAGTTCTACAGTATGAATTTCTGAGTTTCATAAACTGATCTTCATAAAAAATGCAGCACCAACTTGTAAGCACTATTCAGCAGAATCTTCAAAGGAAATTTACTACTGTTAATTTTTTTGCTAGGCTGTCTTCATATACATATTTTAATATCTGAACACAAACATAAACCCCAAGCTACTCTCCTACCCATTAGTCTGCCTTATTTCTGGGCTTCAAGGAACTTGCCCATTTCAGATGGATTTCCTTCCATTCCTTTCAGCTTCTACTTGCTGCATTGAAATTCCATCATATTTATCAGTCAGATAACCCTGTTTCCAGGGGTTCTGCTTGTTTCATGTTTGTCTATCTTCACTTGCATTCACAATTTCTCTGCTTAATATTATCCACAGATTTCAATAATGTCCTGTTTTCTTTTTCTAGATCTCTGATCAAAATCAGACCCAAATAAGCGATCTGACATTTTCCCACACTTCCTCTATGCACTACTTATGATAACCCTTTGTTTGCTGTCTTCTAGTGAAACACTGTTCCCATTCAAGTATAGCAGAGGATTAAGTGCTTATTTTTATGCTAAAAATGCACCAAGTTTGCCAATACTTGTTTCAGAAACCTATGTTGCACACTGAACAAAGATACTGTGCCCTTAAAACTGTTTTTAAGTAAATGATAATCATAAAAACTATTCGGGGCTGTATTTACTATTTCTTTTTAGTTTTACTATATGTAGCATGCATGCACCATTGTCTTGTTGTATCCCTGGTATTAATACACTACACATGCATGTAACGTGTAGACATATAAATGATGTAGTATTATACTCATGAATCTGCCAGTTGTTAACGTCCCTCTGTTGTAAGTTAGCTCTGGCAACCAGCAGGTTGAGAACTAAAACCCATTTTATATCCTTCTAAGCATGCACTGATGGAGGATCTGTCGCATCAAGCAGAGAAGGTGCAGGAGGACACGAGCAGACTGTACCATATCAGGGATGCTGAAAAGGAGATGGACCAGATCCCCTTCAAGACCCTGCGTGGCTACAGGAAGCCCCACTGCACCCAGCAGAACCAGCAGAAGCAAGCAGAGCCTTAGCTTGTCAGGCTGGGCGTGGAGATGCTGAGTCTGGAGAAGTCTGGGAGCTTGTGAGCTTCAGCACCAGGAGGACAGTTCCCGCTCCACTTGCAGCGCTGATCTACAGAGTGGGTTCTGAGCCCTGGCAGCAGGCAAAGACAGGGAGCTCTGTCCAGTGAACCCTCCGAGCTGGCTGTGCCTCTGTCCTGCAGCAGTGCAAGCAAGATGAGGCATGGGAACAGTGGTGGGAAACTCCCTGCAGTAACGTCAGAGGCACCTCTGCCAGCCCAACCTGTCACCTGGCAAGGCCTGCTGCTCGCCAGGGCTTGGGTCCTGCGTACCATGAATAGGCTATTACTGAGGCTGGTAGTCTGGCCCTCAGACTATTACACTCAGCTGCTCTTCCATATGGGCACCACGGATATGACCATGGGAGACCAGGAGCATATCAAGCATGACTACATGGCTTGGGGTATGAGGGCCAGGGCCAGGGGACTGTGTGGTATCTCCTTCATCCTGCTAGTGAAGGGGGTGGACTCAAGGAGGAGGAGATAGATCACACAGACCAGCAAGTGGTTGTGCAGCTTGTTTCAGAAGTTGGGACTCAGCTTTTACATCCATAGGACCTTCTCTAAGGATCAAGAACTGCAGTGGAGGGGGACAGGATCCACCTGACACTATGTGGAGTAAAAGCATCTTTGCTAACAGGCTGGTCAGTCTGCTAAGGGAAGGCTTAGACTAGGAACAATGCAAGACGTGGTGACCTACGATTAAGTGAGGAAATGGAGGTCAGGGTTTGCAAGCAAAGGATGCAGAATGACATAGACAACAGAGACCTTATAATCAACAGAACAGAGGTGAAGTGGGGCCACACCAAGCGTATGCACACACTCGACACAAAACTACCACTTGGATGTACTGGGGTGGGGTTATGAAAGCTGAAGTCCACCTGGAGTTGAATCTGGTGAAGGTCTAAAGGGAAGTCTTGTACAGGTACATGAGCAGCGTAAGGAAGGCTAGGGGAAGTGTGGGTCTGCTGCTGAATGGGGCGGGGTACCTGGTGAAAGGATACAAAAAGGTCAAAGCGCCTTCTTTACCTTGTTCTTTCTGGGTAAGACCTGCTTTCCGGAGTCCCAGGCCTCTGAGACCAGTGGAACAATCTGGAGCAAGAAAGACTTACTCTGAGTGAGGGAGAATCAGATTTAAAAACCTTTGAACAAACTGGACATAACAGTTCCATGGGACCTGATGAAATGCCACCATGAATGCTGAGGGAGCTGGCCCTGTCATCATGAGGCCATCTTCATCAGTTTTAAGTTGATAGGTGAGGTTCCAGAGGACTCAAGAAAGCGTCATGTTTTCAAGGGCAAGAAGGAGGATCGAGGCAACTCCAGGCCTGTCAGCCTCACCCTGACTCCTGGGAAAGTGGAACAAATAATCTTGGAAACTGTTTCCAAACACATCAGAGACAAGAAGATTGGGAGTAGTAAGCACGGACTTACAAAGGAGAAATCACACAGAAACACAGAGGCCACAAAACCCAAGGCAGCTAAGAACACTGCTGACTGCTGAGGAAGCCATCTGTTTTCCGTCTTGTCAAAGCAGCAGAGATTCCATAACTTCACAGCACTTCCTCAGAAGGGAAAATAACAGCTCAACAAACAAAACAGAGATATGTTAAGTACTGAAATACTTGTTTCCAAGTGACCTACTAAATATAGTGTGTGAGCAAGAAGCAGCAAGAGAGATTCTGGAGAAAACTGTAAGAATGCCTATAATGGAAATATATCCCAAATTTTTATAACTCAGTGGCTAACTTTTGCCTGCGTGACATTATCCACTTTTATAATTAAAAACCCAAACCAAACAAAAACCAAACACACTCTCCAAACCCATACCTCTGATGGCAAGTTCCACAATTAAGTTGGAACTATGCAAAAAAAGGCTCCATTCTCAAGAAAGGGAGATTCTTCATCATCTTCTTCTGTATCTTTCCTGAAAGAGACCAAATAGAGTGTGATACTCAAACAATCGTGATCATTGGTTTGAAAGGCAGCACATAATAATTACATTCTATTCTGTTCTTCATACCTCACCTCACTGATCAGAGCTTCCTCTCAAGCTATTCAGAGATATCCAGATCCTTTGCCTCCTATGTCTGAACTGACATGCTGATTCTAACTAGCATTCCTCAAATTTCAGTTCTAGGCCACTTCATAATTTTAATATAGATTTAAAAGGATGGGAGTGTTCAGTGAAAGATGTGTATCAAACTACACTACTGGCAGTGTATTTCAGTTACTTTAAACTGTGATACACTTGCTTCCTGCATGCCTATTCCAATGATAAATTAAGTTTTATATGTTTCATTATACTTTTGTTAGCAATACTGCACAAACAATGTTAATAGATTGCCTCCCTCCAGCAAAGTGAACTTTTCCCCCTCTCCCTCTTATGTACCGTATATAAATATGTAAAGGCAGAGGCGATAAAGAAAACCTAACGTGCACATTCTAATGATTAGGTAAAGTACTAGATTCCAATTTAACTCACAGACAAGGTGAATTTATAGTCTTCTTTTTTTAAACATACTTTAAAAAATCCTGTGTTTACTCTTTCAAATACAATGTCAAAAGAAAGGTAGACTGAACTCAAACAATCCTATTCTTTAGGGTGCATCATTTCTGGTAACTACAATATGTAGAGGAAAAGTCTATGAGCAGGTTTACAACAAACCAGTTGAAAAGAAACAATTAAGTGACTTATATCCGTACACATTCAGCATTCATACACATAACGCCTAAAAGTTTTCCAACAAAATAATTCAGGATAAAATACACAACATTAATGTTAAAGGTTTTGTGGTCTTCTTCCCTCTTACCCTAATTTATAGCCATTTTTTCTAAATAAATGTCTCAAACACAAAGCATCTGAAAGCAAAGAGTAGCTGTGGCTCTGAAACGCTTCAGATTTACTAAAACATGACTCTTTCCTACCTGATCAAGAATAGCTCTTGCCTTTCCAAAAAACCACTTATACTACAGGATGCCTGGACAGCATTTTTTGCCAAGTCTTTTCTTTCTGCCCAATTCAATTAACAGTGTTATATATGTCAGTATTTGTTCCCTAAGTCACCTCAAATATGACTTCTGATGTGACATCCACTGAATAATGAGGCCACAGAATGAGTCAGTCAGGCAGAAAATCACTTCTGAGAAATGAGAAAGCTTTGCACTAACCAGAAATGTTAACATGAAATAATAGATTGTTTAAATAGGCTTATTTGAATGCAGACCTCAAAAAAGTATACAATTCTGCATCAAGACCATCCCAAAATATACTTAGAAAAATCCATTTCCTAAATAATTCCAACACAAGCGCTACACCATTTATCAGCCTAAGAAGCACAACAACTAGCTCTGATGACATCCTGCTCCTTGCACTTTTATGGCTGTTTCATGGAGACATAACTAGAAACCAAGATCCTACATGTTCTGCCTGACTTTAGCCCTGGACTTCTACTTCAGCAAGAAAGTAATAGTTGTGAAATCTGCCAGAATTTTTTTCTGACTGCCAGAATTTTTTTCACAAATGCTTAAACAAGTCCAGAATGACAATAATTCGTAGTATTGTTCACTGTGAAACACCCATTTTAGGATCCCACGCAAACTGAACCATACTGTGCTCTATAAAAACCACTTCTAGAGTGAGAAAAACACCACCTCCTAGAAAGGCTGTATTCTAACCAATTCAGACAGAAAAAGGAACAGAGAGTAGAAACATGAGAAATACAGTTGGTATAATATTTGCAATAGCCAAGGCAAGGCCGTAACAATCAACAGCCTCCATCATTTGTTTATCTGTGGTTTTAGGTCTGTGGCTTCCCTGAAATCTTAAGATTTACTGCCAAAAATTACTGATATAAAACCAAAGAAACACTTCACCAGGAAAAAAAATGACTTGAACCAAACAAATATATCACTTTCAACTACATTTTAAAGAAGTCACTTATGTGATATTCTAGTGTCAGAACAGAATTACCATTACACCTTTGGCAGCTTTTACATTTAACAAAACTAGTATCTCAATAACCAGTTAATGCAAGCAGCAGCATATTTTTGCCGTGACAAAAACCCATGTACCTGTCATTGCACGTATTTATACAATAGACTGTTGTCAGCAGAGACCTTGGCACTACAGTTGCTAGGTGGCAGTTGACAGGTTGCTTAAGGTAGGCAAGACATTCCCACCCAATTCTTTTTTACAGATATAATCTTGCAAGGTGTATCTGTAAACATCGACTGCAGTCATGAAAAGATGCCACACGGGCTTGGACTGGGATGTAGCCTAATATTAACGTATATACACTATAACCTCATCAATTGCACATCCATGAAAACTATCTTCACCTACTGTTGACCAGCCACTTGTAGACAGACAATATGTGTTACTTCAGCATATTATTGTTTGGATCCTCAGTGTGAAGGGAATGAAGACCTGCAATTTCATTGCACTAACTACTGGAGATGGAAAATAAAAGTATGAGAGCCAGCAAGGTTACAAGGCGTTGCACTTCCTCGCACTGTGCTGGGGCCCGCGCAGCCAGCAGAACCCCCACCCCTCTTCCACGACCACCCCAACAGCGGGAAACGCCCCCTGCAGCATTTAGCCAAAAAAAATCTGCACTGTGGAGCTTCATGACAAGGACAACAGTATTCCTTTATTTTGTAGATACGGAGATACTCACGAAGGCTGCTACGGACTTCCCTTCCCCAAATCTCTATACAGAAAACAAACTCCTGAAGTTAAAGTTAACAGGGGTACAGCAGACGTCCGAGACTGCTAACGCAGATTTAACACAGGTTAGGCGGCCGCCCAAGGCCCCCCACGCACCCCAGCAGAAGCCCGCCACCGGCCGGCCTTCCCGAGGCGCCCGGCGCCCCACCGCCGCAGGAGGGGCGGCAGCGGCCCCGCCACCGGCGCGGCACTCCCGGCGCGACCCCCTCGCGGCAGCGACAGGGCGGCTGCCCCCCGCGCCCCCCGCAGGCAGCGCCCCGCCGGCCGCGCAGCCCCTCCCCCCGCCGCCCCCCTCCCCGGGGCGCGAGGCGGAACCAACCGTTGGGCGAGGCCGGGAGGAGAAGGGAGGGGCCGCGGTCACGCGCCCCCCTCTCCCCCGCTCTCCATAGCAACGGCGGGGGCCAGCTCGGCCGCTCGCAGCACGCGCGCCCGCACGCGCCCAACCCCTCCCGCCGCCGCGGCAGCGCCTTCCGCTTCCGCCGTGCGGGACGCGCACGCGCGCCAGGGTCGCGCTGGCGGCGGGGCGGGGCCAGAGCCTGCGGGGCGGGGGGCCCGAGGGCTGGCCCGGCTGCCCCTGGCTCCCGCCGCCCCGCCGCGTTCTCCTTAGGAGCGGGCGGCAGGCCCGGGCCCGGAGCGGGGATGTGTTGCCCCGTACTGAGTCACCCGCAGGGTCTGCGTGGGGTCCGTTGCACCGTGCCGCCTCTGCGCAGGCGGGGGGCGCCACGCTGGAGGAGTTCCTGCCCGGCGGGCGGCTGTCGGGGCCCCGGTGGCCCGACCCGCCTTGAGGCGTGCAGCCGCCTCTGCCGTGCGAGAGGTCGCTGGCGCAAGCCTCGGCTGGGGACCAGGCGAGGTGGGCCCTTCTCTCTCCTTTGTCTCTGCGGTGTCCCTTTGCAATTCCTGACGAAACGCAAACGCTGCAGAAGGGCGCTGCCTCGGTCTCCAGGCTCCTGTTAGGAGAATCTCATTCCCTAACTATCGGACCAATTAGACTTTACAGTATGAAATCGTATCAACCTTATTAGTGTAAAATGGTATTTGCTTTCTTAAGTCTTGATACTTACTTTACCTTGTATACTGCATAATCATGGTTAAGTCAGCATAACTGAAGGGCCCCACGTCACTGCAGGGAGGAGGAGAAGAACCTTTTGTTTCTTGGCATCTTAAAGCCATCCATAAGGAAAGGATACCCTTGCACTACCACGGTAATGCCAGCATCCCAACCTCTCCCAACACCTCTGTGGAAACCCTCCTATTATCTGTCACCATCGATAAGTAATTGTAGAAAGACCAGCACCAGGGACACCTAGATCAAGAAAGAAGCATCAGGTGGATGGTAGCACCATGAAATTATAGTTGCTTTCCAAAATAGCAGTTATGTGTGTGTTAAGTAGCAAGTGGTCAGAACACTTGAAAGACATGAGAACCATGTGTAAAACATCATTTTGTACGCCCCAATTTGAATGGGACACCTCATGCACATGAATAAAGGAATACTGTTGTAACTCTATACTTTGCACCCTAGCCTCTCCTCTTTGTCAGCACGGGCCAGTTGTGACATTTCTGTGACACTCAGGTCCCCTGCTGTGCTATGCCCCTTGCTCACAAAGGGCCCTTGCACTGCCGCAAAAGCCAATCTTTGTTTTTAAAAGATAATTCTGGCAGATAATCTTGTGAGGGATTAACAGTGGCTAAGAGCCACAGACAGCTTGTAACGGACAGCATTTTCAGTGTTCCCAGCTGGGAATCGTGCCTTGAGCACCCATTGCTGATGCACATACATGATCTTTTGGCTACCTAATGGTATCCCCATCTGTCTGAGTGGCATGGTTCCCACTGTAAATTGATGGGCTCTTGCCCTGGAGCATTTTTCCTACATAATGATGGATGAAATGAGTGAAGAGTAATATGGTGATCACCACCAATACAGAAAACTCTTCCTTATTACTGGTAACATTCTTCCTAAAACTTGATCATAATATGATTATTCTAAAAAGAGAATACCCAAAAATTCAGTTCAGACTTTAGGTGAATTTCAAGGTTGGTTGAGACTTTTGGAGCTTGTCCTGATTTATTTTTTGGTATCTACAGTCCTTTGTTATCCAGGGCAATTCTTAACATTTCAAGCTAAAGTTACTTTGACCTGAAAATACATATTCTTAGCAGGAACTGGAGGTTGCCTGGAAGGAGAATGAAGCATATTCCAGGTAAGCCAGAAGACAGCACTTCCTCAAGAACAACCTACATGTGCTGCTAGGAACAGGTAATGCTGAAAATAATAGACATATTAATCAAACTATTAAAAATCATGGGGAAAAGAATCACTGGAAAGGTTGTTGCAATAAAAAACAACCTCTGCCTCTATTCCATGAGAAATTTCACATATGAATTTATGCCTCTATGTAAAAGACCTAATCAGCTGTGAAAACTTTTCACTGATTTGAAGAATAACAACAAATAAACAAATCAAACAAAAAAAAAACCCAAAACACAACCAAGGAGTGGAAAGGAAACCAAGGACCTGGGAAATGAAATTGAAAGATAAACAGAGGGATAGTAGGATCAGTGGAGGTGTCTCATGGAATTAAAAATAATCAGTTAATAATGTCATCTTCTAGTCAAATACCAGGTGTTTGTGTTTCTATAGTAGTACACTGGTAATGGCCAGTCATTAGATCTTGCCAGACAGATTGTATTTTACTCTTTTCTGCTCATGGAAGTTCAGAGTAAACACAGGTTGTGAAACAAGGGCGGTAGTCTATTCTGGCTCAGTCGTCAGCACAGCAGTTCCCATTTGTTAATATTTCTTTTGAGAAGCACAATGCAGGAAGAAAAGCAGGAAATCATATGCTGGACTTCCCAACTGGACTTGCAAAGGCTCAGACTTTAGAAATTGTGCAGCAATTTTGCCAGAGTATCATATCCAGATAGACAATGAGTCTTTGCGATGAACTCCATTCTGAAGGAAAAAAAACCAACAGGTGAACTACTAACTTTGCATAACACAGACCTTACTTAAAGCACGATATGAATTTATTACACAAAGATTATTAAAAGTCTGCAAAATCATAAAAATACCGGCATTCTTTAGTGCTGAATATTGCACAATAGCGTAGAATTCCTCTTGGAGTTTCTGATGTCTCTATTGTGGTGTTGTTGCTGTTTATAAATTACCACAGGAGCCACCAGCTGTCATCATATAAATTTTATTGGCACTCTGTAAATATTAAATCAGCATGCTAAAATCAAGCCACATGCAGTAACAGCTGATGCTCTGTTATGGAGCGCACATGCAAGAGAGAGGTATGCACTGTGACTCCCCTGATTCTTACTGCTTACAAGACCCTTGCTTCATTAGACCGTTTTCAGGATTCATTCTGAGCCCAGTTATGCCCCTTGATTGATGTGCAGAAGGGATGCTGCCCCCAGTTGAGAAACCAACCTTCTCACAGTACTCATCTTCCTGGGTCTGTCTAAATTATGCAGTTACTGCCACTTCTCTTCTGCAGCACCATTGCATTGCTCCTTTCCTTGTAAATTTTGCCAATACACAGGAGACACTTTTTAACTCTAGAATGGGAGGAAAGTCCTTCATGTTATGAAGATCTGTATCATGAAGATGGAAGTCTATGTTAGTGACATACTGTGCTGAAACAAAACTTGTCACCTAGAAGTGTTGTCAGTCATGATGTGACATACTCAGGATGAAACAATAAGATGGTAAAGGAAAATGTCTCTGCTTTCACTCTGACCTAATCACTAGAAGAATCAATGGCAACAATGTTTTCCAGTCTGTCTGCCTCAGTAGCTTAGTAAGGCATGGTGAAATCTACTGATCCCCCAGACCAGGCAAATTACATGGGGACCAAGTGAGACCAGGCAGTAGTCCAATAGGGAGTTGATTTTCATCCAAGGCACTTCAATGGTGTGAGGAGCTCTCCTCAGATAATGTCCAGCTGCAGATGTCCTAGCATTAGCTCTTCTAACACTTCTCTTGCTCCAGGAGTTGCTCTCTCAAGTCCAGGCAGGGCAACAAGACTGTTCAGTGCTTCCATGTCTTGTTGCATGGTGAGGTGAACATGAACCAGCTTCAGCAGAGGGTTGAGCTGAGCCTTGTTCAGAAAGGAGCTTAGGTACATGCCTTCTCTGTTTGAACGCTGACTGCAGGCTACAGCCACCAGCAGAGTATCAGACTAAATGGCTGATAATAGCAGTACCCTACATCAGCAAAACAAAAATGCCTCAAAAAAAGCCTTAGAGAAACATAAGGCTGGCCCTGCCTGATTATTGTTGTTGTTACTAGCTTTTGATCCATATTTTGGGGTTTTTTAGGTTGAAGTTTGCTGGTGCCATAGAGCATGAGGCACTGTAAAAAGGTCAACTCTGTTCTTAGTGTGGACAATTAACATTCTTATAATTGCTCTTGCAGCAGAGCAACTACAGGGTCTTCTCATTCCCATTCTTTCTCATCTGAGCAGTGAGAGTGTGCACAAGTTGTCAGAGAGAGATTTCAGGGGAGCTGAAGTTGGTGGCTTCATAGTGGATATTCAAGGAGTTAGGTTTAGCAAAACAGCAAATGCAAAATATTTATAATTCATCATCAGTGTTCCCAGTTTCCACTGGCAAGCTGCCTGATGAAGGACCTGGAGTAACCTCAACACCTCTTCAAGTGCATCACTCTGCACAGCACATGCTGCCAGATGTCTCCCAGACGTGATGTGATTATGCAGCTGTACAGACTAGCAGGGAGCTTCTGTCTGAGTAGGGAATCTCTTCATCTTGCTACTGCAAGAAGGAGCTAGTGCGTTTAGGAGAAAGTAGCACAAGAGATTTCACCACCTGTCAGTAAAAGAGGCTTGTTAGCTGGCAGCCATGAGGTTAGCTGTGAATATTTCGTAAATGGTGAACAAAGTACCAAGCACAGCATGGTGTACTGAGTGCAACTTCAGAGCCTTTTCCCTGGAATATATCATTGCGCAGAATTTGACAAGAGCTTGATGTAACTCTAGCGTTTGATGTAATTACAGGCATTGAAGCCAGTTACATACAACTCTTATTTAAGAGAATAGCCTGTACTGAAGATTTATTTTGCTTAAGCAATTAGAATAAACAGCACTTCAATTATTTTCAAGCTGAACCATACCCATTTGAAAAAGAGGCAGTAGGTCAAGTAAGTACATAGTGCAAACTCCACTCAGGATTGAGCTGTATTTTCAGAGGTCTCCAACTACGGGTTAATCTTGTTCTGTAAGATTGGTTTGCACAAGGAGTGCTCTGAAATAAAAGAGATCACATTAACATTTACATTATAAGCATAGTTACACTGGAAAAGCTTTCATTACAGAAATACACAACCTCTGAGTGAACACAGGTAAATGGAAGTTATGCAGGTTTGCTGCTATAATGGCATTACAACTGGAAGCATCCCTATCATGATATGGACCTCACCTTTCTGACCCACATCATTATTCTAGTAGAGGCCATCATAGCTGTGGTGAGAAAACAAAATCCTGTTGGTCCCTGGGTACAACACATTCCTAATACAGAATTTTTAAAGGCTGAGAAATTTGATCCAATTAACACATTCTTGATTTTGCAGAATACTGTGCTAATTACATGCAACCAGTCATTGCTGGGTTAATTAAACATTCATCTAAAAAACCTGCAGCACTAATCTAATTAGCAATTACTACAGCTGTCATTACCTCTTTTCACCTACTTTTAAGCTGGGCAAATTCACACTAAGAATCTGGTCCTGCAGACTCCTTACACGAGCAGCTCTCTCTGACTGCAATAATGCTTCAGCACACAGAAGGAGCATTAAAAAAATAGTCTGACTACTTCACAGTCCACAACATATTCTCAGTTCTGCCATCCTTATGTGCAAAAGTCACAGTTCAGCAGTCAGTCATGTCAAAATTACAAGAGTGGAAAACTTTTCTTTTTAATCGACTTGTGATCTTACTGGGAATGAATGTAGGTCCTACTTTCAGGTGGCTCCATGTGAGTATCAAACTTAAACATACTTACATTTCAGGAAAAAAAGAAAATGCAGACAAACATTCTTATGTATTCACACAGCTTTCAAATGTCAGTGGTTAGATGCCTCAGAATTAGCTTTTTTTCAGATTAAAAAATGAAGTTGGGAATAATGAGGAAAAAGGTTGGGAACTTTGATGCTTTGCGTGCTTTTCTTCCTTGGGCTTGGTTAAAAATGAACACTAATAATGACACACAGTAATTCACAAAGGTTTGATAAGGTGCTGAGGTTTGAACCTTATGGTAAGGCAGGGAGGTGTTTCATAGGTTTTCCACTTGCACACAGCATACTTTAACAAAGGACCAGTTGTTAGGGCTGACTGTGCAACTAGACATGCCCAGTGAGGAGGAATCTCTTCTGGAAAAAAAAGTATGTCATAAAGAGTTGCTTTCTTCCCTGAAACTATGGTTGCTAGTGAAGTGCTATTTTGCCTGTTAGAAAAGCGTTGTTTTTTGGTTGTTTTTTTTTGTCATAACCTAAGCCCATTAATGCTCAATGCAACCTAACATGTGAAGGGATATTTCTGGATTTGGGTAGTAGTTCTTTGCACTAGTATCCTGAGAATATTAATCAGCATCATAAAGCTAGAATAAAGATGAAGTTAAAATAAGTATTTCTTTTATTGCATTCAATACAGGGATGGTAAGACCTTGACAGCTTGTTACTTGGAATGATATCATATATCATGCCATAGCACATGAACAGCCATTCACAGTTGCACATCTGTCCTTAGCATAAAAGGATATAGAGAGAAGGCTTTGTTCAGTTTTGGGATACAATTTTTATTATTTAAAAACAGGTTTATATATAGTGAAGAATAACTGTATATTGATCTTCAGTTCAGTCACTGCAAGTGACCTGCAGAAGCAAACATCTATTGCAGCAGTTCAGATCCCATATGAGAATATAATTCAGATGCAATTTCCAGTAAATATTAAACATGTGCCTTGCACACCAAAGCCACACTGAACATAAGTTTTTCACAGGATATTAAGACACTTCTGATCACAGTGCGTTTCAAATACAAGGAATCATCTACTCAACCCCTGAATTGGCCAGCTATATCAATACTGATTGCCAATGTCTCTAAAAAGAGCTGTGGATAGTTTAACAACAGGAGCCCAGGTGTGAGAGTTTGGCAGTAGCCGTGGAGCAGATTCCTAGAGGACTGAAGGAGCTGGGTTAGAAATAGGCTGAAGGCTAGTTGCTGGAAGCTGATCACTGTCTGGTGTGCCAGGTCTGTAAGACAAATCCAGGAAGATGCAGCCGGAAAGAGCAGAGAAACCAGCAATTCGGCTAACAGTCACTGGTGCTGTGTTGGCTGGCACTAGAATCAGACCTCTCCTAGCAGAGAGTTTTCTTGGCTGTTACTATAAAGCTCTACAGGTATTGCTATGCAGATGAAATCCTTCTGCAGATTTTCTATCACACAAATGCCTTTTCTGCTTTAGTTTAGGTGTTGAGAACATTTCTTAAACTTTACCTTGGAGTCACTGACAGCACTAAAATTCGTCAGACTGGAAAACATGCATTGTCTTTCCACAGTGAATTTAAATAATAATAATAACAATACACTCATTTATGATGTTTTTGGTGGGAGTATACATTTTTTTTAATATTTTTTTTTCTCCTGCTATGTAACACTTTTCAGTTTAAAAAAAGTGCAGAGCAAATTCAGACATGTACAAGGAGAGTAAGTGGTTTTTATGGCAAAATATCCTTTGCACCCACTATCTTAGGTGTGTAAGTTGTGAGGTATATAAATTTTCCCTGGGAACTGGACTCCAGTGGGGGATTTATGTCCATTTATATTTCACACTCTCCAGCCACTATCTTAATGTAAAAGTAGACCTGTTTTTGCAAGGAAGAGACTAAAGCCTCATCTGTCTTGCCAATACAGCTACATTGGCAACCCCTGCAAGCAAAGGCAATGTAAACCAGCCAATACATTAGGTTTTTGCACATGTAAATCACACTACTTCTTCAGCAATTGTTTACTAGCATTCTAGAAAAAGTGATAGGAGGGGTAGAAAAAGTTTTAAAGGTTTCCCTTGTTAAAGTAAGTACTCAATATATAAACACAGTCAACTCATCTGCATTTCTTTAACAGCTTCAAGGAAATATCTGTTACATTATAGGTAAAGTTATTGTTGAAGCAAAGCAGTTCAAGCAGAAAGTCTGTGTCTTTAATAGTTTTGTGTACCAGTGTGATGAAAGCTTTAATTTCAGGGTTTTTTTTCATTTGCAGATTCTTATGATCAAGGATTAAGAGGTACTTTGCACAGGTTAATTGTGCTCGTGTACATTTGTATGTATGTCTGATAGTAGAGATCCAGTCGCAGGGTCTTTAATCTTCTGGGTCTCACATTTACACTCTTCTACAATCATGACTTCTTTGACCACTGGGACAGAACTGGTACAGTTGAGTTCCAGGCGCTTCATGGAGAACTTGCTGGGCAAGCAATGAGAACAAAAGGTATAAAGATGATCTTCTGGACCAGGAACGTGAAAGGAGCTACATTTTCCAAAACACAGATTATTCTGTACCATTACCTTCTCACAGCTGTCGTGACTAATGCCCTGAAACAGAAAGCACTTTGAAGTTTCTGGCACAGGAATGACTCATGGAATTTGCTAGAAGGCCTGAAGGCAACACCCCCACCCCCACCCAAATACTGTATTTTCTCAGAACATTTACTTAAAATATGTTTATTTTCTATGTCAAATAAGCAATAAAATATAAGAAATTTTAAAATAAAAATTTTGTGCTGCTATAGACAATTCTTAGAATGAACAACAAAGGTAAAATTTGCTTCAGTCAGAGCCTTTGCGATCTGATGGGGAAAAATACAGTAGGTGGGTTTGTCATATTTACTTTTTAATGGCTCTTTGAGTAACCATTTCTGACATGGTTAAAGCAGTCTTAACTACTCAGCAGGACCTAAAACATCATTCTGACCCAATGTTCTTGTATATAAACCTCAAACTAGACTCAGCTGTAATCTTGAAGATTTGTGTCTATGTGGAAGAGATGTAATGTTCTTTAGCAGGTATTTTTAATGAAAATCTCAAAAGTACAATGGAAGTTCTGTAATCTCTTGGTTTGCTAGAGTAACAACTACCTGTATTAAGAAAGCCTATGTCAGCTCTCAAGCCATAAAAAGCTAGACTGAAGTTAGCACTTTTATATTGGCATAACTGCAACCATCCTGGAGAAAGCTTGCCATATTACATGGCACAAATAGTGAAATAGTACAAGTTTCTAGGCCATATCTATTCACCTGTGTCTGCCAATGAAATTAATTTATTGAGGGATGTGAAATAACATGTTCCTTGATGGACTGTGATTGTAGAAACACTGAGAACACATGTTGCCTTATGAGGAATACAGCACTTTTATCTATACTGTCTGCTTGTCTTGGTGTTACAATATTACAGAACGGCTTCATCTGTGCATGGGACAATTTACCAGTTCTCCAACATTCTTAGCACAGAATTAGATATATGCATCATTTTTCCAATTAATACAGCAGAAAGGAATCCTTGCTTAGCTGCAAGAAAACATCCAGCTTCTCCTGTAAATACTTGCCCCATGACTCTGCATATACACATATGTGAATATGTATGTCTATACATATACATAGGTAATTCATGTATACAAACTGTTTAGATGTATATTCCTTGGCTAGATAATTACTTGCCACTGCCCTGCTTGCTCAGGCAAGGTCAGAACATTGTTTGCATAAAAAAGAATAAATAACTCCCTGAAAATGAAATGTGTGGCTTTCCAGTAGTATAGTTTAGCATTTTGCCTCATCACCCTAAGGCATTTTCAGCCTTTTTCACCAGTGTTTTTCAGCAGCTTATCACATGAGGGTGTTCTGAAGTAGCCCTGTGACTTTGCAAACAAAATAACCTGTGTGTCTTTAGTTGGTGATTACCAGAGGCAGGGGAAAGGACACACTTACTGATCTTTGACACCTGTTCTTACCTGGGAAAAAGGCAGGGTTCTACAGTTTTCTTGGTGCATTTCATTGCTCTTGATTGGCAGGACAACCTCTTCAGAAGCTGAATTTTTCTTTAACATGAAGTGGTCCCAAAATTTCTTGGCATCTTTTCTATAGGGAGGTTCAGCTTCTCTCTTGCTTGAATAGTGGGATGGAGAGAAGTTTTCCACAGGAGAGCTCTCTCTGGGTGCTGCCTGGATTCTCAGGTCTTGGTCTGCATGGAGTTGTGCATTGGGAAGGATGAATCTGGACATTTTTTTCTCCTCTTGCTTCCCACTTTCAGATGCCATCTGGGGAATTGCTACAAAAAAGCTTGGCTCTCCCAGGGTTTCCTCAACACCTCCTGGGTTTTGCCCTACCAGCTCACGGAAGCTCTGATTTTCATGCAGATTTTTGTCCAGGTAGAAGAGGTGCTGAAATGGCCTTCCTCTTTTCCTTTGCAATGAATCTCCCTGTGGCTCTGTGGCTCCAAGACATGAGAGCACCAACAGCTGAAGGAGAAACAACAACATGATCATGTGAAGTGCAACCCTGTAGACTTGCTGCTATTGCAGTGTATGTATGTGCCAGCTTTATATGAGAGCCTGTTGTCAGCTTATAGCTGCTGTCTGTGTGCAGAGGAGGGGAGGGCTCATGGGAGACCCTGGTGTGTTTAATTGCATTCATTTACTGTAGATTACAATTATGATAGGGGGGTTTGTGCTAATGAAACTCTGCCTTCAATCTTGATTATGTGTATTAGAAGTTCCTATCTAAAATCTAGTAACCCAGGATGACGTGGGGGTCAGAAGGAGTCAACAGGAGGAAGTGTTTGGATAAGCTGTCTAGGTTAGGCCTAGGAATTAAGGAAACATTTGCGGTTGTGTATTAGCATGTTCAATGTGGTCTTCATTGTTTATTGTGACTTTCCATTTCACAAAGCCACAGACTGTCAAAACAGGGAGTGTTATTTCATCACTACAGGCAAAGGCAAGCTGATTAAAGTTTGTAAAAACATGAAACTGGATCTGGAGACATTGAATCAACCCATGTTTTCAAAAGTTGCATCTAATTTTGATCTTTCAGATTTGGGATATGACATGAGGCCTGCAGCAGCACCACTGCAAACTGGCAGACTGGTGCTCACACACCTCCTTCATAGCAGGTTTGCAGCTGCTGGAGTGCAGACATGCCACTAGCCCAGAATAAAAGTTCCCACCCTGCCCTCCAGATTCTCAGATATTAACTAACACTGCTATATCCTGTTCAGACACCAAAGCCACTACAGGCATCCTAAAAAGTTGGTAAGCAAAATGAGGATTTAAACAAAACATGTTAGAACTCACATATTTTATGATTCTAGACATCAGTGTCTCATCTAAATAAAGACTACTAGACCCTAAACTGGAGGCGTCTTTTACAAAATGATCATATTATACAACATCTAAAAAACCCCACAAACCTCTGGTAGAACAGACAGAGGAAAGTTTTGGGAGAAGGAGAAGGTATTTTCAATAAACATTACAAACACTGATCCCGATCTGAAAATACTGAAAGGAAATTCTGCTTCAGATAATTTGCCATCTAGGTACTCTAATCTTTACACACTCCTTTCTACCAGAAAGATTCTGTCAATAGACTCTTAAGTTTGTAGCTTATCTGTTAATTGTTCTTGAAAATTTAGGTGGTCTGTAGTATAGATATGGAGTTATTTGACTTTCCAGGGAATTAGTTTATTGCCTGATAATTGTAGTAAACTAATTGCCTAGCAACGTCCTTGTAACGCACTGGCTTATAAATTTAGGACAAAGTTAGTGGAGATCTAGAGCTTTTCTGTAATGCATAATTCACTTGAGTTAAAATTTTTTCTAATCTTCTGGTCCGTCCTGAGACAGAGGTGCATGGAGGTTCAGCAAGAACTGGGTTTACACTCCAACACTAGAGTGTATTTGTGCCTTGACCTCAGTGGGGTGATCTCATTAAGGAAAGCACAGCTGTCAAGAAAAAAGCTTTATTGCCAATTTCAGCCAAAAGCAAATTAATTCTGCCACTGGTTTGGTGCCTTCCTGAAGTTTCAAGTGTGCCCTGGGAGGGCAGATTCTCCCACAACTACCAGGAGTGAAATCATAGAAAGTACTGACATCTGCAACAATACTGGCTGTGAGGTGTACATGCAAAAAGTCCTTGCATCACATTTACAGAAGCATGTGTAGCATTAGGGTGGAGCAACGAGTCAAGAGGATTAATTAGATGGTAGACAATTAAGTAGCCTAGAAGTGCAACTTGTATCTTCACATCCTGTCTTTGTTGGCCAACAAAATGAACGAAAGCAGTTGACCTTTGGAACTAAAATTCCATGTATCTGGTGCGTGTTGGTAGTAGTCGTTCAAAATTATTCAGCAAAGATAAGGACATTACATGTTGATTTTTCCTTCTTCTTTTCGTCTCTATTTTAGTTGCTCAGTGATACTCAGTTGCAGTGATACTCAGACCTATGTATTATATTGTATCATCTTGAATCAGAAGGGTCTGACACCTGTGGAAATGTCTGTCAAACACAAGTGAAGCAACTTATACTTTTGCAGCTCTTTGCTTCAGTATTTAGAAATGCAAAGCTAACTAAAACAATTTAAGGATGATTTTGTCTTGATTGTAGCAACACAATGGAATTGTTCCTTCTATTTACTTTTATGTCTTTCAGCTACTTTTCACTTCCTTTGCCAGGAAGTGCCTTTTCTCTTAAGTCTAGACCAGTGGTATACTAGCTCTTACTATTTAGAAGTTCCAGCTGTGATCTTGATCCTATAATGTCTGTATTTAACTTTGTCCATATAAGCAAATTTGCATTCGATTACTCACATATATGTTTACAGAATTGAAAACTAAGTGCCTGAAAGGTCTAATTTACCTTGCTTCAAAGCCTGATTTAAAAAATCCCACCACCTTCAAGGTGAAAGAAAAAAGGCTTTTAAGCCTCAGTTAAATTTTACCCCAGTCTACCGTGAAAGAAAAAAAAACATATTTGTATGTGTGCAGGTGTATTCTGCCCTTCTTATCTGTTGTGGCTGAGGTGTGGTTTGGTACCCATGTAGTATCTTAGTTTCTGTCAGAGGGTTCTCTTCTTTGTAGCAAGAATATGAGCAAAATCACTTTATTACTGCTGTTTACAAAGGGTTCTTTCTGCAGTTCTTCACAAACAATAAATCATGTTGGAAGTTTCAAATGATTTAAGGATGCCTCTGTCAATGCATAGATAAAAAGTAATGGTAGTATTGGAATGATTGGTCTGCCTAGACTAAACTAAACTGGTCGGGCGGATTGGTGCAGTGCAAATATTAACAAAATGCATAAAAACCTCAGTACTGACATATATGTATAGATGTTAAACTGCTAGTGTTATATTTGCAGTGCAATGGCACTGGAAAAAACCTGTTCAAGATCAGAATCCATTCATGGTATGTACCATTCCATGCTGTATCATACAGCAAGAAAGAAAAAAGGCCTGCCTTAGAGGGCTTCATATGTAAAAGCACAAAATACTATTTACTGAAGGCTATGAAAGAAGGCTGAAGCAAATCAGTGTCAGCAAGTCACTCCACAAGCCACTCCACAACCCAAAGGCAGAAAACAGAGCTCTCTTCTCTAGGTCAAGCCTGTTCTAGTTCCTGGGTTTTCCTGGATGGTTTTACCTAAGACCTGCTGAGACCCAAAAGCAGCATGCCATCTCTGATTCTACCAGGTCAGTCTAATACTGTTGCTTCATGCCCATGTAAGCCGTGGTTGCTTTCCAAGTGATAAAATTTGTAAGAAATGGGACCTGTTGACATATTGCCTGAATCTGTTTTGGAGTCAGCTGCCTTTAGAACTGTGCACAGCTAGCAGATCTATCCTCAGCCTCTCAGCTCAGCCAGGAGCCTGCCTGCATTACACTAAGGCATCCCAGCTCAGACTCCGAACTCAGCAAGTTTGGTGAATTGTTCTGAAGTTAAAAATAGTAAGTATTTTTAAGTCTTTTTGTGGTGACATCAACAGCGTAGACTAATAATTGGCAACAGAGATTGGACTGGGCACATAATCATTATGTTCCAAATACAGCTAATCTCAGATTTCCACAAAAAGCAATGCTGCATCTTTTATAAAAACTTGTTTTCCTGCCTAATTACCCTTTCATATAAGCATAGCACTTGTTTTCACTGTGTTTTGGTTGTTAAATCTTGTGGCTAAATGCAGCGGTGTTTTTCAAGCAGGCTTTGATTTGCCTTCATAGTAGCCATTTATTCGGGACATTCTCTTTTCACTAGAAATAGTTACCATTAATGTTTGCCCACCTTTTAAAACTGCCGGGTCTATAGATGACAAGTGCTGTGCAAATGAAAAGTAGTATTATTTATTTGTTTCAGAGCCAGAGTTTATTCAGTCATTATGGACATAAACTGAATAATTAGTTACACTGCCAGTTGATGCCTAAAAATAATTCTTAGGCAGTGCTTGAATTACTTGCCTTCTGTTGAGCTAAATAGTCTCATCATAGCATGATTGATTAAATCATTAAAATGGATTTCATATATTACAGCCCAATTCAATATCCTATCATTTTAAAAACACATCCTATGTAGGCAAACTTGAATCCAGATATATCTTTTACAGAACCCATATGAAAACCTCAGAACTAATGAATTTGCACCGTGCAGTTTATTCTCTAATTATTGTACTCATTTATCAAAGAAAGCCATCTGTGGTCTTTGTTTTACTGAGTTTCAGGAAAACAGATTACATACAGGCCTCATGGGAAAGTTATAATTATGATACCAAAAGGCTTTTTACAAGGTATGATATGAAAGAACAGACAATAAACCTGTTTGGTTTTGTACCTTCAGCCTTAGATACATGAGTTCCCCCCTTTGCTATTCAGTTTCAAGTCCTCTGTTGCATTCTTTCTTCACTCCTTTACACCTTCCTGTTCACATTTCTCTGTTTCTTTTCTCTGTGCTGTAGCAACAGAAATGAGAACAGTATTGAGTTTCAGACTGCTGCCAAAATGTAGATGCTCACACTTGAAAATGTTCGCATGTGTGTCCAGCAGGGCTAGGGTAAGTGTCCTTTCATGTGTGTTGGCCCATGTTCTCATGGCTGTAGGTACGCACACGTGATGCAATGGATGGTTTTCTCTCTATTATAATTCTCACACTGGTGGATTTTGGACAAGTGTCTGCCTCCTGAAGCACCTCCTGAATGGTACTGGCACATGTGTACTGTTTAACTGAGAGTGTACCCAATTCCAAACCCAGTGTGAGGAGCTATGTTAGGAATTTGTTTGATTGCTTCAGTTGTTAAGCTGTGGGACAGTGAGACAGGGGAGAAAGAGTCTGGGCAAAGAGACATTTCAGGCTTCAGGAAGTCACATCTACCTTAGATTACCGTGAATAATTTGAGAACAGTGGTGATTCACTGAAGAGTTTGACAACACCAAGAAAATGTTTGTAACATAATCCAAGAAAGATGATGCAGATAAGGTTTCTTTTATTAAAGTAAAAATATATTTAGACTTATCTGAAAATTTCATCTGTATGAATAAAATTGTATTCTTTGGCTTACCGCGCTTATATCCAGTACTTAGATACCGTATACCTAATCATTAGGACTACTTCTGACTGAAAACAATACATTATCTCAATGCTATAAAAATAAACAAACCAACCCTATTGTGTTCTTGTCTTCTAACCTTATACAGTTTGTGTAGAGGATAGTAGTTAAGCAATGGAATTGGAGTAGCAGAGTTCTCCATGTTACAAGCAGCATAGCTTTTTAAAGGGTAATGAGAAGAGAACTAACATCTGAATCTCTTCCATGAAGATGAGTGAGGTTACTGAGGGAAAATGACCTCATTTTCATGTTCTTCTTTAAATCAAGAATCATATTAAAATGCAATTTTATGGACTAACAGTCTTCCTTTAATCGTCTTGCATTATTTGCTTGCAGATCTGTAATTTTTCTTAAATTTAATTTCCAACATAAACAGCATTTTTTCTTTTAAAAAAGGTGTGCTCATCACACAAATGTCCTTGTAGTATTAACTCAGTAACAGGCTCATAGAGAAGAAACAAAATTCAGAAACCATACAGAGTAAACAGTAGGTATATTATGCTTAACTATAAGTGCATTTCTACTACACCCAACACTATAGTTTTTATCACTAGGAAAAAAGCTTTTACGAGATTATGAAACTGAAGAAGTACCTATTCACCAAAATATGTTTCAGTTTTGTATTAACACACATTACAAAATTAAACAGCACAATAAATATAGTGTTCTGAATACAAGAATTCTAACAGCACCAGTCTTGTGATGTAAATAATGTAGAGTCACAGTATTCACTGAATTGTATATAGCATTCTCTCAAAGCTAGTTTTATAATTGTAGAATGAGTGAATAAAGACTTGAAGGCAGTCAGTAAATTCCGGAGTGTACAAAAGAGATCTGGAAAAGTTTTATAATATTTTTCAGATTAAAAATTCTGTGAGGTTAATAATAACACAAATTTTTTAAGAGTATTTTGGTTTGGAAGAAGTGCTCATGTGGTCAGTTACCTATCCATTTTTTTCATAACCATTGCCTTTGAGTCAACTGCTTCTCTGTCAAATTTGTTTGAAATTGGCCAACAGATTTAAAAGGTACTTGACAGGGAGAGAAGGTGGTTTAAAGTGACAGGCACACAAAGGACTCATGTTGCCCATCTGTTTATAGAAATATAGGCTAACCACTGGTTTCTTTTCAGTGAGCTGTTGTGTCTTGGTTCTGTTGCTCCTAAAAGTTCTGGTGAAATAAATCCTTTGTTTAACCAGAAAGTGTGGCATCTGTGGGCAGACACCTGAATTTACATGCTCCTTGTGCTTACTTTCAGCATCTTGAAATTCGCCTGCTGATGCTGGTCCTCAGAATACTGATTTTCCCCTGAGTTTACTCAGAGTGTATTCAAAAGTATTGAAGATTGGAAAAATTCCCAATAACTTCCCAGCATTTTAGGCTCTTCCTTGACTAAACCTCTTAGAGACAACAACTTCCTATGGCAACAGAAAAACTGATTTATTTGTGCTTTCCCTGACTTGAGTATCTTGTATTCTTTGAACTCAAATATTCTAATAAAAGCTGTAGAAATCTGTGAAAAATACTTTGTTTTTAAGGACAGAAAATGTAAGATTTATGAATAAGTGTTTGGAACAGTTCATTGTATTGCAAAACAATTCAGCAGCCTTTCAGGGCAGAAATATCCTTGCACTGCAATATAAGAATTTTAGCTTCATTTAGTGTATTGTATTAGATCTAATGAAACCAGTAAACACGTACAGTTTGCACAACTAGCAGTCTGTTGTGTACTGAGATCCTCATAGTTTTCACTCACTTTAAAGCAGTTAAAACAAAATATAGAAAAGGGAAGATCTCCTTTCTCACAAAAGAAAACCTCTGAGATCACTGTTGTCTCAGACTAGATACGAGTCATTTATTAGTTACTGATCAAGTAACAAGCACCTTGGTCAAAATTCCCTCTCTGTTGATGGCATTCATTTACTAAATAATTAGGAGAGGTATTTAAATAGTCTCAACAGGCTTTATCAAGGTAGCACAAATAAACTCAGCAGTTTTTATAGAAAGAAGGCCCTAAAGAAATAAAAGTTTATGTCTAACTAAGCTCTCTTCGTCAACTTTCCCTGGAATTCCAGAACGTAACAGCAGGAGATCCCAAGAATGCTTTTTTAGATGCTAATTCTTTTTGCAGTGAAAAATACTGGTTTGGGGAATTCTTGAAAAAATTAGCCTATCTGCGTTGATCTAGAAAACTCCTTAAGCAAAACTGTTAGTGTCTAGCAGAGTGTCTATAAGCTCAGGGCAAAAAAAAAGAAATCTTAAAACTGTTTTTGTCTATGTCTGTTGACACCAACAATAAGGGTGAGGAGGTTCTGTCCACAGTATTTTTTCCTCTACAATTCTACAATTCACTGATGCTTGTCTGCAACAGTCCTTTCAGAAAGCTACACGCATGCATGTTCATTTAACGTGCTACAGGCAAGGAGGAAGGCTAAATAACCCATGCATGCCAAAGGCAAGGAAGAGGGATAATTAATCCTTGAGACAAGTGTCCCTCAGCCCAGAGAGGAGAGATGTTTCTGCTGCACCTGTCCCTCTCACGGCTGAGAAATTGCTGTGAGGAACCCCAGAAGGCGAGTTTGGTCCTCTGGTGCAAACACTGTACAGATACAATTGATCCAGAGGCTGGCCGAATAGTCAAGCTGATAGGAGGGAGGCAAGGGGAGAATCAGCTGCTGGTGGCAGCAGGCAGATTAGGAGGGATAAGAGTTCATAAAATACAGGGCAAATTCACCCTACTCAGTGCCACACCAACTGTGACACATCGTGGGCAGAGGGAGGGCTTGAGAGGAGCTGTAATTTTATTTTAGATTTTTTAGGAAGCTTATGACTTTTTTAAAGGCTGGCAGTAAGAATGTCCTAAAGGATGATTTTTGACAGGTTGAATATAAATTTACTGTAATGTTATGAAATGGTAATATTGCAACCGCATACATTTAAAATAAGTAAAAATTAAGTTACAGGCAGCTGGTTTTCGCTATTAAATGCTGGTTTTTAAGCATTTCTCAGAACTAAGTCTGGATTTTTAATTATTATTTTTAAAAACCTCAAATGCCTAATAAAGACTTACATTAATACTTTTCAAAAGCCGTATCTGCTTTAGTAAAAAATATGTCTCACAATTACATTGGTTTATAGACACATATAAATCCTATTGATGTTCATGTATCACTGAATATGCCAAGATAATATTAGATTTACAGAGGTGCCGTTACTTAATTACACTAAAAATTACAGCACCATCCTGCAACTCCAAAAAAAATTGAATTATTTTGGCTAGGAATGTGAAACAATATGTAGCTCTGTGTGAGCAGATCCATTGGGATCTGAAGCTGGCCTTGGGAGGTAGAAAAAGAAAGGCTTTGCTCCTGTTGGTGCTCTGTCACTAAGTTCTCATTGGTATTTTCATAAGATGTTATACCACGGCAACCACTGAAAAAGCCCCAGTCTCCTGACATCATATGTCCCCCCCCTTCATCAACCAAGAGGACCTGTTTTTAGCCAGCAGAGTCTGCTCTTACTTCCACTCCAAGCAGTCTTCCTTTTTTTTGTGACTGCAGGGTAAAACTGCAGTTTTAATTACAAACAAATTAAAGCAACAGCCAATGCACAACCCCTCCCTAAGAACAAAGCAAATCAACTGATGTGCTACTTTCTTTTTTTAAAAAAAAATAAAAGTATTTTTACATAGAAATGTGATGAAAGCCTTCAGGCCTAGGTTTTTGGTTTAAAAATACATAGGACTAAGTGACAGATCGAAGTCTTTGGGGAGAGTTAACCTGGACTTAATCTTTGCAACTGACCTCTATTCCTTGATCAAAGTTCAATGCATCTGCACCTCTGGCAGCATGTAAAATAAACCTTGCTGATAATTAGGACAGTTTTCTAACTGCACACCCTTACGTGTCTACAGATAAATAGAACTGAAACAACATGAATGTCCGCATGCTTTCACAGGGATCCTCCTCTCTTTACAGTCTTCTTGAACATATATAGCTGTTCCGTTTGACCTTCCCACAGTCGGTTGCTTGCCATTTTCCTCGCTTCTGCACCAATACACAATTTCTTCCTCTCTTTGGAAAGTGATAGGACCCTCTTCTCCAGTTGATGTAGGTTACAGGTTCTCCTCCATTCCACTCCCAACGTCCAGGATTGACTTGGTCATTCAAGCCTGTGTGAAATCAGTAAGACCAAATCAGTGATGTTTATTTTTTATTGTTCCTGGAGCCTGATGCCAACAGAAGCATGCTGTTCTGTCCCTTTGTTGAAAAATGCATACAATATTGTGCTAAAAGAAAAAAAAAAAACATCTGGAAGAATACAAGTAAACGTAATTTAATATTTCATAAGGCCATCTGAATCACAAGTAGTACCATCTGAATTAGGGAAAATACACTTTTCTGCATTATTGCCTATCTAAAATGTTTTCTCTCTTTCCATCTGTTGCATGTCTATCATCTCCCAGGTTTCTCTTTTGATGCTTAAGATGCCAAGCAGAATATCGTATTCAAGTCTGGGCAGCCTTAGATGCCTTCAGATTCCTTCTGAAAATAAAATCCTGAGATCTTTGTAGACCTTGTTTACACTGTTGAAATTAGCAGTTGTAAAATTAGATTATGTTCATTAATACAACCTAAAACACATCTTTTCACTTAGCCTCTGAATTACTAAGACCAGCGTGGGTGGCATATTTTCAGACATGACCTGTCTTCTTAGCTAGAAGAGACCAAGATCAGAAAATTGACACAACGGTCTTGTAGTCTTTATTCTTATCACAGGAGTTTCCCTCAGGTTTACAGAATCATTATACCATTAAACATGATCCCAAACTAACTGTAATTTTTAAAGTTAATTTAGTATAACTAATAAATCCATCTCAAAATATTACTAAGAGCTGAAAATTGCAGTTCACAATTGGAAAAACCTAAAACCTGGACAATGTAGCAGAAAAAAGAAGGGTTAGAAGAAAGCAATAACACTAGTCCATGAACTAAGGCCATCATTCACAGAAAGGGATCAGGAGCTACAGAGAAGGTCCATCTGAGTTCTTTCCATTTCTCATTTAATGTAAGGTGCATAATAAGAAATAGCTAAATCTGAAATAATGTTATGAACCCTTCTTTAGCTGATCATCTAATTAATTCACAAGATTTCTGATACAAGAAGACATCATTAAATTAGCAGTAATATAAATATTTGTTTAATGTAAAGTTGAAAAAAGATAAATCAGAGATAAATAAAGTCACAGTAAAAAGAACGATGAGGGAGCTCCACCAGGACTTATTTTACCAGCTAGTGTTAAAATAAGAAACAATCCAGCAACAGGCAACACGATGAACTCCTCTTTTTGATAAAGACTTATAAAACTAGCCAGGTAAATTACAGCGTTCAGTTTATGCCTTGCTCTGGAGTAATAAAAGCAGCAGAAAGTTGAGGCCAATGCAATGTTTGGAAACTGTGCTGAGCTGCTGCGGCAGTCTCTGCTTTCCAAGGTGCGCAGGAACTGTAATACGCAGAGAGGACAGGCAGCTGAGATACTTGCCTATCCAAAAGGGCTTCCTCCCACTGAAGTCCCATAGCCACTGCATGTGTTGTTCATTAGCCACGCTTGCTAGACTCCCCAGGTATCTAGGCTCAAGGAGAGAGGACAGAGTAATTAGCATTCCACAGAGTGACAGACAGCTCCCATCAACTTATCAACAAGGGGCACAGATCCTAGTATGAAGCATATAAATAACATTTCACAGGAAGACCACTACTTATTGGCATGAAAGAATAATTACATGAAGATAAACTCTTAAATTCTGGATTACTTGGACAGGAACCTAGTCTGATTTTTTAACCAAAAAATTAAATCACCTGGGCAACTGAAAGAACTGTGTACAGGAAATGCGTACTTAATACTCACAAACTGTGTTTTAAACTGTTGACACAATCATGGATAGGTTCTTTTCTCTAAAATAGTAATCTGCCCACAATAGAATCTAAGCCACTGAAAGATACAGCTTCACCCATTTGGTAGTAGAGCTGGCTATGTATTTTTAAAATTGTTTTCTGACAAAACTAAAACTTTGAATAACACAGTTAAGACCTGGGCCATGTTTCAAAACAGAACCAAGTGCATGTAATTTAGAGGTCTGGCTTAGAGTGGTAGCGTGGTTCTAAGAGGTGGTGTTGGGTTGTCTGCAATGACTGTGCATTTAGTTCAGATGGAGAGCAGTTGCAGTGTGTATTAACCAACTATTTCAGACTGAAGCCAGTGCATAAGCTCTGCTCTGTGTTTGTATTTAAGTAAGCCATCCCCAGAGGAGGACATTCGAACCCTAGCCACTGAGCAGCCTTGACACTGTGAAGTCTTCCAACTAGTACTAAGCATGCAAGCATGAGCAGGCTGCTCTTAAGCCATTTAGAGATCAGATGAGGCTAAATCTTGAAGTCTTAAGATACAAATGACGTCCTTCACATTCGCCAGGAGCTGCCAGCCATCAGCGGTTCCACTTCCTTTTTTATCCATCTTTTTGCCTGCCTTGATATCACATCTCCTTTTTACATGCCACGTCTGCTGTTGTCTTCCATTCGATACTGAGCCTCTGTTATTTCTGTTGTCCCGTGTTTCTGACTGCCAGTCAGTCTAACAATGATGCCAACCCCTTCAGCCTCCCAGAATATCCTGGGTGATGCTTGATAGGGCCCAGGCAAACAACACTGCTCATCAAGATGTTTTAAGTGAGTTTAAAACTTTTCTGGCAGCAGAATAAGTCAGTGGCATTGTTTTGCAAATTTTATGATTGTTGCCAGATAACAGAGGCAGAAGGTCAGTATTTCTCCAAAGGAGGTACAGACTGTCTTCTTTAAGAGCTGGGACCACAACCAGACCCCAAGAGTGGTATGCCAGACTTGAGTCCACTATGGAGACCATGAACAGATCTTGAAGTGCAAGTCCACCACCAAGCCTGCTGCCCAGTTAGAAACCCATGCCTGGAGCTCTGTAACTGCCTTGTATCTCTTTTAACACTGACCCCGTGGATGTCATAAAACACCACACAAAACAGGGAAGCAGTCAACTTTTACATCAGGAGGAATTCAAAGTAGTCCCTACTGGAGAAAATCTGGACTGTTCCTTAATCTGGGCACGCCGGGGTATGATATGGAGCAAATTCATTGTAATACTGATGTGATTGCTCCTGCTGCAAAGACCTCCCCCATTATCCCTGCAGTCAAGCAAAGCAGCAGGGGATTTGCCCTCTGCTCTTCTTTGCATGGTGGGTCTGCCAAGGCCTGCAGGACAGCTGAGTATTAGCTCACACAGTCTGTGTAATCGTGGCTGCCCTAGACCAAGCACCGCAAAGCAACACGGGTCCCATCAAGGGCCCCCTAAGTTCAGGGGCTGCCAGAGAACAAAATGTAAGGGATCTCGCTGACATCTGTGCTCAGTTAGTTGTGCAGCAGGATGGCCTCAGAAACATTGATCATGACTTCACAAACGGCAGACCATCCCAGCACAAAGTAGTTAGCAACTGTCTGGTAACGGTCAGGATTGTGCACCTCCGTATGGTACAGGCTCCTAAAACTTCACCCCGAGAAGCTCCCAGCAAAGGCTTTGACATGTGCTTCTCACCGTGGCAAAGTTTTGTGGACAATTTCACCTGCATGTCCCAAGGGTGACATGCTTCCGCACTTCTGGGCCCGTCTACCAAGCACCGAATCTGCAATGAACCAAGAACTGTTACACTGACAGAAGCTCTTGGGAAGTTTTATACTCCATCTTCTTCCTCAGACAAAAAGGTCCAGGAAAGCAGGCTCAGTTAATTCAGGGTGACTTCCCAGAGTAACTGATGCAGCAGCAGGATGCCATTCCCCTCACAGTGGCTGTGGCTGGCCACTGCCCAAACTTGGGGGCTAAGGAGAGGTTTGGCCAGAAGTCTCTGTGGTATCACTACTACCTGAGCCAGAACTGAAATAGGGCAGTTTATCTGGCTTCTGCTTAAGGAAAAACAAAGCCATGGAGCTAAGTCACTTAAGTAAGCAGAGCTTACTTCTGATGTTTCAATTGTTTTAAAAAATGTGAAAACAAAAAGCATCAGTGTGTATCAGTAATGGCTGTATCGCTTATGACATACAGGGGTGGTCTGAGAAGTAACAGTTTCAGACTTCCACCTCAATCCAAGTACCAGGGAGAGACTTCAGCAGTGTTAGAGGAAAGCACTGCAATAATTATAACATTATCTAATCTTTTCTCCATAGGAGTGCTTTCTAAATACAGCCTGAGAAACACACATGACTGAAGAGAGAACGACTATTCTGTTATACCTAGCCAGGGGTTTTGATGTAATGTAGGGAAATAAGAACAGTCCTGAAGGAACATACCACTTAGGATAATATTACTAACTGTACCTCTAGGCAGAGTGCCAGACACAGGAAATAACAAGATAATGTTATGGAGTTATGTAAATCTAACACTTCCTAACTTAAATGACTCTAAAGGAGGGGTCATAAGGTCAAGAGCATCCATCATCTTAGACCAGTTGCCCAAATTAAGGAAAGGTTTAAGTAGACATTGATCTTGAAGTATTATATGCAAAACACTTATCACAAAGACTGTTGATTTTACATTTAATTATTAAATACATTTAAAGGAGGTTTGCACCATTCTGATAAATTTCACTTCAGCAAAAGCACATTTGACTAACTAGGAAAGTTTCTGTAGCACAGGAAGACATTTAATTTGAACTGCTGTAGTAAATCCACATACTATATTGATGATGAAGTGGGCAAGAGTGACTGAGAGGCTCTGCTTATCCCAGGCTTTTGTTTGACTGCCTAGGGAGTAATCCTGTGCCTTGAAATAGGTGTCTAGTGTTGTTTACAACACCTTGTGGTATTCAAAACATTCAGATGAGGCTGACAGACATGATGCAGAGCTTACAGGAGCCCTGTGCCTCCAGAATGGCAGTTGCAAATCAGACGAGATGCACTGGGCCTTTAAAATGTCTCTAGGTACCAGAATCCCTGTGCTGGAGTCACTAGCAATAATGTAAGTTAAACCAGTCACTTACAGAACTAGCACAGCATTAGGAGAGGAGGGCAGCAAGGTCCAGCCTGCTTTGCACTAGGCAACAATGAGCCATCGTGAAGGATCTAACCTATAATTTTAGAGGGGGTTCTGCCCATGATTCCCAGGGACTGAGATCACATGTACGAACACTAAACAAAATAATAGACCCTGCCTCACAAAGCTGGAAGTGACGAATCTGAAATCTGACCATATTTAAGCTCTAACTAAATGTTGATGAAAGTATAATCTGACTGACAAAGCAAAAGAGGCAACTGTGGGTTCTGTCTATCCAGTGGAGTCCCTTCGGTGGCAGCAGTGAAACCATCTCACATGTGAGTAAGCCCTGCTGCACTGACCCTTGGGGAGGACATTTTCCTATGGGATAAACAAGAACTGGAACATAAATCACCAAAATTGCTGCTAAATCAGGCTGCTGTGGGGTCACTCAGCCGTAATATCCCCCAGATGCTTCTCTTCATGTTGCCAAGGGCCTCTTCATGCATACTAAACAAAGCTAGAGAAATGAGTTCTTAAACCACCTTTCTTTCAATGTTTTGGAGAAGGGTTAGAAATGGTGCAAGACTTTCACAGCAATTAGCTGAGATTTTTTCCACCCGTACTATCACCATGGCATACAGCAACTTCTCTCAAGATGAGCACGTTTTTGTGTCTGTTTCTATTGCTACACATGGAAATTGAAGAAAAGGTTGATATGCCACCTGTGACAAATGGATGCAATGTATGTCAAAGCTCATTAGCAGCCCAAACAGGTTTGCATAAGCCCATGTACATACAGTAACGTCCAGACAACAGTTGCTTCCACAATAAGTTGATAGCATTGCTTTGATGGAATAGAACCATATAGTCATAGAATACCAGGTTGGAAGGTACCTCAAGGATCATCTGGTCCAACCTTTCCTGGCAAAAGCAGAGTCTAGACAAGATGGCCCAGCACCCTGTCCAGCCAAATCTTAAAAGTGTCCAGTGTTGGGGAATCCACCACTTCCCTGGGGAGATCATTTCAACGGCTGATTGTTTTCACTGTGAAAAATTTTCCTCTTGTGTCCAACTGGAATCTCCCCAGGAATAATTGCTGCCCGTTACCCCTCATCTTTTCCATGTGACTCCTTGTAAAAAGGGAGTTGCCGTCTTCTTTGTGGCCACCCTTTAAATACTGGAACATGGTGATAAGGGCTCCCCTAAGCCTTCTTTTCTCAAGGCTGGACAAACCCAGTTCTCTCGGCCTTTCCTCGTATGCCAGGGTTCCTAGTCCTTTGACCATGTTTTTGGCCCTTCTCTGGACCCTCACCAGCCTGTCCACATCTTTTTTTGTATAGCTTGGTCTCAAGTCCATCATCTTAGGATAACTGTTTTCTCTACAAGGTTAGGAGGTTGGTTAGTTGGAGATTGTTACTGAAACAACTTTAACAATGCTTGTGCTTTTTTTCCTGTTCTTTATAATAGAAAAAGTCTAGAAAGAAAATTATTTAAGATAATGCCATTTTTGTAATAATAAAAATCATTCTTATTTCTCAGTGAAATTGCCTGATTTACTGCAAGTCAATTCTAATCTTTTCATTTAATGTCTAATGTTTGTTTGATATATTTAAAAACTGCAGATTGACATCCATGCTGATTTTATTTCCTTGTTGAAAATATCAGCTATTTAAATGCCAACTTGGGATTAATAGAATGATTAATAACTTGCCAGGGATGAGCTGGGCAAAAGCACAAAATAAAACTCATTGTTATCTTCTTGTACCACGTCTAAGTGTGTGCCTGTGGTTGTACTTCTGTAATCAGTTCCAGATGGAGGTCAGCAGAACTCCATTTACCAGGATAAAGCTTCTTCAGTCTGTGGCAGTCTGACATTAATTGAATCATCACTGCCCTAGGATTCATTTGGTTTTGGATTCAGTGACATACCTTGTTTTTTGTGTAGGTCTTTAACACTGTCATTAATTTACTGTTACACAGTTTACAGTTATTCAATTTAACATCTATATTGCACTTTATAGCTTTGGCAAGAAGTTACTGCCTACAAATAATACAGGTCAGCAGGGGCACACTTCTAGGAAATTGAGAACACCTCCCAGCAGAGTGATATGTGCTCCCAAGGGATCAACTGAATGTTGAAGCCTTCAGAAAGAAAATATTAGAATATTCAGAACTTAGAGCTTTGTTTGGATAAGTAACAAAATAAAAACAGGTGATAGAAAACCATTTCAGGACCTGAAATTCTGAATAAACAAATTAACAATGTGAAATTTGTAGTGATCTCACAAAAGAAGGTAGCATCTACATTTTAATGAATAACTTCCATCAGCAGGGAGGTATTAGAATGAAGACTTTCCTTTTGTGTGTTACCAAGACAACATAATCTGGCATAACTGAGTGGAAGAAATCAAGGTTTGTTATGCCCGCTTGTCCATGTTTCCTGCATGTCCTTCAACCACTAAGCATGGTTGTATTAATGTAATGGAGTGTATTCTGTTTCGTTCATCTCCAGTTCTTCCCTGTTTCAAATTTAATTTCATGGAGTAATGGAAAGGCCTGTTAAAGCCCCTCCTATTGTTCAGCTTGGTCTTCAACCCAGTGCTCACAGCTCAACACAAGGTACAGAATATGCGTGCTCCCAGGGCAAACTCCATGTTACCATGGCCTGCATTTCTTCCAGTCCTAAGCTACCACTCCTAAGACCAAAACCACAAAGCAGGCCTCCAAAGAGCAAGACTGGCAGATTTTCGATTTCTCTCCTACTTTGATACAACTGTTATTATGGTGAGGTATGCAGGAGCTGGCAACATTTTGCTGTTGCTATATCAAGTGAAGGTAGAGCAAAGGAAGTGGTGGGTCAGAGAGGATGAAATACTGAGTCTTTGCTCTCTATTTCCTTTCTCTCAAACTATTCTCCCATTAGAAAAGCATCCTCACTACACGTGGACAGCTTTGGGAATTCATGTTGTGAACAGGGTAGCATCGCTACCGTTACGACACTAATAATATCTATCTGCCACTGGGTCTGAATCCCAGGTCTTGTTCTGTTTTTTTGGGGAAGTGTGCATCACAACCAAAATGGAGCTTATGTGCATAAACTCTGCCTTGACAGCAGCATTCAGCTGAGGGCAACAGCAGTCACAGCAAACACATTGGGTCTGAGAAGTCTCTTACTGTTCTCTGCAAGCACGAGCAGCAGTGTTCCAGGTGACCTTGTGATTCACCACCAGGAAGTAGCAGCTGCCCTCATGATGACTCCATCCAGAGGGACATTTCTTCAGGCTTACCTCCTAAAATAAAAGACAAAACAGACTCCTGCCCACAGTGAACTACGTCAGTGTGTTAATAATCAGGCTGAAGGCTGGAGGTGCTGCTTATGGCTTATGACCTCACCAGAATTAAATTGAACATGAATTTTGGTGTGTAACAATAAAGTTATAGCATTGCTTAAAAAATATAAAGAAATAAATGCCTGCTAGAGGAGCCCACATGAGTAGGCTTTAAATGTGACACATATGAGTAGCTTTAAAGGTGGCACCAGGTTTCAGTTCCAAAAATCCTCTTACAAGATCACATTACTTTGGACACCGTTTTCTGTCTCCTGTGGTCTGTGTAGGGAATGCAGTGCAACAAAATCCAGCACAACATCTATGTGGTGGAGGGGATGTATGTTTACAGAATACCTAAGTGAGCTAATGTTACTGATTCCCACTCATTCTCACAGACTCCATTCACTGACTGTCTTATGCCCACACCCCCACAGGTACCAAGACATCAGTGCTCATGTGGTTTGTCCAGGAGTGCCTGTGGGTGGCAGAGAGGAAAGGCAGCCCCAGCAATCAAGCCTTCATCGTGTTCCTAGGAATCTTTTTTTCTGGTGACAGCAAACCTGCCTCTGGAAAATTCTTTTATTCCCTGGACAAGTCAGTAGTTGTGACAGGAAGGTCCTTTGCTTGAGATTCTCGCTCATTCTAGACCTCATGCATACTTATAGTGACATTTTTACCTTGCCTTGGGAATTCCAGAATTTCCATATTATCCCATCACACTGAAATAACTTTTGAGTGCTTTCTTCATAATGCAAGAGCCCCTTTAAATCTGGTGTACAGGCCTTTGGAAAAACATAAAAGTCCTGGAAAGTGAAATGTCATTTAAACATTTGAAGGAAAATAATTACACAAAACAAAGCAGCTACATGAAACTTTAAATAGGTCTTATATTAAAACTTTATGCCATGAAAACTCTTTAAGGGCTGTTGTTAATTTATCTGTGTATTGGTTACACTCAGCTTTGGAGTAGGAAGGGTTTGGCTTTAGATCTCAGAGGTGTTAAATCATTTTGGAAAACAGCATGACTGAAAACAGATGGTGAAAACGCCTATGAGACAAAAGGTTTCATACCTGATGTCCTGAGTTTGGTTCAGATGCCGGTTCTACCTTATCAGCTTGTGGGACTTCCGTCTTCCTAGAGGAGACGACATTTATCTGTGGCTGTGCTTGATTAATTACTGACACTTGAGCTTTCTTGTTTGCTTTAGCTGATGAGGTGTCATCCTCTATTTTGAGTGATATCATGCTGTGATACTTTGTTTTATAGCGTTAGACACACAAGGACAACAGGAGAGGGAAAAGAGAGGGTTAGCACATACAAGCAACTCTTAAATAAACTCAAGAAAATAAAAAAAATACAAACTGTTGCAAATCAAGGGAAAGTGACACCAAAGAAAAAGAAAGATACTTAGAAAAATGAAATATTGATCATAATGAATTATTAAGAGTGATAAAGCCTGGAAAGAACAGAATCAGAAAGAAATCATAGAAATGTCTGAGCATTACTCATAATACTCTTACTTGGAAAACCACATCAGTTCCATTTCTGAATACAGATGAAGGATGAACCTGAAAAAGGTAGAATAGCAGAATAAGGTGGGCATATTCATGAATTATAGAAACAAAAACACTTTATGCAAGATTTACTACGAGATCTAGATTACAAAACTTGTAGAACATATCTTGGGTTTAGTTCTTTCAGAATGGAAAATGATCACCTCTGAAAACAACCATTAAAATTCACACATTACAAGTGTGTTTATAAACAGATTCCATTAATTTTTAAGATCACAGTAGCAGACTGTTACTAAACCACCTAGCTAAACCAGTATAGCTTAAGCAGGAAAATCAATGGGCAAATTTTAAGTAACTGTTCCATGTTTAAGCTAATGGTATTTTCAGCTTTAAAACTTCGGCACCAGATGCACAGATTGTATATATTTGCCTGGCTCCAGTGACTTCTTTCTTCCAGCTGACCCATAATTTAGACAAGATTAGAAGCTGCATAATTGCTGAAGTTGCTTGATGCATGTTTCCTCCCCCAGCTCTACTTTTCTTCCTCTCCTGCACATATGGATCTTCAGAATCTGGACTTTATTTTTTTTTTCCTTGCAATATTTTTAAATAGTTCTCAAACCTGACTCAAAGCAAACTCAGGTAATTTATGGTTATTGCATGATCAAGTAGAATCACTACAGAAATATGATAACTAAATAAAGATATCACATCCCAATAAATTCACTGCACCACAGAAGCGTCTTACTATTCTGCCATTTCCAGTAACTCTCAGCCTGGTCCTTGACCAATTCGCCAAGCTGTGTCCCTGCCACAGGTCCCCTCCATGCTCTTTCATCCCTTTGGAGGGAGACGGTGGGATGCCTTCCAAGGGAGCATTGCCAGGCCTGGAAGGTGATGAGGAGCCTGAGGAAAGTGGAAACAGCATGCCTCTCCTCCAGAAGTCGTGCTTGCTTTGGCCAGAAGAATGGGAATAGCTGCACTGACCTGAAAGCATAAAAAATGGCAGATGGTCAGTTCTAACTGCATGAGCAGAAAACTGGTCACGCTGACATGGGCATATAAACAGCTTGTCATTAAGCTGGATGATTCTTTCACTTGATGTGGTTGATTTGCTGTTCGTTCAGTCATTCTCATTTGTGGGGTTTGCTGTGACTATGACTGCAGCTACTACCTGTACATCTTATGTTTTTATACATATGTTTTCCATATGCACCTGTCTACCCACAGATCAGAATTTCAGCAAAAATGTCTGCCAAAAATACCTGTTTTCACATATAGATTGGGGTTTGGAGTGCTGTTTTTGGTCATGGATAGACAGGTATCTTTAACTAACATTGGCAATACTTCCATCACGCCCAGACAATTTTCTCTTCAGAAATCCAGGACACTATTGTTTCTACAAACACTTTATGTCAATTTACTGCTGATTTACATATTGAATGTTAAAGGGAAAACAGATGTGCAATTTTAAAAGGATTTTTTGTAAAATGAAGCCTAATTCATATAATTTAAATACAAGTATTTAAAATATTGTTTCATTAAGCACCAGAAGTAAAAAACCCCCACTCTTCTGCTTTCAGAGGACACAGCTGGTTTGCTAGTTATTTCTGTTTTTCTACAGTTGCTTCTTTTTTGGTGTGATTTTAGGCACACCACATCTGATCACTGAAAAACACAATAATAATGCAGACGTAAAAGCCTCAACACTGTAATGATCACTGCTGCCTGCTGTAATGCTGTGGACTCTGTAAAGCATTAGAAGATGTATTGCTAAGAGCTGGATTTAGTTGTTAGGTTTCTATCTTGAGTGGAAAATAAATCTTTTTCAGTGATGTATAACAACTGTTAAACAATAACTGGGGAAAAAATGCTAATGGACCTAAACCCATTTTTTTTCCTACTTTAATAAACAAGAACTGAACTAGTGCTGTTATGAAAAGTGGTTTATTTCCTTGAAACCTTCTTATTTTGTACTTGTTGCTTTCTCCATGCTGTGTTTCCTAAGAGGATGCATATGGTTGTGTGAGAGAATAAAGGGTCTGCGACAGACAAGCCCGTTTTCTCTGAAGAGAAATTAAGCATTTTGATCTGAAGATGAGTGTTAGGAACAACTTGTGGTTGAAAATAAGTAGCTACTCAGCCAAGATTGTCCCACCTTCTTAATGATGCAGATCAAAAGAGAAAATACCTCCTTTTGAGTCCAAAATTTTCACTACAGTTTTTGTCCTGGTGCCAAGAATAGCATTCACAGGGGAGTTCAGAATTACTTCAAAGACTTCATCATCTTCCTCTAATCCGTCATAGGTAATTGCTATATTCCATGTCTTGGTTGACATTCCTAACAGAAATAAACATTTTAATTACTCTTTAAGTGCTATTTCAATCAATCAGGGTGTCAAAGAAATATATTAATTAACATGTCTGCCACTAGAATGGAGTAGCTGGTGTATGCTATTGTACTCCTACCAACTGACTAGACTCCTGCTGTTCTCCCAAATAACATCATGTTTGAATCTGTTCCTAGGCAGTGATTCAGTTCAAGTGCACACACTGTAACAAAAAGCTGCTGTAGATGTGCAAGATGACACTACAAAATACATGGATTTAGGACTTTCATTGCAATTTTCAAGAGAAAATGTATCATACGCTTTTTATCTTGAAAACTTAATTTTAGAGACGGACCAGTTACTTAAAATACCTGCAAATGGATCAAAGACTATGTTAGATTGAAGTACAATCTTTTAGGCAAATTTTATACTTGATTACAAAATTTTTTACTTGCTTGCTTGTCTTTACTGGATAAGTTCAGGCTTGCATTATGGGAGTGAAAAACGATCATTCCAGGATAAAGGACTGGGCTCATTATTACCTGAAAGACTATAAAATTTGTTCAGGAAAAGTCAGAGGCAGCAGGGCAGAAGCAGATCTCGACATACACATTGCTGTCAACAAAACATCTTGGGAGCTGTTTCTGCATCATGAAGTCGGTGTAAATATCCAAAATAAGTATTAAAGGGACATGTGCAACAAAGTCAGAAAAAATCTCTACATCCTTATGACACTGCATTTTCTCCATTTTCTTTGCTCTATTTTCTATTTTCTTGCTCCTTTCTAGTATGAATCCTCTAGCTAAGAGAAGCTGTCAGTACAAACAGACCCAAAACTTGAATAGGGTCATCTTCTGCTCCTTTCCATTATAATTTTTGGATTGCAGCCTAAGGTACTAATCAGTCCAGTCAATTAGCGTAGCTGAGGTTTGTTTTTAAAACAGACCTATCAGCCTTACTAAATAATTAATAAATACTTCTAATTAATAAATACCAAATGTCTTGAATTTAAAACTAAGAAGCTGGTGCCTTGAATGTGATAATTCAGGGGGTCCTTCTCTAAGACTAAGCCTAACCAAAGGACTTTTGAAGAGAGCCACCCAAAAAAGACTGTGTGAAGGAGCTCAGCTGGCTTAACTGAGAAGCTGCCCAGAAAAGGAGACAGTGTGCATGTCTCCTATCTATGTTCACAGTTAATTTGCCTATGACTTTACACCACATTCAGAAAGACAACAACAGCAACTCCAAACTGTCCCATGCTTGAAAAATCTCCATGGACCAGCAGAAAAGGAAAATTATATCAAAGGTCCTTGCACTAAAAATGTCTTTACAGTGATCTTCAGCTATTTCACTCCAGAGGCTGATAAGCTTGACTGTATGGTACATTAGAGGAAAGAGAGCTGGAATCCTGGGTCAGCACAGTATGAAGGGCTTTTTACACTGATCCCTCAGATCTTCCATCTTCTAATTTCAAACTAAAAACCCCACCTCTATTGCTAGTTAAAGGGTCTCAGAGAGTGGATCATTGGTTTCAGATGTTTCATAAACATGTGTTCTGAAATGTATGTTCCAGAAACACTGGAAATTAAAGTGAATTTCCACCTTTCTGCCCAGTTGGGTTTTTTTACTGCTGTCTGCTGGATGTCCTCCTTTACCCACCTCTGAAAATTAACCAGCAGTTGCTGATTCCACACCTTCACACAAAATTTGCCTTTCTCAAGGTGGATTGTAGTGGCAAATTTCCCAAATAATCAGATTTGTGACTCTGAACTTAAAGCTACAATTTTTCCTATGGGATAGCCAAGCAAAGCTGATGTATATATGAATCCATCCATAGGATGCAATGTTACAAAATCTCTGTGGCATACAATGCCTTTTTTTCAAAATAAAAAGCTT
Organism: Falco punctatus; assembly: GCF_963210335.1. Lineage (NCBI taxonomy): Eukaryota > Metazoa > Chordata > Aves > Falconiformes > Falconidae > Falco > Falco punctatus. The sequence goes on from NC_137586.1 coordinate 35,013,442, forward strand.
AAGTCCTAAAGTAAAAATCTCCAGGCTTTGGCTGGAACTGACATTGTATTCCCCATATCTGTTTTTCAAACACATTTTTACCATCAAATACATACTATTTATTTCAGCCACTCACAGATGATGTATTTTGTCTCCTCTGTAGTCACCATGACTTTCTGCCGTTGAAACCTTACTGGTGATAGTCTTGGGATAACCTCTGCCAGTGTTGCAGGTGACATCCTGGGAGGCCTGTGTGGACCTCCATTTTCTAAACTCAAATATGTTCTGGCCTATGCCAACAGGATGTGTTCCAAAAAAACTTGGTCTTGCATATTCAAAGGAAGTGATTATGATAGCAAATGGGTTTTCATTCCCAGATGAAATTCCCCTTTTGTCTCAGTAAAAGCAAGTTTTTCAGGTGAAGCTGAATTTCTGAATGGTAAATTGTGAAACTCTGACCTGGACTGAAACTCTCTAAACCCAGGTAGAAAACCAAAGCATAACAATAATAAATTGTGCAGAACAGAGGAAGCTTACTTTCAGCATCTTCACATTTGTATTCATTTTTACTATTGATTCTCCTCCAGCAAAAAAAGTCAAGCTACTTTTGATAATACAGTTACCATTTCTTGCTATTTACAGCCTCAGCCAAGGTCAGGCTGCTGTTATGGTTACAGTGCAAACGGAGATGAGGTTTGACAATTTTCAGGTTCTTTTGCACCCTTCTTGTCTCGGATATCTTGCATAACTTAAGTTGTACTCAGTTATGCCTAAATTTGACCACCATCCTGGGCTTTAAATATTATGCCTGAGATCTTTAAAGCATCTCACAGCTCAGGATGAGTCCTCCTCAGCCTAGCTGCAGGGAGATTAGGAGACATCATTTCAGCACCTCTGATATTTTAACTGATGTAAAGGGACCGTATTCCATCTCATCCATTAGTATCTCAATGATATTAATTCACAAAGGAAGTCCACTGTGCTTCTAGAAAATAAGCCCAAATGTCTTTAATCCTATTCAGCTCCTATAGCTACAGATACGTAATAGGTTTCACTCTCCAAAATGAAAGTTTAAACTTTCAAAATCGGTGAGTTAATTTTAAAATTATTCAGTGTGCTGGTTCATACCTGGATCAAACTGAACAAGCTTGGAGGGATTCACTGTAAAGTCTTTTCCCACCACAGCAGTTACTCCATTGACCTGAGAAGAAATCAAACAGTAAATGCCAAGCTGTGACCTGTTTCATCAAACCACTGCATTCTGCTGTGTGCTAAAGCTACTGTGTGCCTCTCCATGGAGCTTCAAAAAAGACATGCCAACCCTTACAACGAAGGCTAAAATTTGTGAAGGCAAATTGTACAAAACCTGTTTTAAAAAATTAGAACTATACATTTTTATGTAAGACAGAGGCCATTACTGAAGATATAGAGGGTTCCTTTTGGCTTTTTTCTGGGTTGATGGCAGTGCAGAGAGAAATGAGGGAAGCTGCCATGACTGTGAAGTTGAAGCTTCCATAGCTCCTGGGCTTTTCCAGCCTGAGTAGGGAGAGAAGTCTCAAGGCCCCAGGTTGCCAAAAACCTGGATTTCAAAGGGGCAAATTCCGGAAACTCACTTCTGAGCATAGCACCAGAGGAAACTGCCTGCTCTGTCACAGAAGGTCATCAAAACTGAAATACTACTCCAAAATATTCCAGGTTTGGTTCATCAGCATTTCTACTTAAAACTCTGAAAGTCTTGCCAGAAATTTTTCAACCATCTGTACTAGCAAGGACAGTGTCCTGGTGAGTCTGGTTTGAGTTGTATGGCCTTTTTGCTGATTACTGAAATGCCTCTAAAGTCTGAGGCAGAAATTAATGGGCTCCAATATTTATTATTATAAGATTCCAGTTAGGAGCTTGGCTTTTAGCTTTACCTCCACAGCTATAAAGGCAGACTCTGCAGAATATCCCGCTCTGGTGATTTTCAGAGACACCACTCCCACACTCTCACACACTTCATATTCAGTCTGTTGCATTTCAATCCGAGACCATCGCAGCTCCAGCCTGTGTGGGGGAGAGGAAGGAAAGCCCGTGTGAAGCAAAGCCACTTCCCCTGCTACCCCCAGCCCATGCTGTTCCGAGGTTCAGTGAGGAGCTATCTTTCTCCTGCCTGCTGATTTAGCCAATACACATATTAAGTCTGTGTTTCCAGATCAACACTTTGGTGTGATTTGGCTGATTAGGAAGAGGGAGAGGTGGTTAATAAATCTTCCAGTCAAGCCCTGGTCTAACCCAAACCAAGCCTGAACCTTGTTGCAGAACCAGAGGGGGTCTGCAGCAACTTTGAGATTTGAGATGAGCAGGATTTGTCCGTAACACCAAACAGGCCGAGACAAGCTATCACTGTTTCTTCCTTGTTCTCTTTAATGCTACAGTTTTATTTTACTTTCACTACCCAGTATTTTTCTGCAATATCCTCCTTTTCTCCCACCTTCTTTCATCTGCCCTCTAACCCTCCTCCTACAGTGCGTAGGACACACTCAGGACTTCGCCTCTGTGCGAGTGCCCTCCCCATTCCCCTTACTTTAATACTCTGTATTTCACTCTTCAGCCATAGAAGTGGCTGAGTCTGGGTGTCTCGTACACTGGATTTTAGAATCGTTTATAAGGGGTGTGAATGAACCTTGGAGGACTGCACAGAGTAGCCAATAAAGATCTCACCCTTTTAAAAGCTGTGATAAAAATTAGTGAAAGTCAGAGAGGAATGAAAGAGAGCAGAAAGAAGGAAAATGAGCTGTGCTGCCTACAAAACATTGTGAATGTTTCTAAAACAAACTTGTAAACCTATCAGGACTGACTAGCTCTAAGACCAGTGGAAGTTTCTTCCTGTCCTCCTATATCATGTAACAATGACTTTGTGGGCAACCCATTTAGATTTGCCTTATTTTTGCTTAAGAGGATGCATGTGCCAGATGTAGTCCAGCAGCATTCAGGTAAAAGCTGGGATTCAATTTTAATAATATCAACATGCAAATCAGACTCGTACTTTGAACCAGTGACCATTAGGTGATACACTGTTTTTTAAAAAAATAATGTCTCACAGGCTTTTAAATGCAATATTAAAAGAATTATTTTTTCCTTAAAAGCCAAGTCCCACTTCATTCTCAGGTTCAGTGCAAGTAACAGACAATTTCTACTTTTTAAATGCAATATTAAAAGAATTATTTTTTCCTTAAAAGCCAAGTCCCACTTCATTCTCAGGTTCAGTGCAAGTAACAGACAATTTCTACTTCCTAGAAACTCCCATTTTCCATAGAAAAAGTGCCTTCTCTTTGTTCTCTTCATACAGCTATGTTACACATTGCTATTTATATACAAGAAGCCACACTTCCCCACGAGGAGTGGTGGCTTTATAATGGTGCTTTTAATATCTGTGCATCTGTGAGCTGGCCCAGTGCAGCTGGGAATTGCTCAGGCTGGCTGTATTCAGGTGTGTTTGTGTATGGGGACATCTTTTGGCACAGCGCATAACTGCTGAAACGCTGTCTCCAGCTCCGCTGTGTCCCCATCCCCTCTCCCCTGTGCAGGGACGCCCTCCCTCGCCATCAGTCCCGGTTTGTGAGTAGCCAGTTTAGCACAGGAAAATAGCCTAAATAGCCTTAGTTATTTTTCTCAGTTGCTTCTGATTGAATAAATTGGTTGAACATTCAGTCTTATTTTCAGATATAAAGAAAACATTGCCCTTGCTATAGAGCTGCTCCCACTTTTGGCCTTTATCGTTAAAGCAGTTTGGAGGATACGCCAGCCTCTAATTTTTGTGTGTGAGGCTTATCATATTTCACAAGGAAATTTTGATAATATGCCTAATACAAATTTTGGATGACAGAGAAGATGCTGTGTGCCCTCCAGCTTCTTTCAGTGCTCTTTCCTGGAAGTATGGCTCTCATAGCTTTTACTGCTTGAGAGTATCTCTTCCATCGTGATCTCAAGCTTGTGAAAAAAGTGTTGCTGTCAGTACACGGCACGAATGACCTCCAGGTGCAGAACTACGTACATAAAGCAAGTCCTGTCCCTCAGCACCCAGCTATCTCAGATCTCAAAATGTCCAGCTGCCATTTAGAGTGAACTCCATTATACTGTCCTGCAAGACCCCCAAGGCCCTTGAGAACTGAGCCTCAGCCTAACCTGGAGCTAGCCCTTTGTATTTCACCTCCGTGAGCGGAAGAAACCTTCTCTACTCTTCAACAAAGGAAAAGGCAGTTTGAGTCATAGCTATATTTGCGTATACACAGCTTCAAGCCTGGCACATGTTCCTTCGCCCAGGGGGTGGGGGGAGTGGCGCACCCAGTGCACCACCCAGGGTCGGAACTACCTCTGAGGCACCGCGGAGTTTCCGCTGGCATCTGTGACTTGAAACTCCAAGCTGTCTGAATTCACTTCCTGTGATGTATTGATGACATAAAGTATGATTTTGCTGTTTAAATCCTTTTGGCTAAACCTTTCCTGAATAAGACCACCTGAGGAAGAAAAGAAACATTCAGGTCAATTAAAAGCCTGTTAATAAAAGCCGTGTAGCTCAAACAGTCTGTTTTCAACTTTTCTTTTTGTTGAACATTTAGAAAATTTGAACTTTCAGAAACCTGATTTTATAGCTAAACAGCTACGTCCCAGCTCATTATAAGCCCCAGCCGATTTCTCCCCATGTGATTTCTTCATCAAAAGGCTAAGTTCAATATTAATCTATATTTTCTTGACACAAACAAAAAATAGTTTCTCAACAGAAGCTCTTGACTATAATCTCAAACTCTTTGAGGATTCATGATGAATTTGAAACTCAGATTTCATTTCAAAAGCTTTCTTGCTACATTAAAACCTTGCCCAGTTTGCTAAGAAATTTTGATTTCCTTTATCAAGCAAACGTTAATGTATGTCCCAAAATACAGAGATTATAGAAGACAGCACCTGTTGTTACATTTTCCAGGTAGCCATAATAAGGACCTCGTAAAATCTTAAAAATTATTTTGTCATCTTCTGTATTGGGGTCAGATGCCTTCAGGGACCTGGCAGTAATATAGATCCCGTAATTGCCATTCTTCAGCATTTCCACATCAGAAAAGCAATGGAGATGAATAATTTTTGGTGCCATTTTGTCCAAATGATCCACCTAAATGAAAGTTAGACAAATGTATATTCATTTTACAGCATCAAAGTATTCTCTGTCTTACTTTTGCTAAAAGCACAGCAGCCTGCTCAGGGTAGCAATAGCTACTTTGACTCACAGCCTGCTCCAGAAGAAGTCTGATCTCCAGCTACCTACTCTTCCCATGCGAGGTTTCCAAGCCCAGATTGCCCAGTCACTTGCTGCATGCGGTGGAATAAAGCATGTGCTGGGGAGGGCATCACAAATTCTGTGTACTTCTGCCGTGATGTCCCACACTCCCCGTAGTCCTCCTTTCTGATGTAATTTTCTTCATAGCAAATGAAAACTCCAGCAAAGTTTTCTTACCTCTGTTTTACAATAACAATCATGGACACCCAAGGATTATCATAAATACAATCATAGACCTGGCCAATATGTCTCCACAAATCTGTGGTACTTTTCACAACTTTGATGAATATTCTAGCACTCCACAATATTTGGTGCTGTTTCCATGTCTTGTCTTCTGCTAAAATGGCACTCCTCGCTCATCATATAACTTCAGACTTTGTCATCAGAAGTTAGGAGCCTCTTCATTAGTATCAGTGTTTTGAAACATACAGAATTTTGACATATAGTGCAACCAGGCCTGCTTTATATACTGAAACATGCCAGATAAATACGTACAAGAAGTCATAGCAAAGACACCTGAGCCTATGTCATAGTGGGAAGAACTTGAAAATGAGGGAAACGGGAAGTGAACCGAAACATCCTCGTAAAGGAAGGAAAAATCAGAGCAGGCATCTTAGAAAGACTCCCAGAAGGAAGACAGACTGTCCTGTTGTGGGAGCAAGATGGCTGTAATTCAAGATTCCCATGGCTTAAAGATCTACAGTCACCCTAGTATCCCTCTAATGCAAATCAGTGGGTCAGGTACCAAGTGGGAAAGCAGAGCAGGAGGAATTTCATTCCTCTTCATAGCTGGGCTCAACTTTAGGGTTGAGATTTCTGTGTAAAATAGTTTAGCAAGTATATACTTGCTTATATTTATATAAACAGGATGTCTTTCTTCTCTTAAATACCGTCTATCTCTTTGCACTCTATAAAATTCTCCGAGTAATGCATTGTGGCAAGTACTTAATTCTCCAGGTTAATTATTCATGGAACACAGAAAGCAAACATTTTAGCTGATAAATGCCTCAGTTAAACTACAGACTGCATCAAGTTCTTATCAAATTTACTACATTTCCCACCTTATATCTGCATATATGTGCTATATATCTCTTTTAAGTAGGCCTGTGTTCATACTCACCTGAATGGTGAATGCCACTGGCTCACTCTGCACCCTCCCATTCACGATGAAGCCTTGATTAGTTTTATCTGTTGCAACAAACGTAAATCTGTCAATCTGGGATTGCCCACCTCGGTGCCTGTATGCAACATCCCTGTTGTCCACATCTTGCTGGGTGAAGTTGTACTCCAGTAGCACAGCCCCTCGATAATAGAGATGACCATACTGGGGGAGCTGAGCCAAAAGAAAGGTAAGGTTTTCTTTGGCAGTGTCTGGGTCTGAAAGCTGCAGGACATCGGGAGAAAGGAGTGCCACAGTGCCTTCCACTAATCTTAACCCCGTGTTCCTAGACAGTGTGGGCAAAGCTTGGTCGGCTGCCTCCAGGGAGATCATGAATGTCCCATGCTTAGTCCTCAGTCCATTGCTGATGACGAATCTAGCAAAGAGAGGCAAGGTAGTCTTCAGCATGTGTTCTTGATTCACCATGTACTGAAATGAAATGATAATACACACCTTTACTACAGGACTTGCCTGTGTTGTTACTGCATAAGTAGTAGAGCTGGTCCGAGCTTAGACCCAGACTGTGGGTAGGGTGGATGAAAAACATGAAAGCTGATGGCCAGGTATATGGCAAGAGTTGTAGTGCTTCTGCAGGAATCTGGGTAGGTGCCAGAGGAATGGCTTTGAGGATGTATCCATCAGTCTCAGCAGTAATAACAGCTGATCTAACCTTTTAGCTCAGATACAGATGGAGATCTAAAATGGTGGGCTGGCTGGGGGCATTACTGCACCCTCTGGCATGCATACATACATACATAAATACATTATCTTCACTTGGTTACACGGCAGTGGCAACTGCCAGTGAAAATGCTGGCCTTGCCCATAACTTACAGAAAGATGTGTGAAGTGCATGATCTTCCTAGACAATACTTTTTTTTCTGTTCACTGTTACAAGCCTTTTGTAGCCAATAGCCCCAAAACTAAAGAAACAAGCTGGAAAAAGATCCATCCTCATTTCACTTTACATGTTTTTTAGGCACTAACTGTGTCTGTAAATTTCTGTATATTCAGGGAAACTGGCTCATGTTTCTCAAGTAAAGTTTCACTGAAATACTAAGATTCTGTGGGAGATATTGGGCAGAACTATACAAGTTGCTAGGGTAATTTCTGAAATGTAGGTGTATGTACCCTGTATTTATCAAAAGCTCAGACCTGCAAAGTTCTTATTCCATGCTGGGAATTCCTATATACTAGCAGAATAGTTTCTTATATTCCTCTCTCAGACAGTAATGTTTCTTTAAATATACTCATGTTTTGATTATGCTCTATAGTTAATTTTCCTTTCCTAAACAAGAGAAAGACAAGGGTGCCCATGGCTGAAGAGAAAATCTGTTGGAAGCTGTGCTGGTTGTAGCTGGGGTAGAGTTAATTTTCTTCACAGTAGCTAGTATGAGGCTATGTTTTGGATTTGTGCTGAAAACAGCGCTGACAATGCAGAGATGTTGCCATTGTCACTGAGCAGGGCTTACCCAGTGCCCAGGCCTTTACCCCACCCCACCAGCGAGGAGGCTGGGGGGCACAAGGAGCTGGGAGGGGACACAGCCAGGACAGCTGGCCCCCACTGACCAGAGGGACATTCCATACTGTACTGTGCCGTGCTCAGCATATAAATCTGGGGGAAGAAGAAGGAAGGGGGAGATGTTCAGAGTTACAGTGTTTGTCTTCCCAAGTAACCATTACGTGTGATGGAGCCCGGCTTTCCTGGGGATGGCTGAGCACCTGCCTGCCCATGGGAAGTGGTGAGTGAATTCCTCGTTTTGCTTTGCCAGTATGCACAGCTTTTACTTTACATATTAAACTGTCTTTATCTCAGCCCATGAGTTTTCTTACTTTTATTCTTCTGATTCTCTCCCCATCCCACCGGGGAGGAGTAAGCAAGTGAAGGAGTGGTGCTTAGCTGCTGGCTAGGGTTAAACCATAACAGAACCCTGCCAGCTGAGTATGGGCCTTTGCCATACGAGTGACAGTATGGTCTGCAGAAATTTATTATCAGATAAAGAGAAAACCAATCTTTTAGTCTTCAAAATTCATTCTACTTTCATTGTCAAGATTATTACTTCAGTATTTTTTCTGAAAGCTCTTACATTGCACATTATGCCTGTAACAAAGACTTTTGAGTGTATATCAAAGTAAAAATTCCTTTGAAAATGTCTCTTGAGTCCCATCACCATACAGTACTCAAGAGTTACCTCTCTTTCTAAGGAAGTTTCTGTGGTTATGCTTCATAGTACATTCAAAAGCATCTTCAAGGGTGGTTTCCACCCAGGTTTGTTCTGCCTGAGTCAGAACAGGGTCTGCTTTGCAAAGAAATTTGCTTGTGGTAGACTGTTCACATTCCCTGACTTTCCTTTTTCCCCCACCCTCCAAATCACAGCACTTTAGATGTACATACAGTTACAGTTATTTAGTTGATTTTGTATGGAACAGTATCATGGGTCAGTTGTTCCAGACAATATGAGGGCCAGCCTAGCTGGCTGCTTTCCATGTAGCATGCTGCTGCCACGCATAAGTGAAATGGGACTGGTTGACATTTAGATTACCTGTCTCCTTTTGCTCTCTTGACTGCAGACCTCAAAGAAGTATTTAAATAATTACAGTGTCAGGACCTGGCATACCGTTGTGTGCCTGGAATATGAGTGACCTTCAGTAGGTCATGGAGTAGTTTACTGTGTCACACAGACTGTCCATCCAAAGCTCCTCACTGCCTTCACCAGTGCTGGATGATTAGGGCTTGATCAACTTGTAAACTGGCAGTATGCCATGAAACAGATGGGAATGAGTGTAGGCAAACCAGGGACTATATAGCTGTTAAAAATATGTTTACTGAGGATGGTATTCCCAGCTGGGAACCTAGAGACATCTGTCTGCACTGACCTAATGCTATTGTACCAATGGTAAAAGAGTTGTGCTATTAGTAATCTAGCTGACATCAAATACAGAACTAGAATAATGATGATCAATACTATGCTAAGGAAAAAAAGGGCAAAAGATGTTCAGGCAAGACCTTAACCATCTCAAAATGTGTGGAGGATTGCACTGGAAGTGAGTTTCCTCTGGTTCTTTTGATGGCTGTAAAATCATTTGGATGATGTCTCAAACAATATTTAAGTGAAAGTATTAGATAATACAGTTCATTAAACTGAAGATTCGTTCAGTCTTTACAGAATACCAGATAGGAGCAAACCTCATGGTTATTTACATCAGACTGAAATTTACAATGCAAATGTGGTATGCCACTTGATTTCACAGGTGATGAAGCTGCCTGTGTCCAACATGTCCTTTTTTCTGCACCTTGGGAGATTTTGGTTGTTTGTTTCTGGTTTATGGCTGCTTCATCTTTTCCTCAGAAATGGAGAACAGCCAGTATTCTCCTCACTCTGATGAAATTTAGGGGACAACTCTCAGGCACAGTTAGGAGGACATGTTGCATGGTTTGATTTCACCATTACCAACATTTCATGCTTTCTGCAGTTTGATGGCAACAGAGTTGGCTGTAGGACCTACCATCTGTCATGGCATTTAAAAGATAAAAATGGAATCATAAATAGTGCCAGCTCATTACAAAATCGAGCCAGCGTGTCAAAATGGAGGACATTAGCATGTTCTTTTAGTATCCTGCTGCCAGCATCTGATGTCAGGTTGCTAATCACTTGAAGTCATCTGTCCAAATAAGCACTGCCAAATCTTTCTTCCAGGCCAGCAGCACCAAACAATACAGGCAAATTTATGTCTGAAGGAAGTACTTCAGTGGAAAGTAAAAATCTGATCAGTTAACTCCCCCCATAATTACCCATATAATTAATGTAACCATTCCTTGTTTTAATAAGAATAATATTCTGCCACAATATTTATATGCCTAAACAAAATAAAATTCTTTTCCAAGTGATAACATCAAGGAACATCAATTATTGTGACTAAAATAGTTATTGAATATCAGTATTTATTAAAGCATCGTAACCTTACTTTTATAAGGCTGACTTCCTAGTTTGGTTCTTAGCCATTGGTCTAAACAGAAGATATTGGGTTTATCTACAGGTACAGTTTCCTCAGAATTGTTTGGCCTGCTTTAATTAGCGTGGGACAGAAATCATAGTGATGCAAGCCACTCCTACACTGCCTGACCTAGGGTTGGCATTACTGCAACATTACTTGTCTAAGCTAATTCTAGTTTTGGTCATATTGTTTCACAATCAAGAAACACAAAGCCAGAGATTATTTGTTCACTTTTTCTGTTATGACCAGAAGTGGATTAGAGAAATCTCCTAACTAGAATTTCCACCACATTTGGTTTATTGGAAGGAATAGTTTAAAACGTTTCAGCTGAGGAAAGTCACAAAATTACTTTTGCCTTAAGTCTAGATAATGTCACCTGAGCTGCCCTGGTGTTACAGGGAAGTTTATTGGATGTCTTCATGCCCCACTTGCTTGACTTCCCTGCAAAAAAGCTCTCAAACTGGATGACACAACATGTTCTTGAATCTTCATCATGCATCATGGAAAATGCCATTCAGATCAGGAATCTATTCAAAAAAGAGTGTAAAAAGGAGTCTTTTCTGAATGGCAACTCTTAGGAGACGAATCTTTCATTTTTCTTAACCACAAATGAAAAAAAATATATGTTTTTAATTTTGTGTGGAAAATTTGAATTTTATAGAAAGTCCGTTTTGTGTCAAAAACTGTTTTCAGGGGGATTTGCCAATGCTAGCAAGAAGTAAGCATTCTTCCTTTAGAAACTTCTTATTTCTGAGCTTTTTTTTTTCCCTGAATTTGATCTTTTACAAAAATGTCCCTGAGACTTGAACAATAAAACATCTACTCTGACTTTACCTGATTATAGCTCATTACATCATTCCACTCTGTAAGGAGTGGTTCATTTAAGAACAAAACAAGGAAATACTTGCTTTAGGAGTGCAGCTAGTCTAAGCTGGTGTAAGGGGAAGGTGCAGAAACAGATGAAACTAAACCTAGTGATATTTATCACTAGGCTGCTGAACTGGGCTTATAGGTAACCAGGTCTACCCCAAAAATCTAATTGTCTACATGAATTTCTGAGCCATTGTGATGTCAGAATAGATAAGTGGAATGGTTTTCAGTATGTTGAAGAACTACTTATGGATTCAATAAGCCTGGAATCGAATCAATATGATAAATAAGAATAAAAAAGAAAGCAGTTATTTAATACCTGTATGGGCCACTTTTACCACATCCAGTTGCAGCAAGAAACCACAGGAAAATCCCATAAAGCATGTTCTCAGTCCTTCTCCCCCTCTTAAATCTTAACAGCTGTGTGTATTTGGGTGCTATAATAATATTGAAGCTAGTATTATTGAGTGAATGTGGTTCTGGCTACAGTTTCAGCATCCATTAGAAAATGCATTTTTTACCAAAGCAGTCACAACTATGTGTAGAAATATCTTTGCTATATAAATATTGAGAATACCCACAGAGCTTTCACCTCTTTTTAATAATTTGTCTGGGTTTCAGTTTTGTTTCTGTTGTGTTGTGGGTTTTTTTTAAATATCAAAAAGAACATTCAAGGGGAAAAGTTTAGGGAGTGGGGTGTTATACCTTACCTGAATGTATCTTCAGAAACAGCTGCCTTTGTGTTGTGAACATAGCAGACTATCTTTCTTGCTACATCCATTTGACTGAAGCTTGTAATGGGGATACCCGGATAGCTGATGTATTCTATTTGTCCATACTGGGGTGGGGAAGTTATCACACAGAGGAGCTCCTCTGGTTTGTCAGTACCATCCAGTGCAAGGAGGACATCAGTTGTAATGTAGCCCCGATCCCCTTTTGGCACTCTAAGAGGTTTTAAGAAAACAGCAATGTCTCCTGCAGGGTAGATGAAACAACACTGAAATAGTCATGGTGAATTGTAAATTGATCTCTTATGCATTATTTAGCCACACACAAGCCATCACCAGTAGAGAAATCATAGGACTGTAGGATTACAGGGAAATTCAGGCTGGAAGGGACTTCAGGATATCTCTAGTCCAACCTTCTGCTCAAAGCAGGGTGAATCATGAGATCAGCCATAACCAGATTGTTCAGGGCTTTATCCAATCAGGGAATACTGTCAAGGATGGAGACAGCACAACCTCTCTGACCCTTGCTTCTATCTTAGCAGTGTAGGTTAACTTGGTATAATTTCGGTTTCTGGTAGGGATGCAATAAAAGGAGAGAGATAGTGAGACTAAGAGCATAAACCTGGGAGACAGAGCTGTTCTTGAACAATATTTTGCCTACTTTATTGCATCCTTGATGTTTTTCTGTGCTTTGATTTAGTCAGACATAAAACTAGTTTAAGAAGGATATTTGCAACTCCATTTGGAAGTAGCTGGGAGTCCTGGGAGGCAAGGTGCAAGGCACTGCTGCAGGCAGAGCCTTTTAAAATCCCAGGACCCCTTCTTCACCAATGGGAATATCAGGGCTCAGGTCAGCAGTGAAATCCAAGCAGACAGACTTTTGGGATCTGCGAGGAGACTTGCCAAGGGCTTATGTAGTTCTCAGGGAAGGATCAGGACATGCACTCAGATCATCTTTATTTCAGAAACTGACACTGTAAAACATCAGGTCTGGCAGATCTTTACCCTTTTCCGTGTCCTTGATATTTATGTAGAAGTCCACAGCTGGGGATCTGTTGTACCCATCCCACAGATAAAACTTGAAGCTGTCTTGGTTCTTGGACCCTGTAGCACCTGTATGGACATATCTCACAAGGTTCATATCCAGTTCTTCCTGAGTGCACTTCATTCCAGTTTGGAGAGTCATCCATCCTTGGTCTAACTGGAAAGAGCAGGCATGCTTCATTAAACAGATAGTCTCCCATGAATCCTCCCATTAACTGTGTTTCTTAGCAGGTTATGCAGACTGTTAGTGGCAGCTACCTGACTTCCCTTCTGAGCTATAGACCCTTTCCTTCATGTTTTAAAGGGAAGAAAATAGCTGGAGTTGTTTCCAAACAGCTCTAAGGGTGGAGAAGATACAGTGATCATAAATAAAATGGAGTAAGTGGCATGTAGCCATTTTTACTCCAGGAAATAAATTTCTGCACACTTCTCAATGAGACACCAACAAGGTGAAAATTAAATAGTTCCTGACCCAGATTATGTTTTCTACTTCTTAATTTCACAAAGCTGCTCTTGGTTCTAACAAAAAAAAATACCTAAAGGGATATCAGGAATGAACCCACAGGGAATTTCAGGGAAGCTCAGAAATTTAAAGCCCCAAAAGTCCTCTCATGCAAGATGTGAATTGCCCAATATAATTTCCTGCTTTTCTGAAGATAGCATAGTACTCTGTATTGGAGATCTGTGTGTTTGACATTTAGCCTGCAGTAACAGTGTCAGTAGCTTTGGAGCAAAGGTTATCAAGAACAGAGAGCTCAAATACATGCAGGCACCCTACATGTTCAAACAACTCCAGACTCCAACACTTCCTCACCCTGGTGTGTGAGACACCTTTAATTCACAAGTCCCCTCGGGTGATCCACAGATCCTTGGAGGGATCCCACATCAAAATACTTTCCAGACTCACATGTCTCAGAAACTGGATTTTTTTTCTGTTATATATGCATGCCATTAAAAAGAGGCATTTTTTCTATGTTTGTTCCTGTGGCTTACCTTTGGTTAACAGATGGTCATCTTTCCTTCCATTCCTAATCTTATTTCTGCCTTTTCTTTTGCTATATCCTTTACATGTTCTTCCTTTTTTCCCTTCCTTCCCCACATACTTTTCTTTAACTAATGATTTATTGCTCACTTTTTCACACTCTCTCCATTCCTTCTGAACCCTGAAGTAATTGCAATGGCTCACTAGTCACTTTTTTTGATTAAGGACCTTCCCCCCAACCCATCCCAGCTTCAACACTTGGCTGTCCCTCTGCATGGGCTGACTCTGAGCATATCTCTCCGTTATCACCTGAGGTATCTGCCATGCTTCTCACCCTCCCTCTCCTCCATCTGAGGATCTGGCCTTTACTGTCAAAGTCTCTAGGACAGCATCATTGTTTGGTTCAAACGTTCTTCCAAGAATCGAACTGGCCACAGCTGTCTACTTCAAAACATGACAGACATTTGGGAGAAAAGGAAGATGAACTTCATTCTACCCTAAAATAACAGAGTTCTTTGCATGCCTGCTTTTTGTTGAAGTACAAAGACTAACCTTGAGCTGAAGCTGACCGTTTTCTGGAAGTGTTTCAAATAAGTAGTAAATTCTCTCCCTAGGGGTATCTTTATCTTCTGCTGACAGAACAGCACCAGAAATTATTCGAGTTTCACCCATGTTCACGTCTATATCATCCTTCCTGCAAAAATTAGAGTCATGTATTTATGCAATAAAAGAAAAGTAACCTTTCCAACATGTAATTACTCTGCCAGGAATATGGATTACCCAGATGCTGACAGAAATCACAACTGCAGAAAGAATGAAAGGAGAGTGCCTATTTCAGTTCAAAAGACCAAAAAAAAAAAAAAAAAAAAAAAAGCAAACAGGGTAGGCCAGCTTCTTCTTACAATGGTGAAAAACAACAAAGTAGATACCTACAACCTGAGATTTACCACATCTGCCTTCTTTCCCTGGGCCCTATTCCACTTACCCTCATACAATTTATAAGAGGACAATGTAAACAAACAGGCTGTATTGTATGTTACTACTACTATAAACCATAGCGTAGCAATACTGGCTCTAATGAATTCATTGTTTATTAGAGAAAAGACAGTCTCTCAAATAACTAGTCTGTCCCTGCTCACTTTGATCTTTAAGAGACACTACAAAGACCTATCTGACTTCTCTGTGCTCCCCACTGCAGAATTCTCCTGGGTTCTTGATTCAAAAAGTAGGTTAAAGCCACCTATTCTTTGGCAGAAATGGCATCACTAGCAAGAAATAAAATTTGCTGCAGCTCTTAGGGAAAAAATCCCACATAGTCTGAAATTCATGCAGTTTTTCTCCAGGGTGATTCTTGGATCATACCTGCTCTGTTTCTGTTCTCAGCGAGCAGCCATCCTCCAGTTTGCTTCTGCACCCTGTTTTATTGTTTTGCTATTGGCTATCTTACATTTTTGCAATGTAGCACCCAAACAGTATTATTAGACTATACAAAAGTTTCAAGGAGGTTGGAGGGGATTCAGCATATTCAGTCACCCCAGGGATGGCACCTCCTCAAGCTAATCTGCCCAGGGGCCATGGGGCAGGTTGGAGAAGGACAGACTCCTTAGGCATTTGGGCAGCTAAGCTCTGGCTGGACACAACTAAGCATGTGCAAGCCGTGCTATTTCAAAGGCCAAATAAAGATCAATTTTTACAAGAATTCTAAAGACCCATTCTTCATACAACTGCTCCTTCCTTTGCCAAGCTGCAACTGGCTGCTCCAAAGCAGAGTGGCAGCTGAGGTTTCCAGAGAAGGAGTTGTCAGAGTTACTTAGTGATTTTGGAATACATTTATTATTCTCAGAAAGAGCAGAGGGTTTTTTGCTGAAGTTTCATATTCAAACTGATGTGGATATGAGGCATAGAAATGTCCTGTTTGGCAAAATGAGAAGCAATGAAAATGGACTGATATGACAAAGTATATGAAGTCATATTAATGACAGATCAAGCAGCTTTAATGATTTGTTCATATCAGCAATAAACGTGCTGGGACTATGCAAACAGAAAGACCAGGTGTCTGACCCAAAGACTGTATGAGCGAGGAAGAGAAGATTAAAAAAAAAAAAAAAGTGAAGGTAAACATGTTTAGCTACACCCTGAATGCTGTCTAATCCCAACTCATTTTTCTGCATAGCAGTTAGTTGATTAAGTCCTTGTAGCACTCACAAGTCTCATCTTGAGAAGAAGCTTTCAAGGGGAATGTAGTACCCCCTGGAAGTACCCTCATGAGGCCTGCATTCCCCTAGGGCACCCCTTGCTACAGGATGCAGTCCAAGAGGTGACAGATTGAGTTTTTGGCAATCACTGTGAATAAAAGCCACTGTTTGCCAGCCAAAAATGTCCCATCCCAGATTCATCAGTCTGTTGACCATAGCTAACAGAGATGAGAGCTGAAACTCCCTGGGGTGGAAAGGTGCCCCTAGATCAAAAGATGAGAAAAAGGTTACAGGTATTGTCAAATGTTCATCTGTAAAACACCACAGTATCATAAAGGAGTTCCTACTCCACAGCAAAGATGTGGTGACTGTGGCAGCTAAACCACTTCAATGCCAAACAGAACATGTTTCCTTAGAGCACTACTGCTTCACCACTGGCAGCATACTGCATGTCAGTGGAAGAGTAGCAGGCAAGAAGGAGTAATTTCTTACAATGAAACAGCTGTTTTGCAAGTAGATGGCTCACTATGTGCTACCGTTCACCACAGGAATGGCAAATGCTGAGATCTAACATCACCAGACAAAGCAGCAAGTTTCTGGATAGAGCTGGGCAAAGCTAAAAACACTTGGCTTCTTGAAGTCCATCACTTTTCTTCACAAGAAAAGGGTGGAAAACAACATATTAATCTTTACCATGTGAGGAAAAAATAGGTAATTACCAGTACATGATATGAATACATACGCTATAACCTTTATTCTAGCAAGATATGGACTTTCTTGTTAGCATTATGTGGTCCTTGATAAACTTTCAACTATTAAAACTAATAGCAGGAAGCTCTATATGGTATAAAAAACATTCAGCATTCTTCGCCATGGGAAATGGAGGTCTGATCAGAAGGTAGGCCAAATATCCCAAGGGATCAGAAATTCACACTTTAGTGGCAGCCTGCTTAACAGTCTGCAAGTCATTTCTGAAATGCCAGCTTTAGAGGTTCAGAGCTATACCCCCAAAGCCTTCAGGTCCTGAGCTCCCCATCTGCCTGTCCAGGGCTGGAAAGCAGCCAGGAGGACAGAAGCCCTGGTAATCCATGTGGCAGGTCATCAGCTAATAAATGGGGATCCCAAGGGATCAGCCCTTTGTTAAAATGTCCCAGAGGTCTGGCTCTCTTGCAGCCAGCTAGCTATCTGCAAATGGTCAGCCAGCCAACTTCTGACCATTTAATTCATTTATGAGTCCTAGTTTTGAACTGGAAAGGAAGTTAGCATGTACCTTTTTAGAAGCTGAATTATGGGTGAAAAATAAGAGTTTTGTAATAGAAAAGAAGAGAATCATTAAACTGACAGGCTTTCCCTCATGGTGCAAGGAGGCATCAGCTTTGTGGATTCTCTTATGCCAAAATTCAGAGCTGCTTTCAGAGACATGTTTAGACAGGCAGTTGCCCCAGGGAACGGGAAAGTTGAGTAGCTGTAGTCCATACCATCGTGGTCAGTGGCCAGCAGAGATGTGCAAAGATCAGGACTCTCTGGCAAACATCTTAAAGTTAGTTGCAAAAGATAAAACAAGCATGCTACCCTGCATTTTTTTTTTCCTCTATTCTTTTAATATTGAGCAGTATTAAAGTATGTCCTTCTTTCACTAAATTCTTTATTCGTTAAACTGGCTGATAGAGACCCACATGGAAACATCTGCATTGACAGTCTGTGACTAGTTATGGCATCATCCCCATCAGTCACTGACTTACTGCTTTATCACTTTTGTATCATTTTGTCTGAACTCATCCCTCTGTCAGAGACAGGAACATGTGTCTTACTTGCTCAGCACTGGTTTCTCATCATTAACCGGGATGACCTTTACTGAAATGGTTCTGAGGACTTTATGTTTCCCATCTGATAGCTGGATTTTAAAGCTGTCAGTGAGGTTTTCCGAATTGTCATGCAAGTACATCAGCTTCATTCCTATGCAGGGTGAGCAGGGAGAAGAGGAAGAGAGAGAGGGAGGGAGGGAGGAAGACAAATGGAAAGAACAAATAAATCTGACTCCTGCAAAAATCTCTCACATCATTTCACTCTGCTTCCACCACCCTCCTTCCTTAACCCCTCTACATATGCCCTGGTCACAGCATACCAGAAGATGAGCTTGGCAAGCCACTGCTGTTCATTAATCTAACAACATACTATTGACTCAAAGACACCAGACTGACCTGATTAAGTCACTTCACAAAAGAGTTTCTCAGCCTGAAAAAGCTACTTTGTTTCTCCTCCCCTCATTCCAATCCATTTTAACAGGGACCACAGAAAGGGTGAGACCATCAGGCAACACTCTTCTGTGTCTTAAATAATCCTCAGGGAGCTTTAAACAAGCCCTGGGGAGAGTAGCTGGCCTTGTGACTATGACAATGGACAATCAGAAGATCTGGGCTGTAGGTGGCTTGGTCACCATTGTTGACAGGAAAAGAGAAAAGCCAAACAATTGCAAAAGAGTCAAAAATAAGACTTGGGAAGGCTCAGGAATTTGGGGTGGGGACATGATATTTCTGAAGGTTTGTATTAGACAGGCAGAGAGAAGAAAAATCTTTCCTCAGGTTTTGAGGGCTGAACTGTAACCTGAGTGGAAGGATTAAATTCGTGTCCCTCTTTATAATGATACATCCCATGTTTCATTAAATGGCCACAGCCTGGAAGAATCCACCATATTATTTGCACTGTTAAATACACGTTTTGATTACAGATACTTGGAAGAGCTTTGTTGTTTCAAAGCTAGTTAACTGGTCATGCTAAGCTATATAGCCCCAGTTCATACCTTTACCTTTAGGTATGTGGAGTTATGATGAAGGTATATACTGCAGCCTTTCAATATATAAAGGAGCCTTATAGGAAAGATAGAGAGAGACTTTTTACCAAAGCCCGTAGTGACAGTACGAGGGGCAAGGGTTTTAAACTGAAAGGGGGTAGGTTTAGACTGGACATAAGGAAAATATATTTTATAACAAGGGTGGTGAGACACAGAGAAGCTGTGGATGCCTCATCCCTGGAAGTGTTCAAGGCCAGGTTGGATGGGGCTTTGAGCAACCTGATGTAGAGGAAGGTGCCCCTGCCCATGGCAGGAGGGTTGGACTAGATGATCCAACCCAAACTATTCTATAATTCTATGATTCTGTAATCATTTAGAGCAATATTTAATCCCATGATCAGTTAATGTGTTTTTAAATCACTCTGTCTCTGTTCTAGGTGCTGTCAAACATTTTGAGACCTGTTTGCTGATATGTCATAATATTTCCTTTATTTCTTCAGGGCAGATGGCCTCCCTAGTCATATTACTACACTTTCTAACATGTAGGACTCTCAGGGTGATTTTATTGACAGTTCCTAAAATCAACAGACAACATTAGCATTAATTAGGTTAACTTCTGTTCCTAAACACTGTCTTAGAAATACATACAAGGCAGGTGAATAAATAAGTGGTGAAGATTGCTTACTGTGCCACCTTGCCCCTTCAAAGGAAAGAAAGACCAGTGTCAGAAGAATGCTGCACATACCGTTCTTCAGTAGCTCCATGGAAAAGTCATGAACAAGCAACACATGGCTGTGGTGGTCATGGTTAATTAACTGTTTATAGTGCAGAATATCATTGCCATGAACTCCATTAATAAGGAACCCATACAAGGGCCTCTGCACAACCTCAAATACCAAACGGTCTTGAGGCACATCCAGATCAACCGCATTGATAACGGAGAGATCCAACTCTTTCATATCCCCCTCTCGGACCTGAACATGAAAGAAAAGATGTCCAATTCTTTTACATAAAAATAAGATACAAAATTTTAAGATGATTTCTTAAGTAGGCACTTTTGTGTATTTGTTTATCTCTTTGTTTGCTCCACCCCCCTCCTAGAAGGTATTGAACCAGCTACTGATTTCAAACAGTTTAAGAGACAGAGTAGTAAATGGTTACAGTGATGAAATAAGAAGGTGAGATAAGGGGTTCATACCTGCCCTAATTAATAGAAAAGCTGTTGGGTAAGTAAACTTCTTAGTAAGTATGAGGGAATGCACAGAGCAGAAAGCCTTTAAATACATAAATATATATAAAAATCTGATGTATATAGATTTTTACACTTATATGCACTTTACGGTAAGATTAGCTTACACTGCCCTAGCATGGTGGTCACAGAATTATTGTCTACGTTAAAAGCAGTCTTCAGAGAGGGGAAAGGCTATGCCAGAAACATAAGAAAACTCTACAAAAAATTATAAAAGCTTTTGATTGTTATCTTGAAAGCATAAAGATCCTTCTACTTTCTAGATTACTTTTTTCTTTTTTACTTAACTGCAAGTTACCAAACAGAGCTGTGCACTGCACTGGTCCAGCTGAAGCTCTGCCTTACAGGTTTACATGGATTTTAACTTGGCTGTTTCCTGAACTAGGCTGGACTACATAAAGTAAGGGAAAGATGCAGAGGAACAGGTGACAGAACAATGTTCTTGTTCATATTAAAAAGTGTTTTCTGATATAAAATAATTCTATGACAGGCATTTTGATTCTCTCCTTACAGTAATATTCCTTGCTATGAAATCTGGGACTTCATCATTGGTTGGGTTGATCCACACAAAAAATGGAGTCTCTGCTGAGTGATGCAGCCCATCAGTGACATAAAGTACAAAGTGATCTGCTGTTGGCTCCATTCGCATGTGCCTGGCTTGTACATAGTTTATGTTCAGAGCTTTCAGGTGCTTCAGCTGAAACGAAGCTGGAGATTTTAAAGAGATGATGAGTTAGCACAATCTTTTCCCTCCTTCTGGTCTTATGTATCATTTAAAAAATCTGAAACTATGTCTTTCTTCAAAGAACAAATAACTTGGATTTTAAAAGTTCTCAGTCATTTTTTGGCTGAAAGATTTACACTGCATATGTTACCACAGGACACATGCCCTTCCCTGAAACAAAAATACATCCTTCTGCTTCTTGCAGGACTGTGCAACTTCATACTTTTCATTTCAGTTTGCAGAACAGAGCCCAAATAAAAAGGTGCAAAGAACAAGTAGGAAAAGATCTGAGATCTAAATAACTACATGGTTTGTTATTTGACTGACAGGCCAGGAAAATGGAGACCAAAATGCTCAGTGATTCCAGGTGTCCAGCTGGAGACACTGGTAAAAAAAGCTGGTAGCATTACAGAGCATGCCACAATCTGTTCTGCTAAGGATAAAGCTGCTTTACAAGTGTTTGAAGGTGGACAAGGGAAGAGACCCAAGTCAACCACCTCCTCCATCACTTTTGCAACTTTGCCTTAGAAACTAACATGGGACCCAGGCTTTTCAGATTCACAGCTACCACATTTAATTGACAGAAGTTTAGTTAAGCAAAGTGCAGGAGCCTTGCATGGGGGAGTGAAGGAGGAGGCAGAGAGAGCAGATTAATGTCTCGTATTAGCGCTTCTAATAGATTGCAGCTGGAATGCATAAAACAAGGATTGGCTTGTTTACTTCAAGTGCTTCAATTCTTCACATTTGCAGAGCTGCAGTCTCCCTTTGAACTCCTCCCACACAGTCCCACTGCTCTTAATTTGCCAGCATCTGCCTTCCTCAGTAAGTCCATATTAATGCACACACCTGCAGCTGTTTCACCAGAGCCCGCCACACAGCCCTCAACAAGCCCTCTGTATTTCATCTGTTTGATTACCATACATCATTAAAACTTACCTATACTTATACCAGTGTTGCTTTTCTCAAACCCAGGAGAAGGCAGTATGTTTTCAATGTAACCAAACTGGGGAGGGGAAACCAAGACAAACTCTAAGTCATCTGCAGTGGTGTCAGGGTCAATGGCAAACAAATGGTTGGTGGTAAGGGCTGCTGAGGAGCCCTCCTCCACCACAAACCTTGCACCTGCACACAAACAATATGATAAGCATTAGTGCTTATTTACCTCATTCTACTATTGTTTTTGTTAACCAGAATGGGAAAGATAGCTATAGAGGAAAAAAAACAAATACTGCATTACTGAGGAGGTTCTGGTTCAGGCTTTTTTTGTCTGCTCGTGCTATCAGCTCTACTTTTGCCGTCATGTAAGTAGAGAAGAATGAGGTCATGAAATTATTTTACTGGTAAATTATTAGTTATAGTTTATGTCCTGCTTAAAAACAGTTTGTTACTTCTGTTTGTCAGAGCATTGATTATATGAGAGGTGTTATGAATTGCTCATAATGAACAATTCTTCATGCATCAGTGCTTAATTTCCCTGCTGGGACAATGCTTCGTTTCTAGAACGTTACTTGGGCAAAAGCCTGCAAATTACAGAACTACTTATACATATGCTTAAATATTCTCTGAGATAAGTAACTTACATGTGATGCTTACAAACAAATGACATTCAAAAAGATGAGCATAAAGAAAGCATACCTTTTAATATGAATACTATATACTTCATCAAAAGGGCAGGAGGTCCATGGAATGGGTGGTTATTGGACTAAATATACAATACCAACATTATTTCCATTTTAACTGTTTTACATCCTGAAGAGTATTAGTGAAAACATGGCTTCACATCTCTTAATTTGATCTGTTATGTATATCGCCTAGATTTGTCTTTATTCACTAACAGAATTAAATATAGGTAATAAAAGATTCTCTCCCTTCATGTGAGGACCAGAATCTAGATTTCTGTAGTATATTTTACATGCAAAGGTAGATGGATATTTATGTTTATGTTTTTGCATTGTATAAACCTGAAAATTGTCCAGACCTCAGTTCTCTTCAGGGACAAGATATCAATCACTTTTACTCAGCCATAGTTTACATATGCAGCAATGGGCATGGAGGAGAGCAGATCTGAGCGCTTTCATCTCTAAGCACATGATTCAAACATGCAACTTAAGAGCCACAAGCAGTTACTCATATTTGCACCTGCAGCTGAATTTGGTGGTTACACTAAACTAGCAAAAGAAAAAACAAATATTGATGGAAATTCTGATCCAAAACTTTTGTATGCTCATCTCAGCTGACTTTTTTGGATGCTAACAAAACCCCTGAGTCTTTAGCTATTGCAGTACTTCATAGCCCACATTATAATGCTATAGTGCAAGGAAGCTTTCACCAGTTGCAATTGATGGAGGCTGGTTGTCTACTGGAAGTACAGTGACATTGAGGTCATATACTGGAAATGCATCATGACGCGGCACTGGAGAAGGAAGAGGTCCATCGTAACAGCAGTCTTTCACATCTAGGCCAGCCACAACATCAGAGACAACAAAGGTTAAGATCTCAATGCAAGGAGTCAGGCCAATCTCCCCACCTGGAAAAAATGTTGCAATTCAGAAGAAACGTTTTACCAAAACTTCATGAAGAATGATTTTGTATCCTGCAAGGGCAGTCTGCAGTATTCAAAGTCGAAGAAAACAGCAGCAAAATTACTAGTTTTCTTAATTCTGGCTGTTGGGGGTGCTATTTGGTTAGGGATTTTGTTTGCTGTTTATAATTAATTTTAACCTACTTCTAGAGCAAAAGAATGTAGAAAAGTGTATAACTAAGTTAGTATTACTAATTATTTAAATAATAATATTGCAACATTATAATATTATATTGAAATTGTAATAAAATTGCTAGTAGACCTCATGATTCTTTCTGCAGTAAGGCATGTTCAAAATGCACATTTGTGCAGGAACAGAGGTTGTTCTTATACTCAGAGAATGTAGGAAAAGATCTTTCTTTATGTATATACTCTCTTTATGACAAGTGGTAATATCCATGCTCTTCCAGAAGAAAACATTTTTGCATACCAAGAAATGCGTGTACTCCTATGTGCCTCTTATCCCTACAAAATGGACTATCACAAAGACTGTGCTTTGTAACTGTACTGTATATTATGCCTATATGTAATCATGTTCAAAATGTAGGCTGATACAGCACAGGACTGGGAACTGTCACCCCTTGCAAGAAGCATCTGTAGCTGAGTGCATTCCAGTTCTCAGCACTTCTGGCAGCCTGTGTCTTGTATTGCTGCGAGATATTACTAATAAGCTGCCTGCAAAAGAAAGGCAACAACTCCCACCCTTTCTTGCAGTATCAACTGGCAGCACATTTGACATGGAGAAATCTGGGAATGAAAAACACTGGCACTGCATGCATCCTTGAAGGTCTGCCCTTCACTGCCTTTGCAAAACAATGCCATTGAAATAATGTTCCTGATATCTTAAGTATGCTGAAGAAAAGTTTGTTATGGGTGGCCATAGTCAAGCACTTCCTTCTCTTCTCAAATACCAGCTGTTCATTTTAGACAGTGCCAAGCCTGAAAATATCATGTATATGCTCCATGCTAGCACAAAATTACAGACTAATTACACAGAAAAACAGAGCCTTTGAGAAAAAAAATAGACTAAAGCTGTCATCAGAGATGTAGAAAAGAGAATCCTTTTAATGCTAATGAAAAGAAGAAATTAAGTAGGAAAGGGAGTTAACCATCCCTTGATTTATGTGGGTAATTAAAAAAAAAAAAAAGTATTTTTGGATTTTAATGACAAAACCACAAAAGGACATATTTTTAGCACTGTGGTTCTCTTGAAGAAAATCCAAACATCATTTATCTTGTGGTACAGAAAGACTATAAACTGTCCAAAAGTTGATATCGATCTAGATTGGAGTGGCAAGTAAAAAGTACCTGAAGTTGTTAACAGTTTTCTATTAAAACTCTGCACATTCATTTACAGCATTACACTATTTTATCTAAAAACAACTATGGGAAAAGGTCAAAGTTTTTTTTAATGTCATGAAACAAATAACCCCACCCCACCCCCAATTTTATACCTAATTTAAGAATGATTTTTCCAAAAGAGCCCAAGATATTTTGTCAGCAACAGTAAAATCCTCCAGGATTATGATGCTTTCATGTGCTTGTTCTAATACAATTTTCAGTTCAGGCAGGGATTTGGAGAACACGTTAAAACACTTGGTAGTTGTGTATTATCCGCCCTCTTTGGAAGCCAGCTTACTTTTTCCCCTAGTCACAACACATGTGGTATCTTAGCAATTCCTGCTGAGCTTCTGCAAAGATTACAAGGATGCAGGTTAAGATTTTTTTGCCAAAAACTCTCTGATTTCCAGTCTAATGCTGTCCTTAACTCACTTACTAGTGTGCTTATATGTGATTAAACCAGAGATGACATCAGCTTGGGAGAAACGATCCACGGCAATGCCAGCTTTCCTCACTACCCCGTGGTAGGGCTGGCGAGCCAGCATAAACATCAGTTTCATGTCATCGCTGTCTGCATCTGTGGCATAAATGTACTCTGAGGAGAGGACCACTTCTTCACCCTCCAGGCAGTGGAGCACAGGAACAAGGTCTGTTTGCATAACAGGTAACTCGTCATTCACAGGCGATACCTAACCAGAAAAATAATTTAGCGTCTTTTATTTTCCATTTCAGTGGAAACCTGTTGTTTTAATACATTGATTTCTAGCCCAAACCAGCAGTATGATGTCAGTGTCAGAGGACATTGAGGTTTCTCTATGAACAAAATGAAACCAGCTGAATTAAGGTCACTCTTCAAATACAAAGACGAAATAAACCAAACTAGATAATTATAACTTGAGAAAGAAAATTCACTCCCCATATTTAAGTACAGAGAGAATAATTCCAGACAGAAGAACCCAAGCTAGAGGAAGCACAAACACCTTTCAGCTAATACAACCCAAATCTCCTCTCAGATTTGCCACATAAACCTGAAAGCTGAGGTTAAAATGGAAGCCTAGCATATCTGTTATTTTCTAATTTCCAAGGGAATGTGAAGGCTTTCACAAGTCAAGCTTTGCATTCTTCTACAAAGGCAAGTGCTCTCAGAAATATGCAATATACTGACCTTGACTTGCAGGATGAAGTCTACAAAATGAATGCCATCTGTGGCTACAAAGAGGATATCATCAGTGAGAGTCTCAGAGCCATCATGCCGATACCTGTGGGGGGAAAAAAAGGCTATGCAGATTTCACACAAAGAAGCTGCACTTTCTGGTCATGCTAGACAATGTGGATCCCTCCCAATGTAAAAAGCTAATCGCTGTGCGAGGGTGTCCATCTAAGACTGCTTATTCTGAATCAATGTCTTTAGAGGGTTTGTGGGGTCTCCTACAAGAAGAAAACCCTCAAAATAAACCAGACATCAGCTGGGAAAAAGGCTTCACTGAGGCTCTGTCATCTGTGTCCTGGCTGCTTATAAGGAGGAGTCTACCAAACATGTACGTCCTCTCTGTGGTAGGTGCCTTCTTTAACTAGCAGATGGCAACAGAGACAGGGACCTCTAATTCTGCATGCATGTAGAAAGCTGAGTCTTGTTCTTGTCACAAACACAGCAGAAAGAATTTCATCTGTAGGTTAATTGGTGCTAATACAAATTTTCTTGTAAACTAACCAAGTTTAATAAATATACCACTTCTTTAAAAGAAAAAAGCTGGCAACCATTGCTTTCTTCACAGGAATGGCATGGCTGAATATAGAATTTGCCTCCTCATCTGCCTGGGGCAGTGCTTTATAGAGAAACCGTTCTACATCAGACATGGTCACTAGCTCCTGCTTCCTGGTCACACAGCAGCTCAGTTTGCACAGGGACTGTTGTGGCCCCAAGGCTCAGCCAGCAATCGTGGCCTTGAGCAGCTCTGCCAGGTCTGTGCTATGGCAAGCATGGCTAGCTGTACCCTCTGCACCTCACACCACTTCGCTGCAGGGCTTTCACTCATCTGACTGAGAGACACAGCCACCGCCAGAGGAAAAGATGACCACTCTTCCAACCTGACTGCCAGTGTATGCAGGTCCCCACAGGAAAGCCTGTCGCCTTCATTCATGGAAATGCCATCCAGCTCCACCACCCCATGCTGAGGCTGCCTCTGCAGGAAGAGAAGGAGATGGTCCCGTTTTGTGTCCACATCAGAGATGAGAATGTGTTCCTCTGTGACAGGGCTCAGGCCACCCTCTTCCACTCTCAAATGGCTTGTAAAAACCTGCATGGAGGAGAAAGGCTGAACTCTCTTTTCTACTGCACCTCCAAACACACACCAAATAGAGCAATTTCAGTTTGCTCTGGTATGAGGACCTGTGACACCTTAAAAACGAAAATGCCAAAGGCTGTACTCTTTCATGCTGTGTTAGGAAAACCTAACGAATTTACTAGCAGTAGGCCCTGAGAGTGCAACCCAATCCTGATCCCATTCACTGATGGTCCTGGCCTTCACAGGCAAAAGGCAACACAAAGAGAAGGGATACAGTTTGGGTAACCAGGATGTGATATATGTGTTTTCATACAGCCACTCAGATGCTGAAGGTAGCCTTCAGTTTATTTAGCACAAAAAATCACCTTGCACACTTACTGGACTTTACCTTCCACTTCAGTCCCAATGCAGGCTACATGCAAGAAGCTGAAACCCTGATCCCATGGAAGTTTTATTTTTTATTTCAGTCAGATCAAGACATCTCTCTGCACTTCTGTTTCTACTCAAAGCCATTTCCAAGTCCTTTCCTTTCACCTTCACCACCACCCTACCTCTGGAGCTTGATTGTCCACGGGAAGAATCGTAATATTGAAGCAGATCCCATGCAAAGTGCCACCATGCTGATTGCTGACAGAAAAAATAAACTGGGCTTGCTGAGGTTCAGGCCCAATATCCTGCAGCGGTGGCATATAGGCAACTTTCATATAGTTTACAGCATGCTGCAAAAGGAGAAGAGAGGTGCATGTAAGAAGAGATAATGGGAGCAGCCATAATTCAGGACAATAGGGACCTTTCTCGTCCCCTGATTAGATGTTATCCAAACTGTCAAAAATAATTCCCAGAAACTTTACACTTACTCTTTAGCCACTGGCAATGCCTGGATTAAATGCATGTTTAGCTACAAATCAGGTGAGTACAGGTTCAAATACTCAAACCTGTAGCAAAAAGTACAAACACAGTTTATAAGTGATAACAGAGGCAATGGACCTATCTCCTTGATGGAGCCCTTTAAGAATGCTGGTCCCAGGGCCTTTACTAACTGTGACTTTAAAATAAACAATTCATCAACACATAACTTTTAATGTAATGTCTCCCATAGCAGCTGAATTTGCCCTCACCAGTATGAATGAAATGTGCATCCTGTCTCCCCAGGTGAGGGCAGGCCAGTGAAAAAGGCTAAAATAATCACCAAAGGCTTGCATCCAGACACACATATTAGGCACTTGATCAAGGACTTGTAGCCTCAGAGCTTTCATTATAGTACTGCAATAATCACTGTTATGCAATCTTAACCATACAGCAGGATATAAACCAGGGTACTTCACTGGTATTTGTAAAATATATATCATAACACAGAAGCATGAAAACTGAACAAAAAAATCCTGAAAAAAGACCTGTTCCAGCCTGTATTGTATCTATCAGTGGAAAAACTGAGAAGAAGCAGGAAACCATCAAGGCCTTATTTCCACGTTTTGTGTATTTTTTCCTTCCTCTTAATGTCATGCTGAAGCCAAATTCAGGCTGCTCTAGGCAACTGCAGCCCCTGCTGGTTTCAGAAGAATACTGTTTATGTATTGCAGGACTGAAGCATGATGGAAATTTGTTTTAAAAGCTGGAATTGAACTAGCAAAGTTTTGAGCTTCTTAAGCAGAGCTTGTAATAGTACTGCTCCTCACTCTTCACCTCTTGTTTTCCTGTCAAAAAGAAGCTGTACACTTGTAACTTTTTATATTTGTTTAGAACTGGTTGTGGTGTCAGGTATCATAACAAACCTGAGTAAATGACTGCAGTGCAAGAGCAGCAGGATCCTTGACCAGCTTGGGGATGGTGTCCACCATAAACAGCTTCCCAGCATCTGAATGGCTGCACGAAAATATGTATGTCACATCCTGGTTAGCAATACTGAAGAATGGCAAAAATAACAGTCATGTAGCTCAATCTTGCATTTATTAACGTCCCACACCCAACTGGATTGAGATGAAAAGCATTTTTCTCTCTTCTATCCTTGTTATTAATGCAAACATTATCACAGCAAACTGAACGCAAGAAATATTTTTCAGGATGGTCATGAAAAATCATTGCATACCTTTTAAGCAAACTCAGCTTGCTACAAGTGTGTCTCTGCACAAGCCAGATACCATTTACACCATGTGCAAGTCTATCACATCACAATCTGATTACTTACACACCCACGTTTATCTTTATGTAGAAACATAAATTATTTCTGGGGTTTGTGCATCTTATAAACTTGTGAAACGAACCAGTTCCCAGCAAGTCAGCTTCCCAACAGCAGTAACCAGTGAACTGGATTTGACTGAATAGGGGAACAGCCAAAACATCCTTCTGCCCCAGCTGCATAATGATTCCCTGTTGTTTACGGTTAAAACTCAGAGTGTGGCTCTTCAAACAACTTGGCAAATTGTTGCTGGTGCTCTCACAAATTTACCAAATGGTGAAACAGTATCAGTGGCATGTAAACTGCTACCACACCCATCTATCCCATATCCCCATTGCCCCCATAACTTGTTCTGCCTGCGTCCTGCTCCATATGTTCCTGGTCCTGGATCAGGAGTCCTTCACAGTGCCACAGTGATAATACATATCCTAGAAGAAGCTGGAGCACCTCATCTTAGCCTGGGGCAGGCCCAGTCCAGCTCCACTTTGTTAGCAGAGGTGCTGTGACTTATGTTCAAGGCCTTACAGGATCCTGCAGGCCAGGGTAAAATGCAAGCCTAACAAAAGGAAAGCAAAGATTTCAGGTGCTTTCCTCCTTATTTTTTGCTAAATTATACTTTCATTCCTTTGGGGTTGGGTTGGGTTTGTTGTTTGGGTTTTTTTGGTTGGTTGTTTTTTGTTACTCTGTGTATTACTCTGTTGCTTTCAGCTCCAGCTCACCCTTACTCATCAACAGTAGAGCTGCACCCAGCTATTGGCACCTGTGCTTTAAGCAAACAGATGAAGAACCTGAGACACAAGCATGCTAGTGCCACTGAGACTGCTCCTCTTACATGGGTCATTGCCCTGTCCCACCTGAAAGGTATAGCAGATCACACCTACCCAGGCATGTAAGAGAAAAATGGGGAAGTGGTTATGGTGTATGTGAGTTCCCTGTCTTGCTCTTCCACATCCATGAAGTGGAGATGTTTCTTTGTTAGGTGAGCAATCTCAGTCTCCTTAACAACCAGGTGACGGGTTGTTCCTGGGGCTTCTCTGGGTAGCTGATCGTCCACAGGGATAATGTGTACCATCATCACCTGAAATCAGGAAGACAGTAAAATCAGCAGCTGTTCCACTCAGTAAGAGAGTGTCCAGACAGCTGCTTACAAACATGCACACACAGAACTAAGTGGATGACTGGAATATGAGAGGTAGGATGTGGCTGTCATGACATATCATGAATACATAAGTAATGGAGATATAAAACAATTCAATACAAAGCCTATGAATGTTAGAAGTTTCCTTTTAAATTAAAAACAAAGTCAAATTCAGTATGTTGGACTCCTGGGTGAAAGAAGTAGCCTTTTCTCAGCTGACTTCAGGAGTGCTGTTTAGTTTGTTTGTACCATCTCCAAATCTAATTTGTTTTCAACATTTCATTTTACGATGTGGTAAAAAGTCTTTGCAATGGACTCAACTCTCTGCAGCCAGGCAGAGAGAATTGCCCCGTGGAAAGCAAGAACAAGAGATAGATCTGGATAACATTACTTGTGATGGTGATTGTGGTGATGGTAAACAGAAAAGAACTATATCAGAATCTGTAAAATCATCAGCCTTTTGAAGGAAAAATGCTGTACTCTGTCAAAGATGCTTCAGTTTCATACCTGTGGCTCTGAGAGATTGGGAGGGTCATGGCTATCACACAGCACAAACTCAAGGGAATCTTCAAATACTTCTCCTCCCAAATGGCGATAATAAATTATTCCATTAAATAGATCCCTCTGAAGAAAACTGCTGACAGAGTACCCTGTTGAATTGAAAAATATATCTTCTATTGAACAGTGCATAATTTTAATAATTCATAAAAATTATCCATTACCTTTGCAAGTAACCAGTGAAGCATAATGTCCTTTCTTTAACCCTACCTAGAATAAACCCTTTGAAATGTTATCTCATTGTCTTCCATGTTTCCTGAAGATCATCAGCTTCTTTTTTATGTCCCTTAAAGATCATTCAAAAAATGAAGCAACACAGCAAATGGGCCTAAAACCCTGTTAGGGGGCAAAAGAATCTGCAGGACTAGCAGCGTCTGCAGCTTAGCACAGGAGTTTTTGAGTTCAGTTAAATGGAAGGAGAGCTTTGTTCCTCTTTTGGCACCATTAGTGTCACCTGATAGCTTTGAACTTGCCAGGGATCCTTGTGGATAAAGTTAACTGACCAGCCCAACTTTTCTGGAGGAGAAAAACACAGTAGGGAAATAGACTCAGAATGGAAGAATTATAGGATAAATTGTGTTCACAGGCATAGTTATGCTGGTGCAGAAATCAACAGTAATTAATGGTGGGGATTTACACTATAATGAAAAAAGTCCAAATTTGCCATGATTTGTCCTGAGGCAAGGTAAGTTCCCTAATTGTAACATTTGATGTGGTTTAAAAGGAGAGGACAAAGAATAGCTTGCTATTGTGGACATGTTTTATTACCTGTCAAGTTTGGTCCTGGTTTCTTCATGATTTCTCCAGCCCGTGGTGGATTGGTAATATTGAATAGTATGTAATCATCACTGGAATCCATGTCAGAAGCATGAAGCATGGAGCCCTGAATCAGAATTGTCTGTCCCTCGTGAACTTCAACGACCACATTGCTGATAAGAAATGGAGGGCTGTCATCTTTAGGGAGGATATTGATGGGAAATTTATGGCGAATACTGTGGGGGCCATCAAAAATCCTAAACACCACAAAGTCCTTAGTAGAATCACTGTCATCATGATGGTAGTGAACAACTCCAGCCTGAATGTCAGAGACTGTGAACATGAATCCTTTCCCTCCTGTCAAAACAGTGGAAGAAAATGCATCAAAAACATGCAGTTCAGCCCAGAGAATCTTTCCACCAATATGAATGTTATTAAGGGAGAAAGAAGGAGAATGCATTTTTAGAAAAATCAAACAAAACTTCACCTACTGGAAGCAAGTTTGTAGAAGGTAGAATAGTTAATAAGAATGCAGAATTTTCAACTGTGGTAGCAAAGATAATGTCCATTGCAATTAAAATAACTGGCAATATCAAGGACTTGTAACTGTAATTGTTTCCACTTTTATTTCAACCTCTACTTTCTTATCAGAGCATTTTGTATGTATTTTAAGCATTGAAGAGAATATGCTTTTATAATTACTGCTCAGCATTTCATTGCAAGTAAAAAATAATGTTTGTGGGTCTTGTTTTTTCTGCATGGTGAAGTTAGTGTCTATACTAAGGCAATTTTACACCACTTCTTCACTAGACATGTTACGTACCCACACATGCAATATTCAGACAGGTTAAAGGTTTTGAGAACTGCAAACTGGTGCTGGAAGCAGGGCCTCCAAAGGTAACATTTTTTTGCCCTCCATGTTGTGTAATATCAGCAGAGACACCCACACACTCCTTTTGCCTCCTTAGTTGAAAAGAATTATGGGTAAACTTTAGGATGGAGAAATAACTGCTTCATCACTGTACAAAAGTCTGTTAAAGGTGGCAGAAGACAGGCAACAATGCCATACATACCTCTTTCTTTCAGGGGTTTCCTTCAGCTGGCATTACCAAACCTAACAACAGAGACTTCAAGACATTGGGCTGATTCACTGTTTTCCACAGTTAATGGGAATCCCTCCACTGATTCAGTGGGCGGTGGCTCAGACCATTTGCCAGCAGCATTATAGTGCAGCTGGAGGACTAAACCTGAGCTTTGTTTCAAAGTTTGAACATCAGTTGGTGCTTGCTAGACAAAAAAGGCAATTGCCAAAAATTGTGGTGATGGTTTACTTTGCAAGTGCCTATGCAGACACATAAAAGAGAATAAGGCACAGTCACTGGAAAAGAAATATCCACCCCTGGCTGGCCCATGGGAGGCTGAGAAACCCTGGGGGGTGTGAGACTATCACCGTGAGATAGTCCCTGCAGGTGCAGCTGGTCTGCTGCTCTACAGCCTGCAGCCCGCTCCCTGGCTGGCCGCACAGCCCCCCATAACAGCATATCTGGGGCTTAGCCTATCTAACAATTCTGACACCACAGAGTTTCTGTTTGTGGCATTACAGGAGGATGGTTATGCAGACACTGAACTCCTTGGCAATAATTTCCTGAGATGAAACATACTTCTGAATAGTTTATCTTTCCACTAAATTCCAAATATCACCTTTTCTTTTTCTTTAAATACTTGCTTTTTATGTCTTCAGGCTATGCATTTTAATGAATATGTTTAACTACCAAAAAATCCAGCACTGACAGTGGCAGCATCTTTCCACCCTGCCAACAGCAGAGTAACTTTTTTTATGTAACCATTTTCCCTGAGAGAGCAGAGCAGCACTGTGCTGACTCATGAGACTGCAAAGCAAAATTATCAACATTGACATCGCAGAAGGCTAACAAATTATAAGTCTAATTTAATTGCCACTTTTCGAAATAAATCTTAAAGCTGCCAGTAAATAGCGACCATATCCAAGTACTGTCTGTATTTGCCAGCAAGTCAAGATCACTTGGCATTCCTCAGCACCTTCAAGCAAAAATGTAAGAGTGAAAATATAGTCACTGCATTTTGCCTAGGTTGTGCCTGCGTGATGAAAGCATAGCTGATTCCTTTAAAATTTCAGCTTTGGGATGTAGATGTATGTTAAGAAAATAACTTATAAATACTGAATTTTTCAACACTTTTGTTTTAGTCCCTGTGTCTAGTGTGGCTGTAGCAAGCAAAGCCAAACAGCAGAGAGAGCAGCCTCCCAGTGCACCACCAGCATGTCTACTTGCCTTTGGCTGGGGAAGCCAGGGCAGGATGGCAGAGCCAGACTGGCCAGCAGCAGCTTCCCACTAGTGTGTGGCTGTGCCCACCCCCCTCCATGCGGGTCTTGCCTTTTGCTCCAGAGGGGAAACCTGCATACAATGTGTTCTCATGCCCTGGGTTTTCTTGTTTCATGTGAGAAACACTAAGCAATGAATGCGTATGCTAGTGTTTCTCTTGTTTTGCAGTGGCATCACAGCACTCTCTCCTGGGGAGTTACCCATCCTTATTTCACCTTGGTGGGACAGGGCCACACCAGACCCGCTGCATGCTGCTACTAGCTACATTAGCTCACTTGGGCTGGATTCACCTCAAGTGAAGAAACTAAGAACCAATTTCAGTTTCAAACGAAAGTGATGTGTAGGCAAAATGCCAGACTTAAAGTATCTCAAATTTAAGGATGTGGATAGCATAAATACACTATTTGCAAATGCGTCGAAGCTATGCAACTGACTTGCTGTATGAGCTTGTGAATTTTTGAATCTCTTACTCTGCATACAGATATTTCCATCCTCACCGTCATTCTGTTGTAAATCCTGCTCATGCCGGCAGCCCTCAGCAGGGAGGGAAATACGACAGGCTCTATCAATGTCTTACTGACTGCCACATTATCATAGTGAGTTGTCACTAGAGAACATGTTTCCAGGCCCTCAAGTGGAAGTGATTTACCTCTCACCGTGAGCCGACCGTGCTGTAAGCCATCAACTGTGACCAAGCAAACATTTTGGATGTCATCGTTGTCCACAATTTGGAAGTGTTTCCATGTAATCGGCCGGGATTGCCCTTCCAAGAGGCTGAGGCCTGCAAAGAGAGGACTGTTAATTCACCAAAGTGTCTGCAACCTTAAAAGCTGTCAGCATCTAACCTTTCTAAAGTTTTTTGCAGTCAAGAAAAAAAGATGTTTAATTCCATCTACATACCTGCCTGTGACAGGCATTTTGAGGCCAGCTTGTAAGCTTGGTATCGGCTTTTGTTCTGACATACTTGCCTTAGTCAACTGTCTTTAAAGACTTTTTTTACAGAGAAGTAATATATTCTGGTTCCAAATTACCTGATAGACTAGCTAGGCAGATTTCTGGACTTGTGCACAAACTGAAGCATTGCACTTGAAATATCACAACGTCTGAAACCGGGTACTCAGCTTCCTTATTGAGTCTGCATTTAAAAATGTATGTTGATCTTCATGGTGGAGGACAGTATCTCTTCTTTTTATTCTGAGAGTCATTTTGGGTGAAGTTTCTCTGGGAGACATAAAAGCCTGTTCCTCTCAGCTCCTTCCCTTCTCTACTATGAAGAGACTGCACTTTCCCTGGCGTTAACTTAAAGACTTGCTTGATCTTACACCTTTGCCTTCTGATGATTAAATATCAATGCACATTTCACTCTAGATGGGAGGGCCTGCCCCATCTCCGATGTAGGCATTATAAATATGTTTGAATAAGCCTTAACCCTGGAAGGTTTCCAGGCTTGAAATGACTGGTGGTGTGTCATGCCCTTTTTTTCTACCTGTTCATTTTTGCAGACTTCCACTTTAACAATACCAACGAGCCTTGGTCTTTCTCACACACTACCCTACTACTCCTATTCCATCATGTATTTGTCTTTACTATTTATACTCTCTTATGTTCAGCTCATTCTTGAAGATCATGCTATACACAGGAATCCTGGTTTTCCTGTAAGGCCTTTTTTTTCTTTATTTTCCATTCCAGTTAAAACTTCAGATTTTTTCAAGTTGTAGCAATTTGTGTCCCCCAAGATGGATAAAGGAAAAAAAAACAGATTTACACTCCCTTCATTTAATAATCCTTAAACTCCAGGTGTAAATCTAAATCTTAGAGATTTGTCAACTGTCTCTGTCAAAACATTATACATTCTGTAGCAAAATAAACTGAAGAAAAGAGATTTCACCTGTATTCCATGAAACCCTAGGAGCATTCGTATCTGCTGTTCTGATAGAAAGATGCACAGTGATTGGTGAACTCCTTTCAAAGTAGAAATCATGAACCTCAAACTCCACCTGTTGTGAAAACAGACAAGCTATTTATTGGGAAAAAAAACCACCCTGAAAACCAGCTGTACCTCAAAACACATATAGTGTGTTTTTTCCTGAGCAATCTTAAAGGCTTCTGATAATACGTTAACAAATTAAACTTGACCTAGTTTCTGAAAAGAACTTTTGAGGTTCTGCATTAAATTACGTATCTTCCTTCTATGCATTTCACAGTGAATGCTGGGAAAGTTAGTTTGCAATGTGTTGAATTTAATGGGAAAGATAAGCATTTTCACTGATGTTTGGGGTACAATTAACTCAGTAATTAACTTAAGGCTTTTTTTAATAGTAATAATTAAAGGTGGGAGGGGCTTTCCTACTCTTTTAACATATGTAGGACCAAAAAAAGTATGAAACAAAAGATACAGACCTGCACAGAAAAAACCCAAACAAAAACAAAACAAACAAACAAAAATTTCAGACTCCTGAATTATCAGATTCTTGAACCTGCAGTCAAACAATGCTGAAAGCAGAACAGAGAAGAAGCCCTTAAGGAGCAGGAGATGTGGTAGACTGATCCTCATACTAAGGAAATGGAAAGGAGGTTCCTGTGACAGCCAAGGTTAAAAAAAGATACATTGTCATCATCACGTGCCAAAGTTACTGTGTTCCTCTGCTTTCCAGTTCACCCTTTCTGCAGCTTACCTTGCTCTGATTTTCTGTTTCTTCAGTTTCATCACTTTAATACCAAGCATTCTGTTTTGTTTAGTTTATTGCTTGTAACTGTCTTATTAGATAGTAATTTTATAATTCTCAGCATATTTAAATGCTCCTTTACCTCATTTATCTTCCTGTTACATCTCCTTTTTAAACCTGTTGTTTATTTCTCAGACTGCTGGCATGCTATTGAGTTACACAAAATACCTAGCAGCACTGGTTACTGAAAAAATAAAGCAACTCTGTACCCAAAGTAGGAGACATTCACCATCAGCAGCACTCTGTGGCAGATCTGGAGAGAGACTTTTTTTTTTTTTTCCTGAAAAATATCCTGATGTATGAATGCATTTATTTACAGCTAACTGAATCCTAAGGATATGAAAAATAGCAAATGCTTATACATTTCACTGTTACCTCATAATTCCTTCTCTCTGTGTGGCTTCTATTTGGAGGCTGATAAGCAATGAGCATGTCACTGAGATCTTTCCACGTGAAGGAACCAACAGGTTTTGTGTGGTCAGATAGATGAGTGATGAAGCCCTGTGGAGGTGGCTTGGTAATGTTGAATACAAGCAGGGACTTTGGAGTTTCGTTGTCTTCAGCATCAACAGTTGTGGTTGTAATGGGGGTTAAAATAAATTGATCTACTTCCAGGATGAACTTTGCCATCGGGGCAGCTTTGGGTATCTGATTGGGACTGGCACCTTTAATCTGAACAGGGAGCCACGCATACTCAGTCTATAACAGGAAAAAAATAGGACAACTGAAAGACAAAGTGAAGCAAACAAAATAAATTCAATTTCCATCACCTTCACATAGCTAATTGAGGTACATGTCAAAACAATAATTATTTTGAAAAGAAAAATAGAAACATTTTAATGAGAAAATGCCTGAAGTAAATACTCAGACCTCATGAAAAGGTCTTCCAGGTTCACTAGTCTTATTTGTGTCCTTAATTTTGGACTGAAACAACTTGCTTAATTTGATCTAAGTTTAATGAATAACTTTACCTGACAGAAACCAGCACGAGCCATTAATTATTATTAACTGAATATGTTCACACAGCTCTTAACTTATTAATTACTACATATGTTGAAGCCAGTGCAGATCATACTTTACCAAAAAGACAGAATCATGCCAGAATTCATTGTGCTGTCAGGCTAAACTACTTCTGTCTGCCAGTAAACAACCAGGGGTGTTTCTCTGTAGCTGTAATGGTCTAATCATAGAGGTATGGAGATAAAGCATTTCATTTGCCCAGTTGGCAATGTTGTACAAATGTAACAAACTCCCAGGCTCACTCTCTCTCTTCAAAAGGGAAAAGAAGCAACAAATTTACAATTTCTTTAAAACCAGGAAGACAATCAAGATATTGTAAGGTTACATAACAATCTACCTTGTGCAGAGTTTTACTTCTGCTGTCTGTGAGATCCAACCTCACAGGAATATAATCGGTGTCAGGAGAGGGAGGATCAAGGTGCCGATATCGAATCCCCATCCTCAGAAATTCATCGCAGCTCATTTTTGTGTTGTGAATGGCTCCCAGCCCCAGCATGCAGCTTCCATTTCTGCACTGCTGGCCCAGGCTGTGCTCTGTAACCCAACAAAAGCAATAGAAAGCAGTTACTGGAGCAGAAAACAGCATGGGAACCTGTTCATATAGCTAAACTAACCCTGATAAAAACAGTGTAATGAGAATTAGGACTCCTTTCCTGACTTTTAACTTCCCCTACAGGATTCTGTTTCCAACAGCCATCTTCCAGCTCCACCCTCCCTTGGTCTCTCGGGTAGATGCTGCCTCCGCTGTCTCCCTGTGCTGTTTCTACTGAGTCTTGGCACTCCCAAAGCTGTCATATTGGTCCACATGTCTAGGAATCTAGGAGCCAAAACCAGATTCCAGTCAGGGGTTACCAACCCAGATCTGTGATCTGTGCTGTGCCCCACACCAGCTTCATGTCCCTTTCAGTTCCCATGATAGCTCAAGCTGTTCATTAAACTTCAAATGACCCACCCTTACGCAGCACATCTGAAGCAACCCACTGCTGCAGGTTTAATCTGCTGGGTCTCTTTGACCCTGCTAATACAAACAACTAAAGCACATCTTACTAGGGCCAGAGAAGAAGTGCTGTAGCTGGTCTCCACGAAGCTGCTCGTGCTGCACGTCCCTGGTGATGAGCTGTCCATGAGCTGGCAGGTGGGTTTCCGAAGAGGCTATGGAAATGGTGCAATCCAGATTTATCTTCCTGTCATAATCAAAAGTGAGGACATTCTTGTCAATTGCTCTGGAGAGGCCATAGTACTCAGGGACCTCCAGGGCACCAGGGCGCATTTTGATGATGTTGCAGTCTGGCTCAAGCAACTGCACATGGAGCGTGAATGTTTCAACAAATGTTTCAGTTTCTGTAAATCTGCAGTGATAGAAGACAAATTAGTTATGCTTCACCCTGTCTTTTGTCACTCTGTGGGTCTGGCTTTGGCCTCACCTTCTAAACTGAATTACCTGAACCCCTTTCTTTCATGTGCCCTCAAACCCCAGACCGACAGAGACCATGAGGTGCCAGCCCCTGCTGCCCACTGGCTCATACTTGTAAAGAGGGTATCTGTGCTAGGGAAGAGGTTACTTGCCGTCTATATGCAAGGATCTATGTCCCTAACAGCATACAGTGCTCTGAAAGTACTGTTGTCACTTTCAATAATAAAAAGAAAAATAACTGGTTTCTATAATAAGCAAGTAATACATAATATGTATTAATACTGAAAAACACTTTATTTGAGCATAGATGAAATACACTGTGAGAAATATGTCTGTAAACAGATGGTCATTTGTTGACTAGTGACACTGCTGCTGGATCTAAGTAGTTATGACATGTACAGCAGAACATGCTTTTGCCATGAAAAATGGACTGCTTGCTCTTCCTGAGGGCAGCTGTGCTTCTGGTAACAATGAAGTATGACATCCCTCTGTCCTTACCTGTACAGCCTAAGCATGATTGTGTCTTCATCTAAAATTGGACAGCCATTGTGGGTATATTTTACTTCATTAGGAAGGAAGTGACAGTCAAAAACCTGTGAAGGAGAAAGAATATACTAGTAGAACTCTCAAAGATATTCATTTCATGGCTTCCCTTCCGCTTCTCTCTGGCAGGAATGCATTAGACTAAGGAAATACTTAATCTGTAGCTTACTTCTATGAATAGGTATTCACTTGTTCTGTGGTATTGCAGTGAGAATCAGAGCAACCGCTTCAATGTGGGGCTGCTGGTACTCTATAGTTAGAAAGGGAATGGGCATATAAATGTGATTGTTGCTGGTCGCCGAGTCCTTCCCTCAGTGCAACAAATAATTCTAGCACACACTTCTCTACCACCAAAGCCTGTGGACTTACAGATGCAGTTGTATTCAGTGGGACAACTGCAGTGGATCTGAAAAGCAAGCAGTTCCTGCAGTATAATATTAGATTTAATAGCTTTTAAAGTTTCTAGTGGCAGTACCTTGATTATATAGTAAATCCTGCTTTATGGCCACTACCACTGGACTACAAAAACATCACCCAGTGAAACTTCTCTGCTGGAAACTTTGCTAGCTCAGATTTGTTACATAGTGGAATACCGATGTTGTACCAGCAGCCTTTTACCAGATCATGTATCATCTCTGTGCCATACCAACACCCAGCCCCAATGTCAGTGTAATCCCACAGCATAAAAGCAAGCAGAATTTCTATATTGTGTCCACCAACTAATTAAAAAAACCCTAACTCTTATGACATACCTGATACAGGTCACATTTGCAAAGCTGGGTGGCCACAATTTAACCATCTAAGGCAGACATTGGTTTCAGACTGATTGTATTATTCAATGATTTGTTGACTTGCAAAAGTAAGGCAATGAGGAAAAAATGTCTGACCAAAATGGAGAAAAGATGGCTTTGGAGAGTTCTGACACACCCATTCTTTAGAGAACGGATTGAATTCTTATGTCCTCGCTTAAGC
Organism: Falco punctatus; assembly: GCF_963210335.1. Classification (NCBI taxonomy): domain Eukaryota; kingdom Metazoa; phylum Chordata; class Aves; order Falconiformes; family Falconidae; genus Falco; species Falco punctatus. Next base: position 35,054,334 of record NC_137586.1, read on the forward strand.
CAGTTTGCAAGTCTGGCAAATTACAATTCCATGTAGCTATATTTCTTTATAGAGTTTAACAGCTGAAAGCCCCTAGTAAATAAAACCATGCCTATGTTATCCTTGTGATGACAGGGAACCTCTACACAGCCCAGGCACAGATGGAGGATACTCACGTTTCATAACTGCAGAGAGACAGGACATACTCTTGTCAGCAAGAAGGCAAAACCTACTCACTCCATTTCCTGAGTGTCTCACTGTGAGACTAAATGTGGGTTTGATTGAGTTTTTATGGGCAGTATTCATTCAAACATGATTCTATGGACTTCTACATACTAAAGTAAAATGTGTTCAGCATTCACTAATAAACCTAATGAAGCCATAGCTAATCAGGATTAATATACATATACAGCTGATTGACAAACCACATCTTTTTGCAGAAAGGTAATTTCTTACTGCCAGTCATTTCTTAAAATACACCAAAAGATGAAGTGGCTTGCTTGAATTACCTACATCTCTCCAAGCCTTTTGGAGGACAGTGAAATGGAAAGGGGATTTTAGTGAGGCTCTTAAATGTTGACGGGAAATGCATTGCATAGAGAAAGTCTTTGGATACATTTTCAATGTAAAAATAAAGTAATACTTTAATTTCTAAATTAGTTGTTAATGCATAGTTAACCAAAGTGCATCAAGACTACTTCATGTGTTTACAGTAAAGGATGTAAGAACTAGGTTTGTTTCTTTCTGACCATTACACAGAATTATATCTTGCATCTTTCTATACTGGAAAGAAAATTAGATTTTACCGGCTTTCATTATTACTGTCAGTGTCCACTTCCACTGAAGCTATTCTCAGATGCTCAAGCTATGTGATAATTGTTCTGTATTCCTGGTGATTTTAAAATGTGTTGTCTGCTTTTAACTTTCATCATGAAGCACATTGTACAAAGTCCTTTTTTACTTTTTTTAAGTGACGAGTTAGTTGATAATCAGATACATATACATGAATTTACCACTTTTCCTAAAATAATCTTGGAATAATCTGTAATATATGGTGCTATGGAAAGTACAATTTATTTTATTTGTTGGGACTGCTTAGAAAGGAAAAACAAGAACAGTTTGTGAAAAATGGAATTTCTCTCATATGATGGTTTTGACTGTGTTGTGGCTCTTCTGTTGTGTATTGTTCTCAAATGTCACAGTTCTATGTGATTTTTTATTTTTCAGTGTTTAGCAAAACAAAACAAATGTCTTGTTTTTATTTAATGGCTTTTCTTTCCTAGTACAAGCTAACATAAAGGAAGATGATAGTTAAGTTATTAATTGGATAGTCCTAAGTAATATCCTACCAAACCCAAAAAAATCAAGGGCGGTAGTTAGACAGTGTGTTACCTTAAAGAAAAAAAAAAAAGAAGTATATTATATACAAAAGCCACTTATAGCTTCCAGTAGTTTAATGTTGTACACTGAGGATGAGATTTTTCACTGACGTAAATCATATAGAGCTGTCAAAGTCAGTAGGGGTTTTGGTCACATATAGACCTGGTGTGCACCTGATAATGAGATACTGCTTAGATGACGCATCCCTGTTCATATCAGAGGGGACTGCCCACACCAGAGGAGATGATTTATCATATCAAAGAATTAATTTATTTCTAAGACATCATTAGTTCCACCTTTTAGCTGACAACAATGGGACAGAAAATGAAGGACCTTTCCACAAAGGTCTGTTACCACTGACTGACAGTCATTTTGTATGTATATAAGACACAATCTGCTTTGCAAAAAGAAACATCTGTTTTATGTTTCCTAATATGTTTTCCTTTTATATGAACAGGCAACTCTAATTGTCTATAAATTTGCTGGGTAAGATAAAGGAGATCTAAATCTTTTCCTAATTACTGTTGAGCTTTGGTTTTTTCCACTTCAACTGCTTTTCAATTACAATTTGTAATTAAATTGTCATACATTCCTAGGACATTACTCACTTTAATGGCAATAAAACAGATCAGACCAGAGACATTATCTGGCTGCAGAACTTCCTGGTGGAAAGAGTGTGAGTGGCACTGGGAGAGCCAGACTCTGGCACCTTTTTTCAGGAATGGTGGCAGCTCAAGCAGCACTTTTCAGTGTCTGGATGAGGATTTTGTCATTTAAAACAGAAGCCTTCAACTCACAAATGCCATCTAGTGCTCTCCGGGCAGAGAAATATGACTTGAGATAACCAGACTGCCTATCTCACTGGCAGTCACCCTGGGGGTCCCCGCAAGGTGGTAAGCCTCTGGCACTCCCACTTCTCTACTGAGGAGAGGAGGGGAAGGCACCTTTCCTAACATAACAGCACTCAGGCCAGGAGCCGTCCAGGGGAGGTATCCCAGGCTCTACCAGCAGGCACAGCCCCTCTCTGTCCTGGTACCCCAGGGCCTCCCACCCAGCTGACGCCCCCCCAGACGAGGTGTGCCTGCAGCCTCCAAGAGCCAGGCCGCGCTGCCCGGGCTCTGTCCAGGCCCAGGAAGGACAGGCGCCTGACAGCAGTGGGGTTGGGAGTGCGGGAAGCCAAGGACACTAGGGGTTTTTGGAAAATAAGGTATGGTAAATACACATTGCCTGGCATCTCTGGAAAGCTGCTGCTGACCCTGTGCTTAAAGCATGTCAGGTTACAAAGGACAAAGCGGCTTTTTCAAAATACCGGGGTCCTACTGCATGGACTGCATGGACAAGGATAATGGAGGCTGAGGCAGAAATTGAAAGCAAAGTCACTTCCTTGGCCAGCCAGCTTGCCTACAGAAGAGGTCTGCCAGCAATGAAACATTAATTCTCTCTCTTTTTTCTTCATGGGCCAAACTAGCCTGGGGAAGTGGAAAGGGGGGACTACAGTCAGAGCGCCTGTGCTGGCAGAGAGCAAGCCCTGTGGCAGTCTCAGCAGAGGCACTGCACTTGGGGACAGTCTCTAGAGAAGATCATACATTGCCCTGCTCATTGCCTCCTGTTTTCCCTGATGTGCCTCTGCTCCTTCCAAGTGCTGGTTCAGCTGAAATACTCATCAGGGGTCCGCAAAAATAATGGTGACGACCAAGCTAGAAGTTTTGAAAAATCACTGAGACTGGTGCTCCTGCATCAGCCTTTGCAGAGACCACCAGAAAATTCAGAGCAGATGTTTAAAACAATAGACATATACAAACAGATAGAAGTGTATGGTACAATAAACAAAAATTTTTGAAAACAGACAAAAACTGTTTGGTTGTGGTTCATTAAAACCATTCATCTTCTACCTCTACCATTACATCTTCATGTCAATTACTTTCAACTCCTTCTTGCTATGGCTTAGGTGAGGAGATTTGTAAGGTGGATGAGTAGCAGAACAGTGATATGTGAAATACATTTCATTATTCCTACAAGCTTGAAATTTTAACAGAAAACATGATTTTTTTTTAATGTATTTGCCATCTGCTAGCAATTTAGCTGTTGTAGAGCAGAGCAAACAATGGTGTACACAATGAGCTTATTGTATGTGATGATTTTTTTCTTAATTGCTCCTTAAGTAGTGGCTGCGTGACTAAAATACAAAATGCTCCAGTGGGCTATGCATTACCCGCGGGACGCTGATTACTGTCATGGTACAAAAGCAAACAGTTGAGAGACTGGAGGATATCTGCTTACCAAAATTTTTGACCTAGTCATTCTCTACTTGTGAAAACAGACTGACTGAACTCACTTTTATGCACTCATGTTACTGAGCTCAGCTTTTGGATTTAAGGAGTGCAGTTATCTGTCAGCTGGCTACTTTTAGCAAAAGGCTGAATCTCACAGACTATTTGATTTCATGTGTTCCACTACTTCCCAAAAAAGAAATCAGTAAAGCAGCTCTTTCTAGTTTCTCCCACACCTGCACGCACTTGGACACACAGAGCAGCACAACGGAGCCCCATTACCTGTGGAGTTAGTTTCCCAACCCTCTGTGTTATTGGCTCATTAATCACAACTTCTACTTTGCAGTCATCCTTCTCTCCGGGGATGGAAAACTTGAGGTCATCTTCGGACAGGAAGACAGACTGTCCCTTCATCACTTTCACCCCAAGGTTGACACTAATAAAGGAGGAGCATACAACTCTTCGTACAACAAACAGCAGTAGAAACAACCAGCTTTTCTCAAAGGGCTTCATATTACAAGGGGGTGCCAGCTCTTCTCCACCAGTGAAAATCTTCTTAACATAAGAAGTCTTCTTTTTCTCTGCCAGCAGATTTTCACCGTATAATGAAGGACCAAAATGTTAGTCACAGGTAACAATGTACCACATGTTTTCTATTAAGATGCACTCCTTGACAGAAATTTGGACAGGGTCCTCTCAAAATATCCTTGGGTTTATATAAAATTCATTGGTCAAGCCTGACAAAATGACGAATGTGTTCCCAGAGTACTTTTAGGGTTTGTTAATCCTGAAAATAAAGAAAGAAAATTGAGACAAGGCATTGATCAACCTGGGGGGTGGGGGTGGGGGGGATAACCACACAAAAACCTGCCTGTTTTTACAATTGCAGTTCATTTCAAGCAGCAGCTTTTCACCTTTGAATACTATGAAGTGCACAGATGCTCAGAAAATTAGCTCTGGACCAATGAGACTTCTCTCTCAGTGCATCAGCTCTCAATGTGGATTCCAGGCAACTTTGATCTGTGTGCATATACAAACACTTGCTCTGTAGGATCCATTGCTACTGGCCTTTTTTACTTCTGGACAGAGTAGATATCAATAAAAGGGCATATATGAGCACCCAAGTAATTTGAAAGTGCAGGGGTAGGCATTCATATAGATTAAATATACCTGGAAGGAGGATAAAGGTAGAGTGGCTTTTTGTTAAATCTGTTTTTTTGCCATTTCCCTCACATTGAATGGGGGGTGGGGGGTGGGGGAAGGGGGTGGAAAGTCAACCTTTAGTTGAAAACACTTTGCCAATGCCTCTCTACTCTTCCTGCTGTAGTAACTATGCCAGGATGTCATCATAGAAACATGATATGTCATGACAAAGCTGATTTTTTTCTTTTTCACAGAAAGAAAGTAGTCATTCTGAGGCAAATTTAGTGGAAATAAGGAACAAAAGATAATATGGAGAAAAGAAAAACTACACAAGTTCCTCATGCTTCCAGTTACGGTTAATCTTCATCTTTCATGGTTATAAACTAGTAAGAAAAACATAGTTCTTCGATGTTGAACAAGAACTACTGAAATCCTTATAAAACCCTAATTTCTATAACCCTCCAAAGTAACTAAATTTATGGCCCAAAGAATAGGCAATGACATTAATGTAATTAAATTTGATAAGTTCATAACAATTTCAGGCTAGTAAAGCATCAGCATTCCTTCAGTTTCCTCTAAATTTTTAGTGTCCTGACTACTTGTTTGCACAAGTCTAATTTAACCACAACCCTACCACCAACCATGAGCTTTCCTGAAAATTAATAAAAACCCAAATCCATGTATCTCTTTATTTTCTTCATTATTGTTAACAAGTAAGTAAATCTTCACTCTGCTGTTTCTGGCAGATTGACCTTCTGAACAGCTTACCATCGTATGCACCTATTCACCTAGTTTTATGTTTCACTGAAAAACCATAAGCAGTTAAGAATTTATTTTAAATTATTTACTTCCCAAAGTAACACAAGACAGGTTCACTCACTTAAGCTGAGATTGAAGATTGAAGACATTGGGACTAACATTGATCAAAGTTAGATGTATGCTGATTATGTAGTCTGGTCCGCAAATCTTAACTACATTTTTCTAGACTTTTATCTTTCCATTTTAGTCTGAAATTATGCAGCCAGATCAGTCTAATCTAAAGCTGAGAGAAAATGCAGAATTCAAGACAGACGAAAGGGAATTAAATCCACGCTCAAGTTTTTTTAACATGTTCCAGAAACAAATCAAAATCTCAATTAATTTTAAAAAAGTTTACTTAGATAGCTTTTACTAAAATCCAGATATGTAAATGTGCGCAAAGTACTTACTAATTTTTGTTTCTTTCTAAGTGGGATGGGTAGGCATAGCACTTAAATGCAATAAGCGCATCTGAGACAGCACTCCAGTTCCTAAAACCCACACAGTTTTGAAACATTGTCCACAGTTTTATAAAGCACAACTTTGAAAGAGGGTGAGGAAAACATATCAGCCTCCAAATAAGAAAGTATGGTTTGCAGCCAGTATACCCTTTTAACCTGAATATCTGACTGGCATTTATCACGTAGTGCATGGATTGTTAGCGTTTATCAGCTACCACCTTTCATTCCTTAAAACACCAGCTGCAAAGCATGGAGAGATGTTCTGAGTGTAAACCTCTATTGCTGTGCCCTATTCCTACTTCCTACGTCAAACCAAGTGAAGGTAGGGCTCAGGAAAGTGAAATAACTTCCTTGGCATATGTCTCAAGAAGATGCTCTGCCTAATGTCTCCTCTGACTTCAGGCATCCCAGGATCCTTGGCCAGCGGGAAGCTCCTGGCACAGGGAGTGCAATAGATTTTAAATCCTTTAACTCCAGCCTCTGATGAAGAAGCAATGCATGAGTGAGCCTCAGACAGTTTCAGAGAAGACCCAGTTTCTTAAACCATAGAGGGGCTCAGATAAGAAGAAAATCATTAGGAATTTTATGCTCCAACTTGGACCTGGCAAAGTGTCAAGAGGCAGTTAATAATTCTGAAGCATAGACCCAGTGGTTCACACCTCACAATAATGCTAGTAACTTCATGCTCCATGGTACCAGACCAGGGCACTGATTTACTGTGCAAAATGCCTTTATTCCCAGGGCACTGGGTACCTTATGAGAAAAGCTAAAATTACAGCCTGGGGAGTTTTTGCTTTCTTCTCTCCCACCCAAATAGCTACCACAAAAACACGTTATAGCTCAGAGACAACCTAATCACTGGTTCAGAAATAGCACTGGTCAGGAGTATACTGTTCTCTTTACACCTTACGTTAGGTGCTTACAAGAAGGGAAAGCCAGCTGTGTCTCTCCAGTAGTCACTGATGGAGTCATTCACGAAGAGGTGTCTGCACCTCAGCTCTGATGAAGCCCAGGTCAACCTGTTTCTGGTGCCTGCTCCATAAACCCCAGCACCGGATGCAGGTATAAACCTCAGGCACAGGTGGTGGTGCCTCTGCTGCTTCTTCTTACCCTGCATCTTACCCAGCTGCAGGGCTGTCTCCATCTGTGGCCAAGTGAAGATCTTGAGAAGTATAAACTCACTTTCTCAATCACTTATCCAATGATACTGAAGTGAAATGACAAGAGATCCTTTCAGCACATAATGGTAATAAAATCAGAAAGTTTTGGACTGAATGCCATGAGACCAATATTCTCCCCTCTCTGTGAAGAAGGCCATTGCTTCAGCAGTCACCCGTGTGCTACACAGTACTTAATACTGATCTACAGTGACAGTACACTGCTCTCTGGCAGCTTTACAACTGCTGCTGATGCCATTGACATGTTTTGTGGCTGCCTGGGACTTCCTTAGTCTCCTTACTTCTCTGCCCTTAATATCACAGCTGAGCCCGATTCATCCCTGCAATCCCTTGGCATGTCACCTGTGTATCCAGAATGAATAAATGACCAAGGCTCTATTTAATTCCAAATGCACCACAATGTTTCAGATATACTTAGAGGATTAATGACATAATAGTGTTCATCAGGAGAATCACTATTTTTAAAATAAGCTGTTTCCTCACTGACTTTCTAAGGGTCTGTCTATATGGTGAAACATCTCCAGGAGCACTCTGTGCCTACAAGCTCACAGAAGGCTACCAGCTTCAGTCTCAGAAGTAAAACAGCCTTGTCAGTTCAGTGATACATCATATATCAGTTGTTACCCCTCAGTGGGGATGGAGCACATGGTACATCCAAGAGGCTGAGAAAGCAGGGTCTGTTCAGCCTGAAGAGATGGCTTTATCGCTGGTTTTAGACATCTAACAGAAGAGTGCTGAGAACCTGGAGGTGCACAGGGAAGGGACAAGATGCAACCCACAAAATGCATAACAAGGGAAATTCACATTAGATATTTGAAAAAGAAAAGCCACAGTGAGCAGAGTTGGTGGAATGGCTTTCCCAGGGGAGCTGTGGAGTCCTCACCCTCAAAGATATTTTTTAAAAAAATTATCAAGGGCTGAGTAGCCTTATGTGATTTTGAAGCTGGACTTGCATAAAAGCTGGCTATGCTGAGATCAAGGAGTGGGAGCAGTTGCCTGCAGAGGTCTTTTACACCCTAAATCATGTGATGACTCTAACGTGAAATGACAGAACTCTCTGGCTCCCAGGACCCAAGTTAACTACCTGGTATATTTTTGCAAAACACTGCATTGTACCCTGCAAAGTGTCCAGTAATTCCCATGAAATCCAATACAAAACCATACTGGTATAAAAAATGTGGCAACAAAGAAAGAGACCTCCTTCTCATAATTAGAGGTAGACTGGCCAAGCTGACACTAGGATTTGGGAGCTTGGAAAAGGAGTCTTGAAGACATGTCCAAGGCATTGTGCAAGGGACCCTTGCAACTTTGAGGAGCATTTTGTCTGCTGGCAGACCCCTGCCCCACTCTGCAGATGAAACCGGGGACAAGGCAGAGGGGAGAAGGGGCCTCTGAAGAGCTGGTGGATGTGGCTCTGTAGAGTTAACAGAGGGATAAATCAGACTGGGGACAATGTAGGGGAGGGTTACAGAGAACTTCAGATGTGGTTTTTTAAAAATTTCTTCCAAATGCCAGAAAAACTAGTTTTCCCTCCAGGCTGCTGGTGCACATGTGAGAAATGATGCAATGGCTAATTACAAACATCACCATTCTCACCAAATACAACTGGTTTTCAAGATTGCCAAAAGAAAAGAAAAAAAAAATAATGAAAGAAACACTGCAGAAAAGGAACTAAAAAAACTGCTGTAGAGTTATCATCACAAAATATCTGTCAAAACTTCCCAATTTGTCAAGTGGTCATTCGCTTCAGGAACCTGGAGAACTGTATGAAGTCCCTAAGAGCATCTGAGAGTTCTCGAAAGCTAGGTGTCCTTCCAACAGCAGACTCTGGAGAAAACTGCATATCTGTGTATGTATCTGTGCAGGACCCATCCAGAGGTATATGTAGAAATGCACAGTTGTGTGTCTCTGGATTTGTGTTAAGTAGATCTGTTATTTTAGATAATTTTTGGGAGAAAAAATAATTGTCATTACAACTCCTGCATGAATAAAGTTTACTTCAAAGAATGCAAATATTAATCATTGGTGGGAAGATTTCCGGCACTTCTTATTTATTTAGAAGTTATAAGTGTACAGATTCCTGAGTGATTCTGAGGAGGGATAATGTGATGTAAATAAAGACTAATCCCAATTATTTAGATAGCTATCTACTGGTGCAAAACAGCTGAAAATAAGATCAGAAACAGCACCAGTAACTCTCATTTGCAATACCTAAAACCTGATTAAAAAATCTATAATCACAGTGACTTTGAGCCAAGTCTCAATGACACCCAAAGTCTTCAACGGATTTGGTTGAGAATTTAAGAGTTTCTCTGTACCTGACAAAATCTCTGGTTGCCTGGGAGATTTCACAGAACGATTGGATCCAAAATCGCCCTCTTCTTTTGCAAAGCTTGAAGGGGATTATAGAGGATGATTGTTGTTGGCTGGGAGCTGGACTGATTGTTTTAATGAACACCAGAAAAAGTTTACAAGAAACAGAAAGAACAGAGGATTCTTTTTTTTGGAGGATGGGATTAAAGAAAACAAATAGCAGCCTTGCGTGATTTCTAGGAAACATACAAGACACAGAAAGAACATAGGATTCTTTTTTTGGAGGATGGGATTAAAGAAAACAAATAGCAGCCTTGCATGATTTCTAGGAAACGGGACAAATATTATTACAGCAATTAAAACTTAGCCCCGGGCAATGAAAGTATCCTGAGCTTTTAAATTAGGGGGTTGTCGCTTCAGAATGTGCAATTAACACATGCATCCCTTGGACTGTTTACTATTTAATGTTTTTGTTCCATGCACTAGAAACAAGGATTATAGGTCACATAGAAACTAGGTATTCAGCAAGGTATTTGTTGAGTTAAGGAGCGGTAGATAACAGTTTCCTTCTTTGTTTTCCTTTCTCAGCTTTGGTCTGTGTACAGAAGTCCTGTACACCTTTTAGCAAAGTAAGGAAACAAGAAGTGTTTCATTACATGGTCAGTGAATAGACCTTTCTTCATCAAGGAAAAGAGATGAAGGATGTGAAGCACATCAGATGTATCCAGGTTATTAACATTTCTTTTTTTCTTTTGTTTCTTTATTGTATTAAAGCAGAATACTGTAAGGTAGAAAAACATTGGTTTTGTTCATTTTACCCTCTTTCACATTACAGCTATTTTAACAGTGATTGTCAGATTAAGACCCAATACAGTTTCAATTTACAGAGATAATTTCTGACTTCAGTTTTCATTCTCAGCATAATATTGTCACTGTTGCACACTAAATTGTGATCCATCCAAGCTTAGGATATTAAGTAGTGGAATCTGAGTGTAGAACTATCCCGTACGCTGACAAGCCAACATAAGACTGAAAACATATTTGACATTAGGCAAAGGTAGACAAGTAGCAGAGGAGAAAAATCTGAATATAACACCATAAACATTATTGCACTATTAATATCAAGTATTACAGCTTAATGCAAGGCTGAAAAATGAATTATTCTTTTCCACAGGACTACTCAGTATCCCTCCCTGAACCCCTTTATTTTCCAGTCTTTATGAGTCCCCCTTCTGCATCAGCCAGAAGTTGTAAGGCCAGAGGGGTTTCTGTCTAAGGAGCAGTGCTCAGCTCTTTGCCATTAAACAGGGCTAAATTGTAAGGGGACAGGTGGTGGGGCTTTAGACAGTGATGGACAAGAAAATAAAGAGAGAAAGCAACACTGAGAGGAGCACATTCAATCAATCAATCTCAGGGATTCTTAACAGCTTATCCTTCAACCACTACACAACATACATTTGAAAAGGTAGAGAAGGTCAGAGTCCCAGACTGAGTCTAACAAAAAAAGAGCTATTGATTGTGGTGGCCCCCTTAAAGACTATCTTGAGGACAATGCATTGTTCCCTTTCAAGTGTTAAATAGATCTGATTATATTGTTAAAAGTACTTTACATTTTGAGATAGAGATCGAGATCTTATTGTTAACAGATGCCTATAGTACTGAAGACAACCGCAAAAGCAAATAAAATTAAGTCTTGGCTTTTGTTTTAATAAAGGTGAGAGACTAACAGCTAAATTACATTTTCTGAACAGGTAAATACTTTCTCCTCAAGGGACCAGTGAAAAAGCCTTTGCCCTCTACTCTTTTAAGCCCAGAAAACTGTCTCACATAACAGAAGTTGAGAATATAGAGATGAAGTGATTTTTTTTTTCTCTTAGTTGCCCCTTATGTGTTTTTAAGATCATTATGCAACTAAGAGCTGTCACCTGTTCTCCACCACACATGAACACTGAACTGGAACAGAGTGCAATGCAGAAATTACTCTGAAAAGGAAATAATTCCATCTTTTTGACAGCTGTCTGAGGAAGTCCATAAAACACTGCAGCTACCAGTGAGGTTGTTCCACTGATGCTATCCATAGATTACGTCCTGCGCATGACCCTCATCCTCCTGGGTCTCAGTGCTCACTGATTTCCCATCTTTCCTTTGAGAATGTAAAGCTATAGGGTATAGCTGTTTGCAGGGAAGGTCAAACCAGCCTAGGAGAAACACAGACTGAACCAACCTCTTTGCCATTTCCAGGACTAATTAAATTTTCAGAAGGTTTAAATATTTCCACTTCAAATTTTCTTTTGATGATTCAAATACAGAAAAAGATTTGGGGGTTTGGCGATCAAAGGGAGCAGGCTACTTCTCAGTGTAAATGTTAACACAAACCACTGTGGTTTTTTACTGGTTTAATTGGTTTATAATATCATACTGGTACTCTTCTAAGGGCATGACACGATTGCAAAGATCAGGAACTCATTTAGTCCTTCTTTTCTGCTTTTTCTGTATAAGAAGGGAGAGAGGGTTCCTGGAGATTCCCACTAATGGGGTGAGGAGGAATATAAACTAGGGGGAAACCACTGAAACCAGTAAAATAAAAGCACTAGTTAGCCATCCTTTTTATTTCTTGTTTAATCATATGCACTGCAGAGAGGGAATAAAACCTACTGATCTTAAAAGAAGAACAGTCTATAACAATGTGTGGGTAGTAGGATGCTTCCTTTAATCCACCCAGAGAATGACTCAAAAATAAAAATGAAAACTACCCCTAATGATGGAAAATGTGTGTGAGTAAAAGGAGTGTAGTGGATAGAGTAAACATCCCAAGACCATTGACTTTGAAAAGACATTTCATTTCAGCACTTACCTAGCAATGAATAGAAAAGAAACTAGTGAAACCCAGCAAACAGCCTAGGATTAGGCAGTGACCTTTGTGCTTGTGTTACAAGGACAAAATTGTTAGCTTCACCTTGACCCATAACTTTGGTGAACGAAGACAGAAATTACAGCATTACATTCAGTACCTAATGTGACAACACAAGGCTTCCAGCTCTGGAGCCCCAGGCTTTTTCATGACCTTTGCAAGCTATGGTCAGATGTCATGCACAAGGTGCTAGATGAGCTTGACTTACATCAGAGCAGCTCTACCAGAGAGTGAATAGATCTCTGACCCATAGGTGTAAGGGTGTCAAAACCCGTAGGAAAGGAGCAGGAATAGCCTCCTGCATAAGGAATAACAAGGTGAGGAAGCAGACACAAGGAATCTGTGACTATCGGTCCAACAATGGCATTGTTTCATTACACCATGAACAGCAAGGTCTGATACTTCAGTGAAACAATCATCAGACAGTGGTGGTAAAATGCAGTACCAATGACATATTGCACATCTCCATAGTGTTATGCAGTATGCACGTACTCAGTAAGTTGAATGAGATAACACCCAACCCTGCTCTACATGGAAGTAGAGAACAATGAAATGGCAGTGGACTTCCACCTCTGGCAGACTCCCTCTTACAAGTAGAAACTACCTGAAGCACAGCATCTGATTTTGGTGTTTTTAGAATAATTTCTTTATGCACTACCATTGTTTGGCTGGTTAACTGAGCAGGGGGGAGAGGCTGAGCTTTGAGTTGATGAGCCTTGAGGGTAATGGCAAAAGTTCTGAATTTTCAAGAAGGAAGACTTAGCAAATTGTTCTTCACAAAAACAAGCTCAGTGGCAGGTGTTCTGCATCTTGCAGCGCTAAATAAAAGAAGACTTTCAATCTGCTGCACATGCTACATGGAGGATTTTTTTGAATGCTTAAATTTTAACAGCTGGTAGATGGTAAGGTTTAAACTTTCCCACAAACACACTGGCTTGGTTCATTGCGTCTCAGATATGTGAAACTTAGATGCTAATTTGAGCTTTTTGCCAGGATTACTGCTATATTCTGGGAGAAAAAACTATGCCTCCAAAGAGCAATTCCTTCCTGTTTATATAGCTGTCTAAGGGAAAGAAGATAGATTTAGCCCAGACAAAAATTTAGGTTTCCAAAGGTATGTGAGGGGACTCCACTGGGAATTTGATGTTCCCTACATACAAATCAAACTGATCTGAGGTCCTTCTGTGAAATCCGTAAGTTACTTAGATGTGCTATGGTTGTCTTCAAATGATGTTTGATAAACAAGTAGTATGCACTAGATCAGTTATACATCTCACCAAAATTAATCTAGAGCCACTAAAAAGCACCCTGAAACCAAGTTCCTCTTTTGTTAACAATTTCCATTGATAAATATATATCTTTAGGCATTCAGGATGCCTGCACAGTGCAGCTGCAACCTGTCAGCTCATGTAGTCACATCATGGTTTTAGACAACATTTGTCAGAAAATCAAACACAATCCAGGTACGGTTAGCTATTAGTGTTCTTTGAAATACTATTGTAGGCTTCACAATGGTAGCAACTACAGATGGAAATAGCACATTTCATTAGGCAGTGTTTAACAACTTCCCAGATGTAGTCTATTCGGGTTTATTTACTCAACTGCACAAAAGGCAGCTGAATCATCCTGAGGATCTCCTGTTGCAAGTCGATAGGATGAAGTTGTGCAGGGACACCCTAGCTACAGTAATTCTAGCCCACGCAGCCGTTAGTGTGGAATAAATAAATCTTGGTCTACAACTGACTGCCACAGAATCTCAAAAAATGAAAGAAGCAAAGTTTTGATGACAAATGACCTGCTCAGTTTCTCTTTATGCTCAACAGGTAGAGTCAAGTGAATTGTACTTTTAATGTATCATTATTTGGCTAACGTGCTATTTTACCATGATGTTTTTACTACACATACTGTTGTTGTTGCCTAAATTCACCGTTAGATTGATGAAGTCAGAAATAATTTCTTTTCCCCATGAATAAGTTAATTCCTGTTGTACTGTAACTAATACTATAATAGACATGTATTATCAAGACCACTTGTACTGTAACTAATATTATCATAGACTAATAATACCAAGACTACTACAAGGACTGCAGAAAATTAGAGGAATGAATAGGCAGAAGGTACTTTCATTTAACAACTCAAGTCATTCTCCAGGGACTTGTTTAATCCATTGTTCTTCTACTCGCCTAATTCTTCTTAGAGCAGGGATCCACGCTGGAAAAAAATTTCAAAATCTAAAGGTGCCCAATCCAGACCACCTTAGTCTCTAGGTCAAAACGATCTGCATGCAGTCATGTTGCATGCAAAATAAACCCTAGGGAAGAATCATGAAGAAAATGCTGGCAGGCCCACAGCAGTAACACCTGAGTTAAGAGAAAAGAGATGGGACAATTTCTGCAGGTGTGTGTGCTCTTATACGGTGAAAGCAACTGGTGATTTACAGTGCCAATGTCTCCCACAGATACCTTGGACACATGTCAACAGCAGAGATGCATTTCTCTTAGTGTGCAGTCCTAAGTTAGCTGAGATAATGACCTAGCAGAATTCTCTAACTAGCAAAAATGTAACTTAAAAAATTCCCTTTTAGTAACTGTTTCAAGAAACGTTTTTTCCTGTTTCTACAGATTTTGTTGAAGTGTCTCAGCACAACACAGAGGGACAGCAACTAATCCTACAAGGTGACGTTATAAGAGTTTGGAGCTAGATAAATGCATAGCAATCAACAGGAAATATAAAAACTGTGCAAGCATGCATGTGTGTGTTCAGAAACACACATAAACATTTACACATGCATATGACCAATGAACGTCTGTCTGACTCAGATGAATGAAGTCAGCTGTCTGAATGTACATGACATGAAAACTCTCACAGATCCCTACTGCAAAATAAAAGTCTACAATTTTACAAAATGCATTTAAAAAAAAAGTTCTTCTAGCTGAATGAAATATATCCTTTAGAAAGACTTACTAATATTGAAAATTTTCATTATGTCTTCCAGTGCTTTTTATCACATTTGTCTCTCCCAGTGTGTCTTAGGAAAAAGACAATTTTAAGAAAAGAAATCTTGCTTAGTGCTTCTAAACCTTTATTAAAAAAAAAAAAAAAAAAAAACAAAAAAAAGAAAAAAAAAGAAAAAACGCACAAAGTTTTATTAAAGCTGGTGGAAGAAAGTCAGCATAGTTGAGAAATCTGTATCAACTTGAACATTAGGATACACTAAGTTTCTTTGAATCCTTAACTTCCAAGTTAAATTCTTCTAAAATACTGGCAAGAACCAGTGCCTCTTTTCCCCCAAAGTTAGAATTGAGCTTTCATTCATCCTGAGTACAAAAATTACTGTCTGACTGCTTTGCTGCAACATTCAGCAGAAAACTGGATGTTTGAAGCTGTTAAATATTATTACAACCACAAACACAACAACATTCAGTGTATACAACAAACTTGAAGCAGATACTTACAGGTAGCAGTGTTTCTCCAGGAGTCTGAACACGAGATCATACTAGAATAAAAGAAATAATGAATGTCACTGACCCAGTAATCTCTGGTTTAAAAGACTGGCAGAGAGAGAAATCCAATGAGTGGGCGACAGAAAGAAAGACAGAGAGGGGGAGGGGATAAAGAGATAGATGAAATTCCAGTCTTTCTGGTCAGCTTGGCTGTGGTTCTCTCCCTACTAAAAATCCACAATAAACACTCTTTGCTTGCAGGACTGCTCCTGACTGCAGAGACCCAGCGTGCAAACACTTTCGGGCTCCCTACGATAAGGGCATTCTGAGATGCCTTGGAGTGTTTACACTCAGCAATGTTTCTCTGGCAGCCAGCCCCAGGTCTTCCTTTCCCCTTCTGCTAGTTAAGTCTGTTGAAACTAAAAACTGAGCTTCTGTTAATAAGGTTTGCTCATTTTTCTTCCCCACTTCTGCTAGTTTATTTAATTCAACACACACACACATATACACTCATTTATGTATTAAAGATTCATAGACAAAGAGGTGACCTAATCTTTTCAGATCATTTTTACCCCCACAAGAAGGCAGAGTCTTTATTGAAATACAGACATGACTAATTTGCCTCGTAAGTAATGGCAAAACAGGTTTGATCTTATTTCAGGGTGGCTGATGAAATTAAAACTAAGTATATTATCAATTTAATAGAAACGCATATTGCCTACTTATAAATGTGATACTTTTTAAAAGCTGAAATTCTCAGTTAACCACTGTTTAAAATCTTGTTGCATGTTAAAGTATCCAAATTAACATATATTCATTTTACTGACTAATTGCAGTTGCAACCAAGGAAAATCCAGTATTCAAACATTTTTTTTTCCTCCATTCAAAAGAGCAGGAAAGCAGAAGCGCACAGGCCAAATCTCACCAATTATTTAATACCTCATAGAATTCAAGACAGGTCTCCAGCTTTCTGTCACAAGATTCACATAGATTTGCAGGTTTGACTAAGTGATGGAAGTCTAAGGAAAATTTGCTATACACAGTGTCTCGTTGGTGCATCCAGAGGAGTAAACTTGACAGCCCACATTTTCAGAGCACAGAGGCTGTATTGCAAAGTCACCATGCAGGGACAGAATTACCTGGGACAGACCACCCTACGCCTGTCTCGGTACGGTGACTAAAAGCACTTCCAAGCATAGAGGGCAAACAGATTTTCAGCCCAGCCACAGGGCATTGTTACAAATGGAATAGGGACTGCATGGGGAAAAGCTACTAATTCTGAGTTCCCAGTGTAAGCAGGGGCCAAATCCAGCATGACTGTAACTCTGTAGCCTGTTGCCTCCCTTTGCCTCTTTTTGAACAAGCAAGCTGACTTTGACCCTCATATGGGAACAAAACTGCACTACGAAAATGCAAAACTGAAGTCAATAGTATGAAAGAAAAGAACCAGCAGATGTTCCTGTGGCATGACTAAAAGGCAGATGAAGAAAACAGATGACTGTTAAAAATTAAAATTAACTCAAAGCTGCACCATGTGTAATGTGATACAATCTGGGCTATATTGCCTTATGGAAAAACACAAGGCAAAAAAAAAATATCCTCGAGGTACAACACTAGTATCAGAGTCGTATATTGTTTTGGGTTTCAGATCTCTACTAATAGTCAGATTTTGTCAAGTTTCAGAAAAAATATGGAGTGAGAGTTTATCTCCTCTGAGTCATGTAGATGGCTGTGAGATAGCTTGTGTGCTTGTGTTTGTACTTGCTGGAACGTAGCTTCTAATTCATCATGATTAATGGCCTGTTTGTATTGTACAGTGGTCTGGTTAGGATCAACAACACAACTGTATTTACAGGCTGATTTAAAAAGTGGTGGTTTATTATAAAGTATAATGTCTCTGACCCATTGATCCATAACATAATTGCAGAAGCTCTTTTCAATTCAGTTTGATTGCCCCAGCAATGAACTTAGCATCTCATTTCTTACTGTACTCCTTAACTAAAATTAATTTTTTTGGTCTATCAAGGTCACATGATCTAAAGAATAGACTAAAATTACCAAAGACTTATTGAGAAATGCCAGAGAACTGAGTAGACATGTCTTTTGTACACATACTCTTTATTTCAACATTTGTCCACACAGGGAAGAGAATAGTTCAGTCTCCTGTGAATGAAACAAGCATGGTATATATTCCTTCTAAATTACTAGCTAAAATCATGCAGTCCAGACTGTTGGTATGAAGGTAATCAGGCAACTGTTTTCTGTAAGCTTTCTTTAACAAGGTATAGTCATAATCAGTCCCTTTCTTTCTAGGATTTTATTTGGAAAAGAAAAAAGTGTACCTGAGGCACAAAACAGGCAAGAACACACACACACATGCACCCTATCTCTTCTATTTAATTTCAACTTGGAGTCATAAGCAATGACTTAAAGCACATGGGATTTGCAGATTCAGACAAGACTCCTGTAAGGAGGATGTTGTTCTCAGAGTAATGAAAGACTAGTGTTCTTCCCAAATCTGAAGGCTGTACACCAGAAGGACCTGTTGAACTGAGGAGGGGGGAAAGATACAATTATTTCCCAGGTATTCAATACATGGCAGGGATCTTATTCTGTGCGCAACTGTACCTGGCTTCAGCAGTCCACTCTTCAGTCTCTAATGCAGGTTAAGGAGAACAGGGTGAAAGGGCATGCCTAAAAGGGGAAGTATCAGATCTACCGTCTTTTCCTTCCGCAGCCTATATACTCTGTCCATAAAGATTCACTGTCCTCCTGGCTAGTGCAAATTTGGGAAGGTGCCCGAGTACACTAAGTTTTATTCTTCCTCAACATAAGCAAGCAAGACCAACAACACAAGGTCAAAGAATGAACAGGAAAATATGGGCAGATACCTTGACAGAGAGCTGATCCTGCACAGGCTGTTAATCCTCTAGGCTTGCATGGAGACTTGCCTAGTGGTTTCTCCAAAAAAGTTTATAAGAACATGATAATCACGTTCATGTCATCAGAAAACCAGCACACTTCCTGAAGAAGAAACAAGGATAATCTGGGACTACTGCATGCTTGTGGCTAGAGTCACTGGCTGGGGCTTCTTTGCAGCACTGTGCACTGCTGACACAACTAGGAGGGTAATGCTGCTGCTCCAGCCTGTCATCTTCAATCCACAATAACTCAGACTTTACAAGGAAGAAGTTACAGATTACTTTCATAATGAAACGGTCTGCTAGTTTCCTCCCTTTATCCAGAAGTATTTGAGCATTATCAAGCAAATACTATACAAGATATTCCTTTGAGTTCTGCCATAGGAGACTCAGGATCTGTTGGTTATCAGGTACGGTCAAGAAACATGCTCAATTTTCACAGTGCAGAGCCATTAGTGTATATAACACAATAGAGAAGGTCCTTGCTGCAGGGAGTACATCCATTTCCCCCTCCACTTCTGAGGCACTGAAAAGCCTCATCTGAGACGAAGACACCAGACAAAGCTCTTCTGCTTGGTTAAACCCTCACTCAGTCACTGAGCAGCAGTGTTGTTTTGGAAAGGTTGCTGCAGCAGCAAACTGAATAGAGGAAGATGCCTACGCAGAGACATTACAGCCTGCAGACTCCTTGTAACATGTCCTACATATCCTTATAGTTTGGAACACGGTCATGGCCAGTTTTGGTGACTTTCACAAAGAACTCCATGGTTTGTGCTCTGGCAGTCAGGAGATCTGGGTTCAGATGGCACCTACCTCCTTTCAAGCACAGACATGTGATGAAGCAGCCCTTTAGATATGGTAGCACAGCTGCATGAGTGAAGAGTGTTGGTTTTGGCTGTATTCCACAAAACCATTCTTGTCCTTGGGAAAGAAGACGACTGGAAATTACATTTTATCAGTGCTATTGAGTTTTATGTGACATAGGTTTAAGTCTCCCTGTAATCAACAATAGGAACCTCAAGTGACACTCCAAACAGCAAAGGTTTCTACACTAATGAGTCCAAAATGATAAAGCATCGCGCTGTTGACATTTCTTTCCTGATAAGTATCAGAAAACATTCTTTTCAAAGGACCAGTGTCAGAAACTTGCCAGCATATTAAAGAATCTCTCAGAGGCCTAACCTTTAGGGAGATATTTTCAGCTCCAGTGACAAACAATTGACCTCTTAATTTATGAACCATGACATTGCTGTGTTGTCTGAAAAAAAGAAGCTGTGACCTAGAGGGAGTTTTAACCTGCATACATTTCCACTAAAGTGTTAGAAAGGCACACTGTTAATCTTCAGGGAATAAGGGACATTACCCAGACCCAGCCCACTGACAACAGCCAGTTACTGAATACAAGGAAGCCTGTATTTACCTTACCACAAAGCCTTAAACTAGCAGAAAAATCACTGTTATTTACTCCAGATTGCGTTTAGAGGTTTAGTTTGGGTTAAGTAGCAGGGAGAACCTCTCCACAAGCACAGCTGCCCTTCAAATTACTTCTAACAGGTAATGAGCATGGCAGAGATGTGCCAGTGTGTCAAAATGCTTGGCAGATTGAGCATAACAACTGAAGCTAGAAATTCTGAATACTGGTTTCAGCTCAAAAGCTTTAGTCAGGCTTCCTGGAAAGCTATTTGTTTCTCATTTTTCATATCAAGTGAAAACTCCACTCACTTCAGTCATGTTAAATGACCTGATCCATTGATGACCAAGTTGTATCAAAGCTATTTCAAGGCATGGTTGCTCTTAAGGAGTCGAGGTGTATGCTTATAAACCACATAGATTCTCAACTGGGACATATTACAGAGAGTAACAATGTTGTTTATTTCACATATCATGGAAAATGGTTTATTTACGTTTACTAAGATTGCACTTTAAAATAGTGTAGCCTTTTGGTTAAAACAGTGTAGTCTTTTGGCAAAGAACAGAGGAGAGAAAAAGAGCCAAGGTGATATTTTTGTGTATGCCACAGAAAATAAAAGTAGGGGGGTTTATAAGGCTGGAAATTTAGATGAATCATTATTTGGGTAAAGTCAGCATTTATACAAAATCTGTCATACCTGCAAAGCCTTTTTACCCACACAGTCTATAGCTGTGTCCTTAATATCTGAGATTATTACAGGAACCCTGGTACAGCATGTAATTCATCTTTACAGTAAGCCCTGCGTGATCAAATGGGGACACATCAGTTGCTTTTGTGGAGTTTCTTCCAAAATTATATGCCATATATCATGGCACAACTAATATTTCTCCTCATTTGGTGCAGATAGGCTCATTAGGAGCTCTTTCTGTGTTTGTTTAAAGTCACAGAATGGTTGTCATTGGAAGGGACCTTCAAAGATCATCTAGTCCAACCCAATATTCACTGCAATAATGTAAATGCTCATCAAGAGTGCTAAGTCTCATGGACAGTCACTGTAATAGAGTATACTACAGGTCACATCTCTGTTTTCAAATTCTGAACAATGCAAATCTGAAAACATTGCTGTGTGGTTCCCTTTCCTTCTCCATAAGAAAAATGGAGCACAGCTCTATAACAGTGTCCTGCAGGCAAGAGGGCTGGGAATTGTGACCACTCATTAGGTATTCAGATACAATAGGAAAGGGTGTGAGGAATAAAAACCAAGTGCATGCTGAACCCGTAGTCAGTAACTGACATAATTTTTTGAAATATTCTCTATTTTCAGTAATTGCAACTCAATATATACACTATGTGTTTGTGAAAAAAAGTTGTCTGATATTTCGATTAAAAGCAAATAAAGCACTGTGTCACATATAATAAATAAAGGAAATAATTATTAACTGAGCCTCATGTAATGTCAAGCAACGTGTCTGAAAACAATCCACTTCAGGTTTGGATACAGCTTCAGGGAGTAAAGCCATATATTGCAATGCAACAAGTGTTAGCATTATAGTCTTTATTGATCTTATACAAACCTTTTGAAGAAATTACTGTAATGTATTACTGTCTTACGTGGAGCACAGCTGTCATGAGATCAAATGCACTGTGTCACTACCAGCTGCTTCATTGGAAAATACATGCAGAGTATGCATAATAGCAATGCCCTTGATCACAAAGACAAAATATTGAAGTTTTTGACAGCAGAAGAGGCACTAAACAAAGTTAAGAATGGCATTCTGCAAAATCAAACAAATAAAAAGTCCTACAACTAGGCAGGCTCAAAAGAACTTCCTTCGTCTCGAGCAGATCCAGAAATCAGAACATTGTCTGAAATGGAAGTTTGAGACAAAGGTGAGTAGCATTTTTATTAAAATGAGTAGCTTAATGGAAAAATCTATATTTAATGCTATTCTATCTTTAAACAGCTTGGTTTTTCTCGGAATTCTTTGTATCTTCGGATAGACTCTTAGTTGTTGCAGAGGAACTGTGAATGGACATCTTTATGGATTTCAGCATGTTGACAGCCCCTGCAGTCCTTGTCCTGAATACATCTAGAACATATCACCACGTCTAGGGTTTCCTTCAAATTCTACAGCCATATGACCGGCATACATGCTGCAAACCATAAAAATACCTCTTCATAGTCATGGCTTTCTTTTCAGAGATGTGAGAAGGAATAAGCAGAGCTGGCCCCACAGCAGCGGAGCCCTCTCTCTGTGCCTTCCAGGGCAGCCTCACTACAGGGTGTATGGCCAGCAGGGTTGTGGGACCATGTGACCATCAGAGCTGGCCTGTCCCTCATAGGATCAGGATGGTAGAGATACATAACAGTGCAGCAGGAAGAGAAATTATGGCTAACATATTCTTGCAGAACACTTTCTGCAACGTTAGAAGGCATGCTTGCATGTTTAAGATTCATCACAGAATTTCAATTCTAGAAATTGTAGTTATGAATATTTATACTTGTGCTTCCAGCATCTATAAAGGTATCAGTTCTTCCCATTTGCCTTCCAGGCTGCCGCCATACACTGTTTATTTAGGGTAAAAAGATAGGGGTTGGGTGTTTCAAATCTTCACGCAGCATAGTATGAAGTGGTTGGCAGCAGGTAAGATGACCATCAGCATTTTTGATTTTGAGAGTGGGGACAGTCTGGTCTGTCACACAGGTGTCACATGTGAAGCACAGGATGAACCATTTTCCATCCCTTCCTGAGGCAACCAGCATGTTCCACAGAGGGCAGAGACAGGTCTTGAGCACCACAAAAGTAATGAATTTGGCACAGTTAGAGACAGGAACTCAATGAAGGCACTGGAAGAGCATCAATGTCCCCATAATGGAGGAAATAATTAGATTCCAGCTTGTGAAGAGCTGGCCTAATCTTTAATACACCTAACAAGGGATAGAAAAAGCAATTTTTTTCATGTTAAGAAGTACAGGAGAGGAAGGGCAAAGACTACATCGGACACCACAGCTTAAAAAAAGAACTAACTACATGAAGGACTGTTGCATGCTGGCAGTCTACCGACTCCTTGTAACAATGCTCACAACTAGGCTTCAAAATGCATGTTCAAGATGCCCATGGTTTCCTTCCCTTTCTTTGAAGTCTGTTGCTCCTGCTCCAATCATTCCACTAAAAACCCCAGACCACATGGCCCTGTCTGGCAGATAGGGAATTGTTCTCACAGTGAAGCTACTGCCCAATTTAATACAAACCAAATGGCTTTTAAGAATATTACTTCCACTAAAATAATATCAGTGCACTCAGGTTCCTTAGTTGTTTTACTTGAGATCAATCAAAGCAAACTTAACAAAGCTCTGAAGATTTCTACCCAGAGTTTTTGAAAACTGGGTCTTTTGGGGGGTGGGGCCTTTTTTTTTTTTTTTTTTTTTTTGGCTTACATGGATTTAGGCCACAGCTGGCACAACTGGGTTTTCATCTCAGTTAATGCTTCTAAAGTTTCACTGACTCTCCTTGTTTAGCTCTCACTGCCACTGGCTATGAAAGATCTGCAAAAACAAGTTTCCAAACACTATCACCCATATTATTTCATTTTCTTCAGAAAGTTGCAAGTTCTGCAAAGGCAGAATGCTTCTTGGAAGCATAATAAGGTAGGGCTAACACATAACTGACACCACTCCTGACCAAGTAGCTCTGGTAAACCCATACATTTTAGAATATTGAAATCATCCTGTGCTTATCCTCGCATGTGCTACACACAGCACCCAGACTGAAAACCTTTGATCTTCATAAAGAATTTCACTTCTCTCTGGAGTCTATGTTTTTACTTACAGCAATGCTTTAATAAATGTGACAGCATATTCTGAAACCATTGCAATCCCTAACCGTTCGGAAGGTATGCTGAAGTCTTTAAGCACAGGATGGTGCTTTAATCTGCTATAATCCTCTAAAAAGATTATTTTTTCAAGAATTTTCATACCTTGGCACTCAGCCAAGGTATTATTAAGGTAAGAGTTTAATTAGAGAAAATGGAAGGAGCCTTCTGAGATACAGAAAGAAAAGAAATCCTACTTGGATGCACCTGGAGAGGCCTTGAAAAAATCTAGGAAGGTATGTTATTTTTATTATAACAGTACCAGATCTGATCCTTGCTGGCTATGAATGAAATTATGAATGAAAAGCGAAGTTCAGACTTCTCCAGGAAATTCCCACTGTACATGTGGGTATTCCTGCGATCTTTCTGACTTAACATCAAAGCCCAGCTGTGGCCCAAGCAGTATCCACTGATGTCTGGGCAGATAAAGACCTGTGGGTGGAAAGTACACAGGGAAGTAGGAAAAAATGGGCAACCTGGAAGGTTTGTAAGATAAAGCCAAAAAGAAAAGAAGTGCAGAACAAAGACTGCATTAGAAAAGGAGAATCTGAAACCCAGGCAGTAGGTATGGCCTACAGCTCCATCTCATGCAGCCCAAGGCATACCTTTGTTCTGCTGTTCTTACAGAATAACATGCTAGCATTAACCCATGATCTGTTGAGGCCAAAGAAACAATTCCTCAGCCTGACATAGATGTATAGGCAGATAAAACCCTGCTAGAATTTAGTAAGAAATTAGGCAAGTAATGCAGCCAAGTCAGGTCAGTGGAAGCAAGGAATGTTTTTTTCCCTCTTTTTTTATTTTTAGAATGGTTCTTAGCAAGACAGTAGATAATACAAGCAGAAGGAAAAAGTTCTCAAGTAAGAACTTCTGTATGACTGAGAAAGGGTCTGGAATAGCATTTCGAGCTGTCTTAACTTCATGATCTTCCATGTCTAGAAAGGGAAGTTGTAAATCACACATCGCAAAAGACCTGAATAAGTTACCAAGAGCAAAGACTTTTCTAAAAATTCAGCGTGTAGTCACATCTGTAGCTGGTAGCTTTTTTTTTTTTTTTTTTTAATAAAGCAAATTCTTCCTTCTCTTCCTCTTTCATTGCTTTTTTCAAGTCTTTAAATGACCAGATGTAGCTCCATTTCCATTTCTCCTGGAAGTGCCTAGGTTTTTATTCTCAGTGTCTCTTTCTTACTTGAGCATTCCTGGATTTTTACTTTGTAAACTGGTTAGATAATATCTTGGTTTCCTAAACCTCTGTGCTAAAATATGGATGCTCAGATGTTTTCTCCTTGAATTGGATCAACATTTACTGCTAGTTCTGATTTCTTTTTTAGTTTCTCTTTTTCAAAATTTCAGCTAGACAAGGAAGCAAAAGTCATTCAGCCTCCTCCCTGCACTGGTCAGAGGGTGAACCCAGTAATAAAAAATGAAAGGAAATAAATCTCTTTCCATCTAAGGTTCTTTACAGAGTACTGGTGAATGATAGTGTGAGGTGTCTTTTCACTTGGAAATTTGTCCAAACAGAAACTGAAATTAGCCAGACTACATCTGAGTAAAAAAGCACAGAGGAAGTACCTTGAGGGATGCGGTGTGTTGGCCAGAAACACTAGTGTTTCCAGACAGAGGTGACTGTTGTGGAAAAACAGAAATATGAATGAGTGAAAAAGAAAATTCTCCCATTTTCTGACCTTTCACAAGCCAAGGTTAGATTCAAACAAGAGCACGAGAGCATAGAAATTGAGCCAGCTGTGAAATTTCGAGGCCACCAACAAATGTCATGGAATCATAGAACCACAGAATGGGTTGGGTTGGAAGGGACCTTTAAAGATAACCTAGCCCACCCCCCCACACCATGGGCAGGGACATCTTTTACTAGATCAGGTTGCTCAGGGTCTCATCCAACCTCATCTTGGTATGGATTTCATAGGATAAGCTGGGCACATCTCAAGTGTCAGTCTTAGACTGAAATATCCTATTACTCTGTTCACCTATCCGTCCAACCAGAGAGAAGAGGAAGCATCTCCCCCAAAGACTGGGCAGAGTGACTAGAGACCTATTCAGCCTTAACAAAAGCACAGCATGCAGGAACACAGCTATGAACATAAAGGATGCAGGCACCTAAGTTTTAATTGCCATGAGGGACTGAGACAAAGACTGAGAGCTTTTGCAAATGTTACTTTCCAGACTGAGTTTAGATTCAGACTGAATGATCTCAAGAAAATAACCTACCTAAAAAACCCAAGGCTAATCAGTTATTTGGGACCATCTGTGTCCACAAGCCCAAAGAAATCTTCACCTGCAGGGCAACACCATGCTGAGCAAATACTCCGTGGCTAGTGCTGAGTGAGATCACTTAGCACCTGCTGATGTGCAGCCATGTCAACATGGAGCTTTGCCCTGAAGGATATACCCTGCTTTAGGCAAAAATGACAAGCTGAGGCATTACGCTAACGCTCACTGAAAGCTGCAGTGGCATCTGTTTGTTCCCACCACTCAGTGGCTTGTGACCATCTTTGTCCAGAGGTCACTGGCTCTGAAGCAGGGTCAGAAGAGGAGATGGCCTCAGCACTCCTCAGCAACTTCAGCACAAAAAAAAAGATAGTCACCAGCCTACTTTCAAGATGCAGTCGAAACAGCTAGAGGTTTAGAACTGAAAACTAGCAAGAATTGAGTTTTTATTCAAAGCAGGCAGCTCTACTTTAATCCACAAAACCAAGACACTGATCTGACATTATTAAAATCTTCTCCCTATCCCCTCCAAAAAAACTTATCTTGTGAGCATATATAGAGTTTTCCAATGGCTGATTGTTGGTTCATTTACAGAAAGATTTGTTCTTTAGCCATCCAGACTGAAGACAGTGCCTAGTGAGACAGAAGTTCTGCAAAACTGAACTCTTTTTTCATAGGTTTTGAGGAAAGAGAATCCTTTCCTCTGTGACTGTCAGAATTGACAACTCTTACTTCCTAACAGTTTAGCCTGTCATCACCTGTAGCAACATCACTGGATATCTGAGGAAGTTTCAAAAACTGGAAAAGACATTTTGTTAAATACCCTTTTAATTAAAAAGAGTAAGAAATAAAAAAAGGGGGGTTAATATTACAAATGTGTAGGCTGCACTTGAAATTATTTGGGAAGAGCAGAAATTTAAATATGCATCATAGGATCACTATTATAAAGTATACCAAACTCCTCCTCACCAACGTTCAAAGTTTGAACCAAGACAAGCCAAAAGCCTCACCAGTGGAATTTACTGAACTATTCAGTCTTGCAGCCAGTAGCTTTATTAAAACCAACCAATGCAGACAACAACAAAAACCCTATTAAGAGCCTAGCCAAAAACTGTAGTTTGATCCTTTTAAATCACAGGCTCAGGTCACATATGTAATTACACGGAAGGGAATTACACAGGCAGTATCAAAGGCCTCTTACCTGTGGTGATGGATATGATCTTGGCTCATGGTCTTTGTAACATACTGAATTTCACTACTTCGAGGCTCTTGTATTCTGCTAATTGCTCTTTCATCCTAAGAAAAGGTAGAAAGAATGGTTTCTAAAACAGTAATTGAGGTAAATGAGATTGAAAGTATAACCCAAGAGAAGTCTGCCCTCTTTTCCTTTTTTTTACTTTTTTTCTTAAAAAACTGTTCTGTATTTCCACGCATGCAGTGTAAGAGATTTGAACCTGGCTACTGTGTTGCAGAGGTGGGGAGATACGTTTGCAAGAGCGGAGACTCCCACATTGGAGCCATTTAAGCAGGAGCCAAGTTTACAGGAAAGGCCATCCAAACATTGCTCAAGCATCCTTCTTTTACTGACTGTTTAGACCAAATGCATGCATCCATAGTGTACGTACCCCTAAAATCAACTTCAGAGTGAAGTAGCACTGTTGGAAAACACTTTGTGTATTGCATATATCCTGGGAAAGGCTGAATTATGGCACTATGGCAGCACTCCACTCACGTAAACAGCTTTAGACAGACATACTCTCCCTACATGTACTGTGTTGGCCCCCGACCGTGTGGCTATACAACACCACAGTGGGAGGTCCTGGACCTTGACTTGGGTGCATAAGGAGCTGAAGGCCAGTGGTAAATATGAACATGGTGGGAGCTGAGTGGGACGTTGCGGGGCTCGAGGCTGAGGAGCAGGCTGCCAACAGGAATCCCAGCCTTAGCAGACGAGGCCCCTGTGAACGTCTGTGAGCAGCACACCTTTCTCAGGCATGACCTGGTCTGGTCCAGCATCCCAGTAAGAGAGGAAAGCAGTGTCCTGTAAACTGATAGGTCTGACTAGGGCAAGAATGGAGAATAAGGAAACAGCTGACAGTGCGTATTTCTTGCCTTTTATCAAGCCTGCTCCCTTCATTCACAATCCTGCCATAGCACTTTCACAGAGAATTAAGGTGTCAGCTAAACCTCATCCTTCAAACACTTAGCTCAGATGTACAAGTAAGCATGTGATGTTTTGCTGGTGGCTGAGGAAGACAATGACTTACATATGCTGTTAGCTTGCTTGTGCATCTGGTCTGAAAAAAATAAGGTAAAAGTGTGTGGCATTTAGAACAAAAAAAAAAAAGAATCCCAAAACTATTGGAAGGAGATGAGGGCATTGGTATACATGAGGGAAACAATAATAGCCTTATATTTACTGTACTTTGGCAAATTTTGGAGGGTTTCAGTA
This sequence comes from Falco punctatus, assembly GCF_963210335.1. Classification (NCBI taxonomy): domain Eukaryota; kingdom Metazoa; phylum Chordata; class Aves; order Falconiformes; family Falconidae; genus Falco; species Falco punctatus. Next base: position 35,083,093 of record NC_137586.1, read on the forward strand.
TTTTTAACAAAAACACATCCTTTACACCCTTGATGTCTCTCTATTGTATCTCCCCAACACAGCTGAGTTCCCCCCCAAAAGGAAGTTTCCAGAAGCAGAGAGCTGCTTAGTCAAACTTTTCTAGCCTTCATGGAAGTACAGCCCATGACATTTATAAGCCTTATCTAAAGTTTAAGGGCAAGTTCTTAACCAGACCTTTGTGTTCAGTGGAAAGTAAATTTCAACTTCAGCATCCGTAATAAGCTAGAGTTGGCAATAAAATCACCCTCACTTACCCCACGTGCCTTTCCCTTTTTTCTCCAGCACTATGTGGGATACCGACCAACAAGATACCAGACAAAAGAAATTGTCTGTCTGAGTGAACACACTGATTTCTTTGTCTCTAATACTGTGCCTTTGTTCCCAAAGCTGGCCTGGATTGTGTGCAAGACAGCTGAGACAATTAACAGGAACGTTATTAACAGGCATGCCGGCAAGTTACAAAACCACAAAATTCTGGTGGAAGACCATCTCCACTAAAGCCAGCGAGAGCTGTGATAACAATATCAGTGATTTTACCCTTTAGGACCATCCTTTACCTCTTAGGATTCACAGATTTCAACTGAATACAGAGGAAATAACCACAGCAAATAGATGAAAGACCCTTTAGCTTAACCCCTGTTTTTTTAAAATCTACGTAGAAGCCAACAGTGTCAGCCAAAACACATTTCATACTTCTGTTTCCAGGGTTTATATGTTGAGTAGCCCAAACAGGTTATACTAAGAGCAGCATGTTATGGTGTTTCAAGCAAAAAAGAGAGGTGGAAGGTCTCACTGAAGTTGTAATAAAATATTCTTAACCCAAACTGATATCCTGTCCCTTCTGTGTTACCATGTTCGGCCCACGCTTTCTCATTCCCTGTCTTCACACACGTCACAGGTAGAATCCTCTGGAGTGCCATTTTTGTCAGTTCTGAACCCACCTCCTGACATTTTTAGCACCTTCCTCTTCGCAGGAGTCTCACGCAGTGAGCCCCCCTCAGCCTTCCCGGTGCCGAACAAGGCCCTGAAACTCCCATGTACATGGCAGCTCGCGGTCCTGAATTTGGATGTCAACATGAGATACTCTGATCTGCAGAGGTGCTGAGTGTCTAGCACCTCCAGACTGCTGGCACCAGGTGTTAAGGGTTTCAGGTGACAATGTCACACCAACAGAGACTTGACAAGAAGGTCAGTCAGTATTTTAACAGACTGTATATTTCAAACTGTTTACTGGCAATGTGCAATAAAAGAAAAATATTCTGTTTAGAAAACTCAGGTTACCTTCATTTTGAATGCTAGTCAAACAGCTGCCTATCCTGTGGGCCAAGCATCCAACCTGTAGTCCTGCAATAAATTATTATTGTCTAGTGGATCTTTGCACTTGAATGGAACCGCACCGAAATAAATCTAGTCCTGCCCATTCAGAGTTTATCATGGGATCCAAGCCTCATCATTTATTGATAATTCAATAGAAATATTAGGAGCACCTTGTTCTGCAAGCAAAGCAGAAATCCTGCCAGTGCCACAACCCCTGCCAAATGGATTGTTAATTGCATTTAAAAATTAGGTGCAAGGGCACAGACTGTCAAACAGAAATGCCTACTTTCATTTTGCACTGCATGTTCAGGGATCCCCCCTACACTATCTTGCATTCAGACAGGATCCAGCAACAGGACAGAGTTTCTAATGCACTCTCATTTTGATAGGCTGAGCTCAGGCAGGCAAGAATTAGAAATCCAGAGGTCATCCCATTCTGAGTCTGTTTTACGACAGATGGTTACAATCAGCTTTTACCGGTAAGCATAAATGAACAGTGATGTTTAAATTCTTAGCATCCTCTGGATAACATCTCATGTAAACACAAGTAAATTGCCTATACTAAATGTCTTTACATGTATTTAAAGGGACCACCTCTATTTCAGCACTCCTCTCTCTAATGGAGAGCATGACTTCTTGAATATCCATAGTTCAAGGGGCCCCAAGTTTGCATCCTGCTGGATTAACCAGATCAGTTCCTGCTAAGAGCACTGCCAAATGCTGGAGATGGCTGGATATGAGCATGTATAATACCCTCCATAAACAAAGTAATTGCCAGAATAAGTATACTTGCTGGCTTTGCACAGTGTATTTTCATTCTGTAATGGGAACAATCTCTCTTGACTCCCTGTAGTAAATATGTTCATAAGATCAGGAGGCCTGGGTTACCATTCATATGACTAATTAGCATGTCATTCTCAGCCTTGGTAAAACGACATAAGAGTATACTTAAAAGCATATTTCTGAAAGATGGGTGGCAGGATTTAGAGAAGTTCTCTACAAAACCAAAATGCTAATAACTGCAAGTGTCAACAGACTTGGCACCTGTTGTATCATTGACAGCTTAACAGCAAAAGATATTGTTTAGGAAATTAAAAACTTAACACTATTTAGTGCAAAGAAACACTTCTTTTGCTAATGCTGCTCCATAACCATTAGCTGGTTACACTGCTGAAGCATTTGCTTACTTTGGAAGAAATTTACCCCTTCCCCATGAGGAAAGTGTTCCCGTAATTTTTGCCATGAGCAGAGGAAACTTTGGGGTCAGGGGCTAGCCCAGAATATTTTTTTTAGGAATGCCAAAGTCTGTTTGTTAGCTTGCAGTCTTATTTTCCCTGCAATTCATTCCCATCCTTCCACACCCATTTCCTTTAGGGGGATGTGGAGAAAAGAAAAAAAAAAAAAAAAGAATAGGAAATTCGCATTTTTTTATTTCCTTTAAAGAATTCTGAAAAGATGCAAGCGTGCAAGTGAGAGACAAACTGGGAATGAAAGAGGTCTTACTGCAGCAGAAACTTTTCTAGTCAAGAAACAAGAGTGTCAGGTCTTGGCTGCTACAAATTGTTTTAAGGTATATCGGGAACTAGAAAAATAATTACCCCACTAGCCTCAAGAAACTGAAAACTGAGGCAAAAGAGATGTTAAAAACAGACTTTTGGGGACTTTTCAGCTTATTTTTAAGCTTTTGTGAATAGCTTTTTATCCTGATTTGTAATAATGATTTAGCTAACACTTTGAAATGTCTTCTTGTCAATCAAAGAATTCACGCTGACAACACACGTGAGTTTTTTTGTGGGCCAGGAAATCCTTCACTAAAACAAGCACAGAGCAGAGCAACTACTTCTGATGCTTCTTGGGAAAGAAAACAACCAAACAGACTCTTCTTAAAAACACAGAGGTAGGCTGAGGAGATGAGGTCAGCTCTTTTTAAAAGCCAGGCATGAAAAATAGATTAAAAAGCTGATTTGAAAGCTCTTTTATGGGTTATATTTCAGTCCACCACAAAATAATGGAATAAAGATAGTATCAAAGCTTTTGTTTCCTATGCAAAACAATTAAATGTTTACTACTCATATTTCACTTCATATACTCCTTTAGTGCATGGCTGCTCATGAACACACAAAACCTCACTTGACTGGAAGATGTTTGTTTTGGAGCAAGAAGAATGTAGGTTGATAAAGTGACATGTTGATAACATGACATGATAAATTAAACATGTTTATAGCCTTCCTTTGTGTTCCTGAACAGTGGATGGATCTTTTCTCCCACGGAATAGGAAAGACAGTTCTGTTAATTCAACACAGATGCATAGTATCCTCTTGCAGAAAAAGAACTTATTAACAGGATATCCAGTTTAAGTTTTGCATGGACTAATCATCCCAACTATATTCTGCCTTTAAAAAACATTCAGCAAAGTACCTTCATGGGTTTGTCTCTTTTTTCCAAAATCACAAGTAGACTTTTTTTTTTTTTTTTCCCCAAAGTTGAAGGAGTCATCAGATTCAGATCATTATTTCTACAGCAGCCCTGGAAGTTAGAGCAAAATAAGCAGGGAGACAAACCTAAACGTGGGCCAAAAAGCACATACATTTCACTTGCAGCAATGCTATTAATCCAATTGTGTTGTATGACTTACCTTGCCAGAAGATCAAACTGTGAAAAGTCACATTATCTAGCCTGAGCTAACGAAACTACTCTGTGATTAGCACAGTGAGACAGCTAGATTTACACAAACTGCACTGAGACCTCCTCTCACCACAGACAGCTAATGAAGTATAATTATAGTGTGTCCCAGACCATTCTGAATTCACAGATAACCATGAAATACCAGACATGTCTTCCTCAGATCATATCTTAATGTACTTTAATTGTTTTACGGAAAACTAGCAGTTTTCTCAGGGTGACCAACCATGCAAGTTCAGAAAGCATCCAGTGTATGATTTTCCTCCACCATTTTCATCACACTGCTCATTCACTATTTTCTTGAGAAGTAGATGCAAAGGCGTGTGTTTGGTAACAGTGACAAAGAAACAGTGTTAAGACCTCTGGTGTAATTCTCAGCATACAATGGCTTAGGAGAGTTCTGATAGATGCTTAAGTCCCCAAAATAGCCAGAAAACGTATCAAGTGAAGGTTCCATTAATCATTTCTGGTGCATTGAACTTTACTAACAAAAGCTTTGCCCTGGACAAGCATTTAAGTGCTGCAAAAAATTCCACTTTCTGTAAGGCTTAACAATGTTTATTCTGAGCTTTGTGTACAGAATAAAATTAAAGTAAGATCCAACAGGTACTACAGTAAACCACATTCTGTGCTCTCAGCTAGTCACTAAGCAGGCTGCGTTAGCTTGATCTTTAATCCTATATTAATGAAATACTGAAAGGAAGAACAAGCCAACAGTGATTGAAATAACTAGAAGTAAATATTTGGCAGACGTACAGAATGCAATTAGGGACACATGTGTGTTAATACAGAACACATACCTATGTAAACTGTTATTTATTAAAAGTAAGCCATGGCTAACAGAGAGACAAAACTACACCCTTAGAGTTGCCAGAAACTGCTGTTAAATAGGTACTAAATGCCAATACAAGTGCTATTCAATAGACGGTGCGATCATATCGGTGCTTAGACAGTCTCAGCAAGAAGATCCTTAGAGTCCATCAGCTTACATGGACAATTGTGTCTCTTGCCAAACCTCTCTCACAGTTAAACAGGACTCTGGTACAATGGCTAGTGGGTTTTGTGCTAAATCCACTCCCATTTCACTTCTGAAACTTTAGCATTTTTAGCAGGCAAGCATGAGGACTATTTTTGTAGTCTTAGGACATTGCTTCCAAGGAAATAGCAGTGGCTTCTAGCAATCACAGGTCCAAGCCACTGGATCTAAGTCTGGGCTTGGAGAAATGCAGAGCTCCTTGAGAAATGCAAAGTTCCTGGGGTTCTCTCCCAAGCAGTCTGTGATTTATAGGGCACAGCTTCACAAAGGTGGCAGAACAGGGAATGAATAGTCTGCTCATCTCTCCTTGGGAGCTTCATATCAATTCCAGAAGCAACAGCTGCTTTCCTTGCCCATGGTTAAATCCATTCACATGCAAAGATTTGCTTTTCACCTTCATGCATCTGTCGTGATGCATTTTTAGACCACTAAAGCTTACAAGGGGGAGAAAAGAAAGGCGGCAGAAGCTTCTCACTAGTCACTGGGAAACGTATTAAAGATACTTCAAAATCTGTAAAATCAGAGAATATCAATACCAGAGATGTGTTTTTGAGTAGCTGATATGTTCCTGCCCTGAGGAGGCTACCATTCTGGAGCAAGCACAAAGGCCATGTTCTGCCATCAAAAGCTGCTGAGCTGCTTTGCTCACGTGGGGTTTCATTGTTTTCAGTGGGTCTCCTGTCCAAGGGGTTTATGTAGTACCACATATAGTTTTTGTCAAAACGGTTAAAGAAAGTTTCTGCTTGCACAGAAATACATTTTTTTCTTGAAACAAAATAGTTGGGATGTTGCCAGAGAGTTTTAGTAGTCCAGTTCATTCTGACCCAGAATTACCTTCTTCTAAAATGGACAATAATAAATACGATCCATTCTAATACTAAAATCCATCACCACTAAAAGAATTTGACACAGACTTCTCATTAATAACAAAAAATCCTGAGTAAGCACCCTACTACATTCTACATTTAATGATTCTGAAGGTCATTAAATAAATCCTGTGAACTGATGCATCTCATTCCTCTTTTTCCCAAACTTAGAATAAACAAAACATTAAGAACACCACAAAGCGAACTCAAACTAGCAACAGTAAATTGTCTTCAAGGGTTGTCTTTTCTTCCCTATTCAGATGAATCCATATACATACTCCAGAGATTTCAAGCATGGGCTGTGCAAGGGCATATCAGTTTCACATCACTGCCCACAGCTTGCCTGGTGCAGTGGTAAAGCAATTTGTTCTGTGTCAGTAACAGTATTCGTGGTGTTGTGCTGATAAGGGGGCCTAGGATGTGATTTATTCCTAGAGCAGCTGAAGATGAAATTCCAGCTGTGTTACACTCTCTTCATTAAACTAGCTGTACATTACAGCCACATGCCTGCAAAACACAGGGAGATACTGAAAAAATGAAAAAGGAAAACATCCACAGAGACACAGCACCTCACAGGCTCCAGGGCACTTGGCAGTCAGCTTGGCTTGGCTAATTGTCTTCTGTGTGACATGGAACATATGGCTTTTACAGGTAAAAAAGTTCTCGAAAAAGCACGTCAGAGAAGGGAACGTTAAACCTCAGACAGCTTCATTTGTTGAAGAGCGAAAGGAGGCAAAGGCAGTATCTTACCTGGGAAGAGCTAAACCAACCTGAAAAGTTCTTATTGGGTCTGGGAACTGAAAATTGCAGCTAATGGAAAAAAATGTTATGGTAGTGGGCCATATGTTCCCATCTGTGGCAAAATTCTTCCAGAGTCATACAAGTGATAGAAAGAAGAAAAAAAAACCAACAACAACACACACACACCACCACCCCAGATACCCTTTGGTGGGTTTCCACACTTCTCCAGTTTGTTGAACCTGCCAAAAAAAGACTCCAGGACATACAATGGTTGTCTGTTTAGCAGCAGTCCATGGCCACATTGCCTTTGGGAGCTGCTAGGTATAAGCTTGAATTTGCAGTTGTCAGTTGCCCCTGTACAGCCGGCAGAGTCCAGCAGTGACTCTGTACGTGACCAGTCCCCATCTTCTATCTGATGTTAAAGAGAGAAGCAGCATTAGCAATAAGACAGTTCTAGTTCAAATGCAAATGTCAACCCTAAGAAAACATACACTGAGACATTACTCCATAAGCAGTGTTTGAGCACACTGACAGTTGCCCTGTTTAGTGTTTTTTTGCCAAAGAAACTGAGAAACCAGAGCTTCTGAAAGCAAGAGGCATTGCTGAAACAATGTACTTGACCTAAACTCATAACCAGAAAGTCTAAGACATGGTGGATGGAGCTCACCAACCTAATAAAACTTCATTCCAACTTGAGTGACACTTATCGAAAATCTGAAACTCAGCAGCTAAAATCTGTCACAGTTTTCAGCAAAAGGTAACGGGGGCCTCTTTTGGGCTTTCTCTTCAGTATATATTGCCATCTGTTGTGTCTATCATATATACGCATGTCTCTTCACACAAACACAAAATTCAGTTTGATCAACATTTTACACAGTGAAATGACAATTCACACACCAACACAGATCCTAATAAAACCAGTTTGTTCTAGACATACATCTAAGAAAAAAGGTGTCACCTTCAGAAAGAACCAGGCATCAGCAAACAAAGCTGGCAGGTGGGGGTGTTGCAGCAAGCCCAGGTAGTTACACTGTGAAACTGCTTGCCACAGGGTGGAATGGACCACAATTTTTTATATACATTGAAGGGGAGTTGATGCAGGTTAATGGCGGAGAAATCCACAGAGCTACAAAGTACACAGAAACCACTTCTGGCTCAGCAAGATGTGAATGGGAATGACCAAAGGCTTGTAGAGCACAGAGGGCAGGAAGGGGAACAAAAAGGCTGAAGTGTTGTGTAGCCATGTCCCTGTTTCTAGCCTATTTCCTCAGCACCCACTGTTGGTGCTGTGGGAAGCAGCGCCTGGGATGAAGACCCTGCACATATCCAATATAGTTTCATTACGTTTTTGCAGCCCTTTGAAAAATATGATTTTAAGATGAAAATGAGAAGAAAAAGTAGCTCCCAGCTTTAGCCATTAATAACAGGGGTTTAGTTCTATTTTTTATTAGTACTAGTGTTTAGCCTTTTGTAGAAAAAGCAGCTTTAATCAGCGCATTTTCTGAATAAAACTTTTCATTTTTTTGTGGACATTTTACATCTGGAGATAGTTTTTTTTAAAAAAAAAGGCAAAGTCACATAAACATATCATTGTCAAGTTGCAGTAAATTTCCATCACAGCACTTAGGGACCTTCTCTACTCTCTGAAATCAAAGAATAAAAAAAAAAAAACAAAACCACCAAAAACAAACAAACAAACAAATAAACAAGAAACCAACAACTTAAATAAATTGCAGCTGGATCACTTAAAACAGGAAATCTAGCTGCTTTTGGCAGTGTTCATCTGATCATCCCCATTTTCAAGTTGCTTTTAAAAAGAAACAACAGTTTCTTTCTCCATTTCTTGTTAATCTGCTTGCCTTCATTCTCCAGGTCGTATTTAGTTTCAAAGGATATCTATTAAAGGTAATCACAGGTAAAACCAAACTGGTAGACAAAAATCACAGGTAAAAAATAACTACATAAATTTATGGTTTTGCATACCAGCCAGAGTACCTTGTCTTTTCTGTGCCCATCATGTGACCTCTCTGAGGACCTGTACATCTGCCAGAGCTATGGACATTGGACCAACGCTTCTCTGAAACATGAAGGATACAGAAAGCAACTGTGAGAGAAGATCCCTGGAATGTCAGCCCCACTCCACTCTTGTTCTGTGTTTTGTGGGCAGATCCAGACTTGGCTGTAAATAGAGCTCAGTACTAGTTAAGGGTGATATTTTTCCTAGAACAGATTCAAACAACCCTGATTTTTGTAATAAGAAGAGATGTTATTGCCTTAAATATTCCTGAACTTTTCCAGATGGGTATAACAGGCCAAGCTGTGAATAACACATAGTGGGGAAATACCTCCAAAGTCCAATCTCAGGCTTGCTCAGAGACAATCAAGAAACTACCACCGTAAGTCTTGTTCTCCTGAAAATTTCTGGATGAAAACTCCAGTTGTCGCATTATCTTCCTGAGTCATCACTGCACAGTGAAAGTATCTGCCATGTAAAGGGTACCCATTTGTGACAGACCTTGAAACTGACACATTTTACTTGCCTTAAAGGTACTATGAATTTTGACAGGCTCAATAATGATTTTTGCACAAGTATCTCTGCACAAGTCTAAGCTGCACTATACCGCATGGCCTTCATCAGCTGACGAACAAACCCAAAGTTACAGGACAATTGCAGCACTTGCTAGAGGCATGCAATGAACAAAGCGAGGACTCCCGCAGAGAGGTTCCCACAGCAGTTCCCACCTAACACTGGAATTGGGGAAATGCATGAAAGAATAATATTTATATATTCTCATGAAAGTCTCATGAAAGAACAATACCAACAAGAACTCCTCCTCCAGTGTGCAGACCAAAAGGTACCTTACTGCCTAACCAGGAAGACCTTCAGACAGTGGGAGCTGAGAGAGTGAAAGCTGCAACATGATGTTGCCAGTCTTCCTGGATGACTGGGCTGTGACTGCTTAATAGAAAATGCAACTCTGACAAGAAGAAACCAAAGAATGGTAGATGAACAGGACAAACTCTGGCTAAATACAGGGCTTGTAGGCTGTAAATTCTGTCTTCCGTACCAGATCCCCAGGAGGCATTAAGGCAACACAACGGCAGGAGGTCAGAAAACAACGAGCAGTCAAACCTTACAAAGTCATTATCCTGCATATTAACTGTGGCAACTGGGTGCATGTTTTCTCTGCATGGCAAATTTAGAGTAGAATATACTGGCCAAAGTCAGGAAGATGAGTAACACTAAAACATTACCTCTCACCAAGGTGTGCGGTTCAAAAGCTGCAAAAAAGACTTCATATATCAAATGTTAATTTGTGAAACTGTAATTGTGAAGTTGTTTCTTGCAATAATTTTCCAGAACTGGAAGTAAAGCAAGGTCAATCGAACAAGTACCATAATGCACCAACACAAGTTTTGCAATTTCACCTGCAAAAGTATCTGTACAAGTCTGCCTTTAAAGTAGTGAACCCTAATATACCTCTTGTTTTAAATGTTACATTGACTTTGTTCCTTAGGTGTTTCCATTAATAGCTGTATGTATTTTGAAAAGTTACTAATTATAAAATACTTAGATAATCAGCAAATGGTCTAAATAATCCTAAGAAAGGACACAAGAACTGATGAATAGAAGTCCCACAAAGGTGAACACCAAAGAATGTAACTCAGCAGAGAAAAACTGAGGGGTTCTTATAGAATGTGTTTGAACAAAGCCATTCCAAAGAAATTAAAAACAGTTGTTCAAACACCTCTTTCTGATGGAGAAATTACTAGCGTTCATGGGAATATAAAACTATTTAATGACATTCCTTCTAAACCTGTATAGGATTCCTGATTCCTCTACAGATTTTCTGCAAAATGACTTTTTCTGTTCTTTGGAAGACAGAATTCAATAATTAAATCCCTCAGGCAGCAAAAAATGCTGTTTGCCAGCCTTACAGCTTATAAATGGCTGGCCAGGTGCCTTGTGAATAGTTTCATTACCTGAAAGATGCATCTCCATTACTAATGGATGAAGAGCAGCCAACTGAGTCATGAATAATAACTACAAAGCACAAGAGAAATTATAACCAGACTAGCAATAAGTTGCCTGCAGTTGTGCTTTACATTCCAACTACATAGCCAGATCAGATATCCAAGTGAGAGAGGAAACAGGATTGTGAAATCCCAGGAATGCCACAGCAAAGGAAAGGAGGCATATGAAATTTTGACAAGGAAAATTGGCAATCAGTTGCTACTCCAAATTTGCAGAGATTGCACAGCTAACAGATAAACTGAGGATGAGGATTATCCATTTAAAGAAATTTAAAAAAAAAAAAAGCACAGTAAACCAAACAAAGTGTATCAGTGCTTCTGAAAGACATCTAAAATAAGAACGTTACTTTAACATATATTCAAACCAACAGCACAGCTGATGAAAGGCAGTCACAGGTGAAAGCTCATGAGAGTATTAATCTCAATTAATTCTCTCAGGCAGTAACACATATTGTAGAAAAGGAGACTCAAATACCTGGAATATCACTAAGACAAACATGAAAATACTCAGTATATGCATCACAGTCTACGCTCAGGTAACAGATGTGGTGACACCAGAGCAACTGACCACTGTGCACCCCATCCACCCTGACTGGGTTTCTAATACTGCTGCTACCCCAGGCCTGTCCTTGATGCTGAAACACATTTGGTGCCACACTTGGGTTGTGCTGGTGCAAAACGATCACAGCACAGTAGTGAGATGAGCCCACCTAGTTTTAAATTTTCCATCTGCAAGCCAAAGGGGAATTAAGCCCAAGTCGAGGTCTCTACCAATTAGAGGCTATCAAGACCTTTTTCCAGCCAACTTTCATTTCTGAGGTCTCACTGGCTTCTACAGTTCCTCAGTCACTAAGAGCTTGCCCTTTAAATTGTACTGCTTAGCTCCCTGTGTGGTCTTCTGCAAGATGACTGATTAAAAAAACATGGCCAGAATTAACTGTTAAACAACATGCCTTTGTAAAGCATTTTTTGGTCCAGAAAGCTGTGGAACATACAGGGGGACAAAAAGCATAAGATTTTGCAATGTTTTCTGTAAGATTTACAGTGACAAAGACCACATCTTAAAATATTTTTTAACGAATTTGCACTTACATTGTGCTGGAACAAAACAACTTGCAGGCAGTGGAGAAGTTTTGCTAAGGGTTTTAGCTAAATATGTGGACTGGTGCTCTGCAGTAGGTACTCCATTCTCCTCACTGCAGCTGTGAGAGATTACAGCAGTGGCTGAGCTCTGACTGAAGCGGGAAAGCTGTGTTGTTTCTTGGGCATGAATCTGAAAGTTTGCAGAGCGTGTAAATACTACATCGGATGAAGAAGCTAAAAACCCAAGGGCAGCCTAGCTTTGCTAAGCTGGTTATGTTTGGTCTGGGCTCCTGAGCCATCTTTCTTTTCACTGTGACTGCCCTGTACTCTGCTGTGTGGTGCAGGCATGACTGGAAAGAAATCCTGTCAAGCTGGCTGGTTAGTCCTAACCAGCTCACCTCATTCCTTCTTGTACCTCAGTTTCTCCACCTGTGAAATGGGAAAACTAATGTTCGCTGCAACAAGCCATGAAAACTAGGACAGGACCTTGCTGTCAGCACAGGTTCTTGTAAAGCTCAGTGGTTATCTTTGTCACTAGTTTTGTATTTTCATTCAAAACTAATTGGAAAACATTTAGTGAAACTGAGGACATGGAAGAAAAGATACTAGATGACTCAGCAACTCATTCTTACTTCTTAAGCAAGTACGCTTGCTTACAAAGCTAAAGCAGTGCTTCACCACACAGCTTACAAATGATTGGCCAGGTGCCTTGCAAATGGTTTCTGCAAGTTGGTGAGACACAGCAACTGTTAAGGAGGTCACTTTTTAGAAACTGAGATCATAGCTCATTGCACATATGCTTTCATACGGCCCATTCTTGTCCCTATTGTCTTCCTTTTCAGTCTGAAATATTTGTTGGGGAAATAAAAAGGTGAAGTTCGACTCCTATGTCAAGCTTTGAACAGCTGTGTTACCACACCTCAGGACACCAAAGACAATGTTTCCAGGTTTTTATCACTCAGGATTGACAGCAGGTCTTTTTTCTATTGCACTAATATCAAGAATTTAAGACGCATTAAAAGTCAGGAAATAAGCTATTGCATATAAATTCGCATATTACAAAAATGAAGGAACATAATCTGGTTTTATAAATAAAAAGCCATTCATTACACACACATACCAAAGGAGAATGATTTAAAGAGGAATGCAATGATGTAGGTTGTTAGTAGTGAAAAGAAAAAGCCATATGCAAGCAGCAAAAAAATATATTTTGAAGAGGAGTCAGAATAATCAGTACCTTGTGGGACTGCAGCTCAAGGAATTAGACAAAGTTAAAATCACATGATGACCCAAAGAATACAGCAAAAGATTTACAAATGTCTGGAGATGGGGAGTGCTGCTCAGACATTCCAGACAAAATGCTCCACAAAATGCTTGCAGACAGTTTTTTATGAGCTCTGCAAAGAGGATATTTGAGCTTTTTTCTGTTCCTGAGACTAGGATCCTCTTACAGAACAGACACATCACTTCTGTTATCAAATATTTTACAGTCCCCAAAAGCTGAATACAGAATATTCAGGGGGGAAGGATTAGAAGAGGGCCAAACAAAATCTGGAAAAACACGTAGCAATTCAGTAGTTAAAGCAGTGAAAGACAGTGGGGGTTCTCTTAATGTTTTTTACCACATTCCATTTTATTCATTAACTAAGGCAACGGTATCTGATGGTATTCATCAATGAGCTTTTGGAGAATGAAGGGATAACTAAAAATTAAAGCAGGGAGGTGTTCCATGCATAAGATTGGCATTATTAAGCATGCAGGCAGAATTGCACAACAAAAATGTACAAAAAAGGCACTCAGGCAAGCCTGTAGGCTCTGCTTATAAGCTGATGGCATTGAAAGAAAGCAAATAGCACTGCTGGAGAGCCTTAAAATTGAGGGAGATGGTTAAATTCAACGCAGCAAAAAACCGATGAAGATGAGAGATAAAAAGTAAAGCAATGTAGTTTGGGTGAGAGGGGATAAGAAGGCAACATTTGCAGATGCCAGCAGATGGCCAAAGACAAAGCTAGAGTGATCATGATGGTGGTGAAGGAGCCAGGAACGATGTTTGAGGTCCAGTCAGTACTTTGATATGCTGTGGAGCAAAAAGGAATGCAAAGGACAAAAAAGAAGGTGAAGTCAGCAACTCTCCCTAGTCTAGCAAGACAAAAGATGGTAAATGTTACATTTCTGAGAGCAAAACTGGTCTGACAGAGTAACAACATATTTACATGTCTCACTTCACTGGCAAGCCCCAGGTATGCTGAGGAGCATCAGAAGGGGCACAACCGGCGGCTGCTCTTCCTACCTTTGAGCCACTGGCTGGTTTACATGGCCACCAGCTTAGGGGGAGCAAGACAGAGCTATGATTTGTACACACTAGTTCAATTTTAGGGTCAGAAATAAATACCGGAAGATCAAACAGAGCAGAAACTGGCTGCAAGGTAAGCTGTCAAAGGGAGCACTTGGATGGGACGTGGCGGCAGGTTTTCTGGAGTGTGATTCAGCAGTTTAAAGGGGACCTCTTGGCCAAGCAGTGTGAGCTTGCGCTTTCTGCCTCACTGGTGCGGAGAGTCAGAGATGTGATCAGAAGGGATAAAACACCCAGTTATTGTTACCACAAGGATGGATAATTTATGTGGAGGAAAGATGACAGAATCGAGAATAATTTCAGGAACCTGAGGAGGCATCTAAGTACATAAACAATCCAGGTCATTTTTGACAGATTCCCCTTCTCGTGCATTGAAGCAAGAAAGAAATTATTAGAAAAAAATATTAATTCTTGAGGTCCAACAGGGGAAAATGTGATGAGTTAAAGGGTGGGAGCCCAGAGTCCTAGAAGGATCTTATTAAGGAGGTCATTCTTATTGCTCTATTACCATAGAGCAAACTGGAAACTGTTCTATCCTTGGGCAATTACTTCACAGCACAAAGGCTTTTCTGCATTCCGTATTGGGCAACTTAAAAAGGAATTTTACCGTGAAAACAAGGAGCAGGTTAAGTTTCCCTGAAACAAATCAGTGGCTCTGAATAATGCAGTCGTTCACTCTGATTTGAGTTATGAAAGTATAGACAGTAGATCTCTAGATGTGGGTATGGTTGACCTAACTCAAGAAAATATCTCTTCAGCTCATGTAAAATGTTTCAACGAGTAACACCACAGATGGATTACATTTATCCCCATCTATAGACAATCATGAGTAGGAAGGTGAGCTCTGACTTGCCCAAGTTCAAACAGTGCATATAGAAAGGTGGAAGACTTCTGTCTCTAATCATCTGTTTTCTGACCTCCAGCTTCTTTTATATCTAGAATTCCAGTCCCTAGATTCCCTGCACTTTACTGAACACTAATCTTTGCACCTGTAAAGCAGCAAGATGGAAAAAATCAGCAGGCAAGACCTATGGGTTGGATGGATATTATCTAAAAATATCAGCACACCGCTTTTGATCCCTCAAAAAAAGCTTCTGTGGCTCTTGCCAGAAGCTGGTTTTCACTGTAGAAACGAGACTGTATGTTCTAGCATCCTCTCTGCCTCACTTCCTGAGGACAGATGTAAAACTATGCAGATTACCCAGGGAAAGAGCTACCACAGCTGCTGTTCTACTGATGCACCAGAACTAAGAAAAATAATCCAAAAATAGTAAAGATGGACTGAATACACTGTAACTCTATGAGGAGACAGAGAAGGTGCAGTTACGAAAACAGTTGTCATGGGAATGCCTTAGTGATGGAGTAAGACAAACTGGGATGTGTACCTTCTCGTTTTAACCTTTCCTGCATTTCAGGCAAATCAGAACAAAGCTCTTTTTCTGCCTTTTCCCTTGTTTTCACGCAGGATTTGCTGTTCCTGCCATGCTTGCATGTACTGACTGGTGGAACTAATGAGCTAAACACCACAAGAAATTATTGACAGTTTGCCTTCATCTCATAGACAGGCATTCACTGGCAGTAAAATTCCCTCCATGTCACTGGGATTTCAGAGACTTTCAGGACAAAACTTTATGCAACCTCCATTGCATTTTTCACAGCGTGTGTGAGAGGTGCCTTCTCATGGCCACTACAAACTCAAAATTTGTCCACAGTTTTCACGTGTATTCCTTGAATGCAGCTCCTGGAAAATTCATTATTCTACACAGGAAAACAACAAAATGTCTCAGCTTCAGCCAAGTTTCAATCTCAGCTGTGTTGTGCAGAAGAACTGCAGGGACCTGACCCATCTACCTAGCAGGGCAGGCTGCTTTTGAGAAAAGAAGTCTTAGCAAAAGTGACCTTAGCAAGCTGAGTTTTCTAAGTCCGCAGGAG
This sequence comes from Falco punctatus, assembly GCF_963210335.1. Classification (NCBI taxonomy): domain Eukaryota; kingdom Metazoa; phylum Chordata; class Aves; order Falconiformes; family Falconidae; genus Falco; species Falco punctatus. Next base: position 35,099,159 of record NC_137586.1, read on the forward strand.
AAACTAATGTTTTGCCTTCTGTTTAATTCTTTTCCATTTCATTCCCCTCATGCAACACACCAGGAAGAAGGTGAGAGGATAGCTGGCCTACTAGACTATCCAGTGCCTCCAAAACAATGCTTTTAAAAAGCCAACAATCAAGTGTTCTTGACAGAAAACTAGCAATGTGAAATGCACTCTCCTTGGCACCTTCATTATTTCTATTGGTAGCTTGACTCTGTTCTTACTTGATCTAGTTCACTGCTGTTGTGACATATTAATTGCTCCAAAATCACAGTTGATATTTGTTTTTTACATTGCTGCAATTAACAATGAATAATCCTTATATGATAACTGCTACATTTCCCTCTGCCAGGACTGTATATCAGCTCACAGGTAATGTCCCCCCACAGCAGAGCATCCAGTACTGCAGGCCATCCCAAGAAAAGGCATTAGCTGAAAGTGGGGGCTAGAGGCCAGGGGGATTTTGCACATACTATCAAAAGAGATTCTTGTCAACCCTGCTGAACTGTTGTATCATGCAAAGATCCCAGTCAACAGGGAATTTGTGTGGCCACTCTGGCAGCAAAGTAGGGTCTTGCTCCAGTTCTTTCAATTCACACAGATCACTAACCCCTGGGAGGAATTGCAAATCCTGGACATTTTTGAACAATTTGACACCCAACTGGCTGGATAAGTTAAAGAATTTGTCTAAACAATTAGAGAAAATGACAGTTAAAAGAAAAGACAAAGCCTGATTTTGTACTGTATCTGTTTAAGGTCCTTTTTCCTTCTGCAGAGCTATACTGATAAAACCATGTAGCAGACACAAGCATGAGGCCAAGTAGATACTGAAAGGAGGGAAGAAGTGTTACAGGTTTTACAAACACTTTCCCTTTTTGTGCCAAAACACAAATTTGTGAACAATTTTATTCTTCCTAATTCCGCTGAAAAGGTCATCACGTGAAACAGCTTTTGTTTCTAACATTTCCAAGTATGTAGGCCAGAAAAGGTGGTTGTAGTAAGACTGTAGAGTTACAGGTGATGAAAATCACAAATGACAGTTTGATATGCAACTTCAGGAAAAGCATGCAGCAGGGTGGGTTTTGGTGGACTTTGCATTCTCCACACAGAGGCTAAGCCACACGTGCCAAACCCAACCTGACCAGCCGTTCTGAAAAAACACGTGTGTGCCAAAATCCAGAAAGATCACACAGCCTCCAGTGTGGATTAGAGTATTTTACAACTGTGTGTGATTACATACTGCAAACCACATGGCCACAGAGAGGTAGAGAATGTCTCCACTGCATTGCTACTTGCAGTTTTTGTCTTCAGTCCCTGTGGAGCCCAGGCTAAGCTTTTCCTTTCTCCAGCAGGGAGCCCATCAGGTTGCACAGGACATGAGTAAACACCCATCTGTTTCTCTCGAACTTTCTTGCATTGGGTAAACAAGCTGGCTTAGACAGGGCGGGATGCAAAGAAAGGAGAACCTGGCCTCTGAGGGCAGTGCAGATTGCTTCAATTTGTTCCACCGACAGGCACAGGCTGCGGAGGTGGCAGAACCAGGCTATTGATGTGATCTGTAAAGGTCAACCCAACGCATGCACAACAGGGGATGGGAGGCCCAGATGAGTCAGCCCCTTGTGAGGTACTGGTTGTTCTGGCCAGCAGAGTAGATCATGGTCTTTCTTCTTTTCCTTTTCATTGGTACCATATATCCCCATGGAAGGTCCCTCAGTGGGACTTTGCAGTTTTCTTATTTACTCATGTTGGTTTTTGAAAAGTTTTTGTTGTATAGTTAAAATGAAACAGGAGGGGAAAGTGATTCTTTTTTTCCTGAGATGTTTTTGGTACCTTGTTGATGCATTAGGAATATTTAGAAGCCTTTTTTCTGAAGCAGCACTCATCAATCAGCTACTTCTTAAAAGCACAGGGTACATGTACTGCTGGGGATCACAGGTGCCCAGCCTGTGTAACCACACAAGGACAACAGAGTTGGACTCAGACCAGCCGTTTGCCTGTTTTGGGGTAACAGATGGAGAAAAATTCATCTTTCTATAGCAAAGGCAAGAAGAAGCTACAACACTTTTAACAAAAGTCATCTTCCAAGAGGATTTTTCCTTTCTCTCCCCTTTTCTAGACTTTTAAGGTTGCTCAAGCAGCTTTAACATGAGAAGAGGCAGACCTAAATGCTTGCAGCCTGCTACTCCCTCACAGCAGGGGATCTGAGACTCAGCACTGGTGCAGCCTGGGTGGGCTGGTGCTAAGGCTGCAGACCCTGCACTGTGAGCCTCCCCAGAAACAAGGACATGCACAGCCCAGTGTAGGCACACAGGGTGATGGTGGCTGAGCTTGAGTAGCCCTCTGTGCTGCTGGTCAGCATGGTCCTTGGCTCAGCAGTCTCAGAGGGACCCTGGGGCAGGCCTTGGGTTGTGCTAGCAAGGAGTAGAAAGGGAAAGAAACCAAGAACTTTTGTTTGGATATCAATGGCCAGCTATGTCTATTACAGCTAAACCCTGAGGAAAATATTTTAAGCTCTGTTCAGTCTCTCTGCCTCCCACCATCCCCATCATTTCCTTCCACACTATAAATCATACTCTATTTCCCAAGACACTCACCACAAAGGGACATGGTTCTCTTCAGCATGAGCTCCACAATGGACATGTCTCCTTACCAGCCTCTTTCCCTGCACTCGGCTCAGCACAGGCACTTCAATCTGCTTCCACCTTTCCCTGAATTTCATCCCCAACGTTTTTGCAACAAGCTTTGATGTCCGTTTCCTCATGCTTTTAAGGATCTGCTTCATCTTGCCTGACAACCTGACTGAGAGATAGCTCCCCTTCTTTCTTCTTCCACAGTTGACTGCAAGGGATCACCCTGAAATGACAGTCTCTCTGCAGATGCTTACAGACATGACAAACCATGATATCCAGGCACCATCTTTGCTCTCCACTTTCCCCCTAGCTGGTGAATTACAAAATTAAAGCTTTTTCTTTCTTCTTAAAAGGACATTCAGAGGCAGACCTTGAGGACCGCTATTTCAAAACCTTTCTCCATTGCTGTGCTTTGAGTCCCTCTTATTGATAAGAACAGGCACATTTTCCTCCCAATGCTACACCAGACTTGTCTCCCCACATACAATAATGTTTTTCCTTACTGAAATGAGTCTTCATATCCCATTTAGCCCCAAAGGGGCTAAGATAAAAATGCCTATGCCTACTCAGGAAGGCTACAATCTCCTAATGTTTTGCTTTGCTTTGTTAGGAGCCAGTTTTCCCCCAGGAAAGATAGCTGCCATATCACCAACTGCAGACATAGATGAAAATATGAGGAGGTGTGTGCACGCAGAGAGCACATGGAAAAAAAGAGGAGGAAACAACAGGGCCAGACTGTGGAGAGGAAATCTCACTTTAAACCTTTTGGGATAACAAGATTAAGAGTAACACAAGTTCAGACAGGTTCAACAGATTATATGAGGAGTATGCAGAGCAAGAGTAGAGGGATAGCAGAAATGAGGAGAATGAAAACAGGGTATTGTATTGGGAAAATGATCACACAAGGTGATTATGTTAGCAGATTTGCTGAGGCTGCAGGTGGGAGGATGAAAAATACATGGAGGGTAGGAGTTACAAAGGAGAGTAAAGACCTGATCCAAGGATGAGGCAAGGATTAACAGAGCACTCCCACAGAAAGCCAATATGCTTTCCTCAGTTGCTATGAACACCACAGGATTGGGCCCTCCAGCTCAAAAAGCAGATGTCAGATTTTGAAACAACTTTTATTATTATTTCAGGATCTCATGGTTGGCAGTGCAAATACACAGAGGCACAGAGGAAAGAAGCAACCTGCCCCTTTACGCACAGCTTGTCATCATGACCACTCAGAAGAGCACATTCCAGGTCAGGCTGCAGTACCTCACCAGTCCAGCTGGTTTCGGCCTTCCCCCCCAGCACACTTCATCCTTGCTAATGAGCAAGAAATCTCTCCTTCACAGACCCAGAAACATTCCCACAGAGGACTTGCTGTGGAATAGAGGGACTTTGTTTCTGTCTAAATTCAGTGTTGTTAAAAGTAAGCCTAACAGCTGCAACAACAGTTTCAACTGAACTGTCCTCCCAACTACTGAAGCTCTCAACTCCTTTTCAAATCTTATCTTAAAATCTCTCTGTTGCTACTTATGTTTATTTCTCCAGTTTTCTTCACTCTCCCTGATGTGAGAAACATTACAGAGCAAGCAACTACACAAAATAATATGCAAATTACGTGCACAATTTACAGTTATCACACTGTAAATGTGATAACAAATACTTCTAAAGAGTCTGACAAGAGCCAGGCCAACCTAACACAGCCTTTTTATGTTTAAAATTCTTTACTTAATGCCTTTGTGCATCAGCCATCCATTTGATTTACTTCTAAATGCCTCCTGAGATACCAGTTCCTCTGTAAAGCCCACCGATACTTAGTAGAAATGCAAATGGTCCATGAAAAGAAAACCCTGCTGGGATCCCAAAGCAGTTCCTGCTCACTGTACCACTCAGCTACCTACTCTGTATCAGTACTTGAAAACAGATTATATGGTTACTGAAACACGAGAGTCATTTTAGTTATGTGTTGGAGGGACCTCTTAAGTTCCTTGAAGGTCACCCTTCCTTCTGTGATATGAAGGATGTCAAGTGCTCTCCCCACAGTTAGGAGTGATACTGAGCAGTAGGACCAGAGGGTATTTATTATACAGAAAGAAACGGCGGTGCTTTTCCTTATTTTAACTAATGATTTTTCTATGGTATCAACATGTAAGGCCTGTGTTGCATGGATAGAGTTTATATGAGGTGTTTCCTTTTTAAAATAGCAAAAAAAAGGGGCATTTTCCCATTGTTTACTCAACAATCTCAGAGCACTACACAGGGAAACACTCCATTGCAGCAGCTATAGGCTTTTCATAGATCAGCTCAGAAAAGAAAATGATTGAATTAGGAGCGATAAAGGCTCTTTTTTTGCAAGTGAAGGAAAGCAAATATTATTTGGATGAGGTCCAAGCAAAGCTTTCCCAGCACACACTCTTTCATTTGAGGTAGGCAAAGAAAAACCAGCCAGCTACCGCTTGTGGAGTTTGCCACCTACTGAGGAAGGCACAGCACAGCAATGCCAGAAAAAGGTGGGGGTGGGGGGTGGGAGGGGGGGAGAGGGGTAAAAACCTGTGCTGAAGCTGTTATATATGATACAGCCATACTTACTCTTGGAGCATATGGCCATAAAGGCTTCTGGACACCTCTGGACAGCTGACAATGTATCGATTAAACAACAGAAATACCTCTACTCCTCCTTTATACGACAAGCCTTAGAGACAGCGTTTTTGTGTCAGATTTTGTCTTACAGACCTAAAAATGACTGCAAAAAAAGACTCCCAGCTACTGCAGGGAACATATAATTTCCTAGACATCCAAGGTGTTGAAATATCCCAAGTCACAATTTGCTAGGTGATGAAAAGTCACTCTGTCACCATTTCTAAAATTATATTGGTAAATTTTATTCACCTCCTATAGGGCCTGTAAGAAGTACTATTAAGAAACCAAGAGTATCTTTACAAGAAAAGGCATATGAGAAATACTACCTGTTAAAGTTTAGAAATGTCTGTTACAATATAGAAAACCTCTCAGTATGTTTTTGTGTGAAATGCATGGCATATATATAGCCCCAGAGCAAAGCATAGTGTCCTTACACAGGTCATGGAGAGAGACATCACTGACCTTGAGAGTTTTACTCTCATTTCAAATTCACATAGGTAAAATATGTATAAAACTGAAAATGCTAGTGAAACCAATGAAGCCACAAACAAACAAACAAACAAACAAAAAATAAATCAGAATGTAAAAGCTTCAGAAGACTTAGAGCCCAGCCTGGTGTTCCTTTACATCTGGTCATCTGGCTATAAATAAAAACTCATCAAAATAATGCTCCCCATCTGCAGATGAGTCTGCTGCCCAGCACAACAGAGAGTAACAGCTCCACAGTGGAGCTCATCTCCCTCCCTTTGGAGCAGAAATCATCAGCCTTCGCTGCTCCCAGGTGGGCTCCCATTTCAATTTGGAAAGCCTAAGGACCATCAGAGCTACCAGGGACATTTTGTACCAAAAGCAATCGCACTACATCTGTAGCAAATGAGTACCTCTGCCCAAGCATATGGCAGTGACCCTGTGGCCATCTGAGGGGAGGGATGCTCAGACTCGAGAGTCAGCAAAAAACCTCTCCGTGTTACTGCCTGTGCTGCAACTACAGAGCAAGCACTAACAGGGGTGAAGTCATGTAGTCTCCATGCGGCTAGAAATTCATAATTCTAAGGCTGACATTTTTATGTCAAATTTATGCCCAAGTGGAATATTAATTCATTTGTTTTAAATAGATTTTTAAACAGTACATATACATACACACATATATATTGCACACATAATTTATATGTATGTGTGTATCTGCATGAATGTACGTATATCCACCACAGCAACTGATACCGTATAAGTACATGTTAATACAGAGAAGTACATGAAATACATGTAAAACAATGATGCTGAGCCAATGACCCAAATTCTGGTGACTGTGTCATGCCATTCAAAAACATCACTTCTGACAGAGATGGTTCTTCAGACTATCACCCCCATGGGTATATATGTAGATATACTGCATTTCACACAGACAGAAAGTCTGGGTTTGACCAGCACAACCTAAAAACCAGGTATACTTCCTGGCAGTAAATCATGATTATTATTGCAAGGCGCTGAGAATGGCATACACTATCCAAATTACTGCATGCACAGTGTACTTTTAGCTCCGCCCAAAGGCATAATTCACTACACACTGAGCTGGTGTCCACTGCTGTGAACTGCTGTGTCAGCATGTTCAGAGCCCCACACTGGTGCTCATTGAGGCTGGGCAGAGCCTGCAGGGCCAGCAGTGCAAGTTGCCAGGCAGCTCTGACACATGCAAGGCGAGTGTGCTCTGCTTCCCAGAGCAGCACTGGAAAAGGGCAGTTGCTGCTTTTCCAATATATAGGTTGAGAGAGTGACGGGCTGAGTGACTGGCTTCCTTTTTCAGGAGATAACCTGAATCCCCTGCTGAGATACTCCTCATCAATCAAATTGTAATGCTACAGCAAAGCTAATATGCTCACTTTATGCTGTAAGAGAGCAGTGGTTTCTAGCAAACCTGTCCTGAGAAAATGTTATAATGTTGGCCCCTAATCTAATAGCAATGACTTTTAAAGTTATCATAGTCAAAGCAAGATAATGAAATAGAGTTGCACACTTTGCACTTCTTTGGCATTCTTCCTGGTGGGTTACATTAAGTTAGGGGAAAACATTTTGTTTCTTAAGTGCATTAACAAACTTCATTTACAATTGGAAGTAATTTGTCTCAGAATGCCCTATTAAATCAGCTGCATAGCCATCTAGTCCTGGTGCTTTTTTATCTAATATTTCTTGCAGGTCTTCTTTATTTCTTGCACATCACATGGTTCTGTTAACTCTCTTGGCTCTTGTGCAAGGTAGCAAGCACAGCAAAGCACTGGCAGTCAGAAGATGTAGCCTCTGGGTTCTGCTGTGCTGCCCTCCATAGTCACAGCATGCACAGCTATTGTCTCTGTTTCTTCCCTCCTTGTTGACATTGCTTTCTCATGTTGGCACCTACCTGGAAAACCCTGGTAGGAAAATGGCAGATTTTCGAAGTTGTGTGACGCTTTCTCTCCTGTGGGTGGAGTGGGACGTGAATGCACCAGGACCCTAAGCCCAGTCCCAGGATCAGGTTCAGTGTCTACATGTCCATCTCAGTTCTGCTCCAAAATGGGCACAGACCCCAAGTGTGAATTGCATGAGTTCTAAACAAGCAATGCACAAGAATGTCTGAGATGTTTGAAAACAATTGATCTCCATCTGTCTCCAATCATCCCCTCTGATGTAACTTCAAATACATCAGTACCCTTCACACCCTGTGTCCAAAGAAGTTTGTTTGGCAGCTCTGTGCTTTGGATGTGCCAGATACTGAGTCTACAGTGCTACATGTGACCTCCATGTCAAAATACACCTCGCAGGTAGCATTTTGGCTGTCCCCCCTGTCATGTCCTCATGTAGCTGCAGCCAACACCACCAACAAGGACATGACCATTTTACAGCTGTGGAACCATGAACCCACGACACCAGTTTTTAGAGATATTTTTTTTTTTATCTTGGTGTTACTGATAAGATTTTCATTATGCCTTTAGTCTCTAGGTCTTGCTTCCTGCATTTGAGACTGCCTTTCTCCTCTGTGAATAGCCTTTCTCTAGAACCTGCAGCTGTCTGCCCTCAGTCTTCCAAATGCTTCTCCAATGATCAGAACATTGTCCTCAATAGCATTGCACATAATTTCTCAACTTCAGCTAACCTTGTTAGGGCTACAGCCCTTTCTTTCATGTCCTGAGAAATACTCCCATGGCATCTTGTATTCCCAATTTAAATTACCTCCTGTAAAGAGATCTGCAATTTCAGACTCCTTTTTTGTTGTTTGTGTTGGTAAGGGTGAGGATAGCTCCTGGCAGCCATTGCTCTTCCTGGGGAGCAAAGGCTTTCCAGTCTGGAAAGTGCTGATCTGGTCATTTAGGTTGTTTACCTGGGATGAGATAAGGATAGCAGACAGAATAAACTTAGAAGAAGGGAAGAAAAAAAAACAAATGTGAGAGGTTGCAAATCATGTGATTGCTGTTGTTCCAGGGTCCCTTCCCAGGATCTTCTGCCTGGCCACTGCAGTTTGGAGCAGCACAATAAGCCTGCAGGTCTTGCCCCTGTCGTGGTCAGGGAGACTGGGTTATCTCCCCCAGTGCTGGTGTGGAGCCTGGGCAGCAGCCTCCCAGCCCTGGCAGGGGGTGTGCTGGGGTGTCCCACTGGCACCACCTCTCCCCAGCAGCCTGCAGCAGCACCATTGCTGGTGGCTTTTCTGGGAGCTTACTCAGATTCTGTGTGTCTGATGACAAAACTCTACTAAAGCCCCTCTGGATCAAAATTCTTTCTTCCTTTTAGAAAGATGTTCTTCATATGTTTTCTTCTCTCTGTCCAATAATGACATACCACTTCTATAAAACTTAAATTATTTAACTGCTTTTTGAATGTGCCTTCCCAGGCAAGGCCTAACCTTTTGTAAAGACATCCACACCTCCCTGGTAGGAGACAAATCAACTTCCTCACCCTTGATTTCTTTCTGGTGAGTGGTTGGAAGACAGCAGTTTCAAGACTCAGACGAAGCCTAATTACCAATGAGCTCAATTTCAACACAGTGCATCTGTCACTGGAAAAGTGCCATATCATCCACAAGTCCTACCAGGAATGCCCTCCCACATGTTAAAAATAGTATTTGCCGTGCAGTTATTTTAAGTGGGAAAAGCAGTAATTTTCTTTACATCATCTACCTGGTTTAATTTCCCTGTTCAATAAGTGTAGGGTGGCATCTATACCATATGTATGAAGAATGTCTGCAGCACATTAAGAGGTCTGGAAATTTATGGAAGAGGCTCAAGGCCGCATTTTTGCACACACACACTGAGCATGCTTATTAATTTCATGGCAGCAGTAAACATCCTGATCACAACCCTGTCCACATGCAAGTCTGGGGTAGGGAACAGTAGGAGGGAACGTTGTGTCCTTGCTGGTCCTGGCCACTCTTTGGGACTGGGACACCCCTGGGCTCCGCTGCTGGGTTTCCCTGCCCTGGACACATAGGTGGGGGATTGTGACCAGCTTATTCTCACTGGTGGTGGCCTGCTCCACATTCAACATAAAAGCAGGCTTTCTTTGCTGGCCACCTGGCTGGTTCTGACTATCTCTCACTCTGGAGCCGAGCAGGCTGACAATGTCATTTTTGCTACTCCTGTCTCAGCTTAAATGCTCTGAGCACAAAGAGACACAGTTAACGCAGTGCCTGCTGGCAGAGCACCTCACGTCCAGCTGGGTGCCAATGCTGCAGCTGAAGCCTGGAAAGAGTTCAAACCTGGTGTGCTCTGCTTAGAGGGAAGCCTCACCAGAGAAACCACTTGGGTGGTTCCTCCAGGTCCCCAGTGTGAGCTCCTTGGCCAGCAGACATGCTCATGAATGCCCATCTCTGAGAAGGTTCGCTTCGTGCCACCTGTGCGCAGCAACCTACCTGACAGACTAAGCCTGAGGTCTGGTGGGTCTGAGGTCTCCTGCAAGTGTGTTGTTGCCAAAACCAGGTCTGTGATAGAGAACATAGGGTTCTTGGATTTTTTTTCTTTAACAGGGACATGTTGCAGAGTTTGGTACCTTCTTTCTTTTCTCACCTGTCCCTGCTCATGCTCACAATGTATCCCTGCCAGTAACCAGAGCCACTTTTACACATGTCCACCCTGGAGGGAACATGAACCCACAGCAGGCAAAGCCAGGTGCCCAGGACATGGGCTGCTTTCCATGCTGTACACAGTACCCCTGGTGCTTCTGCCTTCAACATAGAGCACTCTTTCCCCTCACTGTGAGTTGCTGGACTGTACACCATCTGCTCCCTCCATTTACCTAGCAGAGGAGAAGGGTTGTGCAGAAACCAGCTGATTGAGGCTTGAGTCTCCCTCAAATTGCAAGAAGAGAGAGAAGATAACAGAGTCTTGCTGAGGGTGGGCAAAGGGTATAGAGGAGGGGAGCAGGAAATTATTACTGAGCAACACCACCACCCCTCCCAGCATCTCTCTTCTAGGTATGAACTCCCAGACCTACAGAAGGCATCAGTCCAAAAAGGAGGGCAAAATCTACTAATGATGAAAGACCTCTTGTCTCCTACAGAGGCTGGACAAGGTGCCTACAGAATATGGTTGAGGAAACAAAACTTTCTTCTGTAACTATTATTTTCCTGCCAGACACTTCACTCCCCTGTGCTTTCTGCTCAGATGGAATTGCATAGTGATCAAACCCCTAACTCCAAGCCTCAAAAGAAATTATTTTGTGGCACATGTTCAGGATCAGCTGTCACTAAAGCATCTTCACTCTGTAACAAATAAGCAGCAGCGAACACTCTTTCCCACTGTTGCCTAAACTCCCAGATTAACTATAAATTGAAAAAGTATGTGCACAAAGTTTAGGTCGAGCTGACCCACCCTCTCAAGTCATCAAAACTGATGAATGAAAGGACTTCTAATCAAGGCAGTTAACCTTGGGAAACAAAGAATAGATAACGGTAAGAACACCACTATCTAAATTATGCAGAAAGAAGCCTCCAAGTGATAGAGTCCTGGTGCAAGAGGAGACAAGCTGGTAAGGTGTTGCAACCCACAGGAAATTAGTTGAAAGCAGGAGAAAGGTTATTGTGGTAATGGGAGATGGCAGCTTCCAGCTCAAATAGCCCCCTCAACCCAGAAAAAGGGCAGACCCCGTCTTGAGAAGCATGTGAAGTTGGTAAAAAACTTCAGTAGCACTATCTGAGGATGCGCACTAATTTGCTTTAGAAGGAAGAAACTTGTAACCAGTCAGGTACATGAATGAAAATGAATGTGCAATGTACTGTCAATATGCAAGTACTCTACTGTATATAATGTGTACTGTCAAGTAACAACACCACTGCTGAGGGTTTATCCTACTTTGTTTAGAACTAAGCCCTTTCCTGAATCTATGAGAGGCGATTTCAGGGGTTTTGAAGGAACTGAAATGCATATATCTGAGACTGGAATTTGGCCTTTAAAGGCTCAGGCACAGTATTGTGATTGTTAGCAAACAGCTGTTTTCATATCTGCTCTTAAACAAACCATATGATGTAAATTAGAGAAAATATAAATATTAAAGAGCAAAGGAGATGTAGGGAAAAGAAACAAAAAATGAAACTCTGAAATCCTAAGACCTTGGCTGACAAACAGGTACCATCTTAAACCAGAAACTGAACACAGGCTAATGGAGCTGGAAATCTTGGTTGGAAAACTAAGAGCTAAAACTGAGGTGATGTAAAAAGCTGCACTGTAAGGCTTATGCAGTAGAAGACTGGACACGTGAGATCATCAACAAGAAATGCTTTTTATAGCAATGCTAGGTATTGTTACAGGCCTGAAATCATATGCAGAATATCTTAGGTGCTTAAAGGACAAATGCTTCCATAAGAGAATCCGTTACAGTTAAAGTCCATGCAAAAATGCATTTCAATAATTTTTTCCCTCTAGGTTCTGTAATCATGTTCTCCTCATCTAACACTTTCTAACCACACTGCAATTTAGTAAAATGTAACTTGTGCAAGCTAGTAACGACATGAGCTGAAAGGAAGTAATATAGCTTAAAATGGCTGAATTTCCAGAACATCAGCAACAAAAAAAATCTCATGCTGCAACAGAACAACCCATTCCCTTTGAAACACAGCAAGTAGTTCAATGCCCTTCCATCTGGCTTTCTTCAAAAGCTTATCCTTTGACAAATCATCCACTTTACTGAGTTAAGAGATTGAACAGATCTTTCAAAAAGCCTGGAGTATAAACAAATTTGAGCTCAGATAATCAGTTTCTTGTTTGATTGTCAGCTAGTTTTGTAGCATAAAATGTTTTCCTGATTGTTCTCCAACATCCAGAATTTCAGGCGGTATTTCAGAGTCGCTGTGGTTTCATATGTCTTAAATAGAATTGTCCCAAGGGGCCTTCTGAACTTCTTTCTGAGAAGGCAACTTCATCCAGGCTCCGCAGCAGAAATGTGCACAGCCCTTTCATGGTTCACAGGAACATTATACAAAGGGAAGACTGATGAGGAAATAGTTGAAACCATTTGAAAATACTTCAGATCCTTGAACCACTAGCTTTTTATGCTTTAAAAATTTCAGCCTTTTCTGGATGAAACTGCCTCTGATGTCACCAGTTGCTGCTAGCTCCCCTGGAAGCCCAGTTCTCCAGAAAGATTTGAGAGATGTCGGGGGCGGGGTGTGTGTGTGTGTGTGTTTTTAAAAACAATACTGTCGCAGCTAAACTGATCTGAACAAGCTTTTACTCATGATATATTGTTGTCTAGTACCTGAGGTACATGGTGGTAGCCAACACGAGGTCCCTCAAACATGTCAGCATGGCCCAGGGGTGTAGGGGCAGAAAAAACTGCCCCAAGCAACCCTGCTAAATGGCACAGCAGCACGGTGTGATTCCAGGTGGTCCCACCCCGGCACTGGAAACTCCTGGTTTGTTTTTTTTTCCCTTTTTCACGAGATGGCACAAGATATTTCTAAAGCTTCTTCAGTAATGTTAATCACCTAGTGTTTTACAGTGATCCAGTAGTACTGGACTTAGGAGATGAATTAGTGCAACCAGATAGTCAGGTCACACCAAGCACACTGGAATCTGTATGGATGCACTGGGTGGATAATGGTGGATTATCTGGTATTTAAAGCAGGAGTTACAATGCAAAGTCTTTCTTGCGAGATCTAGTGGGGCTGCTGCCCCAGGCTGTCACCATGCGATTTGGCCAGCAGCTGCCAATATTTGGGTAGAACAGGACAGTTTAAGTGTCACTTGGGTGTTCACTCAGAAACAGCTGGAAGACAGAGCCTACAGCTACATTTATCTAAGTAACTTACTTTCTGATAAACGATTTTTAAAATTATAACAATTAACAGTACAATGGATTCATCAGCAGGAAACTCCTGCATATGCCTACTACAGGGACATACCAGCTGAGTCCTTGCACTGTTGCAGTCAGCCCATGACAATTTTACCTTGCCTAGCTGTATCGCAGCAGCAAACTGGACTAACAAAAGCTAATACTAACCCTATTAACTTCTCACTCAAAAGTGTATTGAAACATCACCTTTTTCTTTCTTTTTTTGTATTGGTGAAAATTCGTTGAACATACCTCTTCCCAAAAACACAGAAAGATACATTACTTGACCTGTCCCTACCTAAAATGCTATTCAAGTACTCCATTCCTCCAGGATGCCTTAACTGCATGCTTATGGCAATGACTTACTTAGGCTCAGTAATGCAAGTTACCAAATGCAGAAGAGCATGTGCTGGGGGAATAAGGTGATAGAATATGATGCTGGAAAGATGCTTGATTTACGGATGAACATACTTCACTCTTCAGGTGGTAGATAGGTCTTTTCAACAGCCTCTTGGCATTGCCTCTGGCACAGCGTACTGGACTCAAAATAGAATAGTCCAATCCTACCAGCTCCCTTAATAAAATCATCAGCTCCTTCAATGGTGCCACAGTAACACCTGCCAGCTAAAACTTTGCCCCCAATCTGTTATTTCAGTTTATGATTGGTCTAAACAATGGGTTTCTGTTCCAAATGAAAACCAACTACTTCAGACTGAAGGGTTTGCTTGAAGGTCCTGATATCGGGTGATTGATGTGTTGATTGAATGCGTTGTTGGTGGTTTGGCTTTGAAACAGTTGGAGCAAACGAGTTGTTCAGGGCGAATTCATGTTCCAAGGGCTGTGCCTGTCCTGCTGAGCGCATCGTGAGGCACCGGCAAATCTTTCTGTTCAGGAACAGCAGCTCCCCAAGGGGAGCCCCTCCAGTGGGTGGATGGGCTGGCAGGGAGCTCACATGGGCAAGGAGCTCAGCAAAGCCAGGGGAAAGGTAACTCCGGCAGAGACAGATCGCAACCACCCACTCACTGACCACCGACTCGGGAAATGCCCCAGGCCCAAAAGAAGTTGAGACTGAGCATGTGAACTGACTGAGAAGTGAGAGGATTATTTGACAAATGGGAAATGGAGTAATGAAGGAGCTGGGTAACTGGTAACCAGCGAGGGGTGATGTCTTTGTATGCTTTTAAACTGCAAACAGTGTGGCGGTTTGACAGGCGGAGACCCGGGCATTTGTGGGTTGGCACCCAGCTCCCCGCTTCGTGCAAACCAGAATAAGGATGTAAGGAATGTCACACCTCAGTGTGCGACCTGGTGCTGCACACCAGGTAATGAACCCACCCACGGGGAAATAGTCCCACTGTCCCCCCCAGGAAATAATCCTCTATTAATATAATGTACTTATTCAGGTATTGTGACTGAAAGTTGAGAAGCCCAAGTGTTGAAAACCATGGATGTAAACAGATACTTCATGAAAGTCTAATGGATTTGATTCTTGCTAATAATTTTCACCTATTGGCAGAGCTACCAGATCCATGCTACAACCGGTCTTGTAATTTAAGAACTTTCAGATGAAAGAGCTAAACTTCTTATAAAAATACTACAAGCTACAATTAAAACTTGGAACAGGATGAGATGAATCTGCCTGCCACACGTTCTTCACAAAAGACTTCAAATTCACAAGGCAGGCAGTATGTTACTGCAACACATTCAGCTCTCCTCTTGCCAGGATTACTGGCCAATAGTACGGTTCACTCTGGGGACACCTCTCCGGGGATTTTTTTTTTACAAATTAATTTCATTTTAAAATACTTCTCAGGAAAGGGCAGGGATTATGGTCCAAAGAGAATTGCATAGAAATTATTTTAATAATAAGATTTTTCGTGTTGCCTATCAAGTGGCTATTATTTCAAATAGCATTTTTACTCTGCTTCTTGTCAGTGTTTTCTTTACAGTTTTGTTTGAAGAGATCTTGCAATACAAAACTTTCACATAGCCATTGCACTAGTACATCTCATTTTTATAGTAATTGTTGTTACAAAATTTGATCCATTGAATCAATCAAACTCTCTTCCTTGAAAGAGGTATGTACTTTACTATGTAGCTAATTATTTAGTGGAGTAGAAAATGTATTTCAGAAGTTAAAATTCCGTTTCATCATTCCATACTACAAACTGAGTAAAGATACATGAGCTTTTATTAAATCAATAGGAATGAAAACTGAGTTTTCCCAGTTCTGAAGTTGTGCAACATCCCCGCTCATTCTAGGGTCCCTAGTGCAAAGTTACCACTGGGCTGGGTTTTTTTGAGGGGGAGGGGGGAGTGTTTGGTTTTAACGTACACCTACAACAGGTAACATATACGGTACCTTTTCACCCATCATAACAAAGACCAGATTACTGAATGAACAGACAGAACTGGAATGGATGACCCCCAACCTGCTACTGCCCCAGCACACAGTTTATAGTCAAAATAGATTATCAGGCAAGGTAGAAAGAAAAATTTGTAGTCTGCCTTCCTCTCCAGCCCCACCTAAAGAAACTAAGCAGGTTGCCCCATGGACATACTCATCCCTCCCAGGTGTTACCTTAGCACAGCAGCACAAGACTTTGGGGCAATTTGATTGCTGAAGAATGCAGTTAGCTTTGTGTAGTAGTTGCACATGTAATATAACCATAATGCCACTTATATTTGTAGGATTCTTAGAAGTGCTTAGAGATGTTGTGTGTCATGTCATCCATCCGTCTGTCATTGCCCTGTGCCTGCCCCTCCCCCCGCCCCCAGTTTCAATAATGGTTTAAAAGCAAATAACCTAGTTTGAAAATCACCCAGGTCACAGTGTGTTAGCATTACAAAGTCTCATGAAGTCAGCTGGTAAAGTATAAGCATCTTTAAGAGTTCAAGGTCTTTGTCAATGGCTTATGGAAGGTATTCTGGTCTCCCAAAACTTCTACCTACCTTCCTAAGTCAGGAAGCAACAAGGGAGGAAAACCTCCTTCTTAGCCTGTAAAATGGGCAGTCTCTTTTGATAATTGTACTGGCAAACCATCCCAAATGGCACACATTTTTGGATAGAAACAATTTATTACATAATGAAAAATGTAATTGCTGTAGCCATATTAGCTTTTCTGTGGCAAAAAGTGCCACAATATACAGAAGAAAAGCTTCAAAATTAAGTGTAAAGGTCCACAAACATTACAAATTCCACAGGACATTCAACAGCAAGAGCTTGTAAGACCATTGACAGAAAATTAACTAAAACAGCTCTTTAAAAATTTGGAAAATACTATTTTACTAGCATTCTGAAAAAAAGCTGTACCTCTCTACTATTAACTCTTTTCTAGCTTTTTCTACTAGGATGATAGGCTCCATCCCCTACATCCTCTACTGGAATTGTTGCTGTTATTAGTTCACCAAGTGATTTATTCAAACATCAGGCAACATTTGTTTATTTTCTTCTGATAAAACTATTAAAATCTTAGTTTGAAGAAAAACATCCATAGCATATTCTGCAAGTTGCTTCATATTCACTAGATGCTAAAACATATGGATTGTCACTGGTCTCCAGCGTGTACCACATCTTAAGCAGCATCCTGTTTAACTGTTCATCTTCTATAGGGACTGTGAAATCCCCACAACACATTCCACTTTCAGCCTTGTTTTCTTTCAACTCACAAGAATCTGATTTAAAGCAGCTACCTCTTCAAAGATTCATTCTGTAACCAATAGACACAATGATTATGTTATATATGTATTATTGACTAGAATAAGTTAATTACATGCTTCCACAGAATATGGACAGTCTAATAAAATTAATGTAAAATACAGGAGGAGCACTTTCCATTTGGACTGCGAAAAGAAATTGATCTTGAACTTTATTTGTACTATACACAAAACAAGTTTAAACTTTTCTTTCACTTAGTCTTCTATCCAAGTGTAAAAAACACTGAACAGCGGGTGAAAACATCCAACATTTCCCATCACTGTTGACAATGAGAAAGTTTTGAATGTTCCTTTGTAAAAACTAATGCAAACTGATTTGAAGCAATTGTATTAATGCAACTACAGAGTTTGGAATGAGATTTAAGCAAGCATCTTGTCAAAGTAAAGCCTGAGCATGTACATGCTAAACCATATAAAACTTTGAACTGTAGCTGGATTCCTTTGTAGAAAGGATATTGTGTAAGTAGGTTCACCAATGCATGTAATACAGAAACAGTCTTAATAGAGAGGTAAATAATCTACTCAAAGTGGGTTGGGGGTTTTGGATAGAAGTTTTATACCTGCACCTCATTATATTTAGACATTGTGTTTTGCTTGGACATAAGCTCTATCCCCTTGAGTAAAACAGTATTAAAAATAAAACCATACTTAAATTCATACTGCCCTCTTTTCTACATCAAGTTTAATTCTGAATATCTCCTAATGCTCTGAAACAAGTTAAGCCTAACATAAGCTATATAAGTAGCATTAAACTAATTTTACATATCCCTCCACCCTGACTTTAGATACTGAAGACTTCATTTAAGCATTTCAAAAATGGTTACCTTAACGTAGTTTACACCTATTTTACAAGGGAAAAAAAGCTCCAAGATCCACATTTATGTGCTTGAGTATATAAAGACATTAACCTCTCTAGTTGGATTTCAGCAAACACTTTCTCACACAGTGGCAAGTCATCAACACTCGAGTACCAAATTTGAGGTACGCATTGAATCTGGCCAACGCAGTTCAGATGCTCCAGCTATGGTTTTGACAGTAGAAAAGCACAGCACAGGCAACAGAACCTTCTTAGTACTAATGCTCTTGAAGAAATTATCTCTTTAAATGCATGACTAAATCTAGGAAGGTATTCCTAACTGTGATTACTAGCTGACGTGCTTTTCCACAGATTGGAACTGCACCCTTACACTTCTATAAAAAGGAGAATATTTTATTTTGCATTCATTAAACATTGAATTTGCTATGTAACCACAGGCTCTAATTTTGGCCAGAGTCTTTTCCTCTACAAACTGTGAAGCTGAGAGCCACAATGCTTGAATTTCTTTATGAAGCTGTCCTACAGGATTTATTAAAAAAAAATAGTAAACAACAAGACCAGATTTAAAAAAGACAAATAAGAAACAAAACCCACAATCAACCAAACCAAGCTAAGGTCACAGCACCACTGACACCCTTCCCCTGGCTGGAAGGCAGGAAGTCCAAGTGTTGAACAGATCAGATGACTATAGCTTAGACTTATAAATGTAACATAACTTCTGTCAAATGATTGCATGAATGCAGATATAGTTCCTACTTTTGTGCTTTTGTCTTTCTTCTGTGGGTCTTCCTTCTCCTTCTTCTATTCAATGTACTTCATTCAATACTCTGGCAAGCACTCAAGCTGCAAAGGTGTTATTCTGGAATATGGTATGTCTAATCATTGAGAGTCAATTAGCATCTTACAGCAACAAATATACAGGACAGTACAAAAGAACCTCTATTCTTTTGTCTTTCTGTGTGTGCAGTTATCTACTATCTCTGTTCCTATGATAAGCAAAATCGCCACTCTCATCATTCACATCATGGAAATTAAAGTTGACCTGTTTGCTGAGAAGCATCAGGTAAAATTACATGCAACTATGGAAACGTTTAACTATGCCACATAAAAAAGTAACTTTGAACATTTACTTTACTAAATGTCAGTAAAATCAAGCCCTACACATATGTAAAAAGATCATTTTCTCCCCGTTTTTAATGTTGGGATTTTAAAAGTGTCCTAGGACTCTAGTTCTCACTGAATTTCATGAAATAAATGATAACAGAATGAGTTTATTAATCACTCCTGTATTTTATGCCGTTTAAAGGTGATATTGATCTCCGGTGAGAAATTAAGTAAATGTAATATAACTACTTGAGTCTATATTTCAAAAGACCCTTTATTCTCTCCTACTGCTTGACAGTTTTGTACAACCTCTCAGCCTAGATAGGTTTCATAAGAATACCTATATGTCCAGGACAGCACATTTAAACTTGAGATCAGACCTTTTGTGTTGATACTGTTTTGATCTATCTCAGTTGAAGGTTCTTTTTGCACAACTAGAATGCAATGCCAAATTCAGCACTCAGTAGCACAAGCATAAAATGTGATTTATTTCTCTGAAGTAGAAGCCATTCCAATGCATCACAATGAACATTTCTGTATGCTCTTAAAACCAGAATATATTTCACCATCCTTCATCCTCCATTATTCTGACCTTGGTTTTACTCAAGTACCAGATATGAACATGTCCAGACCTCAACAGTTTAGAAGTAAATGAACCGCACCACCAGAGCAAATATAAACATTCTCTGTTGAACTACACAGTGTCAGAATATATAGAAACAAAAGGACACTAAACATTAGTATTAGTAATAAAATAATTGCAAAGTCTAAGCTGGATTTGTTACAAGAAAATACTTCTTTTACATGTTAGTTGGCAAGGCGTTTTAGAAACAACAGGATCTGATTATTGTACATTGTCCTGGCTGTAAGGTGCTAACTACAGCTGCTACCCACGCGTATTAGAACAGGCATAAAACAATCTTTAATTAGCTTTCTTTTAATGTCTTTCAGTTTTTATTAAAAAGTGGTGAGCTAGGACTTAAAAAACATAATACAATGATCTCTCACCAACAGAATAAGCACTTGAATGATATGCATAGACAAGTTTTCTATGATATTTTCTAAGTAGACATTTCTTAATCAATGAGAAATTTTGTCTTATAACCAGGCTTCTTTATTATTCCTTACCTTAAAAAACCCAAACATCTAGTATCAGAAAGATCAGAATGACCTTTTGTCATAACATAAGCAAGCAATGCTAAACTTACATATTTAAATTAAGGACTCAGCTTTGCTATTGTATATATTTCAATTCCTACTATTATCAAGAGAGGTTATAACATCATAGGTGTTAAGTGCTCGGCTCTGCTCAGTTTCAAAGTTTCAGCACATTACTCAAAATTCCCATGGAACAAGAGCAAATGAGGTGAAGATTATAAAAAGTAGTTAAGACTAAATCAGAGTTGCATTTAAGGCCCAGTACAGTATACAGCAGGATAAAAAAAATGAAAAATAAAAACAAAGGCCGGAATTTTCATCTAAACTCTTAGCTACAAATCACTTAACTTGGACATAATATACTAAATAATACTGCATCAAAGATGCATTGTGTTGGGGAGACATGTACTTCTGCAGCATCTGGAAGAAAAAGCATCTCTAAAACTCTACTAAGACCTACCTTATGTGAAGGGTTACAAATCACACGCATACATTTATATTTCCACTGTTAGTAAATTGGAGAAAAAGTCCAGAATACAGCTAAGACTCTTGATCAATTAGGCTTTCTAACAAACAAATTTGGAACAGCAGCACAGAAAAGGAGACAAGCTGTAAAAAGGACTTATACTGGGGACCTCAGGGCATTCAAACACTACAGAGGGTATTGCAAATTTGTGTTGATATGTCTGTTCTCTGTATTAGTGCAAAAAGGCTGATCTTAAAAGAGACAGCATAACACACACAGGGCATTAATATTGACCTTGGAAGGCTGAACTGAAGAAAAAAGTATCTTTTACTCTGTGCAGTCAGTATTCTAGTCTGTGAAAAAAAAAAGTACACTGCTACATGACACATTGCTCATTGTTTACTTTTCGTTAATTGTGATTTTCATTTCAAATCACCCGTAAAATATTGACACTCCCCACAAAAACAAGGTATCATAGACTACTTCATGCTCCATCCTGAGAGTCTGTAGTCCCAGTTCTAACTCCTCTGTACAGTGAATTACTACTTTAATCAAATTACAGAAGTTTTACTGAAAACTTTTCAACACCTTTCATGAGAAAATCAAGTGGTCCCAGTTGATTACTACAACCCACTAATCCGCTTAAACCAAAATAATCCCAAACTGAACATACAAATAAATACCCAGCAGTATTAAAAGTATTGTCTGAAAATATAACATACATAATTTTATTTTTGCTTCCCACAGCTTATAATCAGATACATATAAATGGGAAAGTAATTAGAGCTAATCTCTGTTGACAAAGAGACAAATATCTTTTGTATTTTAGCTACATTCAATGGAATATATTTTAAAACAAGCATGCTGCATTTTTTCAGCTATTCATTGTCTCAGGTATCTAAGCTCCAAATCTACATGTGTATAATTTTACACAAATAATTTAGTTATGCATTTACAATAGGCAGAAATCCAAACCAGTGCAGACAACAGACTTTGGATCAGGTTTCTACTTTGAAAGACCCATTATGTTTATTTAGCTCGTACTTTCAAACTCTTACTTCACCTGTAAATATGCCACTGTATTGCAGATTTATATGCAATTAAACGACTCAAGTCATTTATAAAGTCATAGAAGACTCACCTGAGAAGAGTAACTACAGCATTTACATTATATTGATTGCTTAATTAGAAACTTTCAGTTACTCATTTACTGAAGACACATTTTTCACCTATTTATTTTGTTGTATTTTTTCTTGGATGGGAGTTAAGGGCACAGATTCACATACAAGAGCATAGTTACTATGAATTTACTGTGCAGAAGTCAATATACTGGCATTAATAAAATATAGAAATGGGCAAGTTTTGCAATAATTGGTGAAAGAACAAGTCATTGGGTGCATATTTAAATAAAAATCAAGTATATTCTTATTTTTAGGAATAGACAGCTAGCAGAATCTGCATATATAATGAACTGGGAACCTCAATTTCATACTGATGTTCATATACTAATATTAAAAGAAAAATACATGCACTTGTGTCTCAATTTTACTACCCATTTTTGGTAGAAAGTTGTGATTAGAATATGCACTTTTTCTTAATGATAAGTATAAAACTGGATACACAATCAACTTGGATTACTATGAGTTATTTCCATTATTAGGAAAATAAATAGATTATTCAAATTTTTATTTATTTGGTTTGGAATCCAAGAACAAAGAATACCAATAAGGGGGCTAATCTTTTGATATTAAAAGACTGTTTCATAAAAGGAAAAGAACAATCTTTCTCCAGATCCATGGCATGGAAGATGGGAAGCAATCTGTTTCAGTTGTGCCAAAAAGTATTTGGAGTAGACAGGAAAAACTTCCCAGTGCTTTCCTACTGGGAAAGGCATCCTGTATAAGTCTAGGATGTCTCTCAGTGCAAAGTTGTTGGAGGTTTTTTTAAGAAAAGCAGGTTAAACAATTCTGTCAGAAACAACATAAGACCGTTGATTCTGCTTTAGGGCAAGAATGCAGAATACGTGATATCTTAACGTCTCTAGAAGACCTTCTTTTTTATGGCTGAAAAATATCCCCTGTAACCACTTAATTTGAGTGAAACAGACCTGCAAAGACATTATATTATACCTGTAGCCCTGCTTAACGTTATCTGACAGTGTAAAAATATTGCACTTCAGAGAGGTTCATTTTGTTCCAAAAATGAAATTAAGTTAAAGCTGATGAATTTTTTCCTCTGGAACACAAATTTCAGAATATGGTATGCCAAATGTGTGTAAGGTTATCTGCAGACATTGCATTTTTGTTCCAGTGCAAAGGTCTCAAGTGTACTACAGAATATCAGACCTTCAAAAAAATGCAGAAATTATCACCAGTTCTACTGTCTAACCAGCATCTGCTTTCATATAAAAAAATAAAGTGTTTGCATTAAATTTTATTGCACCATCAACTTTTTAAAATATCCCCCATTCAAGTCAAATACTAAATTATTTTTATCAAATAAAATATAAGTTTTTCTTTAAAGTATCAAGTAGCTACAGTATATGTACTATACAGAAAAAGAACAGTCTAATGGAATGACACACATCAAAGCAGAGATGACAGAATACAATCATCAGTTGTTTCTTTTCCGTGATTAAAAAAAGATTGCAAAAAGATTGCGTAGGCTATGCATTAAAAGCTTCCCTCCTCATTCAAGGTGTTGAAGCAGGTGACACTTTCAAGCTGTCAAGTGCTGCATGAATTCTGAAGTGCAACCTGGACTCCATAGAGTATTCTTTGTAGTTGTTCCTGCAAACAATAAAGTTATGTTAAGAAAAATGGTTTTGGCCTGGGTTGTTTCTACTCCATACATGCACTGAAGCACCAAAGGTAACAGCCTTCATTCCTTCAACAGGAAAGGGAGGTTGATACACAGAGGAGTTATGAGACATTTAAAGCCACATCCACAAACTGAGCAGAAAGTTACACAGTACTAATAATTAAATGTCCTGATAAACTGAGTCCATGTCTTACTACTTCTTTCACTTATTTTGACTCTTACAGCAGCCCTCCCAATTACTTGCTTGCTGTGGAAAGACAATCTAGAAGTCTACAATAAAGAAAGGCTGGTAGCCGACAGTGTGTGTTCAGCTTTGAAACACAATTCAGGCAGAGCAATAAAACACAGGGAAATCACATTATGCAATCCAAACAAACAAAAAGAAAAAAACTACTATGTTTCTAAAAAAGGGTTTAGGAGATTGTTTTTAACTCACACTTACCACACCACTGCACAACTGGTACACTTTTCTGTACACACAAGGGGCAAATTCTACCCCATACTACAATCTACAGATACTGCTGTACAGTGAATTTAGCTCCCTACTGCTCCTCTGTGACAGGATGTAAAAGCAAAAAGGAAGGTGGTCAGAAGCGTACTGGCTTTCAACCTACTCCCACTAACACCTTTAGCGCAGCAGATGTAAGCCCCACAGCTGCTCTCTGGGACACAGGTGGTATAGATCCTTTCTCTGGACTCTCCTGCTCCATTCCATGCATGCAGTGGAGCCTCAGCATCTCTGAAGCCTAAATGAAAAGGAGACATTTTCCCTTTATACTGCATCTTGTGTGATACTCTCTACTCCACTGGGTCTGAAGGACAGTTTCCTGAAACTGTAAAATTCAACTATATCAGACAACTCAAGTGACAAACACAGACTTGTAACTAGTATTTTGCAAAGGGGCTGGCAGAAAGAAAAGGCGCATGCCTTCACTGCTAAAGTTACCCAGTTATTCTTCATCTACAAGCTGATACAAATAAAAATTTCCACTTACTTTGCAGCTTCTATGTATCTTACTGCTTTTTCTCTCTCATCCTGTTGTTTGTACAGAAGACCCAACTCATACAAGGTGAATGGCACCAAATAACTATCATATTTTATTTGCTTCTCACTAGAAAACCAGAAAAATACAGAAATGATTAACTGCAGCCTTTCCTCAAGCAACCACTCGATTTTAAAATGCAATCACTGCCTGTAAAAGCACATGGCCAGAGAAAACACTCTGGAACCTTCCCTACTGGTTAACTCTGTGCACATTAATTACACCTGTAAAGAGTGGATATAAAATACTGCCAACATGACCTTTTAGGAGCAAAAATCTATTCTTTCCTACTTTCTTTTTGTATTGTGGTATGTTACCCAAGCCACCATGAACACAATTCCAAGACTGGGACCCTATTGTGTGACTTACAGTTAAAAAAAAAAACACCACACACCAAAAAAGATAACTTGAGATAAAACCAACATTCATTAGGTTAGGCAGTATAATACAAATACTATTTCCCACACACCTAGCTTGCCTGAACAAATCAGCAGAGAATTAAGAAAATTCAATGTTTCCTCAACACAAGAAATTCTCAGAATCACTGTGGCTGGAACGTACCTCTGGAGATCTAGTCCAGTCCTCTGCTCAAAGCATGGTCAATGGCAGCAACCTGTCCAGGACTGTGTCCACCTAGGTCTCAAATATCTCCAACAATGGAGACTCTACAGTCTCTCTGGGCAACTTGTGCCAGTGTTTGACCAGCTTGACAATAAAAAAAAATCCTTATGTTTGTGCCGTATTTCCTGTATTTGTTTGTGCCGTATTTCCTGTATTTGTTTGTGCCGTTACCTCTCATTTTGTCACTTGTTTTGTTTTTTTTTTTAAAAAAAAAAACCAAAACAAAATCCCTTCATTCAGGCAACCCTTTCAGGTCTTCTCTTGTCCAGGCTTCACAGTCCCTGCTTTCTCAGCTTCTTATATGACAAATGCATCAATCCTTTAACCATCTTTGTGGTCCTGTTAGACCCACGTCTCTCATACCAGTGAGTCCAAGACTAGATGCAGTACTCCAGATGGTGCCTCACCGGTGTTGAGGGGGTGGAAGGATCGCCATTCTTGACTTGCTGATGATGCTGCTCTTAATACAATTCAGGATGCTGTTGGCTGCCTTTGTTGCAAAGGCACATTGCTCCTTCACAGTCAACTTGGGGTTGACTGTGATGCCCAGGATACCCAGGGCATATTCTGACAAGCTGCTCTCCAGCCAGTCAGCCCCGAGCCTGTACTGGTGCATGGGTTAATTCCTTCCCAGGGGTACAGACTGGCACTTCCCTTTGTGGAACTTCTGAGGTTGCTGTCAGCCCATTGCTGCAGCCCATCTAAGTTGCTCTGAATGGCAGCACACCCATCTGGTTTATCAGACACTCCTCCCACTTTGTATCATCTGCACATTTGCTGAGGTTGCATTCTGTACCATAATCTTAATGAAGACGTTACAAACTACCGGCCCCAGTATCAAACTCAGCTGGTGACTGACCTCCAGCTGACTTCATGCCACTGATCACAGCCTTGTGAACCCAGCAGTTCAGCCAGTTTTCAACCCACCTCACCACCCATTTACCTATTTGAGACTTCATCAGTTTGCCTGTGATGATATCGTGGGAGACAGTGTCAAAAACCTTTCTAAACTCAAGATGAAGAACATCCACTGCTGTCCCCTCATCTACTGAGCCAGTCATCTCATTGTAGAAGAATATAAGGATGGTTAAGCATGATGTCCCCTTCATAAATCCCTGCTGACTACTCCTGATGATTTTCATGATTTTGGAAATGGTTTCCAGAATTATTTACTCCACCTTCCCAGGGACTGATGAGAAGCTGACATGTTTACAGTCTCACAGAACTTCCTTCTTGTCCTTATTGAAGACAGAGGTGACATTTGTTTTATCTGGTCCTCAGAAACTTCCCCAATTGCCATGACCCTTCAAAGATAATGGAGCGTCACAATGACATTGGCCAGCTTCCTCAGCACTCATGGATATATGACAATTTCATTTGGTAAGTCCAGTTGCCATGGATGTATGTATGTCTAGTTCGTCCACACTTTTCCTAACCTGACCCTCCTCCACAAGAGTAATTCTTTCTGGTTCTAAACTTTCCCATAGGTTTCCTGGATCTAAACTCTTGAAAGCTGATTTTGCCACTACAGAATGAGGTAAAGAAGGCATCACACATCTTGGCCTTTCCTGTGTCTTTTAGTCACCTCTTTGATTCTTATCCAGATAGAGTAACATCAACCAATATTGCAGAAAATATTGTGGAAAAGTTCACAACAAACACTGGAAAAGCTCTCAACATTTTGACAGAAACACTTCTAAAGAGGAAGTTCATCCACCAAGACAAGCCTTGATGCACAGAAAGTGTGTTGTAATGCAGGCAGAGTGCTTATGTCTTAATGCACTGCTGCAGCCCAAGAAACAGAGAGAGTAAAGCTGACCAGAATGTACATATTTAATTTACCAGAAAACCTCTCCTCCTCCCCATGCAAAACACCCACTTTATGAAGAAGTGTTGTCTGAAAATTTTTGAGATGTCTCATCTCTAAAAGCCTGCACTGTGTCAACTACCTTTGGAGCAAGATTTTCAGAAACATTTCTTTGACTTGTAAGCAATCAAACCCCACTGCCCTGACTAAACTCACTTGAAATCTTAGAAACTGCAAGAGAAGGGAAGATGGCAAGAAAATAATAGTAAGCAGTAGAATTGCATGTTACAAATTCTCCTTAAATACTTTTTTTTTCTGAATTACTTATTAGAAAAGTTGCACATGTAAAAACTGCTTTTGCAGCCTAATTACTCTAAAAATTCTAAAAAGTTTACAGCTACAATCAGTACATTGCTCAGTGTTATATAAAAAAGTTATTACAGAAGATATGGATTTGACACCTGAAGTATTTGATAAATCTGTAACACAGGAAACTCAAGTTTTCATTTAAAACAAGTAACAGCAGCGAGCAGCAACAAAACCAACTTCTCACCTACACAGAGAAACATTAACTACTGAAGTACTAAAATCCTAAAAAAAAACCCAAGAAATCCATGTGAATTATCTTTACTTGTATTTATAGTTCTGCAAATACAACAATAATTCCAAATGTATTTAGATAAATGTGTTACCCATCAGTTTGATGTATTTAGTCTAAATCATCAGACTTATATGAAGAAATATAGTGTTAAATTGCTGTAGAAAAATCTTAGCAGAGTTCTGTGGTTGTGCAACTACTTTCAGAGGTATTTTAATTTTAGCTCCTTAACAGGATGTTGAAGTTTTATTATTCAAAATTTAACATGATGGCTTCTACAAAAGTATCAGAAATTTTAGCCGAAATGACAAAACAGAGATTAAAAGTCTATTTATGTCGTTTTACCTTTGAATTACTTTACTGAAACACAGTTCAGCTTGCATGAGTCTTCCCAAGTGTTTCAGGCAGAGGCCCTTCAGTAACTGCAACATGCACACATCATCCATATAATATTCATTGCAATCTAAAAGTAAGAGCAAGATAAATCAAACAATTTGAAGACATCTCATGAAGAGGAAAAATAGATTTTCAGTAGGGAATATATATGCAGACTCAGAACCTTGCTTCTCAGATTTTATACCTCAAAAAACACATAACCTTCAAGCACAATTTTAAATACTGTCTACTAATGAAGCTGTGTGCATAACATCTGTATCTTTTGTTTTAAAGATACAGGCTAAGACATCTAAATATCCAGATATTCCCCAGTCCTCTGTATCTGGAAGTCAGCACAAAGCATGCATAAACTGAAAACAGGTAAAGATTTCTGTACTTGTAGCATCCAAAACAGGAAGCAAAACCTACAATGAGACCAAAACCTCCACACTACATTGTCTTAATAGCCTCCCTTGTTGCAGAGCACTGGCAGACATCCAGTAGCAACAGCAGCAATGTGAAAAGCACAAGAACACACTAGAACTCTGTCCTGCAGAACTTTTCAGACGCATTATTCAGCAGTAAATGCAAGAAACCATGTTTATTAGTATTCCCATCATCTCTTAACGATGAAGAAGCTTCATTAGTAGTGTATAATATTTGGAAAATTCAAGAAAGTTTTATGTTAGATAGGACTAAAAATGTCAGAGGAAAGAGCTTTTGTGAAGCAATTCAGAAATAGAACCTTAACATGCGTGGTCCTGTTTTATTGCCTTGGTTTAAAGCATTTGCTGGGTGCAGGGAAGGAAAAGAAAGGAAAGAAAACACATATGGACAGACAGATGGTGGCACATACATTAACAATTCAAGAAGCAAAACACACTCCCTTCAGATCATGTTGTTTACAATTAATTACCAGCTCTCTAAGGTCACGTTAATTTTTTACTTAATAGTCTGCCAAAAAAATCCTACATAAACAGTTCTGAAACGTGCAAGGCTAAAGCATCTTAGGAATCAGTGAAATGCTTTGCCAGTACATTCAGGCTTATTTCTGTCTGGGTTTAAACCCAGACAGTATCGACAGTTAATAACTGACAAGACTGCGCTTTTAGTGACAGGTAGAAGCACAGTGGGTGAGTATTTTGCATTTCCTCCAGCCTGTTTTGCTAGGCTAAGGTGTTGGTTTCACGTGACTCCTAAAGGACTCATTCATTGAAATTACTGGGGGTGAGCACTGATGTCAGTAAAAGCTTGCCAGCCTTTAACAACTAGTATCTCCCTGGTATTTCCCTCAGGAAGAAAAGCTATTATGCCAAAACACTGACAGTAAAAGACAGTAATTGCTCAGCCCAATTTAATACAGACAACCTTGCAATAAATGTGGGAGAACCACCTTCCTGCAGTTCTGTATACCAGAGGAAATATCATTATCAGGATTATAAAACACAAAAGAAATTAATTTTTCTTGAAATTATAAATTCCTTCTTTGCATCTTTGAGATGACAACTGTGGAAAAATAAGACTTCCGGAAATGCTGAGGAAAACAAAATAATTTCTAATATCTTCCATCTGTTTGCTCTACCATCTCTATTTTCAGCTCTGTCTTGACAGATTCCTTGCTGTGCCTGTTCACTTGAAGCGAATGAAGTATCAACAGCTCTCCAAGTAGTTTCAATCCCTAAATGACCTTTGTATATAATTAACACACTTTTTTACATCACCTTAGCAGTTCTTTAAAGCTACCTAGTACTGACAGCTGTCTCAAAATAATATTTTATCTTTGCCACACTCTGCTAATAGCCTTAATCACTTTCTTTGGGTCTCAATTCAGCACCAATTCTGGTAATCAGAGCCTTTATCTTGTCTGAGTCCCTATCTTTAAAAGCACATCAGGCTCACAGATACAAAGTCCAGAACAAAACTATATTTGACTACAGTTATTACTAAACAAGATACAGAAAGCATAAAACCCAAATATGCTTCCAGATTACATCTTACTTGTAAACTCCATATTTCCATAAGAAAAACATACTGGGTTTATTTCTGTTCCTTTTATTTTGGCACATTGTACATCTCTGCTTAGGAATTTAATAGGAAATACAATTCACTGTTACAACTGATCTGTGCTTACAGTCTGAGCCTCTGCATGATACAGCACTGGGCTCTCAAAAACTTACGCCAGAACCCTCTGCACAGAAATCATGGGAACATTATTTGCAGGTGTCTTGCATATTCATACTTTTTGGTTTTAATACAACAACAAAAAGAGGGAAAACGCTTCAGATTTAGAAGGCATACTATCGATTCTGCAGAAAAGTGAGTAACAGCATAAAAAAATGAAGGGGCCCAATTTAGTCTTGGCCTTGCAAGTTACTCATTTAGTTTACTATACTATCCAGGTTTTACCACTATGCATTTCTTGTATGTCCTTGCATAACTTCTGATGCATCACCTCAGTTTATATGTAAATCATAATTAGGCATATTTTTACATTTCATAATTAATGTTTTAATACGTGACAAAACAAACTTTGCTAAATTAAGTGTGATTCAAATCTGGGTTCAAGAGAAATTATTTTTAGTGAATTACCATTAAAAAAAGTCTCATGTGCAAAAAAGATAGTATTTATTCATTCTGGAAGAATTCAGAAATATACCAAGAAGCTCACATGATATATAACAGCACCCACCTGATAAAGCCAGGTACTTCTGCACTAAACCTGTTGTAATAATGGAACCTAAGTTCATTTAAGTTATGGACTGATTCTCTAAACATTATCCTGAACATCTATGCTTCAAATACAGCAAGATCTAAAACCATGGTCAAATTTAATTTGTTAAACATGGTCTATTTTGCAGCTAGCGAACATGTTTTAATTTGCCAGAAAGTAAAGACCAGACTCATGCATAGTAATTTTTTGTTTCCTTTATACTTAGTCATACTCTGCTCAGTATGCAGTGTCCTCTGTATTAAAGTGTGGTATAAATTGGTTTAGAAAAAGTACTTTTCAGACATTTAAAAAATTAGCATATTATGCTCCAAGAATGCTCTGAGACTGCAAAGTCACAGTAAGAATCAGTAAAGTTCTGTAATTCATAACCTCACATCCTCGAGTTTTCTGTATTCTGCAGCACCAATCAAGCCAGATAAAGAACGTACTGAAGAACGACTGCTAACTTTCACCTGGCTCCAAAATCTCCATATTCAGATTTAACAGCACACTGTCCAAGTGTGTCCAACTCTTACCTCACAGAACACTAGCAGACAGAAGCAAAGAAAAAATGTCAGTATTTCTTACCAGCTTATTCATTTCATTGTAACTGATCACTTACTAGTTTCATTTTGTAGAGCAGCTTCTTCTTTTTCAATTGTTACCAGTAAGTTTTCAGTGAGGTCTGCTCTTTTGCCCACAACTGCAAAGCCATTCCAGACATACATCATTTCCTGACAAAAACACCCAAAACAAGACAGTCACAGAATTGCATAAATATTTAACTAAAGAGTGTCCTTTGGAAGGCTGTTATGGAATATTTTGAGTATATAAAAATGCTGCCTACAA
Source organism: Falco punctatus (assembly GCF_963210335.1). Classification (NCBI taxonomy): domain Eukaryota; kingdom Metazoa; phylum Chordata; class Aves; order Falconiformes; family Falconidae; genus Falco; species Falco punctatus. The sequence goes on from NC_137586.1 coordinate 35,130,797, forward strand.
AAACTTGTTTTAAACAATATGACAGGTTTCAAAGCCACAACACTCACTGTTGAGAAGACCATGAATGAGAGTATTCGTATGACTCCAAATCACCACCCACAATGAGTACAAGTAATTCTGTCAGTTACATGCAACTTTACAAAAAGACAGTGACATTTGCCTTAATAATCATTTAATCAAAGTTGCACGACAGTATCTACGCATAGGGGAGGCAAAATGGCATTGAATGTGTGTGGGCAAAGTTAACCTGGGTTTACTTCGTAAAGGTGTTTTGACACCTTTTCAACGGATTCCGTCATGGATTTTCATAAATCTTTAAAAACCAAAACTGAGCAGGTTTTATCTTATGATTAGTTTACCAGCACCCACGTAACACATCTGCAAAAATGGGTATTTTAGGTTCAGCTTGAGGGCTCTGCCATATAAGCTAAAGCAGCAGATGAAAGTAGCTACTTTCTACAGTATTACAGATAAATTTGTGTGTGTGTCTGTGGGCACACGCATACAGATACAGTATATATATATGTGTGCACCCAAACACACACTTGTGCATGTGTTTGTATATTGATGCTATAATCTACAGGCAGTTACCTTCCATATGGAGCAACGCTGGAAGCAGATAAAACTTTCTAGATAACAATGTGGTTCCAGAATACACATCCAACATACACTTCCAATATAATTCCCACAAAATTTAATTAAAAAAAAAAATCCTTCCCAGATGCTTCAGTACAATAGTAAGCAATATGCTTGTTTCAATGCATTAAGTATCACATTGTACCACATGAAAAGTATGAGAAAACACAGAGAGAATTCATGCTAACCAGTACAAAACTTTGCCAATATCTTTAGTCATCACAAACACAGAGTATAATTTGTTCTACTGTACTTTAATTGTAATCACACCTCAAATGTGAAGCCTGATGTCATTCTGAAGCTGATACAAGACATTGTTGGAATATTTCTGCTTGTATTTGTGATGTAACTATGTGGGCTTTCAGAGGGAGAAATGGTTCTGTCAAAATCTGAAGTAGTGTTCTTGACACTTATCAACTACATTATGCTATTTCATTCATATATCATTTCAACTCTGTAGTCCTGTCTAATTTATGCTTACTGCAGTAATACCATACACTATGTTTATTCTTGCTTAACCATGATGGACAAATTATTAAATTATGCTGGGATTTGGCAGCAAGATACATACTCACAACTGAATAGTACTGTATCTTTAACATGTAATTGAATACACAATAAATTCTAAAACTGATGGATTAGTTTTCTTTGGACTCCTCTTTCTATATCAGTGAGCTTTAACATAATAAATTCATTCTCAAATTATGTTTTTTGTCTTCCAAAAGTTGTTGCTAAATTATCCATATACAAATATTTTAGTATACACATATGCAAAGTATCATTGCTGTGCACACATAAACAGACTGTGCACTACTAATGCCTCTGCAGTTAAAAGCATGGGAAACCACAATAGCATTAGTCAAGTATCATTAACTTCTGCACATTCTATTCAGACTCAATATAAGAAAAAATAAAACAACACAACCCACCCCACACCCACATGTCTTCATTTTCACTAGAGGAACAGAAAGTGGTGAAGTACTCCTTAACTTCCTATTGAGTTTAGAAGACAAGGACTGAAGTCCCGTTGAACTAAGTAACATGTACACATAGACTAGAAACCCATACAGGTTTCTAGCTGAAAGCTGACTTCCAGCCTCAACATCAATCATTCTCTGTATGTTTCAGCTTTCACATCAAAAATCTGGCTCTGGTTGTGGACTGCTAATAGTTGGTAGCGTGATCAAGCCCCAAGCACACTTCACAAAAATTCCATTGCATGAATGCAATAATTCTTTAAACAAATTATTTTAAAAATGCAGACACATACTACCTGATAATATTATTCTTTCCCTGTATAATAACCTATACTTATTTCTTTTTTGTTTGAAAATGATGAAAAGAAAGCAAGCATAAATACCAAGGCAGGTAATATCAGCTTCACTGGTTGAGGACTTGCATAGCGTCGAGCTTTCCTTACCGCAAACTTCTCAGTTGGGATAGATTTTCCTGCAATTCTCTGTTTTAGACCATCCACTTGTCTACAAGGAGGGAAAATGGAAAACAGTAGTTGCTTTATGTAACTTCTATTTCATCTTACTTCAGTTAGTAAAATTTGCCTTTCACCTCTGAAGTATAACATCTTAAATGGTTTCACACCACTTAGACTGCAGTTGTAGGATGTAAGTTTGCTGAGAAAAGCAGCACTTTAAAGATTTTAATGCTAAAAAGCAAAGAGAAAAACTGAAAAGTTGATTGTTGCAAGTAGACAGTTTGTCACACAAGACAATGATACTCATGTCAAAAAATTTTATATGGGGGAAAGACTGCGTATCTCGTTGCTTTATAAATGTTTACCTGAATAACGATACAATGTCCTCACCAGTCCTTTGCAAATCATCCTCTGGAAGCATACACAGAATTGCTGCCTTCTGGAATACATATATTGCCTATTTCAAAAAGAAATGGCAACATATTACCACATCTAATTTGCTGTGTTCAGTCAATACACTAAGGACTCAAATCTCTCGTACCACTTGCTGCAGTGACGTGTTTCCAGTAATTCTCAGGCAGGTGGAAATATGTAAGTTTAGCATTCTCTCTGTCACATAATTTATGCTCTATTTTAATTATTTATTATTCTTATAATTTATTAATATTCTAAAAAAGCTAGTCAGAATGCTGAAGGTGTCTCCCACAAAGAACAGGACAAATTATGATGCAAATCACTGAAAGAGATGAGGTTAAATGACATAACTATTCCAAAACTTGTTACTGTTACTATATGATCTGTTAAGTGTAGAGACATGCCCAAAAATCCAGAAGAAAATATCTGAGTACTGATTCAAAGAAAGTTCAATAACTGGACTTTGCAGAGAAAAAGAAACATCCACAATTCTATTCAAAACATTTGCACTTCACGTTGAACATACTGTTCTCTTCCCCTTTTGTCAAGAACTGGCTATATCCCCTTTTCCACCAAGCATAATAAAACAGTAATCTAGAAAGGAACAAACAACAGACAAAACAATATATCACAAATTATTTGCACATTGTCATTGGCTCATGCTTTGAGAAACATTTTTACAAGGAAAAGGTAGAGACCCCAACATTTCTCATGAGTCCTGCCTCCAGCAGCCTTCTCATTTCATGTCACAAAGCATCTGCTGAGTAGGCATGCTCTCATCTGTTTATACTTAACGAACACACACAGTTTCTTCAGCCAAGTTTTATTAGTGAGTGTTAGAACTTGACTAGAGATGCAAGTTAACAGTTTTCCTTTCCCTCTTTCTCACAACTGTGAGAAGTACCTCTGTTTTCAGAAGGGCTGAAGTGTTGGTTCTAGTGCTTCAGAATGTGACATAAAAACTCCTCCTTAACCACCCAGTTAAACCTACCATTTTGGTGCCTTTGTGTCTTTGCTTATAGGTTTCAGAAGAAAAGAAACATTACGCTTACTGTGTGAATTAACATAAATTCAACTGCAGAGAGGCTACTGGTATATCATAACAACGTCCACCTGCCCATTTACCTTTGACCACCTGCTCTCTTTGCTGAGCAGATCTGCATACCGATATGCTTGAAGCCAGTTCTGCTGAAAGGTGTAGCACCACATCAGTTCCCAGTAACAGAGATGATGGATCTGCTTCCACTCTTGCTGGGCTGCTATGCATTCTTGGAACCTCAGCTGCGCCTACAATGTAGTGAAGTAAGAAGGATGAAAATCGGCTCAATTACAACTCCACGTGAGAGCCATGTCTAATTACAGAGCAAATTCTTACCGAACACCCAAGTGGAAAACACCTGACTAGTAAAATGAGATAAATTGCCCTTTCAGTCTCACTTTGAGAGCTGGAATCAGTATTGACACTGAACACGAACAGGGATAAGAGCATAACTATCAATCCAACTAAAATAAATTACTTAGATGAATTGGGCATTTTTTCCCAAGTTGAACACTGAACAAATAAAAACAAAAAAATCACTTACCTTTTCAAAATTTCCTTTCAGTATATCTATTCTGGCAGCATAAAATAGAATAATGGAACCCTTGAAAGGAGATGAGAAAAATACCCAGTTACTATTTTAAGCTCAGGGAAGTACACTGCTGTTACAAAACTCATTGAAAATACATACATTTGGAAATTTCTGGAGGTAGGGTTCAAGGAGACTGTCTGCTTCCTGAAGGTTGGCTTCCCCTGTACCTAGAAAACATAACAAACCAACCTCAATGTACTTAAAACACATGAGTTTCCTAGATTAAGATTTTGGTTTCCAAATCATATTATTGGATTAATAGATTAACAGAAGACTGACTGCTTTTACACAAAAGCAGAATTATTTCATCATGTTGTGTTTCTATAAAAATGAATTGTCCTGAAAGTATTAAGTGCCTTTTTTTTTTTTTTTTTTTTTTTAGGATAGTAAATGTCTAAGTAGAAACAGAATAGAATATATGAATAATCTTTAAACTGTTCCATTATATATTCTAATTATATTTTTAGGTGCCTTTAATTGCTTTAGCAAGTTAAGAAAACATTCCTCAGCTGCCTCCTTTCCTAATTTTGAGCTCAGTAATGAAGTACAGGTAATACTAAAAGAAATCGAAGTTCTCCTTAATTTCCTGATGAGCCTGAGGGACAAGGGCTAAAATACTTCCAAACTAAAGAATGTGAAAATATATGTCAAAGATACATATGGATTAAAGGTGATTTTTAGCCTCATGTGGCAAAAGCAATTAATTATCTACATGTTTGAAATTCCAAGTAAATTGTTTGGGAGTACAGACTTCTTTCTGGAGGTAACTTTTCACAACATCTGACATTAGTTTATGGATAAGGACTTATCTGAATTTGGAAGTGTTTTGTGATATTTTGCTGTTGCGTGTTGACACAGCCCTGCAAATGGAACGAGATGTTGATACAACGATATCTACCCTCACTATTTCTGCAGACAGCTTTGTCAGAGATATTAGTTTCATATCATAAGCATACAGTAATCTCCTATTACAAAGCTAATTGGCCACAGTTTTGAAACTGAGTTCAAAAAAATCCAAATATTTATCAATGCGTAGCATGACTGAACAGCTCACAGTGGGTCTCACCAAGGATTAAGGAGACGTAAGTATGATAAACCAACAGGGTGAAAGTACACAGAATGGCCCTCAAACTGCTGCCAGATGCGCCTTCCCGTAGTTGGCAGAGGCCCAGCTCCTAAGAAGCATCACAAAGACATGCAGAATTAACTATGAGTATACACAGTTACCATTAATAGTTTCTGGCTCCCCCAAATTCAGTTTTCCTTTCAGATATAAGTATTTTGTAAAACAGCACTTTTACCTCAGATCCAACACAGCCTTCTACCAAAACAGTTCTGCCACAGCTGATAGCACTCAGCAAAGAGAAGATTAAGCTACATAAAATTACCCATGCATTTCAGTTCTCTGGTAAAACAGGAACACCGCACTGACCATGCAGACACACAGATCTACATCCCCTCCCTATGATTTTCTGGCTATGAGCCTTTTAGAATAATGTCTTTAAATCTAGGTTCAGTGAGAACCTCTCTCAGCTGTTCCAGTGCTACCTGTCAGCAAGACTTCCTTCATGGAAACACCTGGTTATCCTTAATTCTCTTCCATCAAGTCAGCCACTGTTTTGAGGTTCTGATCAAAGTATTAGACATACCAACACACCAACTTCTAGATACTGGTTCCAGAAACTACAATGCAATCTGTGTGTGCTCAAAAAAGGAATCCAGATTCAAGGAAACTTACTCAGCTCAACATATCAAACTTCTTCCCACCCTTTCCAGTTTATGCCCCTTGCATGACAGCTTTGACAAGCTGTTGTTGAGGTGCTGAGATGAGCTCAGATCCTCCCTGCTCAAGAGCAGTGGCTCTACAGAAACATAACAGATTTTAACAGTTTTGCCTCAAAACAAGCATTAACTTAACAGAAGTTTTACTGCACAGCAATTTGATGAGTTACAGGAGAATTCAAGCACCATAAAAAATGTGGTGATACTCTAAAGTTCTTTGTTCTTTCCTTTCAGCTTTTATTGCCTTTTCAGTCAAGGCAAAAAAGTGCACTATGGAAAAGCTTCAGCCTGAACCAGGTCTTTCACAGGAAGAAAGAGAATGAACAGGTCCCTACTGAAATCTAATTTTAAATTATCAGAACCGTATTTGTGGACAAACTAACAGCGATAAAACCATATGATGACTATGTAATTAATAACTTGAACTTCAGTTACATATAATTCTGTGGATTGCTTTGGTTGGGTTGTTGGGTTTTTTGTACTATTTTTCTTACCTATTTTGGGTACCAGAAAGAGTTTTAAAGGGCTGTAAGATACTTAAAAAACAAGGCTAGGTTTATAAAAACAAGGCTATGATTATAAATACTTTTTCATGGATGAGAAAATATGTGCTCAGATTCCACAGTGACACATGCTATTCAGAAATTCCTACTCCCAAAGAAATGGGCTGCAATTGTGGGCAGAAAAGTGTAAAACTGTGAGACTCCCCTTGGTTACTGGTACAAAGAACATTAATTTCTGACTGTACAGGCTAGGAAAGAAAGCTGATATCCTCTCCTTTCCTCTCCTTAAGGATCAGTGAAAGGAAAGGAAATCACAATTTGAAACCCCCCTCTGAAGCAGACTGGTCATTTCCCATGGTTATTGAAGATCAGAACATCACCATACATGCTTTTATGCCTGCATCATATACCCCACTTCTCATCTTTTAATAGAACTAAAAAAACAATAAAAAATATAGATTATACTTTTAGTGTGAAATATAGAGACTGAATGGATTTAAAGTCATATCTGAGAAAAGACTACTTTGAAAAAACAAGCATCAGATCCAATACCCTATTGCCAGAAAATCCAATAAATTCTAAAAGTCGGAGGATCCTTCCAGGTAAAAGTGACAGCATCTGAAATACATTTCAAGCAAGAGTAAGATAAATATTTATATACATTTTTAAAAAAGGTAAAACTACCATAAACTAAAACCAAAAATGCCAGCTACTATATCAAATGCCATTAAACATTAATGAAAGAGTAAAACACAAAAGAACTTGAAAATAGATATGCATGATCAACAATATACAACCAGCCTACACCTTCAAGGAAACCCAGACTTTTGATCATCCAGCATGGAAACAGCAAGACAGTCCAGCTGTGCTTCTTCAGATTGTGACAGATTCTTCTGTATTCATCTAATCAGAGTTGTTAGAAAATTGTAGGTAAATTGCAATTAAAGTATTATCTATTTTAGTAGTACTCAATCTACAGTTGTCATATTCCTTTACTCCCAACCAAATGACAAGAGTATCACAAAAATTCTACTTGTTCGTACTGTGGGAGCACTGAATTAGCAGATCAGCAAGAATACTTGTTTTAGAAATACTAACTTACTGTTCCTATACTTTAGCCCTCTATGACATCCACTTGCTGTTCCCTTTGTAACTGCATTCTCTACATCCTACACAGCAGAAAACTTCTGAAGGTCACAACACCTTTCCAACAAGCATTACAAGGTAATTCACCCTAATACATCCTGCCCAGCAAAGACTTTTTCTGTTAAGCTTCCTACTGAGGAGACTTCATGAAGAACAGGAAAGGTGAGAGCACTTATGAACATAGACATCTACCAGTTGTCTGGGTTTTAAAGACAGACAGGTGCAGACCGAGTTCTTCTGACCATACTTGGAACTGGCCAGCTCTAGTCTGGAATGATACAGGAATTAATACACCAGCAAAAAACAACTCTCACCATTGCCATGACATTCATTCTCCTCATTCTTCTGAATTTTTAATTATCTATGCCAACCTACAGTATGCCACTGAAGCAAAAGAATAGTATACATGGGGGTGTGAGGATAAAAGCAGTCAATCCAGGTATCCTGTAACTAACAGCATCAGCATTTTAAATGTTCCTGCTACACACAGGTAGATGTAGCTGCTTTTCCTCTCAAGAAATACATACATAAATTAGTCCAAGAGAATTAAACACAACTATGAATGAGTTAGTCGAAAGATCCTAGAAGCATGCACACAAAAAGCCACTGCTGTTTTCATACTGTATAAAATCTTCAAAGTCTGTATCTCCATTTTGCAAATGTGTAATTTTTAAAGCAGGATTACAGTACTGTATCTGAAAAAAAAAATCCTACAGAATTATCCCAAGGGCCTTTCTGTAGTCTTAAAAAGTCATACCAAGTTGAATGCTCCGATTCCAAGTTTTACTCCTCCTTCAAACTGGTAATGAGTTTCATTTTTGCTTTTGTTCCCCTGAGTCATCTGTAGCACTTGATGACATTCTCTTTTGATACAGGAAAAAAAGGAGAGAAGGGAAAACATAACTTAGAAATTATATGAAGTATAATTTTTATGATTGCTATAAAAATATTTATTTTGGAGGCATTAATGCAACTGTACCTGCTTATACCAACACTGAAACTGTTTTCTAATGGCTTACTTGTATATTTGGTAACTCGTCCTAATTTTGAGGCCACCTTTGATAAAGTTGATCATATTTTCATCCTGGAAGAAAAAAGTGTAATTGTACAAAAATGTGCTTTGAGCTGTTACATATAACACATACATAAAAATCTTCCAGCTACATTTACATTTATCTCTAAATTAACAATAATCAAAGTATTAAAAATATTTTCCAGTTATCAGACTCATCTCTTAAGACTGAACATTACACTTGCTTTAAGTAGTCAACGAAACATTTCCGTGGTGCATGTTAAAAATTCTAAGAAGGGGGTAAAAAAGAAGTGACGAGTTACTTCTAATGGAATTTCCAATGCATATAAATGAAACAAGAAAGCTGTCCACCAGATGGTGCTGCAGGATCTTTTTAGAAAGTTGTGAAATGCCGATATGACACACAAGTGAGCCCAGAACCTGGCAGAAAACAAACCGAAGAATCCCCTGAACAGATGAATTCCCATTGCTGATCAATAGTAACCACATTTACTACCCGACATATATCCTTATTAATCTCTAGGAAAAATGAAAGTAAAGCCACAATGTACTAGCCATCAAAAATAAAATGCCAGGAAGGCCTGGCATTCCACTAATAATATTTCCTCACATTTCTGGTGAAAGTACTGTATTAAGTGGTTTATAAAGCTTTGCCAGATTAACATTTTAGGTCCATTTGATCTTAGTATCTTTGTGCCTTGCCTCTTTCTCGTAATTTTTATCTGAAGCAATTATCTAAAATACATTCATTAAACATTTCTAACACACACATACATAAAAGAAGTATAACACCTCCTGTTTTCAGGAATCAAATTGCAAATCGAATTTGAAAACACTGTAGCATGAAGTCCCTGAACCAGAAGTTAAACGAGAAGCACAAGACTTAAACACCAGATCTTTCTGTGCACTATTACCTCAGCAACGCTAAGGCATGCTCATTTTACACTCATTCATTAGTGTATTGTTCCTGACACCATGGCAAAAGTGCCTAGAGAGTGATACTGAATTGGAGACAAGTGTGCACCAGTTGAAGTTTTGTTAGATGAGAAACATACTGTCCTTCTCACGTGAAAAAAACGACTTTCACTTTCAAACAAGACATTTCCTCATACTTGAAAATCTTTCTAAACAAGTGCTGAACATCATCAGATGTGATGCAAGTCGTTCAAACATACCATCTGTGCAAGACTGCAACACACCTTAGGTTTTTGGTTCCTGGGTATCAATAACATCTTTGATTATTCATACAAACAAAGAGAAGGGTTTCTGGGTAGCACAGCATTTACTGTATCTTCTATCACTGCCGTGAAATAACATGCATTCACTAGGAAAAAGTTTAGGTTTTAAATACAGTTATTTACTGTAGGAACAATGTTTTACAAGTACTAACATCTTCCCATTAAACTGCTAGAGATACAAAATAATTTACTTTACCTGTACAAAGGTGAGAGCTGCTTTCTGTAGTAAGCATTCAGCATAGCAGATTTCAGCATGCATTTCCTCTATATAAGAGAGAAAAGTTATTTAGTCAGCAAAGTTAGTGTCAAGTTCTCTTCTTGAGGTCAATGGAACCAATAAAATGCTGCCAAGAAAAGAAAGCAGGATTCTGCTGTTGCTGTTTTGATAACTGCTAAATAATAGCTGTAGCACAAATCCCAGCAGAATTCTTCTGTTTCACTTCTCCTCAGACAAAAGCTTTGATCTCCAGAGCTGACTTCAGCCTAGGGCAAAAGCTACTTGTCATTCTGGCTGGCTGATCTCCTGTACTTTCCATTGATCCCAAACAACAACATCTTCCAACCCTCCCCCCATGTCTTAGAAAAAACTTCTAGTGATGAATGGTAAACTCACTGTGGCTCAGGCTTTTCCTAAGTCATGGTTTTGGCCAAGTCATGCTTAACAGACTAAAAGACCCAGGCAGACTTTGTGTCTTCATGCAGCACTAAATTATACTTGACTTAACATGCATGACACAAATTACTCCACACTCATGCTGCAAGGCCAGCCGCATGCACAAGGCCGCTCTATGTACAGTGCACTCTTTGTGAGTTTGATGTGCCTGGTGTTAAACAGGATTCTTTTGTGTCAGGTTAGAAAAAAATGCATACTTGATTCTGCCCAAATCAGAAATAGGAGATCAGCATTTTCACAGCCATGAACAATATACTGATAGCATTTCCCAAAACACCTTAAGGCAAAACTACAAGCGCAAAATTTAATATATTCAGATTTCAATATAATTAATGATAGGGATGTAATCTGCAGCATTAGTGGTTCTTAATCTTTTCGAAGTTGTCTTAAGTATTAAAAAAAAAAAAAAGGAAAGGAAATCCCTTTTCATTCCTACAATGTGTTGTGAAAGGTATTCCTTTAACTCATACACACTCAGAGCCAAACAAAAAATAAATTCAGCTGAATCCCCCATTTTCACAAGCTCTGCATTCAAACTCAAAAAAAAATATCACACAGGTGATTTCTTTATTTTTTATTGTAAGACACTGGTCAAGTTACAGAGTTAAGCATATTACTACAAATTAGTATGGTGTTTTTAAGCTTTTTTCATTTTGCTATTTTAATTGTACTATAAACCACTTACCTTCACTCAGCTGTTCCGCTGTCTGTTTAGAAACTAGATTGGACAAGGATTCCACCACTGTGCTCCTTTTCCTGAACCTAAATCAGTCGTGCATGGAAGAAAAAGCCACACAGCACGAACATTTCAGTGCAAACTTGAACTTGATTATTTCTAATTCATAACAATTTCCAACCACAATTTATAGACATTCTCAGTAAAGTGATGATTTGCCAATAGTTGCAATTCTCTGAGTAGTCTAATCATGGCCGCTTGTACGTATCTAGGCAATCCAACCTTAACTGATAGTCCAAGCATGCATTTAGTCTACTTTAAGTGTACAACAGCTTCCACTTCACTTCCACTGACCAGCTGCAGTGGTCATCATCTGTGTCTCTGATGCCAGGCCAGTCATTTGAACTGGACTTCAAAGTTTTATGAATTATTTTCTTACGCTTCCTAAGCTTGAACTCTGAATTAAAAATAAAAAAAAATAACCAAAAGGAGCTCTGTTTTCAACATAAATGAAAACATACATTCTTCAGTATTTTACAGCATTTTATGCCAGATATGATGCCAAAACTGTCACATTTTACTTTCAACCGATCTCAACTGTCCACGTTATAAATTGCTAGTTTTGTTTGTAAATAGTAACAAATACATTTTTGGAATGCTGTACTAAAATACTCAGCTTTATGAAGAAGCTAAAGAAACATTTCTGCATTCAGAAAAAGAATGTACTTTGTAAGCCAGGAAGTCATTAATTATAAATACTTCTTCTGCACATTGAAAAGCTCAGGATCCTGACAATAGGATGTTAATGTAATGCATACCAAAAAATGGTCAATTAAGGCACATGTAGTTCTGACAATTCTTCACCTTTGAGTGTCTGATCACCCTTACCTTGCATTTTTATTACTTTTGTGACAAACTAGACCAGAGCACTTATGCATAAAAAGTCTGTATCCTGCAGAGATGGAGGCCCTTATTGAAACTATCAGAAGTACAAGGGCGCACCTAATTTTCAGACATACTAAACAGTTCAGATGAAATTGACAGCACACCTGAAAGAGGCAGAAACTGCTGACCCTTTATTTTCTTCGGGTAGTATCTCATAATGTTGTCCCATCTCCTTTTTTTGTTTGTCACTGCTAAGGAGGTGATGTTAAATGTCTAAACTAACAACATTTGGAGCTATATCTTTGGAGACTATTCATGATAAATTATGGCCTAACCAGTGTATGAAGAACCGGTACAGTAGAATAAAGCAGTCACTTCTGGTTTTGTCAGAGGCATATTAAGCACTTTAGCTTCAACAACTAATTTTCTATTTTTAAAAAAAATCTAAAACAAAAAGAAAAAAGGTCACTAATAACTTTTATTTTCTACCCTATTTCATTTCTACCCAAGCAAGACCAGAAGCAAAAGGTTCAGACCATTCTTGATGACAATAGTAGCCCTTTATTTTTAAGGTAAGCTGAACACTTAACATGTGTAACTAATTCATAAATTGCTCTGGTACAAGCTTTTTTCTATTAGACTGTTGGGTCCATCTTTGAAAACTGCTTTTTTAAAAAAGTATTTTCATGATGAAAGAGAAAATTTAAAATATGGAGTTTTTAAATCATTGATCACTATGGAAAATAAAACCTCACAGGTTGAAATAGCTCAGGCAGCTCAATCATGTATAGTGTCAGCTTCCATGTAGGTCCACATAGCCAATCAACCACTTAATTGACTTTAGAGGCCATACATGCCTAGACCCAACAAGTCAGTTGTTTCTGTAACACTAGGAAATATATCCTCACCCATAATAACTGGATAGTGAGACTTACTCCACTTTTCCAAATTTAGATCACTATCATACTGACAGTAGCCTGCTTTGAAAGCTTATAGACAGCTGGACACCTTACAAAGAACACTTCGTGGATTAAGTACCTTACAAAAGTTCATTGCTTGGGCTTACCTTTGGCAGGTTTGCAAAGCTTCCTTCATTGTAGAAATTCCTGTTTGTATATCCTGCTGTTCAAAGGTCATAGCAGCCTGCATAACTAAAATAGTGCTGTACCCGAGGGCATGGTACATACTATCTTTAGACCTAGGGCAAACATACAAATCTTGTGCATTTAAGCAAAATTTTAAATTACAATACAAAATTTAATGCTGAGACACTTGCATTAGTTTGTAAAAAGACAGAAGAATAAAGTAGGAAAGTAATGAGAACTTAACCTATCAAGTATCATCTTCCCCTGGGCGCTACACCTCTGCCTCCACAGGATGCTGTCGCAGCAAGTTCCAGAAAATATCCAAACCAGGTTACACAAACATTTACACTTAATTATATCCCATTTATAGTCTGTGGGTGGTATCTATTCAATTTAGCTAATTAAGCCTTGACATAAATACTCATTCCTCTGCTTTCCTTTAACATAAGAATTAAGGACATTCTTCTAACGTTACTACTTAATCTAAAGACACAAAAATCTGTTTTGTGTCATATAACAGTCAGTACACACGTGTTCAGTCCTGCATAAAAGGCTACACTGAACCAGCCTGGCTTTCACAACATTACACAATCAAAAAGAAAACCAACCTCAAAACCCCCTGTTGTTGGAAAGTGGCTATGGGAGGTCATTCATATACTCAAACCAGTAGTTGCAACAGCACTATTGGCAACATTATGTCAAACAAACTCAGGTTTTGTCTAACCAAGTTTCGAGAAGTTCAAGAAAATGAAGACTGCATACCCCTGTGGCAGCTGTTCTGGTATTGTACTATCAATGTACTTTTTCCTACGGTCCAGTTTGAACCTCTTAAACCTCAACTTGTAGTGACTGCTTCTTGTTTTATCACCTGCCACTATGCAGAAGGATGTCTGTGCAACTTTCCCTCAATAGCTCCAGGCTGCTATTAGATTAACGTCTAAGCCTTCTTTTTGCCAAACTAAACCAAACCCAGCTCTCACAATCAGTCATGTGTCTCTCATATGCCTCCTAGCCACGCTGCTAGCCCTCTGTTGGATCTTCTCCAGTTCTCTCACTTTTTCTTCTTCCCATTAAATCAAGGAGTCACCTGTCAAATATAGTTCTGAAGACATGAAACTTCGGCAGACTCAAGGAAGATACAGCCTTGGGCTGTGTTTATTTCTTAAATATATCAACACTTCCCCTGTTTTTTTTACATTATTTAATGACTTAAGTTTAACTTCTATTAAAAGGTTATTTTTCAGTAAAACAATTGGGCTTTTTCTTTTTCAGAGGCAGGTTTTTGTTTCCTTGCTAGGCTAGGTCCTCCTTTGCAGACTAGCTGAATACGCTATGTAAGAAGCTCAAAGTCTTAGCTGCCAGGCACCCAAAGCATCAAAAGCGTGGAGTTAAGAATATTTTTTTTTCTTCATAGCAAACATTAACTAAAACACTGTACATAAAAACACTATTATATGAAACAAGGGGGGGGGGGGGTGTTTTACAACACAAAATGAAATATATATACAAACCATACAAAAACATTTGGGTAATATGTGTGCACATGTATTTAGTAATACAGGTATGCATAATTCTTGCATGTTGAACATAGTATGTTATACTACTCAGAAATATTTTTAGCATATAGAAGTGCAGGCCTTTCCCAAAGCATTGCTTTATTACAAATAACACTCACAGTGCTCAGAGAGGACAGCTTGGGTCTAAGTATAGTTAATTTGAAAAGCTGTTACTCCTGCCTACCTCCCCGATGCTTGAGCTCTCCACAGCACTAAAAGTGAACACTTCGTAGATGTGCCATCCTCCCAAGGTTTCATTTAATGGTATTCTTCTACTTGTCCATACTACTGACCTAACACCACCAACCCACCATTCTTAATCCTGTCTTACTATCACCAAAATGCAGAGCAAGAACTCCACCTCACTCTACTAACAAAAGCTACAGATACCTCTCACTGACACATCCCTCAACCTCATCTTTGAGACAGACAGGAGAAGAGCAGCGAACAGGATTCAGATCCCAGTCCTAAAGAACAGCCACTCACATTGCCTCACCACACAGTCACAGGTAACACAGGTTTACACTATGAACCCTTCCGTATTCTTTATTTCCCTACATCCGCACTGCCATGCTTTTCTTCTCAGTGGAGCAAAGACAACAGGGGAACAGGCTGAACTACTCAGAAGATCAAAAGGTGGGTTTCAGTGGTAGACACTACTGTGACTCCAACATAATATAAAAAGCAACAAAGAGTATTCTGGAGTTTTGTTCCAGTTTTGTTGTTTTGTCAAAACTAGTTCCATTGTACAAATTCTCTGACCAAAGATACATTGGATAAGGTCTTGCTCCCCAGTTTTCCCCCCTGCACAAGGGAAGACAGCTTGAATGATAAACACCAAGAGAACAATTCAGTGCTTCATTAACAGGTTTTGCAACAGCCTTAAGGAGAAACAAGTGCACTGCTAAAACCTAATGATACTAAGAAATGCTTTTGGACAGAAGGGAATAAATTAAAACTACTATCTTCAGAGGCCTTAAATTAATCTGCAGCTACCAGACAGCATACTTTACCCTATCGCTTCATAGTAACTTCAGCAAGTAACAGGACCTCACCATGGACGAAGCAGTTCCAGGGCTTCAGAGAACTTATTGTTTAGAAATAAGTTCAGTGCCATTGAACATTCTTCCAGAGCACACTTGAGATCCATCTTGGATGCCCTAGAAAAAGATTCTTAGTTTAGTCAAACTGTAAATATCAATACAAAATTGAAAGATTTTTTTTCCCCTTATAAAAAGGCCTTCTGTATTATATAGCAATTTTATTACTAATATTTAATATCTAGCTTTACAAAAGCAAGTCACGTGCTTAATTTATCCATGCTACATGGGCATGCCCTCTTTGCTTATTTAAGTGATGTTTATGGCTTTGAGGTTTTGTTGTTTGTTGGGTTTTTTTGTTTGTTGGGTTTTTTTGTTTGTTTTACAAATCAGTCTGCAATGGAGTAATTTTTACTATTGCTTATATAGCACAAATACTCAAAACTTACCACTGTGCCCAAGCTCTAAATTCTCAATATTAATACAAATGCTGTTTCAGACTCTGTATTCAGATCTAAATCTCAAGAGAGATGACAAAACACTATTTTTGCCCAAGAAAGCAGTAAACAGACAACTCATTCTGCAAACAGCTATGCCAAAAATAGCTGTCAAAAGCCTGAAGCTATGCCAAAAGCTTTTGTTTTTCCTAATTCACTTCAAGAAAAAAAAAATATCACTTGAACCTGCTTAAAAGGAAGCCATCAAACAAAACCACTACCTTGGCCAGTTTTGTCTGAAAGACTTGGGAGCACTGAAATTGCTCCATGGACAGAACTGGTGAGAAATCAGACATTCATGGTAACGGCAAATAGACAGAAACTACACATCCTTCAATGTGAACAGCTGGATCTGGAAAAGAGCATCTGTCTACAGCTTTAAAACAACAGGTTTAGGCTCTACAATGTGCATTTATCCAAGTAAAGTTAAGGAGTGGTAAGCAACAATCACGTCAATGAGACGAATATTTAAGTGCTGACCAGAACAGAAGAACCCTGAAGGAGGAATTTGAGAAACAACAGTAGAGTGCTGCTGCTCTAAATCTGACAGTCACACACGCAAACACGCACAAATAAAACAAGAAAAGGGGAGACATGAAATAGGACTGGAGAGGTTTTTGCACAGAATCATCAATGCTCCTACCCTCCTCCTCTCTCCATTACCCGAAAGCTTTAAAAACATTAGCTCTGGTTTTTGCATCCATTTTGGGGCAGAAAATTGGGATAAAGCTAGATGAGATCCCAAAATCTTTCCTCAGCTTTATATTCTGTCATTTTTGAGTGGTGGTTCTTGAAGAAAATCACCTTCTGCAGAAAACTAAAATCTCTTAACTCAATACTTGGCAATTACTAGATATTTATTGTTGAACACACCAAGAGGCAAATGCTGCCCTTCATTATGAAGTAGTGAACTGCCTAGCAGTCAAAATCCAGCAGTTTTACCACTAGACTGTCACCAGCAATTTTAAATAACATTTACATACCTTTATTTTCTCCCATTCTGGGATCCGACTTGATTATTATGTACACAATTTTAAGATTCATGTATTTTTATGAAGCTAAAATGTACAGTTCTCAAAAGCTGAAGCATTTGCAGCTCTGCTTCAACTGTTACCATCAGCCACTCAGCTAAGCTTTCACATTCACACTGCAGGAAAGGTCATATTCTCAATGCAGCCTACGGCCCTGATCTCTGGTTTTCCAACAAAAGTACCACTGTCACACCAGCAGAGAAGAGGCACTGTTTTATTCCTGCTGTATTATTTCACTTACTATTCTATTGCCTTAAATGTAACTAAAGATAAACCCACTTCTTTAACTAGAGGTCTGTGTCCTTTTTCACTGACTGGCAAAACAGTGTTACAATTAAACTGTATAAAAAATTAGAGGTTTGGATTTCTGCTTTTGTTTAAATTTATTTTCAAAGTCCTAAATCTTTTGGTATATAGGCCTGTGTGGCTGGTCTTTTCAAGACAGTTGATAATCCAGGCTACTCAGTGACAGAAGTATATATGAGTAAATCCATACATTTATTTTTCAAATTTTCCCTACGATACATGCATCAAAAGTTCTGAAACACACCTCACAATGAAAAATGGTGGTGGTGGGCAAGTAGTAGCATTGTTCCAAGATGGTTATAAAATGAGACACCATTTTCACTATGAAATCAACAGGATCATGCACAATTGTTGGCTTCCCCTTTTAATCTGGTTTGCTTAATTTCTCTGATTTTTTTTACTTATTCCTTTGTCTCCCAAACACCTTATTAATGCTTTCCATTTGGCTTCTACTTGATGAGGGGAAAAGGAAAGCGGTATACCAAGCACATGAATTTTTATCAGAAAGCAGCAATTTGCTGTAGGTCATATAGGGTTAAGAACTTTCTTCATGTTTCAGTGGACACAGCTTTTTATCTTTAAGATGCTTCTTGCACTGAAATTGACAGACTTCTCAGATGTCACTTGAAAAAATTTTAAAACCTTAGAACATCAGAGATTGAATTGTAAATGCAAATCATCACTTCATGTTCACATCTCATCTGACTTACAGGCCAAAATGCAAACTACCTTCCAATTCTAACACAGAGACACCTTCCACCATTTCTTTGTGAAAAATGAACCTATAGACCAAGAAAGCCACACAGGAGGGAAAGAGAGTATCTCGATATACTCACATCGCAAATTCACACCTTCCATATTAGTTTAGGGAAAAAAACTCCAACAGATGTAGGCCAACTGCTAACTCATTTTGTATTTTGCACATTCTAGCTTATAAATCCAGAAAACAAAATAACCTGACTGAGCATTTAGTTTGGATGCCTGACAAAGCCTCAGCTTCGGCACCTTTTCATACTCCTAAAGTATAATTATTTCCAGAGTCTGGATCAA
The DNA here is from genome assembly GCF_963210335.1 of Falco punctatus. NCBI lineage: Eukaryota > Metazoa > Chordata > Aves > Falconiformes > Falconidae > Falco > Falco punctatus. The sequence goes on from NC_137586.1 coordinate 35,149,411, forward strand.
GGGAGCCAGACTTGAGATTACAAAGCATCCCGCCTATTTGGCAAAAGAATGGATTTAGCACTTCACGCTGAATCTGCTCAACTGGTTAAAGGCTTCCCATTAAAACAATGATCAGAAATAAGTATATTTAAGGTCTTACACTTCCTACTCGGTAAAGTAGAATTAAAATGTTTATCAAAACGAATATGAAGAAAGCAATTGTATTTTGGTGCATTCAGACTCCAAATATGTAAACAAATCTGTTCAAATTAAAATATTTATACACATTTACATTATACAAGCAGTAGAGAAATGTATGTCTACATGTCCTCTTCAAATGTCTTAAATAGCATGCCCTCTAAGGAACTGTTAATTAAAAAATGTAAATTAAAAAACTCAAACTCATTTATACTGACTGAAAGTTTTTTAAAACACTAGGTTTTATTAGCCAATTCCATGAATACCATCTGCTACCATTTTCAAATAACTAATTTACTAATTTTTAGCTAGATTTAGAGACTGGAGATTTTTTTGGTACACAAGCAAGGACCTGCGTTAGTCCCTCAATAACACACCACCACCCTCACTGTGTGTTCCCATGCTTCTATATCCTCATTTCACATTTCTTTTTCAGGAAACCATGTTTCTCTCAGTCCAGGCCTGGTTAGATTACACATTCTATTTGCTCTGCTTTCCCAGCTAGGAAAAACAGCTAGCTGCTTGCAAATAATTTCTCAAGTAGTTAAAAAAAGGGGGGGGATTTTCTTTTTTAAATACCAAATTTGCAGTGATATTCTTAAAAAAAAAAAAAAAAAAACCAAAAAAACCCAAAAAACAAAAAAAAAAAAAAAAAAAAAAAAAAAACCAACAGTAATCAGAGCTAAGATCTACTAGACATCAAGAATGAAGTTTTACTATTTCAAACTGGCGCACCACAACTACGACTGTGTGACCATCACTGAAGCAGTGCCCTGTTCCCAACGCCTTCCAATACAAATCCCAGTTGCTGTATTAAGCAGGCAGCAGGAGGGAAATCTTCAAAACTTGCAAAGGACAGATGAACCTTCTGGTCCGCTCTCGTCACGGCACGCTTGCTAACTTTGAGGTGGGCCAAGAACTCTGTGAACTATTGGAACAGAAAAAACCCAATGGGAGGCAATGACCTGCTACACAGAGTATGGAGGGATCACAGACAGTCATCTGAAGTAAGACAGGGAAGAGAACCACAAGCAAGAGATGTATAATCACATAGTTCATAGAAGAATCTGGGGGAAGGCAAGTCATTCATAACAACAGGTAATTTAACAACTGATGACTACTTTATTCACTTAGTTGTACAATATTTGGGTTCAGCTTACAGAGTAAAAAAGTTTCCTACCACTTCATGTGAAAAGTAACAGCAGATAAACATTACAGTATTACAGTATCCCACCCCTGTACCATTCTTCTGAATGTAAGGATCAAGATGTAAGGGCAATGTTCTTTTTCCCACTGCTTCAGTACGCCTCATCTTAGTGGAAATAAACACAACTTCTGTATTTGTATGCTGTAAAACTGCACATTTCCTTACCCTGCAATCAGCAACTGCTGGAACTTCATTTGGAAGGAAAAATCTAATCTTTATTTTGTATAACACAGCTATAGGCATGCTGACTTTTCAGCTGTTATCACAGAGGACTGTTACCCACCCGGCTCCCAAATGCCATCATACCACCAACACCAGCATCACCAGGGTATGTATGGATATTCAGAAAACGTAAATAAGGTTCCTTAAAACAGAGCCCTGGCACCCTGCCAAAACTACCTTTCCTATTAGATGGGCAAGCAGCAGATCTCTCCAGCATGGTGCTGTCATGTTCTCTTCCAGCGTTTCAGACTAGTTCCTGTGCTGCTGCCTTTATGTGTGATCAAAGCCTGCAGACAATGCAAAGTGTTCTTTACATTAATACATTTACTGTTCCTTACATCAAGCAAGCTTGTAAAAGTATTCTGCCACTTCAGATACAAAACTTGGGAAGCCAGTTTTCTGAGACTTTTATTTCCAGGAAGTGAATCATAGCCTCTTCCAAAGAGTCTCACTCCTGTTTACTCACTCTTTGCATGTATTTTCTCCTATTTTCCTGCATCCTGCAGCAGAGGTACACAATCAGAAGCATTCGCTCCAACTCAGATTCATAACCTGATACCAGAACAGTCAGAAGAAAGGAGCATACTGACTCAGAAGCAACTTGGCTATCTTCACTGGCAGACAACGCATATTTCTATGCAGAGGCTCAGAAAAAGCACATTTTTATTTCTCCTCCCAAAACATCACAAACCAATTTCTACGGCAAGTTAACAAACTGATGAACAGTTCAGTCAGCAATGCTGACTCACACTTTCTGACTCATGTTCTCCTTCTGTCTCAGTCCTACTTTTGCAATCTCTTTTTTTTTTCCTCCCTACCTCCACACAGTTTCCTAGAATCAAAAGGAAGTTCACACATTTTATCACCTCAGATGAGCATATGCATCAATTTATCCTGGAGTAGACTAAATTACTACTACTCCAGTGAAACTGCTACGTGTTTTAGACCCACTGAATACAGTTAGCTTCTAAATGAAAAAAAGGAAAATAAAAATGTGCTATATTGGGTGTTACACAAAGATAACGTCACATTATAAGGAGAATAAAACATCATCATGTTACTGTATGTACTTTAAGGATAACTGGAAAAAATGCTGTGTGTTGGGAAAAGGTTATCTTCTCACTACTATTTCAAACTTCTTTTATGGAAAAAGAGTAATGTTTTGAATTCCAGCAATAGCTTATGTATCTTGGGCTTGGTGCTGAGCTACTCATGAAGCTGTTCCAATACAGTGCAGATACAATGCCCATAAAAGAAGTTATTAGTAGCCTTAAGTAGGCTGTTCTAATCAGCTACTTGGAGCTGCAGTGGAAACAAAGAGTAAGAATACTGACTTGAAAACCCTGAGATGTAATGGAATATTCACTATTAGGATGACAATCCTCAGGGTGTACACAAAGCAAGCGCAGTAGTAACCCAAAACATCAAAGCTGTTTACAGCTTAAGCCACTTTCCTTTCCCCCCCCTAAAGATTAATTAAAAAGGGAGCATAACTGCTCATCTGAAACAAGGGAGGGAAGTCACTTCTCTAGTACTTAAAATACAGTAATTTAAATATATATTGAGTAAGGCAATAACACCTATCTGTTCACACCAGGGCTCGGAGTAAGAGAATTCCTGAAAGGCAGTTATATAGCTAAAGTTAACTGGGTGCTTGCTACTGTCTTTGTATCTGCAGGAGGTTTAGTCAGCTTTTAATACAACCACCCCTGGCACAAAGATCTACCAACTCTTTCTTGAAAGAGGATTCAGGAGCTCAGAAAAGAAGAATTGCAGAAAAGTTTACCTTTAACCTAACTATATTTTCAACATTTTAAATTATATATTTAGGGCTGAGTTCCACATTGCTTTATTAACATTAGGTAGACCTAAATGTGCAAGCAGCACTTTGCATAAATAGGGACTACAGAATTTAGGTTTTGAACTTCTAAAACCATTTGTTCACTCTTTTACAACACAGCCAAAATAATCAGCCTCATCTGATAAACAACATTTAATTGCCTGCTACTTGGTTTTGTACAGCTACTGTACTTACTACCAGCAGTCTCACTGGGCTACAGTTAGAAATTATCTGCAGTTATTAGTGAGAGCAAAGCAAAACTTACAGGAGAAAAAACCCACAGAAATGCAAAACTAGCAATAAAAGTTTCGTTTTTAAGATACCCACATTAAGATGCACATCTGACAAACAAATGGAGTGAATGTAAGGTCTTCTGAAAAGTGGGGCTATACAAAGAGGATGCTATGTTGATGATAAGGATGAAGAAAACAAGATGCATTATATCTAAGAAAACACTTTCATGGGAAATAAACTCGAGCCTTCAACAGAGTCCTGCGAGAGCTGGAACCCACTGTCTCCCTGGAAGACCTCCCAGCCAAGATCAAAAGTTGTACTCAGACTACAGTATCAAAGGTCACAGTTTACAGCTCACAGAGATACCATTAAATCATCACTTCATGTTCATGTCTTGCATGGCTTTACGTGCCATACTTGATGTCCTCTTGGCTGGTCTTACTATTTAGCAAAGATCCAAAACATTTTAAAAATGCCACCAACACACCACCAATCACTTGTTAAACTCAAATGACCCAGATGCTTTGTGTCACTGCAGCATGAAGACTTTCTGTCCCTGGCATCCTTCTTGCTGTGTTTTTAACTTTGAACTAAGCCTCAGATTAGCAGTGTGTCACTAGAACAAGGATACTTCCATTCTTAATTCTGCAATATTCAAGCATCATCCTTTAAGAACAAGGAAACTGGTAGTGAACAGGTCCTTAGCTCTTAATCCCTGCCAGTCATTTTCCATTCAAGTATAGGAAGTCCCATAGTAGTCTACTACTTCTTTCTCGTCAGTCTTTGTGAAGGGAAAGGACAGTCATCCTTTACTATGACAGAGACACTTTCCTTCTGCCTAGACCCATAAAATAACAATGAAAAACCCAGAATCATTGTTTTCTTCAATTATTTTATCCTTCACCAATATTCCTCTTGTGATTCAACTGCTTGCCTTTGCACACTGTCAGATTCTTCCAGTAAGCGTCAAGCAGAAAACGCAACTAGTGTCCCTGTCCATGGTAACATGTAAGGAACACCACTACCTTGTGTGTTTAAGGAAACATCACTGAACTACAATCCTTAGTACCTATTTAATGTTAAACAGATACTGGCCTGCTACCTCTGTGAAATGGTTATGTCCTTGAAAAATCTATTACAGGACTGTATTTGGCCTTCTTTCTATTTGCACAGCTAGCAACTGCAAAGATTTGTAATTTCCAATAGGAATTACTTTCACATTAACGGTAACATACATCCATGTGTATCCATCATATCTAAGCCAGCCTACAGAAAATTCAGCTATTGGTTCTGCTATCTGGAAATACCTCTTCAAATAATTTTCTTCATATTTTGAAAGCACAGTACTCCTCACCATTAGAGTTAGCCATTTGAGAAGAAAAGTCTTTTTCATCTTATCCCTCAACTCATATATGAGCCAACATTAATGCTTCACTTTTCCACTTCGTCATTCACCAAAATCTGGTTTGGATCACTTGCTAAGGGACAACGTTATTTGCTGTCACTTTTATCAATCCTTTGCACAGGCACCAAGTTGCAGGACAAGTAGAAATCTCATCAAATAAACACTGAGACACTTTTTAGGAGTACTACCAACCAAGCACAGAGCAGCAGGTGGCACCACTCCACATTACAAATACTCATCACCACCAGTGGTGTGACATGAAGCAAAGGCTAACATGAAATAAGCTTATTGCTAAATCCTACTGACATGTTCTGTTAGGTCTACATTTTATGTTCAGGAGAGTTCAGCAAAGGATCACTGACAGCTTGGTACTAAGATCCACAGACTTCCCTCCAGTGAACATTAGGAAACATTCATAAAAGTAAAGAGAGTGGCTTTCTAGTTATGTTAGATTTTCTTCGTATTACAAGGAACTACTCCTAAAACTCACAAGTCAGGGACTTCTGTTAGGTTTGGTTTTGCTTTAAAACAAATATAAGCAGAGATGCCCCACTTTCAGGAAAAAATTCTGTATCAAGTTTCAATCTAACGAACCCTCATCAAAGCAGAGCATGTATCATTTTCTCTGAGGACTACTGACCCAAGTAAGTAATGGCACACACTCCTCACTCCCAAACTATGCTAGTGCTGGCACACATCTTTCAGTACCTTGCTGGCCAGGTACAGAACTCAGGCTCTAAAAAAGCAAGGGGCACCAGGCAATCCTCCGTGAGGCTGGATTTTCTTCTGTCTGTATGAATGCTATGCATTCCTTCCATCTGGAAAGCAATTCAGAAAGGTGGAACCGAACTGAGTAACCTTTCTCATATTTACACGTTTCTTGCAGCTAACAAGCATGTTAAATCCTTTACATTAAAGAGCTGGGATCATGGTATTTTTAAATTGCCAATCACTTCCAGTTTATGAACAAAATGGATTATTAACCCAATGCACTAGTTTAAAGATAATCAGGGAAAGATATAAGACCATATGACCAACAGTTTTTCTATCATGAACAGAAAACTTTTTGTGCACTCTTTTTACCATTTAGTCTAAAACCAAGACTTCAACAACACTTATAATCACACAACAGAAAAAAATCTTAAGCCATACAGTTAGAAGTTTGAAATTATTTCCAACTTAGATAAATTACTTCCTATCCTAGTCTATCATCATTAATATAGAAAGCGTACAAACTACAGCTGATCAGTATAGCAAATGCTGACTTTTTTTACCCATATGGTAAACCTATTAGTCATAGTTTACCTCCACAGCAAATTATGCATTCATTATGCACACATCCCTTTTTATGAGAAGCATGAATTTCAGATAAATAAAATTGCGTGGTTTACATACTCTGTGGAAATACCAGCTTTGGGAAGCACTGAAAAAAAATTCATGCTGATGCAAGACAGACTTTATTCCTTTGAAGGCGTAGTGCCTTCACTGTTTCAGAACTTCACCAACACATGCTGTATGTAGTCTGTGTGCTAAACACTCATTTAAGGAAATCCAACTGGCAGCAAAACTATCCAGTGCTGTGCTAGCCAAATTTGCTAACAGGCAGAAATTACTCTACAAGCTTACTATATTTTGACCCATTCAACAACAAGCAGGTTTTTTAAGAACATACATAATAAAAAAACCCACTCCAAACCACACAACAGCCACACACACCCTTAAAATAGCTATTTAGTTTAAACTATAGTAGTTTACACTGACTGGTATTTTGGCAAAACTGCTAGGGTAACACACATTTTCATCTTTTTCCCCTCCCTTTGGACTTTCTTGCATGCTGTATATAAAATCACATTCTACAGCTGAGGCAGGCAAACTGCTTTGGTCCTACCCCAAGCCCTTCCTGGGTACTAGCTTTTACTTGAACTGGGAGACACCTATCCACCCACAGAACTGATAACTGCACAGGATGGAAACACCAGGCTCCAAGGCAATTCAGTTCAGTGAGGCTGCACCTTCCTTGTCAACATTACCTGACTCTGAGATAGCACCATTTAGTCAGTTACCTGTAAATCTGTATCAGTGTATTCCTAGATTATTGTTGCAATACCAAGGTATCTGCCTATACTATCCTTTGCATGATCAAGTAATTGCACCACTAGGGCATTTTCTTTTTATTTTAATAGTGTTGGGTCTTCTGTTTCATTGTTTTGGGGGGGGGGGTTGTTTATTGTTGCTTTTCATGGCAGTGGGTTTTCTTTGGGGGTTTGGGGGGTAATTGAGTTCTTTCTTCTCCCTCATCTTACAGCTGTGGCAGAAATGCTGATACAGAGCAGAAAAGTGTAGAAAAGGAGTAGGAGCTCTCAGAAAAATGGACACAAGAAGGGAAGAGGTAGCTGAGTGAGAGAAGGGGAAAAAAGGCAGTTGCTGCTGTTGAAAACCAACAATTATTAAAATTACATGCATGAAAATGAGCTGATAACTTTCCAGTTTTTATCTCTACCTCAGCATTGCCAAAAAATGTTCAAACTGACAGCTTTTCATAGACTATTGGAATTTCACAAGGAAAGTATTTTAATTGATCAATCATTAAACATTACCAAACACATATAACCTAATGACAAGGAGACAGAAGACCAATAGCTTCTGATCTGTGAGGAACAGAGCTTTGAGGGCTGGGGGAAGGGGGACAAGCTGCTGGCATTTTAGGAGGGGTGTTTGCCCTCTCTTCCTTTTTAGAAAATGAAGCTCTAGTTTTAGCTTTTCTAAACTTCACAGATACATATTTAGATACAGGAGACAACCTTGTCTTGTTTTTTATTACTGCACACAGCTGTATAAGTATTTGTAATACTGTCTCATGAATGAAATGCATTAAAACACCCTCAAACACACAAAAACCCCTTTATATACAAATAAAAATTCCTTCCAATAAGTCTCACCTGACCTTAAACTTTAAATGTCAGACCACCACCTGTCAGGAGATTGATAATGTTTCTTTGCTTTGCATTCTGCATGTGAGTCTTACTTGTGATCCCAGACTTCAGGGGCATGCACAGAACTATCTGTCTTCTAGTTAGAAAGCAGTCCAGAGCTGCTTCATGAGAATCTAGTAATGGAATACAAGAAAGCAATGAAAAGGTTTTGCTTCCATTTACTCTGTGTCCATGACTGAAGGGGTAGGCAGAGGTGATGAAAGGAACTTTTCCTGATGGTCTTTCTTATTGAAAAAGTGGAATTTGCTTACCTATATATTTATTACCAATGCAGTATCTGAGCACCAAAAGAAAATACTGATTGCTGTATCCTTACTGATTATGTGAGGTCAGAGTTCTCTACAGATGCCACAAAGCAACCGAATAGACACAGTGGAAGAAAACCAGGGCAAAGTTAATAATGTTTGAGGTTCCAAGTGCCACAGGAAATAACATCAAAAGTAACTCACTGTACTGGCTAACCAGCACCCATCTTTGCTAACATCACTGTCAGGCCCTCTGAAAAAACACAAAAACACAGGCTACATTTCTAGCCACTTTTGTTTTGTTTAAAGGAAAGAAACACGAGCATTCATGAATGTTTCAGTTTTGGACTGACAATCAGATTCAGTAAGCCAATAATCAATTTATTGCAAGTCAGATGTTTTCACAGCCTCATGGGAAAAACAAACAGCAGCAGCTTCATCTGACACCAAGTTCTTAAGTTCAACAGCAAACTGCATTGCACATGCACAGGAAGCAAGATACAAATTTTCCATAATGAATCAGCCATATTGTGGGACCAAAATGCATGACAAGTACCTGTGTTACTATTTACCGATGTGAATATGCAAGTACAGTTATCTGATCATTAAAATGATTGTGAAATAATCCTATTCAGGCATATCAAGCTACTTCAATTTGACACAGCATTGCAAGACACATGTAATCCTAAAAACAGTCAGCAAAACAATCAGATCACAGGTATTTAGAAGTGACCACAGTTTGACAGAGGGGCAAGAAAAAACAAAGCAGTGTCAATGTTGGTTTGCAGGTAGAAGAAAAGTCTGCTTTACACTGTTCTGCTGGATACTAATGGAAATGCACAGCCCTGTCTCAGATTTATTAATAGAACTCAGTGGTTCAACAGTATTTCTAGACTTATGTTTTAACATTAGATCTCTTCAAGTAAACTGAGTTTACCAAGTTTGAGTACCTCTTATCAGACTGATAGTTTATCTCAAATAATATAGGTAAGGTCAATACAGGCAATACTGTGTAAAAAAATGAGCACCTGAATACGTCAGAGAACAATACTGCCAAAACTTAATATACAATATGCAGCGATAAAGAGCCTCACAAAAAAAAAATAATCTGTTCAACATTTCCCTTAGAAAGTAGGTCTAAATAAGAAATGCTGACAAGAAAATAGGTTGAAAGAACTCCTCCTGAAAGAGCTAGCACATATAAATAGTAATGACAGCTTACTGACAGTTTTACACAAAATGAATAAAAAATTCCACTTATCTTGCTATGGAAAAAACAAGAACTAAATCATGCATCAAGTAGGACACCAGATCAGGCCAGATGTTTATGGGACTAACACTGCGTCAAACAAATATTGGCTCTGATCCAAAGAGACAATTAGGACAGTGTGATCCTAGTAAGACACTTCCTAAACTTCAAACCAAATTACGGGAATTTATTACACTGTGAACTTATACTTGATGTTGGAGACCTTAAATTACTAAAATCTCTAAAAGCACACTGTATTATACTTAATATTTAGTACTTAGAGAGCACAGAACTGCATCCGTAAAATGAATTATTTAAGTTTAAAAAATTATATAACCTCAAATGGTTAAATCGGCACAGCTACCAGGAGTAGAAGACATACTCTATAAATGGAGAAAATAACTACAAGTCCAACACTGTCCTTAAATAACCACATTTTAAAGAATGGCATCCCAAAATACACACCTTGCAGTATTCTACAACCTACAGCATCCGAGCTGATAAAGCACTGACATCAGCAGAGAAGCTTCTGCTCTCTGCAAGCATTGTTCACCACTGCAAAGTGCAGGGAAAAAACAATTATTTCATAAATCCATTGTGAATATACAGCTTTCTCCTCCTCTTCAAGGAAGTCAATCTAAAATTATTTTTTTTTTTGTCATTTAAGTGTTCAACATACCTGCCAAAGTAAATTTTCACAGATAAAACCCCATAAATCTACCACATTCATGATTTCAGGGACTAGTAGGCAGAGATCATATACTTACAGGATTAATTCAGTTAACTTCAGGTATGTAAATACAGTCCTTATGCAAGTATAACTGCTCCTGCTTTCACTCTGTTCTTTTCTACCGCACATACACACAAACAAGAAAAAAAAAAAAAAAACACAGTAGAAAAGCATAAAGAGAAAACTGATTCTGTTTTTATTTCTCAATATCCATGAGGTTTCATTAATGAGTAATCAAGCAAAAAGGATAAAAGGATAAAAGTTCGCAAGCCAGCAGCTGGCATCACAGGCACTCTCCATAGCCGAATTCAAAAGAAATGTCAGTTAGAGTGGCAGCAGCTACAGTCAATGCTGGAAGCTGATGCCTCTGCAGGAAGAGGATGCTGGGAGATTTTCCCAATCTGTGCTGCAGCCTAATTCTAATCCATCACTCCTAACTGCAAGGAGAAAATGGAGACATGAGGAATGCAAAGTAATTTATATTTAAAGGGAGTTACCTCAGCATTTCCTGAATATCAAAAAAAAAAAGTAAATGCTACCATTAAGTCAGAAAAGCATATCAATGCAACTGCAGTAAAAATAGATCAAACATACAAGAGTTGGTAGCAAGCTGCACTGAAAAAACTAGCTCATATTTGATTTTCATTATCTGACAGTACTCAATTCAACATAATTTTTTATTAACCCTTTGACATTTTTTCCCCAGAAATCCAAGGTTTTAGCTAGACTCCCATGACCAAAATAAATCAATAGCACAAAGGCAGCTAACAAACAGGTTCATGAGTATCAGCAGCAGTAGGAAAAATGGAGTCAGAAGCAAAACAGCTGCAACAGAGACAGTTTCATCCCCTTGGTCTAATCTCTTCAGATGAGATGTGGGAAAGCTCAGCACATGGTAGCTAAGCTGCAGAAAATTAAACTATATCCTCCACCATTACCTTCAAAAAGTATTCTTTAAAGCTGTACCACCTGGGCTAACAGTACCTACCCCTAGCTATGTTTATTGTCATGAACTGAGATTTACTTTAAAAAAATCCTTTAAAAGACAATACAGGAAATTATACATTTGCATTTGCTCATTACAGATGGGTGTTAAGCTATAAAAGCAGCAATACTTCAAACTAAGCCATTTAAATGATTTATTTTTTTAAAATGCAAGCAACATACTAGGAAAGAGTTGCACAGTGTTTTCTAAAACACCCAGGGAAACCAAGGGCTGTGATCAGGTAAGACAGGGTTTGCAGGACAGAGGTGAGATGGATAGTGGCAACTTGGGGACAACAGCACCTTTAAAATCAGGATGTTCCTACCTCCCCCCCTGACAGTGGTAAAGACCAAGGAGTTCAGATACCAGTATTCTCCACCATGCGACGTGGAAGCAGTGCTTATGTGTATTGTCACTTGTTAACAAAATTTTGGCCAGGGAGAGAGTCAGAGGGTCAGGATCTCTCTCATCTCTTTTGCACATGAAAGGTAAACCATGTTTTAATCAAGGTTGAGCAGTCACATAAAAGTTGACCCAGTTCACACACAAAACATACAATGTTCTGTAATTGACTCAGCATAAATTGCAGATAGTCCACAACTGAGGCCTCAGAAAGTATTCCCCAGTAAAAACTGAGAAAGTGTCAGGAGCACATTTCCAGTAAACTGACAAAAGCAAGCTTTCTGTCGGCAAACACCAATACACATTCAAAAGATTTTCCCTAGATTGTCTTAAAGAAAAACCCAGTGATACACACTCAGGCCACCTTCCACTCATTGTTTCCCAAAATGCTCTCAGACAGTTTTCAACCACTGGGGACAGGGTGGTGGGGTGGGGCAAAAAGAAAACAACTACTCAAACACAACATTATTAAAGACCAGAGAGGTTTTTGTTCATTTGGCAGTTTAAAATAAAGAATGTGGCAAACTTGGTTTTCAGTCCTTTCTCCCAAAAAACAACCTTCCTTCACAGTATCTGAGCAAGTCATAACCTACAAGTTTTTTGGTTTTTTAATCTATGAGTTAGAGCTCAACTTTTTCTTAACTAAAGCACTAATGACTTTAAGGTTGTACGACCAATCCAAAACATTAAGCGTCTACATCCCTTTTAAAGTCTCTGAAGTCACTCAGAAAATGCAGTTCTCAAGTTAAAGACTGTGTAACACTATTTGCAGTCATACATTAAAGTACAGGATAAACATTAATTTCCTGAAAGAAACATGAAGAAAACAGATATGATCAGCAGATCATGTATTCCAGCACAACCTCGAAATTCCACAATGATAATTGACAGGCTCCAGCAGTCCCCAGGAATCTCCACCCCAAAAATATTATTATTATGGGAGTTTACAGCCACAGCGTTAGTTTATTTTTTATGAAAAAGCAAGCCACAAGCAGCAACCCAAATACTTGAACTCAATTAAGACAAACTTGTTTTGGTGAACACTGGATCACAGAAAACCAGGCTGTGGCACCTTTCTGTGCACTAGCCTTTCACTAACAGCTTGCATGTATGCCTGTGTGGAAGAGATGCAGTGTTTCAGGTAGTTTTGTGTAGAATGCCCCCAAGATCTTCTGTTTGGGTTTGGGTTGGGTTTTGGTTTATTTCTTTCCCTCCCCCCTCTCCTGTTTTTCGCCCTCCTTGCTTTCTAAGCAGCTATGGACACAGGTAGAATTGCACATTTCAAAGTCAACAGAAGATACCAATATAGAAATATGCACAATGTGGCCTGAAGGCTTCTACTCAAATACAAACACACACAGAAATCTTACGCCAGAGGCAAACAGTGTAGTTGGAATAAATATGGAAGAGTTTAGGACTGACATAATTATTGCCCACTTAAAACCCCTTAAATTCAAACAATTTATAATCCAGTAACAATTTGGAGTAGAGAAGGATTAGTGAGATTAGGCTGTTGTCTCACTACTGCAGTTCCAAATCTTAAGACTAGCAATATAGAGTAGCTACTGTGCCATATTTATGTAGTTACTGCATTGTATTTACGTAGGTATGAAAATACTATTTACTGGATACAAAAATCATCTTTACTGGATTTTTTCCTTTGACCTTGAGGACCAAACATAAGAAAATAAAATTATGATCATTTAAACTGTCACAACTGTTTCTCACCATCTTAAGACAATGTCAGAATTTGAGTTCAAACTTATGGAGACAAGCACTTCTTTTCTCTCCAAATTCAGATTTGAATTTAGGACCATTTCCTCAGCTGTTCAATTTCATTCACCAGCAAAACACACACATGTGCAGGTAAAACTGAAATCTTAACTACACTTCTGAGATTACAAGGATAACCTGCTCTAACTTTCTTAAACACTTCGGGCCCTTAATCTGTCACCCTAGTAATACCACACAGAGCTGCTTTGGTAGGATCAAGGATTAACAGTATCCAGCTATGGGTAGAGAAAGGAAATGCAAAAGAGTAATGATAATATAGCAATGAAATATGTCTCTTTCTTTTGAAATTCATAAAGATGGAAAATCTCAAGAATTCCATTATTCATCAAAAATCACCTGTTTGCTTCTTCTACAGAATTCTAGCTTCCACCTTTTCACTAATTCATTTTTTTTAATGTGTTTAAATGAGATCTCACTCTGTTTCCACTGATGCTATAACTCAGGATCTGGTGTCAGAAATTTCTATACAGATAGCACAACAGGAAGACTTCCTCTGCACATGAACCGCCTGCAGCAGTCAGGCAGACTACTATGTTTCTTCCCAAAGACAACTAAGAAACATTTGCTATAAACATGTCCAGGCAGCTACTGTATGATTGGTACATAATACAGTTACTCTAAATGTTGCTATTCATTTACACAAGCCTCTGATAATGGGGCAGTAATTGAAAACACCATCTTGCCTTTATCTCAAAGACAAAGACCATGTGACAAACAGTACCATGGAAAAGCATAACAACTTGGTAACTTATTCATGTCACATAAAGATGATATTTTAAAGAACAGTAAGTCAAATGAGATGGGAGGAAATCTAAATTTCATACAAGTTCCTAACAAATTAAGAACTTCAGAGGATAAAATACAGAGAAATCAAAACAGCAGTGACAAGGTCAGTAAGTTGTGGTGATTAAATTTTTTTTGAGAACTCAAACCTCTTTTAATCTTCTTGTAAAACCAAAGATGATATAACTTACAAAAATCATTCTTTGGCAACAGAAAACCTGGATCCCTGCATTCCACAAAAAGAATTTCTGAATAATTTGGGAGGAAATTAAGGTAGTAAAAATACATAGGAAAAAAGTCATAGAAGTTGAGAATTATCTTGTTCAGTAAAACTGAAGTTAAAGTTCATAGTTTTTCCACATTAGGATTCAGGTACGGATGAAGCATTTTTAGCAAAAATTAAATAAAAGAACAATACACACATAAATCTGTTCCATCCATGTATGTCTTTGAACCTGTAGAAGCTTGGCAGTTGACAGCATTAGGTTACTTTGTGAAACAGATTTCCCTTTAAATGTAAAGCAAGCAGACACTCCAGTGGAAACATAGGGAAGTATTTGGTAAAAAGTAGCTGATCATCACAAAACCTCCTGGCAGACACCTGAATTTCCAAAACAGAACAAACCATTTGTCTCCAGTTATTTGGTTCCTTTTACAACGCAATACGCCAATCCGAAACCAATTCTCAGTTAACACAACCATGTAATGGCAAATCTATTTTCACATATATCCCACCTATCCTCTCTGTAAGGTTGAAGATGCTATATCAAAAGTTACTACCAAGCCCATACTTCAAAAACTTAGTAACTCCCTGACAGAGAGGATACTGGGTGAAATACTACTGCTTGCTTTAAGCAAAATGGCAGACTAATCTACCTTTCTTTGGCTTTAGAGCCAGTGAGTAAAGAACTTCATTTACAGGTGGAACTCCATTTAATGGTCTTTCCATATTTCTACAAAGCAAGTATTTTAGGCTTATTACAAAAATTGTTTCAAAGCTGATGTGTATACCTACAGTTTCCACCATGAGTAGATGATCACAAGAGTCTAGATAAAGAATCTAATCCATTTAGACAATTGGAGCAAAGACTTATTTCCTCCTGGACCTGTCCTCATATACAACAGCCAGCACTAGAGATTTAGGGCAGGATTTTACCCTATTAAGATAACTAGTTACCCTTTTAACATCTAACCTGCACAACCTGGTATCTACAGTTAAGTGATAATATTTAAGGAACAAAGCCAGTTAAAGCCAAGCTAGATTAGCAAACCCATTTGCTAGCATTTACTGGAGCAATACACAGAGCAGTGTTACTCTATACATGTTTTACATGAAGAATTAGAATGATGTATGAAATACTATGAAGACATGGTTCCCACACATTCTTTCCAAATTCTCTAAACGACCAAGTTCTGACAAAATCTGAACCAGCTATGATCTCATAAGTAAACATCAACAGTCTTTGTAGACACAATTCTCTATAAAAAGGTCCATTTTAATTAAATTCAATTGGGTGTAAGCAAACTGCAATAAGCCACTCAAACCTATGCTATGTATATCATCACAGAGCTGTAATGATGCAACTTTCTTATCCAAAATAAAAGAGATTGAAACATTGATACATTGGAGAATTTTAAAAGAAACATTATCAACAGCAAAATCAAAAAGTTTAAGATCATTGTTCTTTGTTTCAATGTCACCATTGAATAATATGACTACTATACTACTCTGTTATTAACAGAAAAGCTACCATTATTCCTGACCTTTCCCTGTCTAGAATTAACCACATGGCACTAGATTTGGGAAAGGCTTTCCCTCAGGCAAACTACCACTGTCATTCGAAAACTACACTCAAAAGAGTTTGAAGGAAGATAACTTCCACAAAAAGACCCGAGGGGGGTGAGGCAGGTTCAGTTCCTTCCATACTTTTTAAAAACAGCTGTACCTTCAAAAGAATAGAGTCTAATCAAGTGAAGAATCCTGCACAGATACAAAAGAATACACACATTTCTATATAATTTCTGTAACTGCAGAGCAGCTATTGTCTAAACATAGAGCAAGTCATCAGCATCAAGTATTCCAGCTGAGATTATCCTGCTCTTACTGCTCAAATACACAAACAGAACTGCCTCTCTATGAACCTCATTTTCAAAGGAAACAACATACATAATTATGTCCACTGTCCAATCACACTCTTAATATTTTAACCTATTGGCCAGTTTCAATCAGCCAAATTTGGTACAGACACAGTGGTCTCAAAAAACAATTAAAATTCATATTTAGAGTGTGCAAAAATACCTGAAGGATACCCACTGAGGGAAAGGCTACGGTGTAATACTGAATATTCTGTTTTGTTGGCCTGCTGAAAAATCAAGCCATCTGTTGCCCATCCAGGAGCAAGGAGGGCACAGGTACAGCTGGATGACAGGAGAGGTAAGCAGGTCGTGAGGACATCTGCAAGGATGAGCAAGAGTTTAGCCAATGTAGTTACTCACATCGTACTATCTCTTCGGCTTGTGTAGGACTATCTGAACAAGAACTGTGGGTGGTCCTATGTTACTGAAACAGGCTGAACTAAAGGCTGTGAAACCCGAACAAATGGAAGTTAGTTTTAGAATATGCATATACCAGAATCAGGCAAGAATGTAACAGCACATGCATTGCATTTTTGGCCAGTGGGCGAGGACGTCAACCACAGTTAGAGACGTTCAGCTAGAGACAAGTAACTACACTATTTCTGTCCCACTAATATTCTCTCCATCATCCTGCATTTACTCTTCTGTATAATGATTATTACAGACAGAAGCAATACCAGGCAGAATAAACTACCACCAGTCTAACTTCTACACTATAAAAAGTCTCTATATGACAGCTATGAGCACAGAAGAGAGATTCAGGAAGAACAACTCAAATCTCTGCATGCCAATAATAAACGTTCATGCCCAGCTCAGCTATCAATAAAAACAACAAAACATCACCCTCATAGAAGGAGTGAGTGTTGGATAAATATTCTCATAAAGTAAATGTTAGAGTCACTTTCTTCCCTGTCCTGAGAGAAACAAGTGCCAGAAAGAGAAGTTAACTGATCATACAGCAGAGATCATACATGCTAGAGTCAAAGAAAGAAAAAGTAATCAACATAAGAATCTGATATACTCATGTTGAAAACTTCTCATTTCCTTCCTTCTGAGCCTCAGGAAGTGCTAAGTTTAATTTTTCAACTAAAGTTTTACATGGAGAACAAACCTTACTACTCTAGGTAAGATACAAATACAGGGTCTGTCAAACCTGTAATGTATAATTTGCCAAGGCCATGGATATTTTGGCAATTAAATTCAGTCTAAAGCTACTGCTCTCAGGTCTAGAACTGTTTTAGAAAGTTTTTCCTCTAACGCTGTGCTGTCTTTTTTTTTTTTTTACCATGCAGGATGTTCAGAGCTATCACTATGTGACCAGAAGTTACTAAATATGCTATTTTTAATCCTTTACAACTTTCACATTTGTTGACAAATACTTCATCACATGTATCAACCTAATTACACTTCCATTTCCCAGCTCCTGGGGATCTTAAATGTGCTGGAAAATGCAAATGTAGTCAGCGCATATAAAATTATGTTTCCCTGGAATGGTGTGCATATGGTATTTCATTGCTGTATAAGTAGTTTTAATAAAAACATACACATTTTAAACAACTCTACTTACACGGGGATGTTTTCAAAAGCATCTTCAAAATTTTCCTGCAAAAGAAAAGAAAACTGAATCAAATGTGCATGTGATTTGAAACTCTGTAACACAGCAGAATGTTATCATTACCAGATAGCACTTAATTCTGCAACATACAGTAATAAATTAATAGTATTATATAATAATAAAATATATAATAGTGTATTAGTATAGATAACACATTATATTATAATACAGAATAATGTGGTAGCAGTAATATTATACAGTAATAATATAGTACAGTAATAATCAGAACATTCACAGTCTACTGGCTTTTTGTTACGCTTTCAGTGCAAAGCATTACCCAAACAGACACATTTCCTGTAGGCCCAGTACATCTGACTACAGCTAACTTAAACCAAAGACCTCTTCCTTTTCAGACTCCAAAAATTCCACCATGTAAATCACAGAGAGCAATGCAGACTTATACCTCAGGAGTTCGTGCAGCCCATCTGATGCATCCAGGATGGACTAGCTGACCAGTGTATCTACACATTAAAAAAAATAAAAAATGAAGTGTTTTAAGTGTATAGCTGATATGCAGGTTGGCTAGAGTATATATACTAGGTCCAGGATGCATTATAGATGACATGAATATACAGCCAGCTCATGCATTAGCAGGAGTTATGTGACCAGTTTGGTCAACATCTGGAAGATATATATATCTTTCCACCTAGATTCAAATTTCAAATTAGAGATACACAGACATAAGAGTGGTTCAACTCAAGGATCATCTTTTTTTCTATCCAGTTTCCAAAACTGGTCTGTAGAAGCGCATAGCAGAGGCAACAGGGCAAACAGGCCTCTCTCCTGCATCTTTCCCTTCACCCCACACTTTGCAGCCTTATGGCAACTCAGGGAATTCCAGGCCTCAATGTGGTTTGTCCATCTAGTGATTTTCAGTAGATCTCTGTTGCAAGTACGGGTCCAGACTCCCTGTGATCCCATATACACTTCTTATTTAAGAGGTAATGACCTCAGCAAGGAATTTCACAAGTCTGCCAGCCATTTTGTGCAAGTAATAATTTCTACTTGAACCTGGCTCCTACTACCTTTGTTTAACATTCTCTAGCTTTTCAACTGAAACACAGTGAAGAATCTATTCACACTTGCTCTTTCCTTGACACTTAAGACACTGAAAAAATCTTTGGTTTATTACCCAAATAATCCATTTTCCAAGCCAAAGACTGCTACCTTAGTTTCTGTTCAAGGACTTAGTTGTTTCCCATTTATGGCTACTCTTTCCATCAAAAAAACTGGAAGCATGATGGAACAAATTGTTCCAAATTGTAACATATCCCAGGAATATCACTGACTTGGTGTGCAAAGGATAATACAAATCTCACAGAGCATCCTCAAGGTATGTAACCACCAATGATACAAGCACTACAGCGCTTGCATCAAAGCTTCCAAAAAGAAATCTTCAAACCAAAACCAACACTAACAGAAGAAACAACTTTAAGTGCCTTCCCAAAACACCAACTGCAGCTTACTTCAAGACTGTCCACTCAGCTAAGTCAACCCACACACTTGGAATATTGTTAGACTCACTGGCAGTAAGGTGGAGGATTAGTGTTTTGGTGGTAATTACCTCAAGCATGATAACACGAGATTGAAGCTAACATTCAAGCAACACTTCAGAAGACAGACCTTCACTTCATTCATTTTGCATTTCTCAGCAAACTCACCAGAAAATGCAGCTGATAAATACCAAGCATTATAATGATGCATTAGATACTGTTTCTCTGGGACAAGAAAAATTCAGCAGTACACTATGGGACCGTGATCCACCCTCCAAAAAAACATTACTTTACTTGTATTTTTAACTGAGGAAAAAATTCTGTTCTGAAGAAAAAAACCGAACTATTGCAAAAGGACAAACTTCATCCTTCACAGATAGAATATACTATTATGTCAGTTTTAAACTACTGCAATTGCATATTCTTTATTGCCTCCAGCTGCCACTACCAAGGAGTAACATGAATATATTTAAATAAATGTTATTAACAGACTGCCCAAATGCTCTCTTTCAAGCTAAATTTGCTGGCTGATGATACTATAGTAGGCAGAACAAGACCTACCGTGAAGAACACAGTAATCAACTTCAGAGGCCAATAAAATAAAGCCTGATCTCAGTAGAGCTGAACTGAGTTTTGAAAAGCTGAACAGAAACCAACAGGAACAAACACCCTGGTCAGAAACCTTGTTACTCATGTCTCCCCCAGACACTGACAGAAATCATCAGTCTTCTAGAAGAGTGCTTCTCTGAAAACTGTTTGCCTCCTCGAGCCACTTCTAGATTCAAGAGGAGATATTCAGAAAAACAAACAAACAAAGCACACTGACAGCTTTTTGAGCACACCTCCATTTTTCCTAAGAGAACAAACTTGACAAGCAAAAGTCACAGTACGTTTAACTGTCAGGAACTTACAAAGAACAGTAACAATAAAGTTGTAAAAATATCTGTGACATGAACCTCTTTCAAACCCAAGAGCAGCAGCTACATACAAGAAGAAAGGGAGAGGTAACTCACAGCCTGTTTAGGTAAGGGCCACCTCTGCCTGGCTGCTACTGAATTTTGTTCCCTGCTATTCACACTGGTGAAACACGTCTAAACATTAGAAGATTAACTATAACCTTAGTATTCTTGGGAATAATCACAGCCTCTGAAGAGACTGTCAATAGAGCTAAAAACATTGTTGAAGGTGACTTCTTCCAGGCTAAAAAAGAGCAGTTTTTCTGAAGTTCTCCATGCTTTACCATTCCCACCACATGCAAAATGGGTATGTATTAGAAGGCAATCAACTTGATAAGCTTGTTTTCATGTCCTTAACTGTCTCACACAAGTTTGTAGTTGGCTCTACACACTCACAGATTCCCTATATATAGAAGAAAGTTGAAGGCACTAAAAGAGAAGCAGTCATCCTCTACTCCATTCCATGCCTATTACAGCAAAAAAAGTTCTATAATCCTAAAATGTAAGGGAAGAGACTGAATTGAAGTACTCGGAACAGCTCCTCCTAGATGAAGTTCTGGGATTCACCACATCCATACCAAAATATGAAAGGTTTCAGAAATACTCAAAACATATTCACTTTTCTCCAGCAGTCTGTTAAAATTTACTTCTAAATCAAGACTGTTCAAGAAGGGGGGGTGGGGGGGTGGGGGTGGGGAAGAGGAGAAAAAAAAAGTGAAGTGTTACACAAAATACAGAGAGCACCCTGAAGACTTCAAGCTGTATATAATATACAAATGTGTATAGGTATGCATAATATGTGTTATATCAATAAAAAAAAATGATCAAGTCATTGATAAAGTTTATCCATTCTTCATAGTTCAGAAGCAGCCCAAAAACATGGATAGACACATTCTTGCACATTTGGTTAAAGCCTAGTAAAGTTCCCATCCTAAACTGCTCATCCCAACACAGCAACTTCCAGCTGCTACAGCTGAAATATCATAAATTTCTAGAGGCGCTTGTTCATTTCAGTCTACAGAAAAGCAGGTTACTTAATTTAAATACATAACTGATGATAGGCTGTACAAAAACTCTTTCAAGCCTAAAGTCATGTGCAACTATATCAGCCATATTTGTGACCTCTACATTTCAGCAGTGTTAGCATAGGAATACAATTTCCTTTATTTACATGGCTGGGGAGACTTGACAGAGACTGAGGTTTTAACAGTCCTTCATTCATTTCCTTCACCTGACTCTGGTCCATCCTGCAGCAAGTCCCAGAGGTCCTGCTCCAGGATGTCCTTGTTTCACCAGAAATCTTCAGAAAATACAAACTGCAATTAAATCCACAAAAAGGGTAACACAGCTTTTTTTTCCAGGCATTCTACTCAAAAGAAATATATTAACATTAACATCGGTACCAAAAGTATCAGTTAAACAACAGTCTTTTAGTATACAATGCTGGCTAATGCTGCAGTTCCAGAGAACATCCATCCAAGAATTTCACACAAATGTATGTAAAACTTCCATTAGATGGCATGACAAACTGATTCAGACTTTTCCACAAATTTAAGGAAAAAAATGGTACAAGTTTTGACAAAGTAAAAATGTCTCCAAATTACTATTTTCTTGAATTAGATCATCTTCATTTTTTCTGGTTGATCACTATAGTGTTTCACATCTTTACGATGTGTCATTTTCAAGATGTGAGCAGGTGTGAAAAGAATTAAGTTTACACAACTTGGAGACAATTCATGTATTGCAAATCCAAGAAAGTCAGACAGCGACATAAATGGGCACTGTATTACTGCAGAAAAACTGGCCACAGTTTCTTTAGCAATAAAAGCGGAAACCACTCACAGCCAACCACAATTCACCTGCAAAGCCTCATGAAAAACAACATGCAAGTGAGACCTTTAAGCTACTATAGCATGTTTATCAGTGACTGTACTTCTGCTGTAATACACTGGTGGAAAGTGGAACAACTGCTTGCCTTGATTATTACCAATTTATTAACGATCTAGATTCTCCCCACTGATAACAACATAACTTCAGAGAACTAAGTCACATAGTATCTAGAAACACTAGCCATGATTTGAAGTCCATACTGGATTGGGCAGGCTGGGGGGAAGCGCAGCCTTATCTCAGAAGTATCAACATAAGATTAGTAAGGCTGCACATTGAATCAACAGACAAACGAGACCACACATGATGGTGAAATAATACTAACCAAAATTAAATACTGTTGCTATACCACATTTACACCTGCCTAGCCACAACTTTGTTTTGCAGGTACTAAATAGAGCACAGTTTAAAAAAAAAAAAAAAAAAAGATTTGAAGAACCATAAATTTAACAGTAACTCCCTTCCCTGGAAAGCCCACATACTAAGATATTGCAAAGCACGGGGATCTATGAAGACAGTTACATATCTAGCAAGTACACATACACCGAGACGTTTTTAGTCCTGATACTTTTATCCAAATTTCTGTTCAGCTATGGGTACATGTAGTTATTTTTGTCTTCTGTAATTCAGCCCCATACCATCCTTCCCCTCAAAAAATGAATGCTAGGTGAAGGTGATAGACAGCAAACACAGCCTCTATCAACAGCCATGCCACCCTGCACACTTTCTGCCTACACCTGTCTGTGGGAAGCACAGCAGCCCATTTGGAAGTCAGTGGCTGGATTCTACAT
This sequence comes from Falco punctatus, assembly GCF_963210335.1. NCBI lineage: Eukaryota > Metazoa > Chordata > Aves > Falconiformes > Falconidae > Falco > Falco punctatus. Next base: position 35,172,555 of record NC_137586.1, read on the forward strand.
AAAGGCTCCACTAAGAGATCAAAATTTCTCAAACCAACAGGAAGTAAAACACATCCTTCACTGTGTTCACATGAAAATTACCGTATAATCATGGAATTGTTTAGGTTGCAAAAGACCTTTAGGATCATCAAGTCCAGCCACTGACCCAGGACTTCCAAGTCCACCTCTAAACCATGTCCCTAAGCCCCACATCTATGTGTTTTCTAAACACCTCCAGGGATGGTGATTCCACCACCTCCCTGGGCAGCCTGTTCCAATGCTTCACCACCCTTTCAATGAAGAAACTGTTCCAAAGATCCAATCTGAACTTCCCCCTGGCCCAAGTGGAGGCCATTCCCTCTTGTCCAGACACTTCTTACCTGGGAGAAGAGACTGACACTCACCTGTCTACAGCCTCCTGTCAGGTAGTTGCAGAGAGCACTAAGGTCCCCCCTGAGCCTCCTCTTCTCCAGACTAAACAGCTTCAGTTCCCTCAGCCACTGCTCATAAGCCTTGTGCTCCAGACCCTTCCCCAGCTCCATTGCCCTCTCTGGCCACGCTCCAGCACCTCCGTGTCCCTCTTGCAGCGAGGGGCCCAAACCTGAACACAGCGTTCGAGGTGCGGCCTCACCAGTGCCCAGTACAGGGGGACCATCGCTGCCCTGGTCCTGCTGGCCACACCGTGTCTGGTACCAGCCAGGGTGCTGCTGGCCGCCTTGGCCACCTGGGCACACTGCTGGCTCACGCCCAGCCGGCTGTGGACCAGCACCCCCAGGCCCTTTCCCACCAGGCCCTTTCCAGCCGCTCTGCCCCAGCCTGTAGCGCTGTGTGGGGCTGCTGTGACCCAAGGGCAGGACCCGGCACTGAGCCCTGTTGAACCTCACAGGAATGGCCTCGGCCCATCGCTCCAGCCTGCCCAGGTCCCTCTGCACAGCCTGCCTGCCCTAAGGACAGCAACACTCCCCCCAGCCTGGTGTCACCTGCAAACTTACTGAGGGTGCACTCAGTCCCCTTGTCCAGATCGTCAATAAAGACATTAAACAGGACTGGCCCCAGGACTGAGCCCTGGGGAACACCACTTGTGACCAGTCACCAAGAGTTAACTTCATTCTGTACAGGGATTAATTTTACAAGAATTAAGGGATTTTAAATTAAACTTGGTTGACAAGCTCAGAAGCAGTTTCCTAATGCCAGGGAGATGCGCTCTACTACCACTGGCTAAAACTGCCCAGACCTAGCTGAAACGGCAACAGTCTACACAGTGCGTGGGGGCATATGGACTAAATCTCTTTCCTTGATAATACTGAATACAGGAAAAAAGTTTGACCATGGGGAGAGAATGGGGGAGGTGTAAGGAGGAACTGATTTACAACACTCATACTAGACTCATACCAAGACTATGGAAGAGAGGCCTTCCATACGATCTTTGTTTGTACAATGGAACCAGCTTCCAGACAGTTTCTGCAAGTCAGTAGCCACCATACAGTTCTATTACCAAAATGGGACAGAATTTAAAAAAAAATATATATATTTTTTGAACAAAGTCGAGGTATATACTCTTTTTTTTTTCTATGCAACATCATAAATATTTATTAGCCTTAGCCAGGAATACATTAAAAATTAATCAAAGAAACTGGTGACTAAAAGCTTTAAACTCCAGGCCCACAGAAGCAACAACTTAAAATCACTGGGCATTTAAAACTTCAGAGGATTTTATAGCAGTATGCAAGATCCTAAGAATATTACTCAAGGATACAAGAGGACAATATACCATCTCTTCCCTTAGTTGACTTAATTGAGAACTGCTAACAGAAGCTGGAAAATCTCCCCAGTAAACAGCAACAAAATTAGCAAATCCCCCAGACTTGCAAGCTGACTCCCAGTACACACTTCTTGTCAGCATTTTCCATTTGCATTATAAAAATACTGGGATTTTCTTAGTCTTTCAAGTAGAATCTGAAACTTTAGCCAAAGAATTGCTAGAACAGCCCAGTGCTACCATCACAACAAGCAACAAGCAACCGCAAGACCTCAGTTACTGTGAACTGGTTAACATCACACCAATCTCAGGAAAAAAGCAAAACACAAGACAAAAAAACCCACCAAAATAAAAAGCCACAAAAATGGTATTTAATTAAGAAATAATTGCAGCAGAGTTGACACAGTTGGAACAAAAAATTATGATCTGAGAATATGAAAAACCTCTCTTCATTGAAGGAACTGTAAAGACAAACTCTTCAGACTTGACAAGCCCTTTTTTTTACATGCTATGCTGATCTAGCTTCTAAGAGATATCTGATAAAACATAAAGTATGTTAAGAGTTAGCTGAGTAACCAAGAGGAAAAGCAGTTATCAGTGGAAGACAGCAATTGTTTCTAACAGAATTTCTCCAAGGCTTCTTTCTGTTCAATGCAATTTTTAATCAATACTCTCCGAATGAACATAATGCCAATGAAATGTTCACCCATAAGAATCAGTGGAACACACATCAGAATAAGAAAAATTACACTTCCTTTAAGAGATTGGTATGGTTAAGTCAGTCTCAAATAAGGAGACGCCCATGTAAAAATCAAAGAAATCAAACACACAGGTTAAGGTTGTATTATGGAAAGCAACAATCCTAAGACAGACAGAAAGGTCATTTTGACAATAAATTCAATATGAACTCCTGTTGTTAACTTGTTGCGGTTTAACCCTGGCTGGCAACTAAGCAGCACGCAACCACTCGCTCACTCCCCTCACAGTGGCATAGGGGAGAGGATCGGAAGGATAAAAGTAAGAAATCTTGTGGGCTGAGATAAAGGCAGTTTAATAGAGGAAGCAAAAGTCGCACATGCAGGCAAAGCAAGGAATTAATTCACCACTTCCCATGGGCAGGCAGATGCTCAGCCATCTCCAAGAAAGCCGGGCTCCATCACACATAACGGTTACTTGGGAAGACAAATGCCGTAATGCCAAATGTCCCCCCTTCCTTCTTCTTGCCCCAGCTTATATATATTCAGCATGATGTCATACCATATGGAATATCCCTTTGGCTGGTTCAGGTCAGCTGTCCCAGCTGTGTCGCCTCCCAGTTTCTTGTGCCCCTTCAGCCCTCTGGCTGGCAGGGCCTAAGAAATTGAAAAGCCCTTGATTTAATATAAACATTACTTAGCAATAACTAAAAACATCTGTGTTTCATCAACATTGTTATCACACCAAATCCAAAACACAGCAAGCACCACCTACTGAGAAGAAAATTAACTCCATCTCAGCTGAAACCAGGACAGCACATGATCCCTAAATTAATCTGCAACCAGCAGAAAACAAGTTTTAGTGTTCAACTGTAAAATTTTGTACTTTCCTATAATTCAGCCTTCTTAAATATCAATAAACATGTAAGATAACAGAAAAGACCCCATGAAATAGTTTAAGAACTATAACACATGATTTACTTTAAAAGCTACTTAAAATTCCAATCTTTGATTCACCAAAAGCAGGACAGCAGAAGTACTTACTATCTCTGGCTCATACACACAAACTCACAGAAACAAAATCAGTACCAGGCAAAACCTCTTTGGATTCTTGTAAACTTTATTTTTCATCATTACTGTTTTCTGCTATCTCAAATTCACATCTTTCAGGCAGAGTGCTAACTACTGGAGCACACCAGCAAGAACAACCACAGACACTGTCTTTCATGTCTTCAAATTAAGAGTCTGAAAAGCACACAGCGTAACAGTTCAGCTAAGCACAAACTACTAGGTTTGACACCAGCCAAGTTTCATGAAAGACCGTTTTTGTTACACAAGGAGCATTTCTCTGTAGTTCTGACATTACTGTATGTGCTATAACGTGAGCCACCAATGCTTTTACACTACCGAATTTACTGTCAGAATCCCCTTCATAGAATCAAAGCAGTAATGCACATATATATTCCTTTCCAAGTAGTTTCCAAATGCTGCTTTCCCAGCAAAAGTATGCTCATTCTCCTTGTAACAAAGTATCTTTTTCACATACCTGGATTTGACCTTGTTGCTTTAACCAACACCCACTCCCCAACCACTCCACTGAAGCATGAAATATCGGAAATGACTTCTTCACAAAAAGAATGATGGAGGTGAACAGTGCAAGCTCACTCATCTAGAAGTTGTGAAAGCTCAGCTTGACATACTGCTCAGTTAAAAATAAATACATTCAGCTAAGAGAAATTGTTTTTATTACTCTCTGCTGTAAGAGAAGGTAACATGTCTACACACATCTACAAACTTCAGGTACAACAAGCACAAACAAAACCAAAAAGTAATTCTAAGAACTTGAGCTATGAAGCATAATCTGTAATGGACACCTTTCCTATGTCCTAACCATCAGATCAATGTCCTTATGTGTCACATAAGGACAGAATTCAACTGTTGCCTAAATCGACAACAGCATGAGAAAACATCACCTAGGACTGCATATTTTTCCAGGTGTTAAGAGTGAATGTAACTCTCAGCAGTACAGCAGAACCCTGAAACTAATATGCCACTTATCTTGAGCTAATTAATGAAGTATTCATGTAAAGAATTAGCATTGATGAGCAAAATAACATTCAGATTTCTTTTCATTTCACAAACATAGATGCTTTTCACTTCCTAATACTTATTCAGAATACAGAGTACTTTCTACTATGAAGAGCTTAAAAATTGCAACTTTTAGTTACCAATTCATTAGACTTGACATAGCCATTTCTTGCAGAAAAGATTAGTTCACTTTATAAACTAGCAGAACAGAAAAGTAACCTGGGAATTAAACTATGTCTTAACACTTATTGTCAAAAATCCCCAAACATATGACAGAAAAGGTGTTTCAATGTTGTCTTGGCAGCAAAACAACATGGGAGAGTAGAGGAAGACGGCATTCCCAAACCCTTCTTCTCCATCACCTACACACATTTTATTTGCCTCTGTGACACTGGATCCTGGTCTTAATGATTTGTAGCCTAGAAACACGTGAAAAACACAGAGTTCAAAAGGGGAAGGAGACAATGTAGCTGTTACAAAAGAGGAAAACGATTTCCTCTTCCCAGAGACAGAAACAGCCTTGGGGCAGCAAGAACCGAATTGAAATGCACAACTTCCGTTCTCCTCAGTACAACCAATTCTTACATAAAAGCTAAAATACAAGATTAATTTATCTAAAAGAAAAAAATGCACATATTTTTGTGCTTGTGTATTATTTCAAACTCATTGGTTTCTACAAATATAACCCATTGGCTTTTTAAAAATCATTCTCAAAAATATTTGCATAAATTATCAGTGGTTTTCCAGAGAGCTGAGTAGGCTGATTGGTGGCTGTTTTGGAGGAGGTGTGTTTTGCTAGATGTTTTCCATGGCAGATGAAGAACCTTAGCTGTCAAAAACCAAAGATTAAGCTCAGTAGTTCAGACTTAGTTACTCAAATCTTACCCACGTAGCCACATTCAAGAACTTTACTAATGTCGGTGACCTGGTCAGATAAACCCCTCCATATCCCAAAAAGAAAACAGGAGTTGGGAAAGTAGAATCCAGCTTTGCTAGAAGTTTGGTTAAGTAACGAGTTGCTGATCAGTTAGTAATCCAACTTCAGTGTCACTTAGCTAAAAAATCAGATGTCAATACCCACAAGACAAGGGTTTCTCCATCACAGTCTGGAAAGCAGTGGCCTTTCAAAGCAGCGGGTCACCTCAGAATTATCAGAAGACATAGGAAAACATAGTCTTTAAAGAAAATCCACCTTTTTTTTTTTTTTAACAGAGAACAGATGTTTGTAATGGAACTACCTGCCATAACGAAATGCAACTAATCAAATTGCCCACTTGATAAAGTGGACAATTCCTACTTGGCTTTCAGCTGTGTGCAAGCTGGACAAGTCTTAAACAGCATAGTAGCCACACTGTATAAACCAGGTCAGGACTGAGAATGAACATCAACTGAAGGAATTGCATTCAGCAATGTCAGTCATTGTGGGTCAGATTGGATACACAGAGGGAGCAACAAGATGAATGCTTTTCTGAAACTACTTTTAAAGATGGGGCACAAGGCAGCCACACTTTAGTAAACTGACATCAGTCTCGCTTGTTCTGAACACAACTGGCTGAGCTTGTGCTGTTTTAAATGATACCTCTCCCTCATGACTGAAATATCCAACATTTTGCACATAAAAAGCAAGAGTACAGTTTCAGTTAAAGTTGGCTGAACACCAAGGTGGTTTCTCTTTCTGTTTACACTGGCACCTTCCTGCTATTTGACCTGCAGTCATTTTTGCACAAAGAGCACTTCTAAGAGGCAGAGGAATCGGGTAGCAGCATAGAACTTCATTGCTGTAATAAAGCTTTTTTTCTTAATTTTTAAATTAGCTGATCATCTTTTCTCTCCATCTCACACACACACCCTCAGACACCCCTGAGCCCAAAGGAGTGTCACTCAGGTTTGTATTTGTTTGAGCGGCATCAGGAAAACGAACAAATCCCAACACAGAAAACAAATAAATCACATGCTCATTCAGGAGTTCAAAGTCCAGTACAAATGCACCAAAGTACACTCCTCATGGAAAAATCTCTGAGGCGATGGCATATGTTGCTATTCTTGATCAACTTCATTGGACAAAACCAATTGTGAAGCAATTCTAAACTGAAAAGTAGATACAAACAGATGCACCTTGGCTGGATACATCTTCCTTTTCATACTGTATCAAGAATGATTGAGAATAATGTGAAGGTGACTGAGAAGACTGAGAAGGTAGCAACAATACACAACCACTCTTCTCAAAATAGACACCACGTAAGGGAAGACACTGTAAGCTGGTCCTCTCTAGCCATAAGAAAGATTATTCAACCAAATTAATTCTTCTTGCAGCAGACATGTCTTATAAGAACTTTGTGTCCAGCTAGTTAAACTTTTTACAAAAACTTCATCATTGAATTGTTTCACTGGAATTACATAAAACCTCATTAAAATAAAAAAGAACTTTAGTATGCTATTTATCATAAAGTCTTATAAAGTTGGTAAGACAATTGTTACATTTTTCTAGACTTAATTCTTCTGACAGATAACCATAGCACATAAGTACTAGGTACATCTGTAATTTCCAGGACACTGGACATGGGTAAGATACCACTGTTGAAACACGAAGCTGGTAAAGACTTTCCTACTTCCAGTCATATGGATTAGCAACAAACATTTAGCAAACTCCTATCAGCTTCCAAATAGACTCTTCAGTTAATGTTTTCATTCAATAGAAGAGGTAAAGACACGAGAGGTTTCAGAGACACAAGCTGGGGGTTCTTTCAGACAGTAACAGTGCTCAGAAACAGAACAAATGTTTACTCTCTCAACTTGCTTGCATGCAGCCAAGGCCCGAGCAACTTTAAAGTCACTAGCCTCCCTACGACTCAAATACAAAAAACTTGGTCTTATCAATTCTGGCAAAGTTAATATTTCACAGCTAGTGACATTTCACCCATTCTAGCTCAGAAGTAGCCATCTCTCACAAAGTTTAACTTTCCACGACTGGCTAACCTTCACAGAAGCTTCAGCTCAGTCTAGACTAAAGATCACTATAGTTTGCTGCTAACAAAAATGGTATCTCTTTAAGAGATACAATTCTACTGCACAAGGAGGTAGGAGGCTCACTTGGACTCATTTGAGTCAACACAACCTACCAAAAAAACCCCATTACCATTAGGAAGCAAGAAGAACATTGTTGTAAGATCAGAAGATCCATTTCACAAACACCAGGTAACACATCTGTGCTCTTTTTGGAGCTGGGAGGATCCCAATTCTTCCCCTCTCACAAGGGTAGATCTATTCAACAGTCTCATCTAATCTTCCACCTTCAGTCCCATGTCAGATTCCTGAAGTAAATGATGAGGCAAAACCTGACAGTTTTCATTTATGCTACCTTATGCATTATGATATTGTGGGATACTAAAAAAAAACCACAACACAACAAACAAACCCACCTATAGTAGACCTGAAAGCGACAACAGCCAAACTCTCTAATTTTTTGTTTGCTGGCTGAGAATGATTCTCCTGGAAAACCAGCTAGAAGCCAATGAAAAAGAAAAGAAGTTCCTTAAATCACTTGTTCCATGCAAATGGCCTTGGATGGAAAGAACAGTTAATTTCACCCGCTTTCTGCTTCCATATTAGATATGCTACCACCATGACCACTGATAAGTCAGGCAAAAATGGTTATTTCATGGCAAGTAAAAACACTTTCCATTTGTGTTTCTTTCATTATTTCAGTGCTACAACTTCTATTTTTGCCCTGATAAACCTCTTCATTAGTAAGCCTAAGTATTTGCTACTAAACTAAGTCTTAAAAAAACTGAAATCCTTAGATGTCAAGAACAGGTTTATTCAGAACAGAAGGCAAAGAAATAACCCATCCCCCAATCAAATATGTACTTTTTAGTGGGACCACCGTTAGCTGCAACTTAACTGAGCTGTTGACCCCGCTGATCAACATTAGAGACAGCGAAAAACTATAACCAACCAGTGCTCAAAAATAGGGAGCTAAAGAACAAGAAGGTTAAAAAAAAAAGGTAGCAAACACAAATTTCTAATGCTAAAATGGATCATAAATCTAGACCATTTCAAAGGCTTTAAGCCATCAGACAAAACATAAAAGAGAGAAGTAACAGCAATTAACCTCCAAGCATTGTGGAAATGTGCTTATCTCTTGACAGGCCAGACACAATCTCATAATAAAGAAGTGTGGGAAATTCAAAAGAATCTATAAATTGTGGGGAAAAAACTAATAATAAAAAAATAAAACAAAAACACAAACCATCTTGTCTCTGGTTTTGTAAAAGTCATGAAACTTTAAGAGTTATCCTGAACTGAATCCCGTCTTTCCAAAATACCTGGCTGTTTTATAACAAAGGGTCAGTCACTGATTTTTTTCTCCAATTCCAGTGCTCAGAAAAGAAACAAATGCCATCACTTTCACTAGATGAAAGGGTATCAGCTATACTTTGATGGCATAATGATTGATACCATGGCTGCAGGCTTTGGAATTCTTCTGGTGTAATTTTTTTCAGGACAACAGATGTCTTACCTACCATGGAGAATTGCATGGCTTATACAAGGAGGCTTTCTAAAGATCTTACTTAAATGCAACTTCAGTTGTCATACTTCCACAGACTTCCTTGATCTCATTCACACAACAATGTGCTTTATGGGTTTTAAAAAAAACACCAGGAAAATAAGAATTGCTCAAGTCAGATAGACTGCAATCCACTGTAAAAAAACAACTGCATAATCAAAGTAAGGGGTGCTGTTGCTAGAGCATTCATGTACTTCAGGGACAGGTTCTATTATTGTTGCTTGGTACCTACCAAGACCAGAATTCAAATAATTTATTTTTAAATAGTAATAATAAACTTGGAGTTTTATCTTAGTGTTGTGACGTACCAATAGCACATCTGAACAGAACGTGAGGTCTCTGAAGTGTATCATCAGCTGTACTTGTACCATGAAGAGAAACAGTCATCTATGAAAGCGCAAGCAAGTAGAGCAGCAGTGCTTTCTGTAAGTTTTTCATCAGATAAAATTTTAAAGTTGTATCAGAATTACTAATATGTTTTCATCATTACAAGAGTTATGCCCAGGACTGACAGAAGTGGTTACTAAGAGATTTGTCAGTGTTTGGTGGTGGTTTTCTAGAAAAAAACTGTGCTGAGGTATTTGCAATTGAGATTAAAATACATTTACTGAATTTCCGAAGCCCTTCTCCAAAGATCTGTTAGCATACAACAGTTTCCAGGCTTTGATGAGGTCTTTAGTACCACAATCAAGTTAATGTTACGCATGGGTAGCTTTTAGCAGGAAGCAGCAAAACTTCAGTTCTAGTCTCTCTGTCCTTACCCCACAACATACCTGACTTGGTAATGCAATGTACTATGTTGAAAACAAAATAAATCAATCACATAATTTTGAAATTTTTTAAAAAAGAAGAAACTTGCACATATCAGGATGGATCAAACAAAGTCTGTAAAGTGTAAGTCAAGCTGCAATTACAAATTGAGAGTCAGTCTTGACTCAACATAAGAAAGAAGCAGACAGTGGAAACCACTGCCCTGTAAAAGAAAAAGGGTAAAATATAAACAGCTAAGAGGAAGAGCACATTGTGTTGTCCTGAACTCTTCCAGGCGTTTTCAAATACAGATGCTCAATGCTTACTTGTTTCCACAGATTCCTAAAGCTGCTAAAAAAAAATATGCTGATTATGCAACAGGTTCACCATGCACTTACTACACACAGATCCAGACAAAAGCATCAAAACTCTTACAAATTACAGTTTCCTGAAGGGCTATTTTGACAGCGTTCCAGATTGCTTACCAATTACAATGTAATCAATAATCCTAAATAAATCTCATTACTGCCGATACCAATACTTTTCAGAGATGACCTCAAGCCGGGGAACAAAACATGTTGACGACATATTAAAGATGATTCAGGGCCAGTTATGTTTGCTGGTTTGCCTATAACTAATCAAAAAAAGGGAAAATATGAAAGGGACGTTAATATGATCATCTTGGGTATTAACCTCCCTCAGATTAAAAGATCCTCTTGACTACACAGCTGGTTACTCATCTGTACAGAATGCAACAGCAGTTGTTACACATTTAGCACCACAAAGTTCTATTTTATAGTGAAAAGCAACTTAAGTGATTTTTATTAACTGGTTCATTTCCTTTAAAAGGCGGCCTTGTTGCAGTAACAGCAATTCCCACAACCCTATTTACGATAACGTTGATCTCATTACAGAATTTGAAAGTCTCTATGGGTATCTTCTGCTCCTTGTACTAACTGCAGTAACAGAGCAGCAGAGCTTTAGAAGCCAACATTATCTACAGTTAGAAGTGTATGTAATACAGGATTGAAGTAATAACTTTTGTCCAGAGAAAAACAGACACAGGTCATCTTCCATCTCTCCTAGAAACAATCAGATTTTTTTCATTAATAGAAAAGCATCATCTTAAGGCTACTGAAACTTAACTTTATACTAGTAATGAAGCTAACTAATTCCTAGCCAATTTGTAAATATGTTCTAGAGAGTTTGTGGTCTTTCCACCAGAATGCAAGTGAGACAGACAAAGACCTAACACAGAAATATAGCGTCACATTCAGACCAAGTGTCATGTTAAATTACACTAAGCACAATCGGGTCTTGACTTAACCAGGCAGTAAGCTAGAGTGTTACTTCTTCCTAGGCTACTTACAGGCAAGCACAAACAGAAAACACTCATCTGAAGTTATGAGGATAACCCTTACATAAAAAAAAAAAAAAAACCAAACAACAAAAACAGACAGAAAAACAAATTCACAAGTAACAGCTGCCTTCAAATTTCATTAACATAAAGTTACACTTAACCTATTAATGTCCCCCCGAAGTTTTGTTAATGAGTCATGTGTCTATAGCTTTCCTTCTTCAGTCAAGGCTCCCCCTGCTTTAATTCTTCATCCAGTCTATCCCCAAGCAGAGCATGGTATTTCTTCAGGCAGTGCAAGACAGCTGCAGGATCCAGAAGAGAGACACTGAATAGACTACACAGGTGCACTGAAAGCAGTATGTGTTTCCCCATATATAAGCTGTAACATTTACCTACACATTAAAGCTTGACAGAAAGGTGCAGTTACCCCCCGCCACATCCCCTACACTCCTTGTACAGCTTTCTGTGATGTCATGAGGAATTTATAACCTTTGGAAGTTCTAGCTGGAGTGTAACAACAAGGACAGAATAAATATACAGTTGTTACCAGATTTGTCACTTCTGCCCAAAGGGTCACTTTACCCCAAATGCAAGGTTACAGAATGTCAATGCCTCTAGGAAACTGCTCAGGCACACACACTCCCTCCTCCTCTTCCCGAAAGGTTATAGCCCTCTTTTGGCACTTTGCATTGTGTACTCACAGGCAACCAGAGCATTGCTTCCTTTACAACAAGCCCACACTGCAGCAAGTGTCCCGTGAACTGGCTGTCATGACTCACGCTGCGCAAAAGGAAAGCCCACATGACCACAGGGTCCAATCTAAAGCACAGAACCTCTGCACACCACTTCCTCCCGTCAGCACCCACAGACACAAAAACAGAAAAGCCAAACTCGTCACACAAGGCGTAGAGTACTTCTTTTAAACTATGAAAAGAGAAGTATCAGCCAGACAACTATTCTAGGCTGCCAGGGAACTATTTATGTCACAAGTGATCTCTGCCCGTTCCTGGTATCCATATCCATTTTCACTATAGCCCACAGTCATCATATACTAGAAAGTTTTCTAATTTGTGGTGGCTGTTGCAAAGTTTTCTGAAATCTCACATGATTTCTTAATTACTTCTTCAGACTGTGCAAAAAACACTGACCAAAGGGTAAGATTTCTATGTAAGAAAGATACAATTTAGACCACTTTCTACAACTATTAAAATGTAAGTTTAGTAGTTTCCAGAACTCACCTATGTCATCCAAAGAAACCAACTGCTACTGTAAGGTATGATCTACACAGATACAAAACTCATACAAAGTTTACCTTCCCAGTGTAAAACCACATGCTCTACTACCCCTAACACTGACCAAAGCTAAAATAAACACAAAAGACCAAACAAAACTTCTGTGTTTAGCTTCAGTCAAGGACAAGAGGAACACGCTTCAGAGACAACTAAGAAACCAAGCCCTGTATCCTGGGCTGCCATCAAAAATTTTAACTTCAGCTGCCCCTTCTCGCACTCCACCTGTCCTTGTAACAGCAGAGGATTTCCACAAACAAAAAGCAACACACACCAGGGAAGTTATGTGGGTTTAACAAAAAATAAAAATCACAACTCAAACGAACCCAAAATGTTAACAACACTGGAAAAGTGAGGTCTTTGAGGGATGTCAGGAGAGTTCCCTTCTCTGCTGCACCACAAGGACATGCACTCACTGACAGAATTAAAGGCAACTGCTCAAATCCCATTAGCCAAGGGAGACTGCTTTTTGCAGAGAAACTAGTTTAAAAGTACCATAAACTACATCCCACACTTGCAACTCTTAAAACCATTCAGAGAAAGCATACAAGCACCTTCCTACCACCCAGTCTCTAGTCCTTGTCCCCACACTTTTCTTCCCCTACTCCTTCAGTTGTGCCAGTGCAGTTAACTTTGATGACACACCTGTAAGCTGAACAACTTAGTTGATTCAGCATGAAATCCCAAAAGCAAGGCACCATGGACACAGAGCTATAAAAGCTCTCCAGTAACTACTTGCCTACTTTCCCTTAGAGGCAAGAATATCCCTTCTCTTCACTCAGGCACATCACTACTTAAATCTGCAAGCTCACTTTTCAACTACTCCAGTGTACAAAATCACAAGTGCCAATTCAGAAAGCAGTTACAAGGAGTCCTCCATGGTAGAACTCTGAACTGCAGAACAAGAGAATAAATATAGAGCATGACTTGCAGGAGGTCCGTTGGGACCTGATTTGTGACACTGGCATAAGACTGTGCTTCTGTTTCCAGTTCACAAAAAAGCCGGGACAACTTTCATTTACTTTACAATTCCACTCCAAACATATCAGTTAACTCAAATGAAAGATCAAAATCCCACCATTCAAACAAGCAAAATGGACTTGCAAACAGCCCACCATAATTTATTTCACTTGGGCCTTAACAGTCCTTTGGTGTTCACTTACTGAGAAATACGTTCACTCTGAAACTTAACCACACAACTTGTGTGATCCCTTCTACTCAGCATGACTTGAATTTACATAGTTCACATTTAGCTGAAGTCGCAGCTCTTTGCCAGACTAACCATTGCATCTTCCAGAAGTGACTGGCCATGAGCTACCACATATTTTCCACTGATAGAGGGAGCTATAGCCATATATAGCTCTTTAATCCAAATTACATTAAAAGACACAGACACTCAGCTGCTGCTGAATCTCTCTTTCTCAAGGTTTTAAAGAGACTTTTCTTAAGCTCAGTAGAACGCAGCTTAACAGAGCCAGCTACTTCAGTGGTGTCAAGTAGCAGTACACAGGGAGATACATTTAACTGGATTTTCCAGAGCTGCGCGTGTTTTTCATGCTAAGATTTCTCCATCTGGACAAGGCACAGATTTAGATACTCCTTAATACTACGTTTAAGCCACTGAGTCTTACCTTAAAGTTCTTCTTTGGGTCCAAGTCACACACTTAAATTTATCTAAACTGCTTTGTCTCCAATGTTTAGTTGCCATGCTTTTCACATTTCCCTTGACAAAGAACATTATAATCAACATGACTAACATATGATAAAGATTTAAGGATATAATAATCTAGTATTTAGATAAAAATGGATCAAACACACTCACTCCAGCTCCCCCTCAATGCAGTTAATAGGATTCCTTTTCAAAACATTTTCCTTGCCGGGAAGGCCCTAACAAATTGTATATCACAAAGCGTTCAGTTATGCTACAGTTTATTAAAAAATAAGTAAAGAAGCACTGAAGCTTCACATCACATACTATGACTCTTTTCAGTCATTATTTGTAACTGTTCCCATGAAAAATTATTTCCTCAAATTCAAGTGGGAAAGTTTTGTACAGAATGTGTAATATTTCAGTTTTTGACATGTTTCTTCAGCAGCAGCTAGCCAGGTAAGCTATAAAATCCCTAAAGATCTGCACAAATTTGCTTCACCTTAAAAAAAAAATAAAAAAAAAAGGACTCTTTAATAAAGCCACAACTGGTAATTCTGTATGTCTGCCGTATTTTCAACAGCAAGCTCAGGTTTTGCCTCAGGACATTAGAGTAGCCGTTTAACAGTGAATTACTATTCATACTTCTTTAAAAAAAAGAAAGTATTAAATGAAAAAAAGTAATTTGTTCCAGCCCTGGAAGCTTCCTAAGTTTGCAGAAAAGGAGAAAAAAAAATAATAACCCACACACCACAAAAAACACAGAGAACAAGTTTAGCTAGCTGCCCCACTGCATTGCGTTATCAACAGTGCTAAGGTAGAGAACCCAGATAAAACATCTTCCTAGTCCATAATTTCTTGGTCAAAATAAAGGACAGTGTGACATATTCTACCTTTACAATCACACTTTCCTCAACTAAAGCTAATGGGAATATTTCTTCTTTCTTCTGGCCACCTACTACTAGGTACAGCCAAGTATTACTACTCAGCTCTATACACCACGCTTCCTAGAATAACCAGTACGGCCAACTGGTGCCAAACACAGAAATTACTGTCTTCAGAAACAGGGTTCTTCCAGACCCTCTGTTTTTATGACAGACTGTCATTGTACATCCTCCAACAAAAGGATTTCTGGATAGCAAGAGTGCGCGCGATGCTGACTCCTGGAGACAAGAAGAAATCAAAGCAATGCTGCACACCCGAACACTAGCTTGCAAAGTTTATTTACTAATCTATTGCACAGTAAATGCATGAGAAGTGGAATAAAGACATGACACACTCACTGCATCATAACAAAAAGTATCACTGCTAACAAGATCTGAGGTATTGACTATCCTGCGTTACTATGTGGTAGCAGCATTGCTTCCTTACTCTAGACAGAATAAGATGACAGGCAGGTTTTCACCGGCTTGATAAGAAAATCTTACTTTTAGCACCTGCTGTTTGGGAATAAGTACACAGGTCCATGATATTTATTTGCTACTGACTCACCTGAAACATTTTTTTGAGCCTCAGAGAACTTAGAAAAGCAGAAGAAGTTTTTAGCACTCACACACAAATTCTCACATTTCTGACCACCTATGGCACAAAGGTCTTGGACATGCCCAGGCTCTAATCAGAACACACGTCAACAGCAGCAGAGATCCACCTCTGAAAGCCAATTCTCAGGTCTTCAGTTGCACGATTTTGCTCTCTTTTCAAAATGAGAGCAGTGATCCACCATGTCTGCTCCTACAAGTATAATATTGTTTCTATTAATCCAGAGGAAACAGCATGTGTGAAAACCACTGCCCATCAGATCAATGTGGTCTATCAGGCTGTACTCCTGCCAGCCTGCCCCCAGCAACTATGATCTTACCTCCACCTTGTCTGCTGGTGCCACGCAAGAAGAGAAAGCCCTATTACTTATTTGAAATTTCCCTTGTCATTGCAAGTCCTTTTGGTTAGGTAAGCTATAGGAGACTTACTTAACAAAACAGGAGGCATAAGACTATGCATGCTTATCACCTACTCATACGTTGAGTCATCCTGGGCTATGCTGCTATATAACCCATGGTCTGCCAAGAAGCAATTGTGTTCCTTTTCTCTTTCAACATGCAACTTCTTTGCCGTGAGAACAGGAACCCTTACCCAAGACAAGTCATTGACCTCCAGCAGTTCCAACAAGCTTATCAGGTCTAGAATTTTGTTGCAAACACACTGGCACCAAGATATCAACAAGGGAAGAATATACATTTGCAGAACTAAACATGCTTCCACTAAGTCGTAATTCTCACACAGATCTACCGTAACTACAAGAAGAATCTATACCCCTTTAAGTTTACACATGAAATAGAGTTGTCTTTCCATATAGTGTATGGCAAGCTTTCAGCTACAGTTACCAAGACAGCTATAACCATAAGGACGGTAAATTCCACCGCTCAGTGCAAAGACTTCGCAAAAGATATTAGATGCTGCTTTCCACAACAGAATAGAAGCTTCTCCATATGCAAAGAAAAAACAAAGCCTTAAGGAAAAAACAAAAAGAAATTACTCTTAGTTTTTGTTCTACTTTTTTTCCATCTATATACAAAATAAATATCACCACCTCACACAACCCCACAAAAAAAAAAACCAAACATCGAAAAGAGAAGTAAAAGCAAATCATAACAGACAAATTCACAAGTTTATTGGTCAGCCCTGCCTCCCTAGGAGGCATCTGGTGCTTTCCACAGTAACTCCACCTTTCTCCATATCCCCTGTACCTTTTATCCCTTAGTGTGAGGAGGAACGGCACACTAACTAACTAAAGTGAATTAGTTTCATCATTGTAATGAAATAATAAGAAAGTTTAATTGGAACAGTTACATATACTTCCTTTTCCCTTCCAGGAAACCAACAAAGACTTAAGCCACATTTTCTTTTCTCAGTCTACCTGGCTTTCAAATTTGGTCACAGACAACCAAGGGGCTCAAACAGATGTATGAAGCAAGCTCCAGAAAGGCAAATAAGAAATAGAAAAAAGTGAACAATAAAAATTAGGTATCTCAGAAAATAAGGTAATATAAAATTGAGAATACACATCTTACCTTGAATAGGTGGTTGCATGGAAAAATAATACCTCAACAAGTACACCCATGGCTAAAACAAAGTTTTATTCAAAATAAAGACCCTCAGAAGCAGAAACAGCAACAAAGTGTTATTTAATAAAGAAGAAATTAGTAGTCACGCTCAGTTTTCCCATGGTCCTTTTCTCATCTGTGCTGCTGGAATAGCATGCCCATCATCTTAGAGGCAGATGTACCTTGACAGTAGGATGGGGCCAAAACAGGAACAGGAAACACAGGTGAGCTAAATGCCAAAGCACAAGCCTTCGGAATAAGCCAATAAAAGTTCAAATATTACATTCTCCAGTTGGGCAAGATCTACTTCTCTAGAGAGACAAAACCAAACAAATTAGATTAGGATGTTTTAAAACAATCATCCTTCATGACAGGAATTGCCCTTACTACCCTTTCCCAACTCAGTATTCCCACATATTCTTCACTTTTTCAGGTGAAAAATGCATCATAGTGGCCTGTTTCCAGCTTCCCAAAGTCTCCAGGGCAGTACAGCTACCACCATTTCTCACCACTGAAACTCTTCTTCCAGGCTGGAATTACCAATCAAAACTGGTGAAGAATCCTCCTAAACAAGAGAGCAAGAACAGCCAGTGCTGCACACTTCTGTAATTTATTCTAAAGTACATTATTATATTAAACTACTGGTGGGAAGAAGCATACCAGCAGCAAGTTCTTTGATTACAAGTGCAGCAGCTGTTGCAGCAGTGGATGAAAAGCTTGAGTACTTGGAGTACTAACCAGTACTAAACAGCTTTTGAGTTAAAGACAGTGCTGGTATCATTTTGGAATTAGTTCTGGAGATAAACTGTCCAGGCTGATAAAGCCAGCCTGTACAGTGTTTGTCCCCACTTGGGCAGTTCAAGAGAATACGGCACACATTATCGGGTCTTCATTACCTAAATTTTCCTTAATGTTACTTTAGAGCTGAGGCACAGATTAGCTGAATTGGCCAAGCTGTCCTTAATACAAGCCTTGAAGTCAACCACAGCAAGGGCACCAAATCACTTTCAGATCTGTGTATAATCCTTAGTCTGGCTCAGTGCGGCCAAACAAGGCATTTTTTTTTAGCATCTAGATACTTCTTTACCATGATCCTTTGTCTGGCCAAAACACTCGCATGCACAAAAGCCAAGGTTGGGTTTGCTGGTTTTTTTTTAATGGATAGGGAATCCCCAAGTAACCAATTAAGCTGGCTTTAAGACTTTGAAAAACCAGGGCAGCACAGAGTGAACTTAATGTGAAGCAGATCTGGCCCACTATTTTAAGTAATCTTTAGACTGGGGTGGGGGGGAGGGCAGCAGGGAGTGGGGGCTTAAAGTTTTGCTTGAAGACTCTGCAATTGCTGGAAGTGCTCCTTTGCCATTAAAGTTAAGCATATCTGTCCTAGATTTGCAACCTGTTCCTACTAATACGAGTACTTTTAGCAGGTCAATTCAGTGTCATATAGTGGTTTAAGTGCCAATGGCACCTCACATTGTGAGTTCACAACTGGACACACCACAGATGGCCACTTTCACTCTGATCACATAGCACCTAGGAAACTGCTTCCTAGTAGAGGATGACCACACACACTAACACCCAGGAAGCAACACTGCTCAGGAAAATCCCAAGTTTAATAACCACTTGTTTTCCCAGATGAGCATACCCCTAACACCATCTCAATAATAGAGCCTCTTAGGCTTAGGTTTCCAACTCCTGTTGGTGTTTGGTTTTGTTGTTGTTTTTTTTTTTTAAAAAGAAAGAACAAAACACCATGCCTAAACACTGGACTACTACACTGTATTAGCTGAGGGGAAAAACCCAAAGATTTATTTACACTTCACACCACTTCCTCACCATGCCCACTGGAAAGCCAAGCTGGAGGACAATGAGGCATAAATCAGTAAAAAAATTAAATATAAACAAACAAACTATCTGACACTTCCTTGAGCTGAAAGAAGTATAAGGAAAACCAGAAATTTTACTCATCAGAGACTACAGCAGGGGCCAGCTACCTGCTACCTTAACCTTGGACTTTGGAAGCAGGGTTCTTCCTGGTCAATATCCTGTTAAGCAGGAAACAACTTCAAGGTTTAGCTTAGCATGTCCTTCAAAGCTTCAGGGATGAGTATTCACAAGTCCCTGCAAAGCAAAATTATGTGCTGAAAGCTATGTTCTTATAGTACTAAGCATGTACACTTTTAAAATCAGGAAGCAGAGTTCCCATCTGGCATACTTCATGTAAACATTATTTAGATGCACACAGCTCTTTAAGAGCAAAGCTAACAGTAACATTCCCCAGCTTCAGTTCCCCAACACCATAACCGCCGCTAACACTTACAAAAACCCCACCTAAAACACTTAAAACCGACTACCTCATGCATGAAGTGCTGAAATCCAGCTTGAGTAAACAGATGTGGTAAACCCATAGGCAAACCCAGCTTACAGTGGTCTAGACTTCTGTTACAGAAGCAGTGACTCACCCCAATATCAAGCCACTGTTCACCCTCCCCTCCTGAATTCTGGGATCTCACCAGGAAAAATCCAAGCACTCATTCCATTAATAATTCTGGTCCGTTTGAGACTCCAGCAAATCAAGCACAGGTCTCTGCAAGGATCACAAAGTCTTTCGAGCTCATTGGAGAAAGCTTTGCACTTTTTGCAGTCTGTTGCTTAAATTAAGCCTTTTTCAGGTACTTTTATGCCTACCTTTCAAATTGTTTGCATGGCAGCTTCTTTTTTTCTAACAAAGCACTGACACTCTATAGCAAAATCAGTGAAGAATATTCTTCCATATTGTTCACACAGGGCAGCTGGGCTGTAAGTTGCTAAATACCTGTTGTAACAACTGTGAATTCCAACTACTTGCTTCCTGAAAACAGCAAGCTTCTTAGTACCTTGTCCTCACTGGTACTACTCTTTATATCTGAACAAAAAAACTCAGCTCTGCAGAGATCACACTATGATTTTGCACTGATTCACTTCAGTATACAGCAAAATTCAAGCATTTCACATCCTCTTCCCCTTATGCCTCCACACCATAACCTCAGGAAGCAGCAATTTCTATAGCACGCTCTGAAATAAAACTTCTCAATATAACCCAACCTTCCAACCATGAAAAAGAACAAGATGGTTTTTATCATCTCTTCCAGAAACATCTTCTGCAACTGCCAAATACAAAACATGAGGACTCAAATGAACTACACCTCATACCAAGTCCCACACGTGTATTTGTCTGTTGCCCTGTTGTATAAAACACTGCCTTACTTCAGAAACGGGGCACTTACTACATCCCTGTTTTCAAAAATCATCCCAACATGGTTTAAAAAAAGAAAACAAAACAACAAAAAACAAAAACCCAACTATGATGTAACCATATGATTCATAAGCCTTCAGCAAAGTTTGGCTGCAGGCGTGCCTTACAAATCTTTTGAAGAAGCTGCTGAATGTACACAAAGCTAAATTCATTCATTTTAGATTACACAGCCAGAAATCAAGTCAATATTCCCACATGTGCACGCCAGGACTGCAATCTACTGTGTTCAAAAGCACCATCCAGTTAAAACTGCCTCCAGTTTTGCAGTAGTACCTTTCTCCAAAGCTAGTCTAGGAGACCCTTTACTAACACCAGCCTTCCCAGGGGTGCTGTCAACGAGTTCTGCCACCGCGTCTTTCAGTACCAACAGGATACAAAGGAAACGTAAAAGTTCAGGTCATCACTTTAAGGAATTCGTGCTTGGGCTGTTTAAGAGACCTTTAACAAAGCAACAGCGAAATTACGAACTCCAGCCTATAACGCACCTTACATCAAGTGCGGCTCTGCCCGATTCCACTTCCCGGGCACACGGACTGCCCAGCCCTCCCGCGGCAGGACGGCGCACACTGCGCCCACGACGAGGCGCCGCAGCCCCCCCGGCCACCCCGGCAGTAACGCCTGCCGGCCGACCGGCCCGGGGCACGCAGCGAATCCCGCGGCCGCAGCCGCGCCGAACCACCCGCGCAGCAGGCAGCGGTGCTGCCCGCACACCTGCGCTGCGCTGCCCCTGCGCTGCCGCTGCCCTGCGCGGGAGATGCGCCGCCCGCCGCCGGGCAGGAACGCGCACCGGAGAGGCGGCGCGGCGAACTCGCACGGAGCAGCGCGGCGCTGACGCGGAGCTGGGGTATAAGAAAAAATGGGAAGAGGACGAGGCGGATGAGGGGAGAAAAATCACAGCGGGGGGCTGGAAAGGGGCTGCCCGCCACCCCAAGTCGCCGGGAAAACTTTCCCCAAGTCCCGGCGGCCCCTCGCCCCACCGGCGGCCGGGCCTGACCCGCGGGGAGGGGGCTGCCCGCCCGCCCGGCCCCGGCGCGGCGGCAGGTGGCGATGGGGATGCCGGCGGAGCAGGGTCCCCGCCCGCACGTCCCCCCGCCGCCGCGCCGGCAGGGCATGACCGACCGCTGCCCGCCCGCCCGGAGCCCTCCCGCCGGCTGTCCACCGGTTACCTCCTCGCCGCCGCCGCTCTCCTCCGTGCCGTTTCCTACGCTCGCCATGTTCCCGCTCCGTTGCCTTGTGCGCCGGGATGACTGCTGCTGCCGCCGCGCCCCGTCCCGCTCCCTACCGCCCGGCGACGGTCCCCGCCCCCCGCACTTCCCGGCCGCCTCCGCTCGGCCCGGCCCGACCCGACCCGGCCCGGCCCCGGCGCCTCCCGCCTCGTCCGTGCGGGGCCGCGCTCGCCACCTCCTCCCCGCCCCGGCCGCCCCACCGCTCCGCTGGCCGCGCCCCCTCGTTTGCATAGCGGGCCCCGCCCCGCCGGTCGCGCCCTGTCGCTCGCGCGGCACCCCGGCAGCCCCTTGGCGCTTAGCGCCTGCCAGCCGGCCCACACCACCGACCCGGGGCCGGGGCGGGGAGGGGTGCCCCTGGCGCTCCCCCAGCCCCCCGGGTCGGCCGGAAGGTGAGGCCGGCCGGTTCGGCCTGCGGGGCGAGCGGAGCATCGTCCCGAACTCCCGCAGAGGCCTCCTTCCTCAGTGCGGCCGCGCTCCTTCCTGCCGCCCCGCGTCCTGCCGCCCCGCGTCCGGCCGCCCGCCGCCGCCCGCCGCGCCGGCCCGAGCGCAGCGCAGCTTCCCTCAGGCACTGCTGCGGTCCCTTAGCGTCCCTGCGGCCCCCCCGGCACCCGAGCGCCCGGATCGGTGCTGCCGAGGCGGTGCGCTATGCTCCCAGCCTGCTCGCTGACCCGCCGGCTGCCGCAGGGCCCGGGGGCGCTGGCTGTGCCCTGCGCCCGCCGCGGAGCTCGTCCGGGGGCTCGGCGGCTGCCCTGCGCGGGGACACGCCGCGCCCGCTGCTGTCGGCCCGCTCCGGGCACTCGCTACACGAAGTCCGGGAGAAACCTGGCACCTCCAGCCAGCCCTTCAGCGCCCTGCGGTGCTGCTGCACCAGCGCGCTGACGACTGCTCGGGGAGAAAGTTCGCAAAGCAGCCAGCTCTGAGTACTGTTAGGTTCCACCATCGTGCCTCATCCTCCTGTTAGTTCACAGTATCATCATGCTTTTTGCTAAAAATCACCGATTTCCACTCCTTCCTATCCTGCCAGCTGAGGTCAAGTTCCGCTAAAAAGTAGGGGGCATAGTGCCCATCTCCACTTCCTACAGGTTACTTGTCCATCCACAGGCTCTCTTAAAAAATACACGTAGTTTTGATATACTAGCTTTGATTAGAACCAGAGGGATGAAAGAAAGACCTGAACAGATTCAGCTAACCAGGAGGCAAATACAGACTAAGAGCTTTTTCGCAGGATTCGGGATTGCAGTCTAGATGTGAGAAAGAAAGGTCCTTCAGTCTCAGAAGAGGCAGAAGTACAGCCTCTCAGTGTAGGCTAGGAACTTCAGTGTGTCCCTATTAGTCTTACACAGACTGTACTGCTGTATTTGATCTGCTATTTTTACCCTGCCAAGCTAAGTAAAAGGGGGAGGGGAAACTAACTTTAACATCTTCATCTGTCCTGCAATATTGCACTCTTATCAGTTAAGGCATCACAGACACACGGTTCTTCCATACTCCCATTGCACTTGAGTATGTTTCTTCACCAACAACTTGTTGGAAGATAGTCCAGTGATACTAATATGCTTCTCTGGGACTGATCTGAAGCACGTGAAACACACCAGTAGGGCAAATGCAGTAGACAGGCACATACATGCTTTGTATTTGACTCACAGCACAGTCACATCTGCCCACACAGCTCCACCTGAAACTGACATTACCACTACATCAGAATTTTATACTGCTCACGAGGATTACACAAGTTATCATGCTCTGTTGAAGACATGACTCCCTTTCTGTTTTTCAGGTCCAAAGGCAATCCATTTGAGATGTTCTTTTGCTTAGAGCAGCAGACTAACTGCATTTCAAGAAGTTTTAACCAGTGTTATTCTGTAACAGAATACTATAAGGCACATACTGTATGAGTAGGATAGCTAACCCATAAAGTTTCCAAGTTCTAGAAATATAGTCCTAAAAGATGAGAGCAAATTACACCATTCTGTAGCAGCCACACATCTAGGCAGTTCCACACTGCCAGTTCTAGCTGGAAAGAATAAAAAATTAGCCTGATCCCGTATGTTCTTGCAGAAACTGTTAATGGAGTATAGCACCAGCGCTTTTAGAGTTATGCTGAGGAAATCACACCAATGTGCAGAGTTTGTAGTCACAAGTACTTACTCTAATCAGTAGGAGACATAACTGCATGAGTCAGAGGTTCAGTTAATATATTTAGCAAATTCAAGACCAAGGTCTAGCGCAACACCACTTTGTCATGATTAGCTCTTGATAGATTTCGTTTATATTGTTTTATAATCTTTCCTCCCCACCAAGTTCTTTAGCTCATTTATATTCTTTTGGGCAGATTTAAGCATATAACAATCACTGACCTTTCTCTGGTTAGAAAAAAGATACATGCTAAAATAATGATGGTAGAGATAAGTACATCATACCATTCCTGACCCAAGTAGCTAAGGCTTGAAAATTGCTGCTGAAGTCTGAATAAAAGCCCTGTGAATAGCAGAGCCATCACTGAGTTTTGCATGGTCTTTGACAGGCTGCCACAGGGCATGCTCCCATTTAAGCCATTATAATAATAGTCAAAAAGGCATCTCAAAGCCACCCCACCCTACCTCTTGCCCCGATTTTCTTTAATCAGTTTAATCATTCTTCCCCCTCTCCCTTGAAATGTAAGCATTAAAGATTTGCAAATTCCTCTTCCTCTTACCATTTTCCATTTGTCTAAAAACCCAAACAAGACAGAAAACACAGATTCTGAAGGAACATGGACAAGAATCTATAGGTCTTAATCCTGTGAGAAGAGGAGCATGCTGCTGTTCCCATGCAGCTCTAGTTCCTATCCATTTGAATGCAGGTATCTTTGCAGTAAGAATTAGGAAGATTATGAGCCGATTACTAATCTTCCAGAGAGCATTCCAGTGGATGTGTTGAAAGGATGATATTTTTTCCCCTTTTTTTTTTTTTTTCTGATATCTGACAGAGGAGGCAAGACCTTGAGAGTCCATTCCCCTCTGGCTGGCATAGCTATGTAGAATTCCCACCCAGGAATGGCCTGTCTACATTTCCCTTCCCCCCCACCCCCACCCCCTGTCTGCAAAGCCATTACTTGTTATGTTAACACTACCTGGATATTTGATAGCTCTGCTAGTGTTTCCTTTTGCAGTATAGCTGCTACTCACTTGGAATTTGCTTCACTGTAAGAATGCATGGGACCATGAGGAAAAAGAAACAATTTTTAATTTGAGCTTCTGTAATCAAATACAGATTGACAAGGATGAAAAGTCCTATACTGCCCCTCATGATCAGATAATATAGAGGAATAAAATCAACTTCAGTATAAACACTTGTTACTGATTCAGTTTCCCTGAGGACTAGAAAACACTCCTTGAGAACAGGCCCACTGTAAAGGAAGCCTAGCAAGTTGCCTTAGCACTCCTGCAGCTACTTTTCAGTAGGGTTATACTGTCTCAGACTCACCCAAACAGAACTGTAGATAACAATCATTAAACAATTAACAGATTCCCTGATGGGAGGTAAGGCAAGTGAGCAAGACAGAAACCAAGTCCCAACTAGTTCCAGAAGTACCGTTTCATAAACTACCTATTAGAACAATGAGTACTCTGAGCAGCACAAACTGCATGTGAATCTGCCCACATAAATGCACTGTGAAAGATTTCCTGAGGAAGAATCACCATGTCTGAGGAATATATTTCAAGACAAAGAGACTGAAATTTCTTGCAGCTTCGCTAGTTAGAAGACAGCTAAGAAAAAAAATTACAGTAACTTAGCAGAGGTACTAATTCACAAAAAACCTACAGCAAAAACAAGGTGTACAGCCAAGAGAGAAAACCTGATGAGGGTGTATTTCCATATAGGTTATAACAGCCATACTGTAACCTCCAGGCAATTAATTTTTTTAGCCAACACTAATTTTGCCAATTAAGATGAAGCAACACCTCTTCTTGACCAGTATCAAAATATTGTTTCTTCCCACAAGCTGAGCTGGTCTGTGGCTCACAAACATTATTTCAGAGATTACTATAGCAACAGTAGTAACCCCTTTAGAGTTAAAACACATGAGAGTACATTGATGCATACATGTAGTTGTATGAGAAGGCCAAGATTGATTATAAGATCTTTTTCTCGTCGGCTGTCCCATTCCTGCATGCGTGCACACACATACGTGCACTTGTGGTCCTTTGCCACTGCCCAGCCCTGTAACATGTCATCTCAGATGTTACCTTATTCTCTAAAAGGAATATTAACTCTCAGTCCCAGCTCCTGTTTTCCCACATGCAGCTATGAGGAAAGGTTTGCAAGCCACAGAGCAGCCCACCTACCCACACAAATGCAACAGTTAAAGTCACTAAAAAAAGGAGAATCAGTGTCCTCAAAATATGTTCTCTGGCCTCAGGCCCCAACAAAAGGGCATATGTAGCTGAACCAAGCACACCAACGTACACTTTTTATGTAAGATACAAAAGAAAGCAGCCTCTCCAAGACACGTCTTGGCATGCATGGAGGCAGTATTATGGCATAGAATATTGATGTACTGCAAAGGCTACAGATATGGACATCAAATAAAGCTTAAAGTACTGAGCTATCACAGTTAGGAGTGAATGTTTTCTACCCTCAATAAGCTGCTTCATCTAAATCGTGTTTGTCAGACCTCTCAAGAACTTTATTTGGAAAGTGAAGTGCAATATTTTTGTTTAAATACTTAGACTTTCACCTTCTGTTAGGCACTTTTAGAGAGCTGCAGTGGTTTCAAACTCCCAGATCATGTTTCCATACTTAAAAGCTGTAACCACCTTGAAGTAGAGCCACCATTTCTTTCAGTCAGCCATCCATATTTACCTTCACTCACCATACTAGCATGTAGCAAATACTGTAGTGGTGAAAAGACATACAGAACTGGTAGTTCACGTGCCCAAGACTAGAAGAGGCATGATTAGGCAGTTACCAGACTTTTCAGCATAAACGGGACCATGGATAATATCCATTAAAAAAGCTTCCTCTTCTCAGGTAAGCCCTGCCTCTTTCCCAAAGTCAGGGGAAGGACAATAATGAACTTTGGACAAGGTGAGGTGGTTTACCTCAGTTGCCATGTGACTGGTTTCTGAGTACCTAAGACAGGTTGTATAAGTGATCCTCGGTGAAAGCATAATGCAATTAATGCATCTAGCTTTCAGTAAGCCTCTAGTGCTTTTACCAATGTATCTACGCAGATGTTATTTGCATACTAGTTTCCAGCAACACTTCTGCAGGTGCCACCTCTAATTTATGGGATATATTTGGATTCTTTTCTGTGCGCCTTTATCACCTTCTTAAGGGAGAACTCTAAAAGGTGTCACTCAGAACAACTAGTTCATTTTTTTAGCCCTAGAAGCAGGCATACCCCCCAACACTTACATACCACATCTTTCCTGCTCCAGGGGGAGTCAAGCTATTCTTAGGCTGACACAGTTTAAATTGGATGTATCCACAGCCAGCGCCCAACTTTTCACCGCAGTGTAATAAGGTAAGTCACAGAATCCTTCAGGTTTGAAGTGACCTCAGGAGGTCACCTGATCCACCTACTGCTGAAAGTACAGCCAGGCTCAAGGTCAGAGCAGGTTGCTTACACTGCGTTATACACATGCCTTAACAGAGAACACCTAATATACCACATAAATACAGACCTTGAAGCAAAACATCAGAGTATTGGGTCAGACTCAATAGCATCAGGAAATCAGTAAGCCATGCAGAGTAAAGAACAACAGTAAACAAAAACAACAAAAAAAGAAAACAAAAAAACCTAACAGCAAAACACAACAGCATTTATTATCTCTCAGGAATTTTAAAAGTAATGAAGTTTCCCATGATTTTAGACAGCAAAGCCAAAGACCCAATGGATAGTTCATTACATTTGGAAGTACAGGTAGGCATTCCATCACCTAAACTCCTCTTTCTCGTGGTATCTTTATTGATCTGTATTCTCTCTTCCTAACATGCATATCCCATCCCATCCTATCCCATCCCACCCTACTCTCTGACGTTCCATTCCATTCCATTTCATTCTATTCCATGGAAAAATTCCCTTTGTTTTTTTTTTCCGTTCATACCCTTCTTTGCTCATTCATTCAACCAAGAGCATCTTCTGGCAGGTGCTTAAGGGGCCCCAGCTATTACTCCTTCCATCAGGCCAGATGATTAATACTTTTCTGTCTTACAGCAGATGGTACGTTTATTTATCCTGGTATATTATGTCTCGTTTCTTTTCAGTTTTCTTTCCTTCTCTCCTCTCCTTTACTGCCAAGGGGTTTGCTGCTATTTCAGCAAGATATTCTCTGCACTTATCCCAGCCTTATCTCTAAGCTTCTTCCTGTTTATCATTACATTTCATCTCATTTATTTTCAGTGGAAGCATTTTGATGTTCCTTCTCCGATCCTGTTGTGAAAGCGCATGTTTCAGAGAATTCCAAAGTCACAAAAGTCAGAAATGACCTCTGCAATTCTTCTTATCAAACCCTCAGGTTTTTTTAAGATACGAAAAGCCACATGAAGTTATAATATTTGTTTAGAAAATAAAATACATTCATGTGCCATCACACACCCCCACCCCCCCTGATACTAACAGGATGCTTGATGCTTCTGTGGTATATTGGGAAGGACTGATCACCTCTTCTTGTAGAATGTCTTGTTAAATAAACCCTTAAGGATGTTGGTGCATTCCTGCCATTTAATAGGGTTGATTTTTAATTGGCTCTTTTTTCCCTTTGAAGCCTTTGGTCCTATTAACAGTTGTCATGTGGTTCTTTTATTAGCTTCAAGTAATGGAGCAGTTTACCTGTAAATCCTCTAGTAACTAGAGCTAACAGCATCTTCAACATATTATTTATGTAGTGAATCCTTTCCTTGTGCTTTTTCTTCATATACTGTTCTGCTTGTACCAGAAAAAGCAAAGGAAAAAGGTCTAACTCCACCTTACAGAAAATTTCTTTGCCCTACTAACAAAAGTTTTCAAAGTTATGCTTCCCAGAAAATATGTTAGATTTTTTGTCTATTCATTTTGTAATTCTTTCATTGCTCTGAAAACAACATGTTCTGGATTGAACCATCTGAACAGATGGTTGTTATATGTCCAAGTCATCAGGGAATGAAAATGCCTAAATGCAACCCATTCCTCCTCCCCACCAAAAAAAAACCCAACCACAAAACAAAACCTGAAATGTCACATATACATAACAATGTTTGTTCACACAAGGAAACAGGAATGGTATATCTGAGTGAGGATTCTATTACTTAATGATAGGGCAGCAATTTATAATCACTGAATTATATCCAAGGGCCTTCCCTTCTCACTGTAGGAAAATACATATTTTTATTTATTTATTTATTTATTTATTTATTTATTTACTTGCATTTTAACTTCTTTTAGTTGATGTAATAGCCACATTAAAGGTATTTTTTCTAAAAAAACAAAGACCTGCAGAACAGACATGTGTGTGTTTCCTTCCTCTTGTCACGTAGCCACCATGTTCAGAAGCTCCTCCTGTAATGGCAGGTTTGGGTCCCGCTGTTCAGTGACGAGATTTTGCTGCAGGTTGGGTAGGGACTGCCTCTGTGCTCTGCAGCTAAATGTGTGCATTTCTCTGAGAAAACATTAAGATGTCTCATCTGGGGACATACGCCTTGTTCAGTACATCATGGCATTTGGCCTGAGCTCTTGAAGCCTGAATATAACTCTTCTGTCTCCAAAATTCCACACTAGCCAATGCAGAGAATGACATGTGTTAAGAGTAATGTGAGATGTTGTACTCTCCTACTAAAATTTATTAGAGTGAACAGTATTCGTTAATACATTAAGTGCAAGTAGGTTTCAAATACTCTGTTTCTGGAGTTCACTTTAGAATTTCAACAGTATTGATTTAATTAGTTCATTCAAGCCACCTGTTACTTAAGAAGTCCTAAAATGCAAGAATTGGTTAACAAATTTCTTTAACATATTTTTATTTACTTTATCACTTAAAGTTTAATAAACAGATTTAGAGCATGGACAGTTATAGATAAACCCAAACTTGCCTTGTCCACACTTTATGGTGATTGTATCTGATCTGGCTCTTAATCAAAAGCCCAGTAGACATGTTAGTATGATGCTGTACCCGAACTAACACGCTTTCACACCAGGTTGGTTTGCAGCAGTTTTCAAATGTTTCTCCACTAGAGTTGAAAGTTCTGTACCAAAGCCTTTACATAGTCCTTTGTAGCAGCTCACATGGCCAGTGATTTGGCAGACCATTTGAAAGAACTGAGAAACTAAGAAAACTACTTCAAAAAGGGATCTGAGGTTGACTGGATACATGGAGTATTATGCAGAAAAACATCTGGTGAATGTATAGTCTTTTGGTAGCTCATTTTGGGCTTCCTAGAGAAATTTGTTGATACATCCTGTGGAAAGATCTCCTGCAGCCATGATCTTTGTCAAAATACTTGTTTTAGATTTATGTTGCCTGTAGGCCACAGGCAGACCCTGATGGGGAAATCAGTGTATTAAGGGTGTGCATTCAGTTAATTCTGGTGTGATCAATAGCCTCAGCACTGTGTGGCCCAAGTCCAGGAGGTGCTAAAACATCAAATAAAGGGTAAATACTTCCCAAGAAATAATTTCCTTTACTGGCCAGCTATAATCAGAAGAAAATTTCTGTTGTGCACAAGCGAAATACCAAACATGTTGAAGAGCATATAGTCAGGGATTGTTAGACTATATACAAGCTATGAAGAAAATACTTTCTGAATGCTCTGCATTTGATTTGCAGAAAGACATAAAGAGAAGCTTTTACCTAAGAAACAGATGGACTGTGGCACATGGGTATTATGACGAAAAAACTCACAACTATGTCCTTGTCCAAGTGGAAATCCTTTGGGGGTCCATATCAGATCCTTTGGGGGACAGGGGGATTTAGTATTTCTATCAGTTATGCAGTGAACAAATCCTTTGTAAGAAAATTAAGGCTCATAGCATTCAAGAGGCAGCTCAGAATTTTCATAGTATTTACAGTTTCCATACAAAACTGTTTTAATTGAACAAGGACATTTTCTATGAGGACAGATCACATTTGTTTTTCAGATGCAGCAGCATGTAACTAGTGAATAGATAATATTTTACCTGTTTCTAGCTTCTATATTGGTTGGCTAAAAATGCTTTAAAAATATTTTTTATTGAAGAACATAATATCCATTAATAGAAGAAACAATTTCACTTTCTGCTCTCAAAAGTTTTAAGAAGGTCAAATTGAGAATATTTTCCAGTTTTGTATGAGCTCTTCCAGTCTCATTTCTCACTTTTGGAAGCCCTGATTTTACTTTTGGATTTTAAAAAATCAATACATCTTCAGTGTGCTCACACAGAGAAACACTTCAGCATCATGCGACTAAACCAGGTTTGGCCTTTTCAGCTCCAGCACGTGAAGCGCTGATTCCATTCTCATGATGTGGGTGCATGAACCAGATAAGATGGGAAGGCCCAGTGAACGCATGCATTTCCAAACACTTGTCCCAGAGCTGTGTTTCATTCAGGCTCCTCAGCACCAAATGCCTTGGCTTCTTCCATGGCATCAGTGATTCACATTCTTGCCCTTCTGGCAGTGGGAGTGGTTATGCCGTGACTAGGGGTGCAGGACAACCCCAAGACTGCTTCAGAAGCTGCAAGCTGCCTTCAGTTCTATAGTGCAAGGATATGCTGGGGTGTCTTCGTCTTTGTAACAACCATACAACTTCCTTCCATGTTGGGCTAGTTTACCTTTACTAGGTGCAGGCCCCATGTATTTTTTCAACAGATACACACATGAGGGTTTTGTTGTCCTGGAGATCATAAAGTGGTAAGAACAGCTGTGATTTATGTGTTCCACAAATGTGTTCCTGTTTGCTACCTGAAATGTAACTGTGCTATTTAATAGCATCTTGTAAAAAGTATCAAGTCCTAATTTGATCTGAATTCCATCCTTTGCCAATGACGTTTATGGGAAATGTTGGGGTTTAAGTCTTTTTGCATAATCACAGTCACAAACATATATGTAGTCTAGCAGAAACATAACTGGGTTGCAAAATAAGTTTTGTGGCTATTCCTGGCTCCAGCGTGGGTCAGAAAGACAGCTGACAGTCTGAAGTCAGCTAACATGGAGAAATGGAGAGTTCCCAAATGCCAGACTGAGGTACCCCCAACACTCCACACACACACACATTGGGGAAATCTATGCATTTGGCTTGTTCTTATTTACATTTTGACTGTTTATTTAGTATGCACTGGTTATCTGAATATGCAGCCACTGCTAGAGGACCATGAAGGGTTTGAGGGAGCTAAGAAATACTCCCTTACTGCTGACATCAATAATCTAATAATCTTTTCAACTACCAATAATGCAAAGGCATTTTTGAAACACTAGCTCAGAGAACTGCTAGATTGCTTAGACCTCAAAAACAAAAAAGAAAAAAAAATCCATGCAGATTCTGGAGACTCCCTGAGACTGCAATAGATGGAGAGTGAAAGAGAAAAAAAATAAAAGCTTTGGGTTTTGATACTGCCTATAGACTAATGGATGTGGGTGATCTCTTACTGTAAACACAGATGGCTGTGAGCCACAATGGGTCATTCTGAGAAGCCAAGTATTTATTTGTGGGCTTCCTATTTCCCACTGAAGCACCAATTACTCAGCAGAAAGGCATATATTTGTAGTCATTAAAATAAAACCTTTTGGATTAGACAGTTTTGAATTAAAATACATTGCAGATGCATTAAGTGAAGTTTAAGAATGGTGTGTCTGATGTTTCCTCTACCAAGTGCAAATCAGGGCTGCAGATTTAGGTTTCAAAATTTTCTTGTAGAAACATTTCAAAATATTCTTACAGGAAATTCAATGTCATGGCATGTGTGATCACAAGATTTTATGCCCTCTTGAGCCAGGGTGCAAGGTAACCAATCACGGAAAATAGAGCACTTGCGATGCAGCCACACGCAAAGACATAGATGAACAGGAAGAACAAAACAGAAGTTATAAAACTAGTCTGGATCTTGAGTAACTAGTTCCACTGCCTGTGGATTCATTCAGTAGATACTGACTGGATGACCCTGTGCTGGCTACCTGATCTTTCCATGCCACAGTCCTATAATATGGGATAACAAGACTGGCTTGCATCAGCAGAATGTCATGAGGATTGGTACTCTCACAGGTATCTGCATTAACCCTGTGAGACCATATAATTACCTGGAATATATACACACTACCTGCCTATAACAGGTCTGTGTACAGACAGCCCAGCCTACAAAGGTCAGTGGGCTTGTCTTCAGATTAGCCTTGGCTTATAATTACACATCCCTCTCACTGGGAGCTGTGGGGTGTGAGGTGAGGAGAACCACACTGACTGCCTTCTGCTCCCAGTCTCTCCCTGAGTCAGTCAAACCACAGCAGTAGCATTAGCAGCTAATAGTAACGAAAAGGATTCTTACCTCCTAGGGAGCAGTAGTAATACTTAAACCTGCATCCCTATACCGTAAAATCCTTGGGAGAGCTGAGGTGGTATCAATTAATTTACTTTGTAGGAGTCATCCCATGCACTGGCACACAATATGGAGCCATCACCTGAGGTTTCTGCAGAGCAAAGCTGTTCTGTTCCATAATGGGAAACAAAGGAGCCTACAGGGAAGCAATTAACTGGAGAGTAGTGATTTAGTTGTTCCTTCCCCCTGTATCACTGGATTGGTCCATGGCTCAGAGGAGGATGTGGAGAGCATCCTCAGCTAAGAAGTCCCATGTTACACAGAGCCAGGCTCAGCCAGCTGCTACACAGGCCAGTACAACTTCTTAAATTGTATTAGCTATAGAAAATCTCATTAATTTAAGCATCACACAAGTTTGCAAAATGCCATTTGTAAGAAATTGAAACAACTCTTCAACCCCAGTATTTAAATATTCAAAATTTTCTCTCACACCTGAAAAGCTAATCTGCTTGATCAGTAAAAAGAGGGGCACAGAGGATGCTCTCCTTGGATTCGTTGCTATGCTCTTGAGGCCTAATACTGATCTAAAACTGCAGTTCTCCTCCTCATGCATTCCTCTTCTCTTCCTTTCATTGACACAAATCCTGATCTGGTCACACAGTAAGATCAGCTCTTTGTTCCAGATGAAAAAAGTGCAACAACAACAGCAACAAAACCTACAAGAAAAAAAATCAGTTTTCAAACAGTTCATATGAACTACCATTTCAGGTTCCCAGTAAATGCTTATTTCTTTCAGTACTGGCAACTTGATTTGTAAGATTTAAATGAGTGCCTTTGCCCCCAAAAAAGAGGACTATAGAAGTGAGGATTAAGCAGTCTTTTTCAAAAATGTTTGAGAACTGTTTATCCGCACATGCAGGATTCTGTAGTTAGCTGTGAGTTTCCTACATGTGTTATCAGTTAATGAATGTTCTGTGTGCTTGAAAGCTTGTCATCTTTTTCCAGCTGTGCCATCTGGTCTCACAAAAGATCTGATTTCTTCCAACAAATCTCATGCAACATAGCTTCCAGGGTAAAAAGGAATTATAGAAATTTCCCTTTTTCCTTTTACCTAGTCTCAATCTCTTCTACCAGGAAGATGATTTCATCTTTTGTCTGACATCCTTTATTTTAACAGGCTTTAGGCAACACTTCCTCCCTGTGTCCTAGAGTTCAATTTATTTTCGAGTTGAAATACTGCATGCCTTAAGTCTAAAGCTGTATGAAGCTTAGGCAGTACAGATTTCAGCTACTGAATACTAGCTTATTCCTTACCGAGAGTTATTGTTAGAGGCTAAAAATTAAAAATTTAGACTGAATATGAACCCATGTGAAAAACTGCTAGGCTGTCCCTATTTGGAATATCTAAATCTATAGCGCATTAATAATCACTGAATAATCACTAGTAATTATCATCACTGGCATTCAACAGATTTGTTTAGAGAAATAGCTTCCAGTTTCTGATGGTAGCGTACCTCCCTGAATTATGCCCACGTGATAAGAAATGTGTGTGATTATTGTCAGTCTTGTCACTAACAGCTGGGCTTTATTTAGTAGATGAAAGATTATTCTGTTGGTGATGGAGTGGGAAGCCTATGCTGAAGGAGGTTACCATATATTTTGTTCTGAAGACATCAAGGTTTGCTTTTGTGCTGTTCTGGAAAGGCAAGTTGCAAATTAATTTGTTTGGCAGCATGAACAGTCTATCTACCTCAGCTGATATTTTTACTAATGAAGTGGGACGTAGCTTTCATGGCATACCATAAGGAGATGAAATGAGGTAATCTCACTAGTAACTTGGACTTTAGTGAGATACGAAGGTGATGACTGGAATGTGGATTTCACCTAGAATTCCAGAGGAAGCCATAGATGAGGCTATACACATTGGTGGCTGAATAAAATCACAGAGTTTTTCAAAACTTGTTTTTATACCACATACTATTTTCAACCACAAAGTGTAAAAATACATTTTGGGGGTTTTTAAACCAGTTTCTGTAAAGAGGGTAGAATAATCAGCGTGGGAAATCACATGCTCTTTGTTCTATGCAATGACACTAGAACTTACAGCAAGCTATGTGGATCCATTGGGAATCATCACTCACATTTGAGATTTTTCTGTCCATGATTGCATGCATTACTACAATATACTGAAAAGGCCCAATGAGCAGTCCAGTTGTCTATACTTGGGATGACAGGTCAGATGCTCTCAGCAGTACATATGATGGAGATTGGTGTGATCCCTGCCCCATCAACATCATTTCACTCTTTGTGGCATTCACCTTTAACCTAAAGGTCTTTTCAGAAACCTCAAAAGATTATGGTTACTCTGTGCCAGATGAAAAGGCAGTATACAGTAGAATGTTATTTGCCAATTGCAATCCATGCTATCCCTGCCTCTTCAGATAAGTTATTTATTTATTTGTTTGTCTGTTTACTTATAAGCACTCTGTTTTTATGCACCATTTGCTAGTGAGACAGAAAATAGTTGACTTGCAGGCAGCACTGCTATGTTAGAGGTTTGGATGTTACATAAGATAGAAGACTCCATCATACCTAGTAAGTTATAAATTGTATCAACAGAATAAATTGTTGTAAGATTTGCCCAACAGACAAAGCAGCCAGTGTTAAAAATAAACTTCCAAAAACTCAGACAAAATATCTTGCTATTTTTATTTATCTATCTTTATTATCTTTATTTTATTATCTATTTTTAATTATCTATTTATTATATTTATCTAAAGGATGTATCACCCTTTAGACACTCCAGGAAACTTTTCTTGAAAATATTCATTGGCCAATTAATCCCTGCACTCTGGCCTGAGGATTACTAATGATGATGGAATGTGTTTGGCGAGGGTGGGACTTTTCTGCACCTTCTTTAAAAAAAAATAAATGTCAGTGAGATAAGTGCAATACGAACAAAAAATTGGTCACAATATCCATCTAGCCTTGTATTCTGGCTCTGCCACTGTCAAAAAACACAGGCTTGCAAAGAACGTAAGAACGTTGCAAGTATATGTAATCCTTTCCACAGTTCCATTATTTTGCAGCTCAAGAATTTCTTGAGCATGTATATAAGAATCCTCACCAGATTATGCTTCCATCAGTTGTATGGACTTCTCTTTAATCAGTGTAAAACCTTCAGCATCCACAACATTTTGTACAAGAAATTCCACAGCTTAACTGAGGAAGGAGGTTCTTCCAAAGCAGAGCATAGGCTTTAGCCCTTCGGATTCAGCTCTCACAAACTACTCATTGAGCTGCTCAAGACAAATCAGACTTACTGGTCTAGATGTAAGGGACAAAGTCAATAAGTACTGCAACACAGAAAACAGCCTAAAAGGCCCAAGCCACCTTTCTCTTGATATCCCTTCAGGACCCAAGGCGATCGACCTGTGCACAGACAAACTGGCTCGCCCTCAGATCGACAGCTGGGAAGCTTGTTACTGATATAACCGGAGAGACTGACAGCCTCAGTAGAGTTTACTAAGCAAGAGTCTAGCTATGCACAAAAGGTGCTCTCACCTGAACCCAGTTCTTCCAGTCAGTTTTGTTATCTAAACAGTGCTATGTTACTTCATAGTCTCCTCACTCCTGATGCCTCAATGAGTGATGCTCATGGAAGGAAACCACAGCATTTATCCACTTCAGAAACAATTTTGCTGTACGAGACCACCAGGCACACAGCAGGAATCAAAAGTGCTCCTCTGCAAAGCAAAATGAAAAGTTCCCACTCTGCTTTTTTGCCAGACATAGGCACTTGTGACCAAAAGGCTGTCCAGTAAGTACTCTGTCCCCTGGCAGCTGGTGGGATGAGAATGAATGTACATGGACACTATCTGGCACTCCCCCTGGTGAAAGCGAATAATTTATTTTCTCCGGATATGGCAACAGCCAGCTTTCAACAAAGACAACACACCATCGCCTGGTATAACAGAAAGCCCTTAAAGTAGCACAAAAATTGTTGCTAGGGACAATTCATGGAGATAGTACAAAGGGTAAAATGGGGCAAGACCCTCAAGTGCTGTCAAGAACAATCATAGTCAGGCTGGAATAGGAGAGAGGGACTTTTCAATAGCACATCACCGCAGGCACCCTGAGAAGAACACTGTGTTACAGCTGTCTGCTCAACAAAACAACTGTGACCATGTTAATCCTGTCCTCTTTCCTGTCTTCGCTTTGTTTACGTGGAAAAATGAGGTCCTTGCTCATGAGTAAGGCCCTTGGGGGAAAAAAATATTAAAAAATAAAGAAATCATAGCTCGCTATCTGTCAGATGAAGAACATACCCTAAAATACCAACAAGGTCTTCTATGGGTAGATTTGATAGTCAAAAAAGCAATAATCACAATATAGTCCGTAGGCTACATCTATCTCTTTGAATGGACACCCTGACCCTAGGGAAAGTAACAAATTTATCATGTTACAACGTATCTGGAGTGGTGAGTGTGTGTCCTTCAGTTCATCCTCTTTTCACTTTAAAAGGCAGCTGACAATCACTCATGTCTGTTTTCAAGTCAGCCTCTGTTCAGAACCACTTCTTTTTCTCCACGACCCCACACACACCCTCTTTTTTTTTTTTTTATGCCAGTGTGTACAGATTAAAAGCTGGTGATGATAGCATAAAACGACTGTAGCAATTACCCAATTTGCAACATTGTAATACCTTTCTGAAGTATAAACCTTTCGTAAGTATAAACAAAAGAACTTTGTTTACTAATTCAAATTTCAAGGGAAGTTAGCTGAACTCCGGCTCCTTCGCTTTAGGTTTCACAACTAAGCTACAGCTTTTAACTGTTTTTTTGACAGATACAGTCTTATGTATTCCAAGCCAGTGAAATTTACACTGACATCAAATGTATCCGTCTTTTCTTTGAAATATACTCAAGAAAAAACAAGACAACTTCTTTTTTCCCAGAGAAGTAGAGAGTAGTCCTATGATCAGCCCTCCAAGCCCATAAAACAGAAATTAAAAATCTGAGCAATAAATTATAGTGTCATGTGGCAAGGTTCCCTTCATACTTTGTAAATGAAAATTCTGAAATGGAGGGGACAGTAACACATCGTGCAAATGAAAGATTCAGTATTGAGTCTTCAGCCAAAGGGAGCTGGTAGATCAGATGAGACATCTTGCAGAAGCTTGGCTATAGTCCTGCTTGGTGTCTCATAAAATCTTTGCAT
Organism: Falco punctatus; assembly: GCF_963210335.1. Classification (NCBI taxonomy): domain Eukaryota; kingdom Metazoa; phylum Chordata; class Aves; order Falconiformes; family Falconidae; genus Falco; species Falco punctatus. The sequence goes on from NC_137586.1 coordinate 35,210,996, forward strand.
GCTTTAACTAGAAAACACTTCCAATAGAAAGGGAAAACTGCCTGGAAGAAGTTTATAGTTTCTTTGGTCTTAGCATGATCCCCTTGGCAATTTACACTGGCAAAGTGCTAAGTAATTTTGTTGTAGCACTACCTGCCTCTGCAAATCTGAGCCTTTTCTATACTATCTCACTGCCTTATATAAACTGGTTTATAAAACTGTACCAGTAAACATTTTCTTAGTCTTTTGTTACGTACGTAACATAGCTGGACTGGCAAAAGGTTCCCATGCCAGAAGGTTCTCTGGTGATGCAAAAGCAACTTCAATTAATAGAATTCCTTGTCCTACAAATCTCATAGACATGTCATGTTTTCTAGCTGAGAATTTCTTCAATGGAGTTTCAAATCCAGATGTGATTTCCTGAATCATTCCTTTCCAACTCGTAACAAAATGCAAACATGATCTAGTGCACACCCAAATCCAAGAATGATATTTATATGAATTTCCAAAGAAGCTGCAAGTGAAAACAGCATCCATGGTTTGCATTTTTAAAGTGTTTCACTGTACAAACCAGCTTTGAAATGAGATGTTGGGAAGTTACCACTGGAGTAAAAGTTTGGTATGACTGCAGCAGCCTGAGTCCTGAACAAAATTTTATTTATGGCTGTGCTTGTTTGTGACTGAAAATAACATGTAACATACTCCACAACTGTAGATGTTGTCCACTCTGTGATACTGCTGCTGCTTTGTGTCTGACTTTGTTTGTACTTTATTCCAGTAATATACCCAAATTCAGCTGTAAATATCAGAATGACTTGGGTCAGTAATGTTTAAATCCTAAAGACTAGACCTCTGTTTGGGGTGTTTTGGGTATATGCATCCATGTCATCATCTTTCTCTTAAGCTTGTCTTCTACTTGCAGCAGCAAACAAGAACAAGCACTAGAGGCAGATGAAAATCCTTCAGGGAAATTGCTTTGCTCAGCATTCATGAGATGAAAGTATCCTGCATTCATTTGACTCCCACTTAAGTCATGTAAATGTAATAGTCACCTGTGAAATAGTTCAGACATTGTCAACTACAGGATGTTTCCTTCCTTTTTTTTTTTTTTTTTTTTCTAAAGAAAATGTTTCTGTGTATCTTAGGTAATAGCAAAACAGTATGCTGTACCCTGGCAAAACAACATGCTGTCCTTGGGAAGTGCTCTCACTTTTGGGGAAAGATGCAAAAAACAGTATAACTTCTGTCTTTGGACAGAACTGTATTTTAGTTACACAGCTTTCAAGTTACCTGCACAAATTTTTATGTGATCTGTTTAGACATGAAATGTTTGCAGAGCCTTTATGAACCTATTAATGTGTATTAATATTTTATAGTAAATACAATTCATTGTAAAAGTAATGTAAGCTACGTTTTTGTCCCACCTGTGGCTACATTTTAGGAATGGATTGTTCCTTTTCAGGTGTAATAGTGAAAGATGCTGTTGGCTGCCTTTGAGAGTGTTTGATGTAGAATTGTCACACCCCTAGACCACTGTTCGTTGGCACGGGATTTTTGGAAGCAGTGACAGACAAGGCGTTGCTTGGCTTCCCCCTTCATTCCCACTCTTGGTGAACATCAGACTGGCTGTATGGATGCAACCCCATGTGAGATCATACAATAAAGTTATGGCTTAGCTTAGGCCAAATTAAAATGTGCTCCCCTAGAAGAACTGGGGGAGGACTTTCAATTGGGTTTGATGTGCTTTGGGTGCTGGTATCCAAAAGACAGCTGCATCCTCAGAACAAAGGCCTGCAGTACAGAGCATGGCAAAGAAAAGACTGACAGCTGTTTAAGCCCCATCTAAAATTATAGCTTTCTGTATCTCTAATTGCTGTGCTGAGAAATGTTCAATTCAGTTTAAATCTCTTTGTTTTTCATATTATTCTTCCAGTCTGACATCAGAATGGTTCTGGAAATCTAAGTTTGCTTGTTCATCATTGTCACTTAAAAATGAGTGACAATGTCCCTAGTCTACCAAGCTACAGAGGTACCACAGAGCTCAAGACTGAGGTAATGAATGAGGACAGAGCAGATTCTAAAATATTGAATAAAAATAATGCTCATCATCTATTCTCCAAAGTTTTTTCCAATTACCTACAAACATTAATTTTGTTAGTCTCGTGACACTTCTGTGGGAGCATAAATGATGACTATGGTGATTTTTTGGGATTGAAGTGGAAGTCCAGGGTACTTTAAATGACTTTTCTAAATTTAGTGATGTGAACCGGGGCTGAGAAGAGCATGACATCTGATTTATGATTAAGGCACAAAACTACCCTTTCATAAGCATTACCCTGTCATTTTATTAAAACTATGTCTGTTAGAGCAAGTAATATTCAATACCCCCATAGAATGTGATTAACTTGACAAATATTTGTGTTTTTCTGAGGCTGTGTGAATCAAGAGAGGAATGAAGGGTGTTTCTTGTGGTGAAAGACTAGCCTGGAACTAAGGGGTTTAATTAACATCTTTGCCTTAGACTTCCTGGACCATTTAGGACCGGTTTTTCAGAATGGTTATGTATCCACAGTGTTTACTGACTGTAGCTGGAGTTGTGTGCACGTGAGCTCGAAAAATCAGTCTCTGTAGCAGTAGCAGGTCAGCTACAATTTCTCTCTATTCCTCTTGCACCTAGGGTGCTTTTATTAGCTTGTTTACTGGTCCTCTTTCGCACCATCTCCACTTCTTCTCTAACTCCAGTGGTCTTTCAATGCTCTTCGGATTTCAGCACTTCCTGTCTTAAGGAATTCAACTCAATACCTGTCCGGTTTACACTGCTTGAGTTCTCCATACTTCCTTCATTGCATTAATGTTGAATTATTAAGCCTTGCAAGCAGAGAAAAGTAAGTAGCTCTTGGAAACCTTGGAATGCCCATGTACCTTGCGCCTACTATATAAAAGGCAGATTAATTCCAAGCTATAAAAATAAATAGCTCTCTTTGTTCTTAAGAGGATTTGGATTGAGCGGAGTTGCTTTATAAGTATATGACTTCTTAGTATTGAAGTTTGGAAATGAAACAGAAAACATATTATCCACTCATGCTTAAAAATTATCAGCATTGGTATTTTCAACTTAGCTGCTGCTTGAGCTTCTGCTTATCCAGTACTTCCTGCTTGAGGTTTATGTACTCTATGATGGGCTGTTTAACTAATAATGAAGAACTCCAAAATCAAACCTGTCATGGGAAGAAGGAAGAGAGGCTGTGGGAGAAATTCATATATCTAACTGAACAGCCCAAGGTGATTATTCCAGGAAGCATGAAGAACAGTGCAGCAGTCCCTAGCCCCTTTTGAACCATGCTCCCCTCTGTGATAGCACTGCGGATGGCAGTGATCACCCTTGTGCTTGGGAATTCTGTGATGTCATTTTCATGCGGTCTTAGAAAAAATCCAGCCCACTGATTTCTGCACAGTTTGGTGTGTTTTGTTTTCCAGAGAAGGTTTTTGGAAACAGATGTCTTCTTTACTTTCTTTCAAAACACTAAAAATCTCTGAATGTTTTCTGGAAGAGTAGGCTTTAATCCTGCTTGTCTTGGCTGAAATTGCTCCTGTAAGTTTATGTCAACACTGCACTTAGATCAATACTGCCCAGTCACTTCCACCCTAGATGTGGGTATACCAGGTAAGTGATGGGGCGTTTCCAAATTTCAGGTAACACTGTAAGTACACAGAGGGGAAAGGTATGTTCATAACAAAAACAGAGCATGGGAGATAACAACAAACACATTAAAAGGCAGGCATTGTTTTGCAAATTGGAATGAGAATCACTCTTGGAAGTAGGTTTCAGGGAGGATACATCAGGAAGTGAGGGCAACAGCCCTTAATCACGAGCTTCTTCCAGAGCTGGGGAGTGTCATGATGCACAGAGGTGGTAGATGAAGAAAGCAGAGGGTGTAGCTTGAGAAGGTAACAGAGACTGTCCATAACTACAGGCAAAATGGGCTGTAAAAAAAAGCTTAGCAAGACTTCCATAATGAGGAATAATAACTGCAATTAAGAGGCAGAGGTGAGTGAGAGCTAATGAAAGAATTCAGCATTGAAATGCAGTGCAAGTCTAAATCTAACTGGGGGAGGTGTAAGGGCTTTAGACCATGCTGTTATTGCTAAATGAAGCAAAATATGCTCTTATATCATTGGGCTGTGCTGTTACATTCTTACGCCCCCTTAACTACTTTCCATTGTGAAAGCAGCAGGCAAATGTTGTGACCTTCTTCCACTCTCAGCTTCCTACCCCTTCCACACAGCTTGCAAGGAATCAGTCTCCTGTCATGAGCTTTTTCTGGCCTTAGCTTCACCCTCTGCTCCAAGAAAGCACCCAGCACACCTTCTTTTTGAGTACTGTTTTCTTATTTAAAGAAGAGATAGGATATTTTGGCTTGAAGCAAGTGAGAAGGCTGTGGTTCAACTGGTATGTGCAACAGGTGTGTCAGGTTAGCTCAATCCAGAATTGCTTCTGCCTCTTTCTTAACAGGAGGTTGTGCTCACAGCAGCTTTGTCACGCTGCTCCAGTGGGGTGTTCCCAGGTGCTCTAGCACAAGAATATTTTGCAGCTGTCTGCTGTGGTGTTCTTTGTACATGCCATAAAAAAAAAATAATAATAATAAAAAAAATCACTCCTGGAGCAACAGGAGTACATCATTTATCCCAAACGGCTAGGAAGAAAGTCTGGGACGAACGGGTACATTTTTTAAAGCAATGTCATGACCAGTGCTAGTGAATAGTCACCCACCCGGGGAACCTGGTTTGTTGCGCTACTGAACACCCCCATGCTGCAAAAGAAAGGCTTGGCAAGCATGAGGCTTTCACTTTGGCAGGAGAAAGGGCATTTTTCCAGTGAAGCACGATGAAAGACTGTACTGCTGTAGTGCCACAGGCACCGTGCGTTTGTAACGACTGGAGATATATATATATATATTTTTATTATTATTTTTTTTTAAGGGACGCTAGCAGCCCCCCCCCGCCCGGGCTGGGGCCGGCACCGCCGGCAGGGCCCCTACCGCAGCACCCCGGAGCGGCGGGCTGCCCGCCCCCGCCCCCTCCGGCCACGCGGAGCGCCGGGCCGGCCGGCCAGGCCCTCGGCAGCTTCACTGCGGGCCCCGCCGCGGGAGGGCCCCGCCGCGCCCCGCAGAGGCACGGAGCTGAGGCGACCGTGACACGCTAATCGGTGGACTACAGGCCCCATAGGGCCGCGCGTGGGCCCGACGGCCATGGCGGCGGCCGGGCTGGTGGGGGCCGCGGCCCCTCATGAGGCGGCGGCTGCGGCGGCCGATTATGAGGCGGCGGCGGAGCCGGCGCCCGATTACGAGGCGGCGGAGCTGTACACCCGTGCCTTCCGCCTGGGGGCCTTTGGCCGCCGCTGGAGGCAGCGGCTGGGGCCGCCGGATCTCTCGCTAGCGGCGGCGGCAGAGTCGGACACGGCCGTGGCGGCGGAGCTGGGCTGCGCGGCGGAGACGGCGGCCGAGCTGCGGGCGGTGTGCAGGTGGCCGCGGGGCCGGCGCGGGCGGGGGGGGGCGGCGGGGCCCCGCTAGAGCCGGGCCTCCCGACGAGGCTGCGCGGCCGTGTGCGGGGGTCGCCGTCCGGCACGGCGGGGCCCGCGGGCGGGCCGACACCGCCGGCGCTGCGGGCGGGGCTGGCGGCCCGGTCCCAGCAGGAGGCTGCGGCCCCGCTGGGTGCCGGCGCGGGGGAGGCCGCCCGGGGCCGGGGCAGTGCGCGCTGCCGCCGGGGCGCCGCATGGGCACCCTGCGGGGAGGGGGGAGGCGCTGCAGCAAAACCGCGCGGAGCGGGGTTTTATCTCCCGGCTTAATATGCCCTGAGTCCGTAGAGCATCGTTCTCCTACACGGTGATGCTCCGCTGGCGGAAACTTTTATGTTGTGGCCTCGAGTTAATAAACCGTTCAGTGCTTAACAAGTTACTTAAGTAACTACTTAGCAACATACTGCTTGTTAGGTAAAACGTCGGGTATTGGCACGTGTATGTGGTTCTGGGGGGCCCCAGCTGCAGAATGAAAGGCGTTTCAGCAAGCAGGAAGGGGCAGGTATCTGCCTTAGCGCCATTCAGGCGAGTCCTAGTAGCTGGCAGTACATGCTAGCTCTTCAGCTTGGCCTAGGCCCTTACCCTCTGCCGACTTCTGCTAGGCCTCATTTCAGCCGGTAATTCCTACAGGAGGCGTCAGAGCGGAAGATTTGTCTGTAGCTCATCAGTAAGGAAGACGTGCCTTAGAACAAGAGTTCTGTTACTACCTGTATAGCTTTGTGCAAGTCCTGTCCTCCAGTCACTGTTTCCTCAAAGGCGCAGAAGTATTTACCAGCCATTTCAAAGGCCAGATGGAGATTGTTCACTTCCATGTACTGTATAGAATGAATGTAGTCTCAGAAGTGTTGTAGAAGGTGTGATTTGATAATGTAGCTAGAATTGCACTACAGATTAAGCTCTTCTTGATGGCTTTTCCTGTAGTGCCCTGCATGCAAGATGCATATGAAAAATGCAGGTCGTGAGCGTGGAGATGAGTATGTTGTGAACATGTCCTTCTAATGTTTTTAGAGTTATACCTCAAGTTATGGGGATAACATGACAGCAAAACCGACATTAGCAACATTACTTGAGATAAAGTTGTTAACTGGACAAAGTTAATTTGATAATTATTGTTTGTTTAAATTATTATGGTACCTCAGAGGTAGGAGTAAGAGGAAGGTAATTTGTCACTTTACTAAAAGGCAAGGAGCAAACAGAGAATAGGAATAGCAGCACAGGCACGTGGAGTTCACTGTTGGAGCCAAAATATACCTGTGTGAGTGTCATGTGTAATGGTGAGAGCTTAGTAAGCCATTCAGAAGTCAAGAGATTTAGGGACATTTTTAATCAGGAAGACATCAACACTTAGTGAATTGCATCTGGCCTTGCCAACGTAGAAATTTGCCAGGCATTCTTGCTTTTTCTAATGCTAGCTTAACTAAAAGAATGCTTTACTTCAGCTGTCGTAGTTCTGGTGAGGAGGATAATTTTTCATCATTACTAGGCTTAGTAAAAACAGAGGCTGATATTAGTATTAAAACCAGTTCATGTATTCTGGTGTGGCAGTAACTGTAAGAATTATTCTGTGAGCTTTCCCAGTGCAGATGTCGTCTCCGAGTGCTCCTGTGCTGTGGCTTGTTCTCTGCAGTGACCCTGTTGCTTGAGCCTGTTACAATTTTCACTTGAATTCCAAGCAGATTGTCTATGCTTTGTTGAATTTTCCCGTCATTCATTCTGGTTTTTCTTTTGTTCTGCTTTCTTTAATCTACGACTGGTACATTTTGTCTGCTGTGTGTGTTTGCCAGTGTTACATAGCAATGCTGTCTGTTTGCTGCTGAGTGTACTGTGTAAAGTGGTGCTGCGTAGTGAAAAAGTTAGGGAAGGAAAGAAAGGACAGGTAGTCTGTGCAGGGGGGACAGGGCACATGATCTGGGAGCTGCTTGTCGGCTTTCCAGGAGAATGAAGGTAAACCTACACATTCTGCTGTGACCTTTCCCCTGTGCGGGTTGGAAATCCCAATCCATAATCTCCATTTGCTTTTACATTAAATAATCCTAGCTTCTGGAATCTCTCCTTAACATTAGCCAACCTCAAATCACTACCTCTGATCACTTTCACTGTCTTGCTCTGAGCTGTTTGTATTCCTCCGGTGAGAAGAGATGAAGACACTGGACTACACCAAGATCTGTTCTATGGTTTGCTGGGGTCACGTTTATTATTAGCATAAATATAGTTTTCTAGGCACTGAAGTGAACACATCCTGGATGTAAACACAGATGTTTTCTGACTGTAAACTACTTGTAAGGGAACTTCTAGCAAATGAATGTTTTATTTGGGTAGAAGAGAGATGGGAAGATGTAGGTACTCCTGCTATATCTATTTTTAAAATAGTGGTGGGTTAAGAGAATCTTTCATAGACTCAGGGTGAAAATAACCATAGTTAAATCTTTCTTAGAATATAGTGACATAATGTATGTTTAAGTATTCTTGATGATTTAGAGTCTTCTGGTGAGGAGAAATGGTGTAATGTTTAAATGCTGTTTAACTCTTTTTGCATCTCAGTGTCTTGTGGTTGATTTTTTTTCTTCTATTTTCTTCGTGGAATGCATTCCTGTGAACTTAACACATGAAAAAAAGTATGGTCTTCACTTACTTGAGTTTAACTCAGTAAGAAGGCTTTGCATACCGCTCAAGTTGTCGTTACAGAGGTTGCTTGTGTTTTCATCAGACTTTAAACAGGTGTAAGATGGTGTCCTTAGTTGGGAGATTCCATCAGTAGTTTTCCAAGGGGTTGGCAAAGTAAAGTTTATTTTTTGTTCAAATTCCTTAACAGTCTGTGAACAAAGAGGTTTACCTTGGGATTCATTATTGGTGTTTGAGTGATTGAAGTGCTTGAACATTGGAAATGCGAAGTTATGTTACTCTGTTTTGCCTTCTGAGTGATTTGTTGTGGCGTGTGGGGCAGGCTAAGACTCAGATTGATGTGGATTTTAGGTAGGTCAGTGGAGGTGAGGCTACAGGTACCCGATTCCACTTCAGCCCTAATTCACCTTCTTGTTTTATTAGGAGGGGTAGTTGTAAATATCTCTAGGGACGTGTTATAAAGCTGCATTAAGCTAGCATTAACGTCTTAATGTATCAGTATTTAGTGTCTCATAGTATTAGTGTCTGAAAGGTGATGAAAGTACTGCCTTTAAAGTATATGCAATGTAAAGAGTAATATAAACACTCTACCTGCTTACTATGAAAATACCAGGCAAAATAATAAAGCATCTTCTGATTTCTAAAACTGAGAAAGCTCATTGTGCTGCCAGAATATTCTGAGAAAATTAAAGCCATGTGATTAAAGGCTTCACTAATAGTCTATTTCCATGTCCAAATTTCCACAGTCTTGCCTTTGGCCTTTTTATTTCTAGCCATTTTATTTTTCTAGGGACATGAATTTCATGTAACACTTGGCCTGCTTTTCTCAAGTGAGACGTTCAGCTGTTGTTCCTCATCACTGCTACAGTTCACTTCAGTGTCCATTAAAACAGTATGGCCAGGGTTTTCCCCTCTACCATAATTGAGTGCACTTGAGTTTGTTTGTCTTGTGTGCAGGGACTATTCTGTGTGGGCCCACGGTGAAATGCCATGCTTGTGGCTGTCAGGAGTGTGTTGGGTGTATGACACTGACTACTTAGCCTTAATTTCTGAAGGGTTTAGCATATACTTCCCATCGTAAAGCCAGGTTTCATCAGGACCATGGACCAAGGACCAAATGTTAGTGATGGGGCTTTTGTGGCTGCAGCGGATTTGCTCAGGAGGAGCTCCAGCATGGCTTGTGCAAAGGGCATACAGCAAAGCCTTTCAAGGCTTCAGTGCATGTGATACAATGACATATGTCATGAATTGTTAGACTGATGCAAAATACTGGAGAAGTGCTCTGTGTGTTAACATTCCTTTAGAAACTGAGGGTTTCTTACTTTCCAGGAGTGAGAAATGGCAGTAACTGGGCTCACAGTGGTCCACAGAACTGTCAGGGATTCAGTGGCAGTTTGTAGTAGCTGCCTTTCTGTCCTTGCAAGGAAAAAGAGGACACAGTTTACATGCCAGCTATTTCACATGGTGGCTGCTTGGAGCTGCTTTCTGGAGAACGTTGAGTTTTTTTCCTGCAGCAGGAGATTAGTGGGTATGGTGTAGATACCACAGTCAGAGATGCCAGGCCTAGAGCTGTACAGGAGGGAAGGAAAGCACAAATCTTATTGGTGAGTTCTGACATCGTCTGTATACACAGAAGGGAAATGGGAAACTCACATTTGATGCAGGTGGAACTTCACAATCCTGGGCAACAGGCTTTTTCAGATCCTGCAAATAATGTCTGTGGTGTTTAAAGAACAAAATACACAGCCACTTCTTTGAAATGGCAGGTCTTCAAGTGACTAGGGGCTTTTTAATGAATGGGATAACTGATTTGTGTGCAGGAAGACTTAGATAAATAGTCTGGTCATGCTGGTTGGGAAGTTGATTCCACAGAAGGGTCATTTGTGATTTGCTTTACCTGTCAGGGGTTGTATGTCACTTCATTAGGTGGGCTGTTCATAACACTAATCTATGCTGAATGGAGAACAGCCCCATCTAAAAGGCTAGTGCTTGCTCTGCATTCTCCAGAGTGCTATTCTCCTCCTTTAATGTTAGTTGGATAACTATTCCTCAGCAGTAGTTCAGTCTGCACTTGATACAGGACTTGCTCAGTTGTCCCTACAGGACTTGCTCAGTTGTCCCTGTCTCCACTTCCTTGAGTGGGGGTTGAAGGATAAGGTTGATTCTCTTTCCAAGAGGTTATAACTAGTTGGTGCATAGTTTGTTTTAAAATGGTGTTTCTGAAGGAATGCCCTTTTCTCAGTAATTCAAACCCACCAATTTTCAGTTTGAGATGAAACCTGTAGGACACAAAGGTTAATACTCTGTGTACTGCTGGATGGTAAGAAACTAACTAAACAGCAGCAAATTCAAATTATCTTTAATGAAAGGTTACTTTATTGAGGCATCATAACTAGGCCATCTACCCACAACCAAAATTTTTTCTCTGACTTTTGCGTATTGTCAGCTGATACCAGTTAATTCCAGGCTTCGATTTCTCAATGACTATATATTCCTATGCAGGTCCACCCTGAAGACTCATTACTGCAGTGTTAGTATTACCTAGCGTAGTGTTGTTAACATGGGGGACATTATAAGATTGTGGGGAACGTTATAATATTACAATGAAAAATAATATAATGAAATCATAAATTATATTGAGTATTGAGAATAAATTTTACAATCCAAAAATTTTCCCTGGACCTCACAAATGCTTTGGGTGTCCCATAAAGAGATGGGTTTGCACAAGAGTTTGGTGGGATTCCAACTGCACATGGATTTAGGTAATGGTATCAGCTGTGCCTTTATACAGTCTGCAGATGATAGAGACAAAAAAGATCAAGTCTGATTCAAAGTCTAAGATACTTCTCTGTTTTAAATAATACTTTTCAGACTATTTTTAAGTTGTATAAAATTATTTTGTGATTAATACGGAAGTATTACTGTGTTTGAGTCAGCGTTGTTCTATGTTTCTGAAAAGGTAATTGATACCATTATAGTGCCTAATCTGAAGCTTTCAGATGGATGATTTGGTCTGTTTGTGGAATGATGTAGGGTAACATTATGTTATAGAACTGTGGCAGGGGAACAGATATGGGATCCCACAAGTTTCATTTTTTTGTGGCATGTTTATGAGAAGTTCCATCCTCATTTATGTTATTAAAACTTAAAATTTGTATAATCAGTTGAAATTATTGCTGCAGCCAAAAGCAGTACCACTTTTCCTTTCCAGATCCTGCACTGATTTGTACTACAGCAAAAAAACTGTGGTTAGCTATACTTCGGATTCTGTGCAAACAAAAGAAGAGTGTGGGTGAAAGGATCTGAGGATGGAAAGAAGGATACAAGGAAGAGTGGATGTGTCACTTCTGGCAGAAGTGATGTCCTACTCCCACTGGAAGATATGGCATAAATTCATGCTTTAATACACCAATGACAGATCATGTAAATGTGGTGGCTTGCCCACGTTTGCACCTGCGGAGGGGTGTTGGCTTTACCATGCGGGTTGAGGTTGATGGTTCCTTTTGGTTGAATCTATTTTGCTATATATCATCAGAAAATCCAAGTAGGTGGATGAGATTTTAAAAAGTCATTTTTAGTTTATATAAAGTATCGAGACACATTTTGAATGGGGATAATTAAACCTCTCTAGGCAGCTATGCTTCATTAGGAAGAATGCAAAATAAAGATAAAATTTACCCTGTCTTTCTGAAAGCCAGATATAAAGTCCAGAACTCTTTGACTTCTGGTTCTTTATCTCATCAACCATACTGCCTTTTTACCCTGATTTAGGCTATACAGGCTCTGTCTTGTTTATTTGCTTTTTTCTCTTTGTTCCTTCTAAGCTTCATAGATTTTTTTGTTACAAAGTAAGCATGAAAAAATATGTAATAGGTTTTTTGTTTCTTTTAATTGTCCTAGCCTTGATATGTTACTGTCTTCTGATAAAGAAAAGGACCCAGATGTTATTCCTGAAGACAGCAGTCTGCTAACTCTTCGGTATGTTCGTTATATACTTCATAGTACCCTGATATGGGGTGGGGTGGAAAACAAGTGCAAAAGCATGGCTGGCTGATTGTTCCGTTTCAGGGCAATGGTGTGGTTTCTGAAGCAGAGTCCAGAAATACTCTTAAGGGCAGAAACACCAGCTTATGATAGGATAATTGGTATGAGCCTTCTGCTTGAATGTTACTTAGGATGTTTTTATTATGATATACAAAATATTCCATCTTTGTTATTGGAAGAACTTAGGATTTCTGGACCTAGGTACTTTTGAACTAGTGCCTGAATTTGAATTTGGAGCATGCAAGGAACTTCTCATAATCCTGCAGGAGGTTTCCCCAGAGCCTTGTGAAATAGATCTGTTTAGCTTTGCCTCTAGTAACCCACAGTCACATCGTAACAGTCAAAGTGTAAGTAGTGAAGTTGTAGCCAGATAACCTCTTTATCTAAACCCACTCTTTACAGAATTTGTTGATACTACTGATGCATTTCAGACACTGAGCAATGTATATTAAGTTTCTATCAGTTCGTGAACTTTGAACTCATACTTGACCAGTTCAGGCCTTCGCTGTACTTGAATTTCAGTTTACATATGTTTCAGTTTACTAATGTAAAGGAATGTGTTAACGACTGTGATCAGTGTTAAGTCTGATTGTTACTGAAAACCTTCAGGAAGGTCTAGAGGATAAATAGACTTGTCCTGAAGGTTAAAAGGATTTGGTGTTCATGCAGTAGTTAAATACATGTATTTTAGTAGATATTCTATGTATGATACTTTCTTCCACAAACGATACTGAAGTGTTTTTAGAACGGTATCTGTCATGGGGTTGAGAATATTTGTGGGCTCTTTCTTCTGGTTGCGTGAACATGAATTCGATTTCTCTGAAGTAGGAGGGATAATTGAAACAGCTTCCTTAAAGGTAGGAAAATGTACTTTCTAGGGGAGCCTCTTCAGACAACATTTTGCTGGTTTTTTTTTTCTTAAGTGTAAAACTAACCTGTAATTTGCACATAAGGGGAAGGAAAAACACTAACTGAAATCCACAAGCCAGCCTGTGTACTACTAGGAAGTAGTATGCTACTACTACTAGAAAGACCACACTTCTGCAGAAGTCAGGAGATAAGTATTGTAAGAGACATACTAAGACAGCCAGAAATCCTCCTCTTTGAAAGCTGCACTGTAGTAGCTTCTGTTGTTTAAAAATATACCTAGAGATTCTGCATGGAAGTTGTTGAATGAATTTTGTCCTGTGTTCCTGCCCCTTAGAATTAGAAAGAAGGCATTAGAGAGGAGAGAAGAAACAATTATTGTGGATCGGGCTTGCAGACAAGAAACTTTTACCTATGAGATGGTAAGTTCCCTGTCTTAAGTTCTCTGTCATCTCATAAGATCTCAAGACAGTTCTGCACAGCCAAAATCCAACTTCTTTTGCTTTTTTTCATCACTGTGAACCTCTGTACACTGTAAGTGTTTGCAGGTACAAATTTGCAGGTAATGATTAAGATTAAAAACATTTTATAGAAAGATAGGACAGGAACTCTTCTTACGGTCTGTTAGTACTGAATACAGTAAGGAGGAACACCAGCCCATTACCACTGTATGACTGTTTTTATTTGGTCGCTACTAAAGTGTTGTGTGTGTGTAATGAGCATCATGTGAAGTTATCATAAAGCCAGATAAAATGTTTTTGCTCGTGGAGTCCTGTATTGGAATCTAAGCTTTAATGTGTAAATGATTGTGAGCTAGTTTTTGTAGGGCTGAAGGAGGAAGACAGTAGGAGCATGGTGGGAGTAACTTCCTAATTCTGAGCTTTGTAACCCAAGTTCCTCAGCTATTCTGAGCTGTCAGGAGTGTAGTGATCAGCCCCTCAAACGCCATCTTGGAATTCCTTTAACTATGCTTAGTAGCTCTTTGGGTTTTTTTCTTTAAGATTTCTTCACAACCATTAAAGCCTTAAAAAGGGAAACTGAAGTTCTTAAATTTTGCATTGCTGGAATCCGTGACTTGAACAAGCAAGCCGTGAACTGTTGTAAAAGTCAGGGTTGAAGGTGTAGTAGGGAAGGAGCCTCACTTGTGACTACTGAACACTTTTTCTCCTTGAGGTTTCGTGATCTGTCACGAGCGATTGTGTTTCAACTCTCCAGAGGCCCAGGCGCATGGTGTAAACATCATGTATCAGCTGAGATGCAACAGCTGTGTTGGGCGTATCTGAGAAAATATTTGCAATAGAAATATTCATAAAGGGTTTTGATGAGTAGCGTTTTATTTCTATTTCTGAAAGAGCACGCACATGGTCAGTTATCACATCCTTTAAGCAAGCTGTGGTAATTGGTTTCTGTGTCAGAGCTGGTTGGGAGCACAGTGTCCTAGAACAGGATGAGAGCAATAAGAAATGTCAGTTTGGAACGTGTCGCATGAAGAAGAGAGATGCAAGGGGCAGATGACAAGTATCCCTGGACTGAAGTCTCACAGTAGTACACATTCTTGCTGTTAAATCTGAAGTATGCTTCAGGCTGGTTGAAAGTGTTTCTGCAGTCAGTGTTCTCTCTTGATTTGTTGAAAAGGGAGCAAACCAACTGCCACAGAGAAGTGCCCTCCTTCATTCTCACAGCTGGGCTATGCCTTAAACATAAAGTAGGATGGAAATGGGGAAATGCTTTCACTTCTTTCCTAAAACATAGTAGTGTGGCAAGGGCAGCACTCTATTTTGCGTTTGGATTCTGGAGAAATGGAGACCTCCAGCTATGTCAAGCTTCCCTAATAAGAGGAAGCATCACACTAATTTTTATTTTCATATGCTTCCTCTTATGCCTAGTATCTAGGTCAGCCTTTCTCAGGTTGAGGGTTGCAATCTCCCTTCACGTGTGAAAGCATTCAAAGAGCATTTCAAAGCATTAAGTGAAGGAAGTTGGTAGCAGTTAGGTTCCATGAGGGCAGAGCAGTGGCAAGCTTTAATTCCTTAATGCAGGGTGTCTCAGTAGCCACAGAGTAGCCAGTTATCTTGTAACTGCTGAAAGCACCTCAGCTTCTCCAGAGATGAGGAATGAAGAAGAATGCTTGAAATCAGTAATTACAGCAGGTTCTAATACTTCCATCTTCGACAAGGTAGGCTGCTGTCAGTTCAGAAGGCTACACAGTCAGAAGTGAGTTACAGTTAGAACAGCATTTCTCAGACTTTTGTCCCAGGGCTATGATATATAAGTGGTTGCCAATACATATTTTTTTTTCTTCCCAGGAATCACATGCAATTGGAAAGAGGCCAGACAATCCAACAGATCTAGTTGAGGAGGGAGAACTACTTTTAACTCTGAATGTCTTCTATCCTGTCATATTTCAAAAGGCTGGTACTAAATCTTCTAGGTTGTATACTGATGTCTCTTCCCTACTCAGGTAGTATGTTGCTTTCCCAGCAGTTAAAATCAGTGAGTCCACTGAGGAAGCATGGTAAACCCTTCAACTGTGGTAACTTTTTAAAGGATTTTCAGAATCTGCCTTTCATTCTGTTAGCGGTTTACAGAAGGAAATTTTTACAGTAATTATTCAGCAGTTAATTGATTTCACAGAAAGCTCAAAATCTGAAACTAAATACATAAAAACTAAAGTATTCTTTCTGGATTTGGGATGAATGTGCTTAGACTTTATATCTTTTGGGCACTTTCTAATGGGGATTGTAATTTTTGAGTTTATGAATTAAACTAATAAATGGCAGCCTTAGGAGAGGCTGAGGTAAGATGCTGTTAAAAATCTTGTACGGAGAGGGGGTGTGCTGTGTGCTGCCATTACTGACCTCAAGCTATCAACTGAAGAGCAGTACTGATGATAACAAGTGATTTTTAATTGAAGCTTATATGCCCTTTTCTTTGTAGCATAAACACCACAAACCCTATCAGACAGTCCTTGTACTGGGCAGCCAGAAGCTCACTGAGCTGAGAGACTCAATTTCCTGTGTCAGTGACCTTCAGATGGGTGGTGAGTTCAGCGCTCAGCCAGATCAAGCACCAGAGCACATCAGCAAGGTAAAATGTTCTATGTGGAAACCTCTACATGTGCAGGAGCTTTGAGAATATACAGGAGAGAGGGAGGCAGAGTTTTGCTCTGATGTTTTTCAGCAGTAAATTCAGCAGTAAATTGGTTCTGCCTGTGGGTGGCACTGCAAGTTAATACTTCCTGGTAGCACTACCAAGCTGATCTGTTTTGTTCCATGTCAAGAAAAACACCATTAATGCTACCGCTGGGATGTAGTAACACTGGTGGTGAGTTTTTGCATAGATGTACCCTGTGGACTAACTTGACTTTAAGCTATAGTCTAAGATACCAGAGGCAGTAGAAAACAATCTGCAGATCATCCCCCTTTGAACTTAGATGCTTTGGTGTTTGGAGTTGGGTGCTGATCAAAAGTAGGAATGAAGGTTATTCCCCTCTTGCCCAATTGCCAGGTGTGCTCTGGGGATATGCAAAAGGGGTCAATAAAGAGAAAGTACTTTAATTGAAAATACTAAAAATGCGTCTTTTCAATAATATATCACATATAATGGTTCAGGTTGGAAGGGACCTCTGGAGGTCATCTGGTCCAAACTCAAGCAAGGCCACCTACGGCCAGTTGTTCAGGACCATGTCCAGACAGCTCTTGGATATCTCCAAGGATGGAGATTCCACAGTTGTCTGGGGCAACTCTACCAGTGCTTGGTCACCCTTACAACGAAGTGTTTCCTGATGCTCAGAGGGAACCTCCTGTGTTTCAGTTTGTGCCTAATGCCTTTTGTCCTGTCACTGGGCACCAGGGAAAAGAACCTGGTGTTGTCCTTTTTGCGTCTTGCATAGAGGTATTTATATGTGTTAATAAGGTCCCCCCTGAACCTTCCTCTTCTCCAGCTGAACAGTCCCAGCTGTCTCAGCCTCTCCTCATAGGAGAGATGCTCCAGTCCCTTCATCTTCATGGCTGTTATGGGACTCTCTCCAGTATGTCCATGTCTCTTACTGAGAGCCTCAGAACTGGACAGAGGACTCCAGGTGTGGCCTCACTAGCTGAGTAGAAGGAAAGGATCACCTCCCTCAACCTGCTGACAATACTTTGTCTAATGCAGCACAGAATCCTGTTTGTTGTCTTTGCTGCAAGGGCACGTTGCTGGCTCACAGTCAATTTGGTTTCTATCAGGACCCCTAGGTCCTTTTCTGCCAAGTTCCTTTCCAGCTTAGGGGCCCCCAGTACCAAACAGTGCATGGGTTGTTCCTCCTCATGTGCAGGACCTTGCACTTCTTGCTGAAATTCATGAAGTTGGCCCATTTCTCCAGCCTGTCGAGGTCCCCCTGGGTGGCAGCATGGTATATCAACCACACCTCCCAGTTTTGTGTCAGCAGCAAATTTTCTGAGGGTGTGCTCTGCCCCCATCATCCAGATCATTAATGAAGATGTTAAACAGAATTGGACCTGGTGCTGGCCTCTCAAGTACTCCACTAGTTACTGCCTTCCAACTAGACTTTGTTCCACTGTTTATTACCCTTGGGACCCAGCTGTTCCGCCAACCTTATGTATTAATAATATAATATATTATCAATATAATAGGCATCAAATAATATACGACATACAAGCTGAGAGAAACCAGAGGATTTCACATACTTGTATACACAATAGTGAAGAGGTAATACATTCTTGTTTAAGGAGACTGAAATACATCCCAGATACTAGTTTTTCATTTACGTAAAGTAAATGGAAGAGTCTTTCTGCCACTACCTAGTAAAGCACTAGCTGGTTAGTTCTGAGACCAGACAGTTCTGAAACTCTCCTCCTGGGGATGCAGAAGAGTCATGTGAGGCTGTCATGGCCTCAGCAGGGTTGGATTTAAGTTTCCTCACCTCAGTAATTTCCCCAAAGTAAAGTGCATGCCACCATGCCTGGCCTCCCAGCAGGAGCTGTTAATGAGTGGTGTGCATTCATTCAATTTACTTGTTTTCCTCAAGCATGATTGTTAATTTACAGTTTGCACTGAAGTATAGGCTCAGTATGTGGTAAGTCTTCACAATAAAATTTGCAAGTTGCTTCAGAAACCAGGTAATGAACCATTGGTGGGGAAGAATTTTCTTCCTTTCAGTCTAGGAAGTGGCACCATGACCTGCCAAAAGTATGTTACCTTTTCCAAATAGAGAAAATTACTTCTGTTTATTTTAGGGATATTAAAGAGACTGATACAAATAAGAATGGTGCTCTGAGAGTCTGCAGGAAAGAGGCTGTGTAAGTAAGTTAGGTGTTGATGTCAGCTTCTGCTTCTCTTGAATTACCACTTGAGTACACAGGCTGAGCACAAGGATCAAGTTGCTGCTCTCATCGGTTAAGTAAACAAGTGCAGCTTGTCAGCTGGTACGGACAGAGTTAGAGAGACTTTCTGGATTTTATTGGCATAGATAGGCCTAACTTCTCTTTCATTCCTGCTCCTTTTGAGTTTTGTGATTTTATTTTTTGCTTTTTCTTCATTGGGCAATGATTAAAGGGATGAAATTTAACAAGTCCAAACGCTGGACTCTTCATCTAGGGTGGAGTAATGCCAGGCACAAGCACAGGCTGGGAGAGGAGCGGCTGGAGAGCAGCCCTGCAGAAAGGGGACCGGGGGTGCTGGTGGGCATTAAGCTCACTTGGGTCAGCAGCATGCCCTGGCAGCCAGGAGGGCAAACCGTGTCCTGGGGGGCACCAAACACGCCGTAACCAGCCGGTCAGAAGAGGGGATTATCCCGCTGCATTCAGCGCTGGTGCAGCCTGACCTTGGGTACTGTGTGCAGTTCTGGGCCCCACAATTCAAGACTGATGTGAAGGTACCCGAATGCATCCAGAGGAGAGCAACAAAGCTGATGACAGGGCCGGAAGGCATGTCCTATAAGTAATGGCTGAGAACTGTGTCATTTTCTGGTTTAGAGGAAAGGAGTCTGAGGGGTAATCTCATTGCTCTCTACAGCTTCCTAAAAGGGTAAAGTGGAGAGGGAGGTGCTGGTCTCTTCTCCCTGGGATCCAGAGATAGGATGTGTAGGAATGGTTCAAAGCCGTGATGGGGAGGTTTAGACTGGACATTATGAAACATACCTTTACTGAGAGGGTTGTCAAATCATGAAACAGGCTTCCTAGGGAGGTAGTCAGTGCCCCACAGCTGTCAGTGTTTAAGAGGCATTTGGACAATGCCCTTAATAACATACTTCAACTTTTGGTCAGCCCTGAGTTGGTCAGGCAGTTGGACTTAGTGATCGTTATAGGTCCCATCCAACTGAAATACTCTGTTCTGTTCTATTATGTGCCTTGTTTGGTTTGGTTTGTTAACAAACCCCTTAGTAAAACCAGCATCAGGGGGATGTTTGAGAGAACTGGGCAATATTGAGGTATTTCCTCATATATGGATACTTTTAACAAGGATCCTGGATACTTCATGTGGTTACTGCTAGTGGTAGGGTTCCCTGGAAAAATGTAATAGGGCATCCCTCCTTGCAAAGTGAAGCCTAATGCAGAGTCCG
Source organism: Falco punctatus (assembly GCF_963210335.1). Taxonomy (NCBI): domain Eukaryota; kingdom Metazoa; phylum Chordata; class Aves; order Falconiformes; family Falconidae; genus Falco; species Falco punctatus. Next base: position 35,230,645 of record NC_137586.1, read on the forward strand.
GGAGGAAGGAATGTCTGAGTCATACCTCTGGCCAACACTAGTCAAACTCCCAAGAAGTTTTTAACAGTGGCTCTCTTCTGTTCACTATGACAAACAGCTGTTTTCTGAAGTTTGGAGCAGCTTTAAAGGACTAGCTAACTCAGAACTGCTGTGACCCACAGAAATTCCTAGGGAGGTGTCAGAGCATGGCAGTACTTAACGTTTTGTGGTTGGAGAGCCAGGGATGGTGGCAATAACAGAGCCAAAACAAACTGTCTGAATGTAAAACACATTCCTACTGCTGTGCCTTTGTGCAGGTCACCTGCAGTCATGGATTCCATCTCTGGCCCCAGTGTCTGTGTTTCCCATCTTTTGACATGTTGGAGTTAATAGCTTAAAGAGACCTCTGGCCACAAATGAGCATTCATTCTCTGTTAATAAAGACATATGAGACTGGTCTGGGGATCCAGAGTGCCTAGTTGTCCATGGTTTTGCCGTTTGATTCTTATTTAGTCTGCTTATGCCTCCGCAGCCAGCCTGTAAAGTAATTCCTGTTCACTTCTTGCCTTCTACTTGTTCTTTTCCATTGTAAGCTCTTGCAGGTCATAGGCTGCTTCGCAACAGACATGTAAAAAGTTCATCAGGATTCTGTGACTTAATGAGCAAGTTACAGAATTGGAGTGAGCTGGTCACCATGTTAATCATGGAAAGCGACTGCAGTTACTTAATTTGTGCAATGATGCCTGTGTTCTTGTTCTCTGTTTTTGTAGAAATTTGTAACTGCTATAATGGGTGTAGAAATAAGAACACTAAAATAAGCTGTAATGGCTTGAGCACAGTATCAGCAGAGCAGTTGCCTAGCTGGCAGTCATATAAACCTTGTTGTCACATCAGCATCTAAAACCAGTGCAAAGCTTTTCTTAGAAATCTGTACAGTGACATCTCTTAAGCACTTTAGATTTCTAAATTATATCGTATTATATTATTATAATATAAAAATATAAATATAAAAAATACAAAATCAGTATATTACATTATCCTGACCCAGCTGGTGAGTGAGCCAGCCAGGGGAAATGCCTTGCTGGACCTGCTGTTTATGAACAGGGAAGGACTGGTGGGTGACATAGGGGTGGGAGGATATCTTGGGCATAGCAGTTGCAAGATAAGAGTTTTCAGTTCTCAAAGTAGTGATGAGGGGGTCAGCAGAGTCACTGTCTTGGACTTCCAAACAGCCAACTTTAGCCTGTTTAAGAGCCTGGTTGACAAGGTCCCTTGAGATACAGTCCTGAAGGGCCAGGAAGGCTGGACATTCTTCAAGAAGGAAATCTTAAAGACACCAGGAGTGGGCTGTCTCCATGTGCCAAAAGGTGAGCCAGTGTGGAAGAAGACCTGCCTGGCTGAACAGTGAGCTTTGGCTGGAACTCGGGGTGGGGATGGGGCGGGAAAGGAGAGTTTACCACCTTTGGAAGAAGGGGCAGGCAACTCTGGAGAACTATAAGGATGTTGTGAGGTTATACAGGGCAAAGATTAGAGATCCGAAAGCCCAGCTAGAACTCAGGCTGGCCACAGCTGTAAAAGATTAAAAAAAATGTTTCTGCAAATATATTGGAAACAAAAGGAGAGCAGAGGTCTATCTGCATCCTTATTAGATGTTGAGGGGGAACATTGCAAGGAAGGACAAGGTGTACTTAATGCTTTCTTTGCCTCGGTCTTTAATAGTAAGACCAGTTACCCTCTGAGTACTCAGCCCTTGAGCTGGAAGATGAAGATGAGAAGCAGAATGAAGTCCCCATGGTCCAGGAGAGAACAGTTAGTGACCTGCTGCTGCACTTAGACACACACAAGTCTATGGTGCCAGATGGGGTCCACCTGAGGGTACTGAGGGAGCCGGTGGGGGAGCTCACCAGAACACTCTCCATCAGTTATCAACAGTCCTGGCTAACCGGGGTGGCCCCAGAAGACTGGGGGACAGCCAGTGTGACACCCATCTACAAGAAGGATGGATCTGGGGACCTGCAGGTCTGTCAGTGTGACCTCAGTGCAGGAGAAGGTTATGGAGCAGGTCATCCTGAGCGCCGTCACACAGCACGTGCGGGACAACAGGGGGATCAGGCCCAGCCAGCATGGGTTTATGAAAGGCAGGTCCTGCCTGACAAACTTGATCTCTTCCTATAACAAGATGACCCACCTAGTGGATGAGGGAAAGGCTGTGGGTGTTGCCTACCTGGACCTTGGTAAAGCCTTTGACACTGCCTCCCATGACATTTTCCTGGCTGCTCATGGCTGGGATGGGTGTGCTCTGTGCTGGGTTGAAAGCTGGCTGGATAGCCTAGTCCAAAGACGGTGGTGAATGGTATGACATCCAGCTGGCAGCTGGTCACAGATGGTGTTCACTAGGGCTCAGTATTGGGGCCAGTCCTGTTTAATGTCTTCGTCAGTGATCTGGATGGGGGGACTGAGTGCACCCTCAGTAAGTTTGCAGATGACACCAGTTTAGGGGGGAGTGTTGCTGTCCTTGAGGGCAGTCAGGCTGTGCAGAGGGACCTGGGCAGGCTGGAGCGATGGGCCGAGGCCATTCCTGTGAGGTTCAACAGGGCTCAGTGCCGGGTCCTGCCCTTGGGTCACAGCAGCCCCACACAGCGCTACAGGCTGGGGCAGAGCGGCTGGAAAGGGCCTGGTGGGAAAGGGCCTGGGGGTGCTGGTCCACAGCCGGCTGGGCGTGAGCCAGCAGTGTGCCCAGGTGGCCAAGGCGGCCAGCAGCACCCTGGCTGGTACCAGACACGGTGTGGCCAGCAGGGCCAGGGCAGCGATGGTCCCCCTGTACTGGGCACTGGTGAGGCCGCACCTCGAACGCTGTGTTCAGGTTTGGGCCCCTCACTGCAAGAGGGACACGGAGGTGCTGGAGCATGGCCAGAGAGGGCAATGGAGCTGGGGAAGGGTCTGGAGCACAAGTCCTATGAGGAGCAGCTGAGGGAGCTGGGGTTGTTTAGTCAGGAGTGGAGGAGAGTTAGGGAGAAATTTACTGTTCTCTACAGCCACCTGAAAGGAGGTTGTAAGCAAGTGGGGACAGGTCTGTTCTCCAACATAACAATGGCAGGGCAAGAGGGAAAAGCCTCAAGTCAGGCTGGGGAGGTTTAGATGGATCTTCGGAACAGTTACTTCACTAAAAGAGTGGTTGTTACTGCACAAGCAACAAGGCTTTTACCATCACATACCAGGTTAACCTCAGTAGGTAGTTACCACACCTTGCCCCAGCACAGTCACCAATCCCCCACAAGGTTTCAACAGTTCATTTACTGTTTGTGCTGTTTCTTCATCCTCTTCAGGCCAGTCCACCCTGCTTCTTGACTCTGCTGCATGCTTCTCTCTCCTCCATCCAGGGCACACTCTCTCCTCCCTCTGCTTCTCCCAGGTCTCTCATCATTGGCCACCCTTCACACAGTCCTTAGAGCTGTTTAACTGCTTCACAGGAACCAGCCACAGCTGCATGTTATCCACCTCAGCCAACCCACCACCCCTGAAGCAAGCCTGTAGCTGTATATTATCAATGTTAATTAACCTGCCTTCATTCCTCTGTAATTCCTCTACAAGTGGTCAAGCACTGGAACAGGGAGGTGGTGGAATCACCATCCCTGGAGGTGTTTAAAAAACACATAGATAGCAACATGGTTTAGTGGTGGACTTAGCAGTCCTGGGTCAGTGGCTGGACTTGTAATCTTAAAGGTCGTTTCCAACCTAAGTGATAGTATGATTTTGTGGATTTTGACATGTTCTTTTGTTTAATCTCTCATAACACTAATGCAGACTTATCTCTTTCTCTCTCTCAGGATCTCTACAAATCTGCTTTCTTTTATTTTGAAGGCATCTTTTATAATGATAGAAGATACCCAGAGTGCAGAGATCTGAGCAGGTATAGTATTTGTAGATGTTGACTAAGGAAAACCTTAAGGGACAGGAAACTTATTTAATTTTGTTCATGATTTCTGGTGTTTTGAAGACTGGAACATCTAGTGTATGAAGCTGGAATGGACTTTTTTTACTATCTTTTCATGTGGAATTGATTCTTACATAGAGGTTTAACTTTACTTGCTTTGCTTTTTCCTTCCATTCACTTCCTTTCTGAAAAGAGGATGAATGCATTTTTTCCCCACAAATTTTGTTTTGCTTGTTGGGATGGGATTGCTGTGGAAAGTGCAAGGTGCCAGTCTGTACTGTTTTTTTAAGTGCCCTCCCTAGTTGTGATGACCACCAGAAAACTTGCCTGTGAGGTAGAAGATGGGTCAGAAAGACAAGCTCAGCTGTGTAGAAGTAAGATTTCTGCTCAGTCTTGAAAACAAGCTAAATGCCTTCATGGTAAAGTCAACAAGGGGACTGTGTGACTGTTGTGAGAAGAAATCTGAGATGACATTGCCAAGAGTCTGTGGGATCTCTTGTTTGGATCTATAGCTCACACTGGTTGAGCACAGGTTGTGTCCACTTAAACTATACGTAGTGGTTTATTTTAAGGAAGTATGGGCTTGCTGACACACTAGTGAGATTTAGGAGATCAAGATGTTAAAATGGATGGAAGAGCTGTGAGTTTGGAATCTGTTCTTGATATGCTAGACTTAAGTGTGACTTCAGAGAAATTATTTTGCCACTTCTCTTTCTGTCCATGAGCAGCAGTGGCCTTCATGGAAGGGTTTGTGATAACATACATAGTTTATAGAAGTGAAGTATGTAGGAATATGCTGAAAAGCCAAGAAAAAATTGCAGCAGTGGCCGGTGCCCTTCGAGTGCTAAATTTTGGAAATGTAACTATGCAGATGGCAGCTTTGTGTTTCTCCTTGGCAAAACCAAAAAAAGCTTTATAATAGAGTTATTGACCAAGGGAGCAAAAATGACCTGCTGGTAACTTTAATTATTGGAATGCTTGAGAACTGTTGCGCTTGCAAACCAGACCTGGATGGGTGTCATCAGGAGCTTACACTCTCAGGAAGGTGCCGGGTGGGGATTTAAAGATGGCTGTTCCACAAGAACAGTGCACAGTTCTGTGGGGCAGTGGTATTGCTGTAAAATTACCTTAAATTATTACAAAATGTTGCGAGGTGTTTTGATTTCCATCTTTTTAACTGTGTCCCAGTGAAGAGTTTTGCATGTTCCCCAAGGCCTTCCTTTTCACTGCATTCACAGTTTATAGCATTGCTATGCTGAATACCTTTCTGTTTTCAGGACAGTTATTGAGTGGTCAGAATCTCATGACAGAGGCTATGGAAGTCTTCAGTCTGTTAAAATGGAGGACTACACATTTAATGATTTGTCCCTCAAAATTGGCTTTCCATACCTTTTCTGCCATCAAGGGAACTGTGAGCACATCATTATTGTCACAGATATAAGGTAGGTTACTGCTCTTTGGTAGTCCTTAGGCAGTTGAATGCAAGCCTTCTGTGGACAAACTTCAGACATTAAATGCTGAGTATTTGTTAGACTAACTTTAAGATTATTCTGCAGCCTTCTGCAGGTTTATTTAAGACTTCATTCCATACATGTGACTACTTCTGCAAGGAAGAAAATAATCTCCGGTACTTTTTTTTATAAGTTGTCTGCATAAAAAGATTGTTTTCTAACTAGCATGGCGTGACTATGGTATGGGAGGAATGGCACCCACAGTGAAAAGCACTTTCTGTGCAGAGCCAGTGTGTGGCAGATGAACGTGCTGGTTCCGGAGCACCAGGGAGCAGAATGTTGTTAACGGCTCTGGCTGGAGTCAGCTGGACTTGTTAGTTTAGACTTGATGCCGAGGGGAAGGAACTGAAAAGAGAACAGAGAAGTGGAAATAGTGGGCTGAGGTGGATAGGCAAGGGAGAGAAGGAGGAGCTGATAAAGGTGGCAACCCCATCAACAGAACTGCTGTGTCCTCTGCTCAGTGCATAGCAGGTAGAGAGAGCACTCCTCTGATTGTCTGTAGTGGGTGACAGATAATTTTTGGTTTCCAGAAGCCTAATGTATCTAAGCATTGTCAATAAATGATACCTCCCAAGAGGAACACAACCCAAAGAAGGGCATAGATGTTGCAAGTAAATGATCTTGGGATTACGAACCTCTGAACATTCACCTGGTGACGATTTTGCCTGTTGGTTAGTCTATATAAGAGATAAAACCTTTGAAAATACCATCTAAAATAGATGAAGACTTCTGAGTTACTGCACAAACTGAATTTACTGCTGACCATAAAATCCAGAGATGGTGCAGCTAGCAGTCTATCCCGAGGTCTTCATCTGTGTTAAAATGCTAAGCAGAAATCTAGTCATAGTTTACACAGGAATGTAAATTATGCCTTATCTTCAATGTCCATGCTTATATCCAGACAAATTCCGACACTGCTGAGTCTTTATTGTATTTTATGCATTATTTATTTCCCTCAAGGCTCATTCATCATGATGACTGCCTGGACAGGAACCTCTATCCCTTGCTGATGAAGAAACACTGGTTATGTACCAGAAAATGCTTTGTGTGCAAAATGTATACAGCCAGGTAAGCTACCTTCTCATTCCTCTTAAATGAGTCTTTCTAGGTGCTGCTACTAACTTGAAAAAAATAATTAAAAATCAAAGCTCTGTATATATTTGATAAGATGTGTGATTAATCTTCATGCAAGTATTTTGAAATCTTACTCCTCAAGCAGCTGTCCACTCTCTACCCAGGAAAAGGCCTCCTGCAGGTAGCAGTCATTTGGAGATGATGATTCAGGTCGATCAAAAGAAATGATGAAGTGGCTAATTATTTGACTCACAGAGCTTTCATTAAATCTAGCATCTGGGTAAAGGGAAGCATGGATCTGTCCAACTTGAGTATGGTAAATTCTAGGTATTTTTTCAGAAAGGCATATAGCATTGCCCACAGGTAAACCCCTAACCCTCTACCTGAAAACCCTGCTGTGCAGCTGTACTTGAAGGAACTTTTTTGTGATGCACAGATTTTCTGCAATTAAGAGAGTAGAATGTGAATTTGGTGCTCTTTATCTGCTTTAGTGCTGTTTACTTAGACATGATAAAGCTTTTCAATAGACACAGTAGAAATTTCTCTACAGGATTTCTACAGACTAGGCTAGGCTCTCTGATTTTATAGGTCTGAATGATGTATTTACAAAAATACCCACTGCTCCTTTTTTCCCCCCAGAGCAGCTTACAGTCTCAGCCTCAGTTTGACACAGCAGCTGTGTCCTTGTTATCTTGCTTGTTTGGCCTCAGACTTCCCTGGAATCAGGCAAGGAGCCAATTCCGCTTGTGATGGGAGCCCATCCTAGTGTTCCTAGCAGAGCCCCTAGGATGCCTTCACAAGCAGCTATAATCTGTGAGGCATTTGGCCATAAGGGGAGGTGGAGCCAAAGGGTCAATATGGAGGAAAGATGGGATGGGGAGGGCATTACCAGAGGTGATGTAAATGCATTAAATTAAAACCAGGATAAAGCACTAAGCTGAAGTGGGGAGATGCTAAACCATGGGTGGCAGAGCTGCTTTGGCTGGCTGTCCTGCGTATTTTAATCTGTGCAGATAGCATCTAATCACTAGAGGCCTTGAGCTGTCGTGGCCGCTGAGTGCTACCATAAATTAATTGCTCGGTGGCATGGCAGGCCCTCCTTGTACTGGCACCTGTGTTCATGTTAACTCCAGTGCTTGCTGGAGTATGCAGCAATCTTCTCCTTGTCTTGTCTGCATCATCCAGATGCTTCTTTTGGAATCGTAAATGGATTTGTTACTACTCAAGAGTAGTTTGGGTCAAGTCATGTGTCTGCTCTGTATCACGGTTTCTTGCCTTAAGGGAAAACAGATTTTTTCTTTCATTACTTAAATGGTCATAGGGTGGACAAAAGATTCTTGTTAATTTTGGGGTGGGTTGGGTGGGTTTTTTTGGTTATGCAGTGTACCAGCTACCGCAGGTTAGAGGAGTTCCTCAGGAAATGCTGCTGTAGCAGTGTAAGGTAACAGCTGGGATTGGCACTGAGTGGGTGTGAGTTTGGAAAAAAAGCTGTATGCCTGGGGTGGGAAATAGACAATATAGGCAGTACCTGGTCAATATAACATTAATTATTGACGTTTGTCGCTGCCATCCCCAACTCCAGGTAAAACGTTGAGATGTTTGTCACAAGTGAGATTCGCAAGTGTTCGACTCACATAGAAAATACTTGTATTTTGTAACCTGCAGGTGGGTAACCAACAAAGACAGTCTGGCACCAGAGGATCCTTGTTTCTTCTGTGATGTTTGTTTTCGGATGCTCCATTATGATGTGGAAGGCAATAAACTGGGGGAGTTTCTTGCGTATCCTTATGTCGATCCTGGGATTTTCAGCTGAAACTGACGTGAGCTAGTGTGGTGGGCTGGATGCCAGGTGCCCACCAAGCTGCTCTGTCACTCCTGTCTGCAAAACAACAGGGTAGAAAATAAGATGGAAAAAAATAAACTCGTGGGCCAAGGTAAAGGCAGTTTAATGAAGCAATAGCAAAAGGTGTGTCTGCAGAAGGAAAACAGACGATGTTACTGTCTAATTCCCATCAGCAGGTGATGTTCAGCCACTTCCCAGGAAGCGGGGCTTCAGCGGGCGTAGCAGTTGCTCCAGAAGACAAATGTCATAAATAACGAATGTCCCCCTTCCTCCTCCTTTCCCTTAGCTTTCATACCTGAGCAGACGGCATGTGGTATGGAATATCCCACGGGCCACTTGGGCTCAGCTGTCCTGCCTATGTCCCCTCCCAAGACCTTGCCCACCCCCAGCCCACTGGTGTGTGTTGGGGGAAGGTTGGAGAGGCAGCCTTGGTGCTGTGTGAGTGCTGCTCAGCACTAGCCAAAGCACTGGGTGTTACCACCACCTTTCCAGCTACCAATACAAGCACGGTGCTGTGAGGGCTGCCGTGGGGCTCAGCCAGACCCAGTACAGCCAGAATTAATTCAATGAGCTACATTGGTGAATCAGTTACTCTGGCTGTTCAAACCACCAGACAGCTTGAGTTTTGAGCGTACTGCTGGGGTTTGTGTTAGGCTTTTAATTCTCTCCCGTTAGGTCAAAGGAGCTCTTTGCACTTGAAGTCTTGCTGGCGTGCTTTTCTGAGTAAGTATGGTTTTAAGAGATAAGTTAGCATGGAAAAATACTCTCAGACATCTACTTGATTTTAATCAGTTACATCTTTTTTTTTTTAATGCACTGACAAAAATACAGTAGTTTGGAGACTATGGACTCTAAAAATATGGATGTTTAAAGACATAATACCTTGCAAAAGCATCCCTGGTCTTAAGAATTTGTGTGCATCTAAGTCTCTGTTAACCTTGAAGGATGAAAACAAAGTGTTTGGACATCTTACCTTGAAAACTCTGGCAGGTTGTCATCTCTGAACAAGGGTGGATAGCACTGCATTTGTGGGGAGCAGAGCGTTTTCTGAGAGAAGCTCAGAATCCTTGTTAACTTTTAAGGTCTTTCCTGCAAACAGGGCATGCTTGCATCTGTAAGCCACTGCTGTCCTTGTGTTCTGAAGACTGATCCTGTGAAGAATAAACTACGTTTTGCTGATTACGGAATTGTAGCCTGCCTTTCAAACAGCTGTTAACTGTTCACAGTGTGTGCAGTTTTAACTGTTCATAAAGTAGAGTTCATTGTGCATTTCTTTTTTTCAGTATCATTCTGTTGTTGTAAATATTGTTGGGTTTTATTAAAATGTGACCGATTTGTACTTGCTAGTCTTGATGTTAAGTTGAAACTCTGCTTGCCAAGACAGAACATACTTATCTAGTGCCTTGCTTTTTAAAGTAATCTCCAATTCAGAGGATTTTAGTGGGCATAATTGCTGTTAAGTAAAGCTATTAGCACTAACTGCTTTCTTTTTGAAAGCTTCAGCTAGTTCTCAAAAAAAGTCTCATTCTGGTTGGTGAAAGAGACAACCAGCTCTGATAACCTCTACACAGAAACGTACTTGACAAATTACATTGTATTCAGGTCCTGTGGCCACAGATTGTGTAAGCGCTCACTTGATTATCTGAGATGTCTTGAAACAAAAGTGTCTTAAGCATTTGCAGGACTTTATGCATCACTCTCATATCTGACTGCTTTCCAGTGGTGTGTTAGCTCAGCCAGCTGTTGGCCAGTGTACTTTGGTAACAGGGTAGTGAACCAAGCACTTGTAGCAGCAGGTGGTGGTAGTTCTCTTACCCTTCAGGAATCTGCGGAAGAGGGAGCGCCCTTCCTGCCACAACGGTTGCCAGCTAAACTGCTAGGGCTGGACTGCTTTGTGGTGCTGTAGCAGCTGCTTTAAATACCCCACGTGGAAAAATTACTGAAGTTGTATTATAATATTAAGGACATTTTAGGGTAAAACTGCAGCTGCTACTTCCAGGGTGGAATATAGTTGGTATGCACAGGATCTACTCGCCAGTAGTTCCCCAGGCAACACAACTTGCAACCTTAGGACATGCCAAGAGAAGGTGAAGGGCAGCGGGGGGGAAGGAGCAGAGTGGAGACACTGCGACCAGACCCTGTTGTGCTCCCTGCAGGAAGGGGAGCCTGGTGGTACCATGTACTGATAAACTGCGTAGTAGCTGTCTAACAAGGAAGATAAGGGAAGGTACCGGCTGCTGAGCCAGCAGCTGCAGTGAGCCAGCAACTGTGGCGAAATTGCTTTCTTTGGATGAACTTTGCTTGTTATAATTTCATTGTAATACCAAAGCACACCTCCATCTCAAAGCTGCCTGCCTCCAAGGTACAACCACCCCTTAATCAACTGTGCCTTTAAAGGTAAAGCAAGGTAAGTTTGCACCCATCAGTAACAAAAGTCTGTATGACTGGAGTCACTCAAGCTCCACCTGGAATTCAAGAAGTACTATAAAAGTAAGTTAGGAAGGGGAGAAGTTAGGGAAGACTCCATTGTAACTCTTGGTGTTGGTGGATGGGCTGAACCCATCTTCCCCATAAGGACACCTGTCGGGTAAGAACTGTACTCCGCACATTTAATGATGAACTCCAGTTGGCTTTTATTAGTGATTAGATTTTGTGTGTATACTACTTCACACTTGTTCTTGCAGTCAGTGTACTATCAATGGCAATCTGGAACCTTAAATCTGTCATGGATTTTGTATAATAAAAAATTCTCAACTGGGGTGCCTTCTGTGTACATTTCTGGAAGCCTGAATAATTGATTTGACTAGCGAATCCATCAGCGCACATCCCTGCACAGGGCGGGTGAATCACCCTCCGATGCAGTGTGCTGCCCAGGAAAGTCCCTGTGGTGAGCTCTGACAGGCTGGTTGATGCAAGGGTCTCATCTTTCCTGGGATGTTGACAGACTCGTTGAACTTAAAGCACTGGGGGGGTAAACACATACACCCATACATACACACACACACCCCCCCCGTAGTGTGACACCCTGCAATACAACTCTGGCTGCAACTTCAGTATTTGCCTCATAGGTTGCTAATCTTTCCCTGACCTCCTCCTCTTTCAGCTGTCTCCTGGTAACATGGGACAACACAACAACTCAGTCCTATCCAGTATTCAGGCAGATCGTGTAGACAGCTGGCATCATTCTGAAGATACTGTTTGCTTTTTTGATGGCTGCCTGTGCTGAACCACAAGGCAGCAGTCACTAGGGTTTTTGTGTGTGGTGGTGTTGGGTTTTTTTTTTCCTTTTTTCAGCAGTAGGCAGAAGGTAGTAGGAAAAATGTGAATTTAGTCTTTCATCAAACTAATTCTGCCTCGGTGTGCTATCTCTCACCCAACCAATTTACCTTCTTTCCAGTAAAAAAGTTACGGTCAAATATATTTCAAAATCGCTGTCCCTGCAGATTAAGGAATTTTTCTAGGGCCCAGTCCCATACTTCCAGTAACACAAAGAGAACTGGCCACAGTCTGGGTGTGGGAGTTGTGCTTAACTACAAAGCAGAGAACTCCTTGTAGGAGAAGCTGTGCTTCGTGTGTTCTGGTCCTCTTTCATATTGAATGATTCAACTTAAATGACAAATGGAACAAAAAGTTTACACTAAATCAGTTTTTAAAAGTACTTCACTTCCTGGGAGGTGGGAAGTCACAGGACAGCTGGGTCTGGTCTTGATTTAATGTGTCTGAGTTCTCCGAGTGAAATTCAGCATCATACCCAGTTGCCCATTCATAGTTAAATTTCTGTGACACCAGTTGGATATTTGTGTTTTGGCTGCTTGTTTTAAATACATTTAGCGTTTCAGTGATCAAAACTTCCAAACAGATTTACGATGAAAATGAGAAAATATTTTTAATAATCACTTCTCTGTGTGCTTGATATTTATGCCTTTTGTGATGTTTTTGTCTTCCACAATCAGCAATTTTTTCTTATAAATCTCTTGTTACATAAACTAGATATAAGGGGTTGGAACCTGAAGATTGTTTGAGTTATATTTAAACTTCAAAGGCCCTGCCTGCTGACAGGTGACTTGTGTCTGTACTTGGTGGGGGCAGCAAAAAGGCTGGAGTATAAAAACTGTAGTTGAATCTGAAAAGCATTAACCTGAATCTCTGTTGGCTTTTTACTTTGATCTTCTTTAAATGCTTAGTGATTTGGCAGCATGAACCTTTGTAACTTACTTCAGACTTCCAAAAGGTCTTGGAGATTCTCTCCCTAATGAAAGTTTTTGCCTTGCTGACAAGACGGTGATGTTGAGGAAGAGGAGAGGCCCTCTGATTTGGGGTTGGTTTAAAGTTGGAAAGCGAGGTGTGATACATACATACAGTGTCGCTTTCTGCTGCCGGCTGGGCACTTGTAACAGTATCAGGGCAGCCCTTTGCACGCTTGAATGATGCCCAGCTCAACAGGGCTGCCTAATATTTCAAGCTGTAGTGAACATGACTCTTGAAGGAGGGATGCTGCAGTTGAAGCTAACTCTGCTTTGAATTGTGTGCATTAACTGTGGTTTGTTTCCTTTCTGCAAAAAGCATTGGCCTTCTTCCTTAGGAGACTTAAGTTTGGCTGCCTAGTCAGTTCTTGTTTCTCGGAAATAATATTTGTATCTTTCAAGAGACACCTCATGGACACTCGGGCACCTTGGAAAGCGAGATGACCATTTTTACAGTCTTAGGTTACTTCTGATTTGTAAGTGGGCAGTAAATTGGGGCAGTAAAGGCCCAAGTGTTGTTTAAACTCCCAAATTCTTGAACTCTGATTTAGTGCTGAACCCTATTTAGTGTTTAACTATAGGTTGAACAAATATGTGCACAGAGTTTAGGGCAAGATGACCCTCTAGAGTTGTCAAGAATGACAAATCAAGGGACTTCTAATCACACCCTTGGGAGTGACAGAACAAAGGACATCCCATTTTTGTGATTTAACATGTACTTAAGATTATCTTGTTCACATTAACTCTGATGAGTCAGCTCTTACGGTCTTTAGCCTTGCCCTAGAAGTGAACTATCCTCATTATAATACCAAAATTCACACCCCCTAAGGGAAAGACCTAGGCCCACTAAAAGACCCTTCCTCAGAGAGCCTGCTAGTAGTAGTAAGGTTAAGTTAGGTAATGGCTGTGCCCACTAGCTATATGGACCCACCGTCTGAGCTGGAAAAGCACAATAAGGTTTTGTGTATGATTAACTTTGTACCATGGTACTCCAGCTTTGCTGGCATCCAGGCTTGCGCAGCTCCGTGATGAAGCAGTAGCTCACCTCCGTGTTGGAGTGGCTTGTTGCACGCACCAGGAATGGACTCACATTTTAGAGACGACACAGGCGAATGGATGGATGAAAGCATGGCTTCGGCACTTGCAGCGTATCATCAGAAGCTTGATCTCTGTATCCATCTCAAGTAACCCTTTGAAGTAGTGGCATGGTTGACTCATTGTCTCTGAAGCAGTGCTGAAAGACAGACGTCTGTTGGCTCATCAACACTTGTGTGAAAACAGGGTGGGTTTGGCCAGTTTGTTGAACATGCTGTACTTTTTTAGTGGTAAAAGGGGTTTCGATACAAAGGAGTGGTCAAAATCGGGAAGCACATATGTGAGAATTCCCATTTATTTTGCATTAACACCTTCACAGAAACACTCTTGAGGGTGAAAGTGGAAGTCGCTTTAGTTTCCTAAGGCAATACAATACATCTTGTGACTAGCTGTATGTAGAAATATACAAAATCCAGTGTACAGTAACTACCTGTATTCCGAAGCTGAACGAGAGTGCCATGGTCTGACAGTCTAGCTGTGTGGCCGTGTTAGTCCCTCCCTTCGGTCTGTTGTGGAATGCTAGAGATTGCCGAAACTCGCACCTGTGGAGGCCAAGCAGTGCCGGCCATCTGCTGAGGACATTTTCATACTGGGAGCTGCCAGGGCTATTGATCTGCCAGGTTTAACCTGGGGGTGTCTTCAAGACCTGAAAGCTATTCAGTTTTGATATATTAACACCTTCCATTTCATTACACAAGTGCATACTAACTATGCACATGGAAAGCTCTGCAAGCAGTTTTAGCTTTTGGCAACGACTTGCATGTTTTTACCTTTGTGTAGGGATTGCAATATTCAAAATCTTAAATGTACTGCTGCCAACTAAAACAACTTTCCATGCTGAGTTTTAACTTCCAGTAATCACTTAAGTGGATCCTGCTTTGAAAATATAAGCTTCAATATTTAATCATGAACCATTCTAAATGCTTATAGCTTGGTACTTTGATTTCCTAAGGCAGCCAGCGCCTTACTACAAAGCGCTACTGTAACTGAGTGCCGGTGCGTTTCATGCAAAAGCCATTGGTGGGCACGATTCTTTGAGCAACACCATGGAGCCCTTCCCCCAGGCACGCTGCACATCTCTCCCCTGTCTGGTTAATAAAGCTGTGAAGGGAGAATACAGTTTTAGGCAGCTTGCAACTTTGGGCAGAAAGGCGGAGTGGAAATAGTACCGTGTTGTAAATATGCACAAATGACATTTTTGTTAAGATGGGTGCAGATGCGTACATGTGCACATGCTTCTCTATCCCCTGACTTAAAAGTGAGAGTGGAGTGATAAGGAAGGATAAAAAACATGCTTGCATCTATAAAAGTTCTTAATATAGTGAAGTCTTTAGGAAGTGTGCAGCATACTCCAATATTGAGAAGTCTGCTGTACAAATACAGCACAACAGGTGCTGTAAATTCAGCTGCTAGCAAACAGTGTTGTTGAATGTTGAAATACTATTGTGTTGCCTTTTCCACATACCAAACCTATAATCCTGCCTCATCTTAACATGACAGATTACTTACTTCAAAAATAAGTGTAATGGGTTATGCGTAATGACAGCCTATGGAAGCAGTTAACATCACCTAGGTGTACCACTGTGTAAATGGACAATTACAAGCTGGTCAAACTACTTTGAACAGGAAGCAGCAGCAGCTTACATGTAGTAACTACATGTTGCACACATAGTCTCTGAAGGACTGGTGTATTTAACAGGGAAAAAAACATTCACTGATGGATTCTGGCAAAGTTATATAAAAATAGGAAGTAGTGCAAGCTCGCAAACTGACAAAGTGGCAGTTCTGAACACAATAAACATAACGCTGCTTGTGCAAAGAGCATCAGGTACTAGAGGTTTGATTTTCAGGCTTTTCATGAATTTTTCAGTGCCTCTGGTCACTGGTGAATATTTTTTTTGCTGTTATGTTACTTAAATCTTGCAAGTGAAGAGAAGAAATTAGGACTATGATCCTAAAACTATTATGTGGTTTACTACTCTAGTCTCTTGCAGGGAGGGGGACAGCAAAAAGGCAACGCTAGGGAAAAAAGTCTTCATCTCTTTACAATTAGGAGATGGAGAATAAGGAGAAGTTACTTCATAGTAGTGCATGATTTCAGTGGGAGAAAAAGCATGATTCTCAAAATAAATCTGTCACTTCCAGAAAACAGAGAACACAAAAAGTTCGAAATCAATGCTGAGGTTGCTGACCTTTACTTGGTTGTGACATACTGAGCACTGAGGTTACTTTTTCCTCTTACTGAATGCTTAGCACTACTGTATCAGCAGAACTGCAAACAAAAGTAAAGATTGTACCAGATTGCTGAATGGGGAAAAGCTGTATGCCTTGCTTTATATATGAGAAATCCCTGTTCTCCATACCACCCTAGGTGCGAACAAAAGAACAACCCAGGTGAGCTGACTGAAGCAGCTATGGCTGCAATTTACACAGCATGTAAACAAGAAATAATCTGACTTCTTGGTATTAAATACCATGCTGTTTTGGCATGCTGCAATACTGAAAACTCTTCCTTATTGAATGATGCAAGTTAAAGCTTCAGAAGTACTGGTCTGCACCAGGCAGTAATCTTTGTTGCTCCCTTGAAGATGATGCAATACAAGGCAATACATACACCTGGAAGACCGTTACTTCCCCTGATACCCCTAACAAGATACTTAGTACTATTAAAATTCCAATTTCTAGCCCAGGTGGCCTCTGTCAATACCATTTTCCAGTCACATACGAGTTGTTCCTAGTTCTGATGCTAGGTGGTACTTCAAGAATTTTCAGAGGCAGTTATACCCGTTTCGTTCCCTTTCATGACTTTAAGAAAAATTACTAAAAATACTCTGCCAGTGTTTCTGTTAAAATTCAAGTTAGAAATCCCCAAGTTAATGCCAAGACAACAAAACTGAAATAGCACTAAAAACAGACACTTGTTACTATGATTGGTTTTGTCTACACAAGTTAGTATTAAGAACCAGTCTCTCTTTACCAGTTTAAAATTCTTTAATTTCAATTCAAGTCAGATATCCCCAAGTTAATGCCAAGGCAACAAAATTGAAATAGCATTAAAAACAGACACTTGTTACTATGATTGGTTTTGTCTACACAAGTTAGTATTAAGAACCAGTCTCTCCTTACCAGTTCAAAATTCTTTAATTTCAATTATTCAAGACAGTGTTTTCCAACCAGTGTGCATGAAGAGGTTCTGTGGGACCACCACGTTTCTTTCTAGTATACTTATCGGACCAAAAGCATACCATAAACTCACATTGCAGTAAGATGGCACAATGAGTTTTGCACAAACAGAACCAAACTTGTTTTTAGAAAGTGATTAAGTATCCATTAACATTTTAACAGCTAGAAAAACGGTGCTTCCAACTCCTACAAAACACAGTGAAAATACATCCCCACAAGAGTTGAAAAGCTGTGCACTAACAGACGTCAGTACCATAGGAAGAGAGTAGGTTTTATACAAAGAAAGCAGTTGGGCAGTTAAAAGTATTTACACTTTTTCCTGCTATTAGCTAGACAAACATACAGTAGTCAGGTAAAAATATACTACAACTCTAAAACCTGTAACATTTAAGCATTTCTAACTGGAATTTTCATCTTTTGAAATGTGTTACCTGTTAATACTGGACAAAACTATTGCAAAAGTGTTTAAGTACTTCAAAACCAAGATTAAAGGGGCTTTTATTCCACAAAATTTAACTTCAAAATACTATGCTTATAAAATTATTTAAACTTTCAGCAGTCTATAGATTTCAAATGCAAAACTTAACAATCATCTTTGATTTTTTTTTAAGAAAAGATTCCAGTGGCATCATTTGCTTTCAAAGGCAGAATCTTTTGCTGGCTTTTCAAGCTCTCTCTCTTCACCACATGTCCTAGAAAGAAAATAAAGCAACATTAATGATCACATACAGATGCAGAGCAAGACTTATTCCAAATGAATTTGTAGTCTGGAGTAAGTGATGCTGCTGTACATCCAGCAGTACACGGGATCTAGAGAAGGGAAGCAGGTAGTGATGCCAGCTGTCTGTGTTCCCTCACGCTGACTGCCCCCAAATGTGAAGCTATGCTGGTGGTGATTAATGTATGTGACCTGCTGTGAATGGCAGTCATTCTGAAGTGAGTTTGTGTTCCATTCAGGCAGTCCTCCCTGGTCTGCTGCCAAATATATGTCAGCTCAGGTAGAAAAGCACTCTGGCTTAATGTACCTGACCAATCATAAATTTTTTTAGCAGCCAGAAATAATCTATGTCCCCCAAACACTAAGGTGACCTCAGGAAGCACTATGTATTTTTACCAAACGAGAACAGAAAAATGTTCTTCAGAAGTGTGAAGTTACAGAACTTCTGTCTTCCAAAATTTCCAAACTAAACCTTCAGAAAGGTACAGATATGTCTTGCTTCCATTTATCAAAGGGAGTAAAGTTTAGAAATTAATGGACAGCCATATGATTTGAGCAGTTTACAAATTATTTGCCTACAGTCAGTAGTGGGAACTGCAGGATTGTTTGAACATTGATGATTTATTCATATTTATTTTGCTTACTAGTTTCTCACTTCTAAGAAACTGAATATTGCAAATAAAAATGTATGAAAAAATCCTGAGTGAGTGAAAGGAAGTTTGTATGATGCAAAGACATCAGTCTGTAGCTTGCTTGAATTTAAAACAGGCACACAGATGCATTTCTCAATTTCTCAACATGCAAGGTATTTGCAAAGAGGTGTTAAAAAAAATGGTTTATAGCTGTTAGCCAGGAATGAATGTGAGTCCACGGAAACCTTCTCCCAAGTAGCCACAAAAGTTTTGTTGTGAAGTGTGTGTATTTGTAGAAGTCAGAGAGGGGCAATGGGGTCAGAGAATGAAGTCTAAGAATATGTTGGGAGTGTAGAGTTTGCCATAGCAAACACTGCATGTACTTAAAAAGAGACAGATGTTTGTTAGAAGAACATGACACCTCTCTAGCTCGTACATAAAAGATATATTTGCAAGTTATACAGACACAATCACAATTGCTGAAATAGCGAAAGTTATTAATTGCCTTGCCTCAAAGGTACTTGACACTCTTTATATTCAACAGCCTTTTCCAATAGTATTTCAACAATCTGAACTATCTGCCTTAAATTTCCTTTGACCAATGTCCACCAACTAATGACCAAAGCATGCACCCAAATATTTTTAATTCTTTTAATCAGCATTATAAAGGGCAATCTGACTGAGATTGTCTCTCTGCCACCTAAAATTCCAAGTGTTGTCAAGTTCTGCAGGAAAAAGAGCAGGCCATGAAAAAATTCTACCTTGGAGAACCAGTGTAGTCGTCATTTATTTTTAAATATGTGGTCAAGCATACTCTATTAGTACCATACCGTGATTTGGCCAAACACTTATTTAAGCAGCATGCTAGGCTGTGTAACCTGTGTGAGGAACCTCCACTTGTGCCTTCATCATGTTCCCTCAACATGCTGCTTGTTCAGACCAAATGAGTATTCGGCATCACTGGCTGAAAACTCCCAAATGTCACTTCTGACAGCTGTGTAATCAGAGGTGAGTAGTTCTTCTTAAGTTTTTTTTTTTGTTTTGTTCTGTTTAAGTTTACCTTCTTTTAAATAACTGTCAATATTCCACTTAGTTGTACAGTTTTAACTTGGCAGACAGCCAAAGACTGCCAGGCAACTACAGTTTCTCGAAAGGGAAGTTTCCTTCAGTACATACTGATGGATAAGAAGAATCGCTGAGCACGACGTGCAGAAGTCCTTAAAGAAAACTAACTGGTACTTCAACAAAACAGTTCAGCTCAAGGATAATTTGGGGCCTTTTTCTCATTGTTTACTAAACTCTATTGTATTTCTCATATTCTACTAGATTCTTCTTGTTTACAAAACAACATTTTCCAGTGAGGTTAAGGTTTAAACACTTACCTCCTGACAGATTCAAGCATTCCTATGACTTTTTGTGAAGAAAATGTATCAGCCTCTACAAAGCTTTCAGAGTTCTGAAATGTCACAGGTTTAAAGTTCTAGCCTGCAGTTTACCTGCATTTAGGCAATTCTATAGCTACACTATATATATATATACTAAAAAGGCTTGGCTTGATTAGAGTACATGACCATAAAAAAACTTGTTAAATCCCATTAGGTTCGGTAACACTTGATTTAGGCTTCCTTTGCTTCCAGCTTAATAGCATCGAAGAGTCTAAAACATAAAAGAAAGCTTTACGCTTTTCGTTGTCTCACCACATGCTGATATCTCCTAATAGGACATTCCTCTGATTTTTTTTTCTTTAAGTCTCCACCATAGCAGTGAGTGAAGTAACTTCTAAAATGTTCATTCAAAACTTTAACAGAAGATTTGCATGGTATTATCAGTCCCTAAAGTTGAGAAAAAACTCTTTCTGTAAAGAAAACAGTACCTCAACATGGTTAAGTAACCTCAGTTTACTGGTGTTCTAATTTCACATCATTTTGCTCCAGCAGAAAAGAGCCTTAGCTCAGTAAGGTTATTAACTCACTTTCTCTTACTGCCAACTTCATGCCTATCTTTCTCATCCTCAGTGTTCTCTCCATTGTGTTGCGACTGGTTGGTGTCTTGAGCTTCAGACCCTCCATTCAGAACCTTGGAACCTTTAAAATGAAAGGGTAGAGAAAGAAAATAGTACTGCAGACAGCAAAACCGTGCTATAAAAAGCCCCAGATAATTTCTTTACCTTCATCAACTCAAACACTAAGAGTTTTCCCCTCACCTTGATACTCAGCAGCTGAAACAAATCAAAAAGCAGTAACTGATATGCCTTCAGCTTCTGAAAATACCATGCAATGAGCCTCATCCCATAATTTTAGTAATGGGAAATAAGTAGTGTACGTATTTCATGCGATTTCGAGATCTTCTTGTGCTTGTTAGGCTGCAGATAATAGGACTAATGCATATTTATATTCTGAGCAGTGAGAGAATATACTTCAGTAGTACATTGTTAGCACTCTAACCTGGTCAAACAATTTGGGGGGATTTCTGATACTTAAACTAGAGAAGTTACTAGTTCCGTGGATTCTCATTTACTCTGAACTCTGACAAATTTGTATGTAATCAAAATATGACAAACTATACATAAATAGAGTAAAAGTTATTGTAATATATATATATATATATATATATATATATATATATAGTATATATATATAGTATTAGTATATCGCGGAGTGAAAGAGTTACAGATTCCAATTGTCAAGCAGGAAACAAAGCACCAAGCAGAAGCTGTATTTACTGAAGTCAAAGCAGAAATATTTAACCTCTTTAAAATTCTGTGATGAATACATGTTTTGCTCTGGTATTACAAACCAGTGAATTTTAAGTAAATGGTTAAGGAATGTCACTAAGTCAGAATTGACAGTCCATTTTATCTGAAGTTGCAGGTTTACCAACCTCCCCCATTAAACTACTGTACTACAGCAAGAAAAAAATAAAAGACATGATTCATTTGTATACTTACAGGCCAAGAGATGCTAAAAAGCAGGCAAGATCATTTTAAGAGGACATTCTAGTAGCTGACCTATTTAGACTTGCTCAGAATTAGTTCTGAACTGCTGTAACTGTTGCACTTTGTAAAGATTGTAAAAGTTCAGCAGTTCCATTTTTAAAAGGGCAGAAGTACGAACATAAGGAACCAGAATTCGTCTTTGTAGCAATCAGAGCAAAATCCACTTCTATGAAATATCCCCCTACTGATGAAACTACTTACCATTCTCCGTTTGACTAGGCAGTAACACACTACTTCACCGTGTTCTGTTAAGTCTAGCACTAACCTTATCCGAAGTAACTTCACTAGTCACACCACGTGAAGGAAGTTTAGATTCCTTGTGTAAGTATTAGCTCTGCTGATCACTGGGCTGGGGAAAGATCTGTGTGGAACATCTACATCATACATACTTCTCTCACCGTGAAATGGTTGGATTTTATCATCACCCTTGCTTTCTTAACAGTTACAAATACAGTGGCATTTCAACTAGTTATTCTGAATCCTTGCTATCTTCAATCACTTCAGTTACAGTAAGTTGTTTGTTCCAGATCTGGGTGGTTTAACTTTTAAACAGTTTTCTGAAACAGTTTTGCTCCCAGTATTCAAGTTCAAAGTAAATATAATTTCTGTCCAGTGCTTGTGGAGGTCAAGGATCTAAATAATTTTAATAGATGGGTAGAATTACTGCATCTTCAAGGATTTAAATTTGTTTGCAACAGCTTTCCAGCATCTGTCTCATTTTCTTCCTCTCTTGAAAAATGCAAGTATCTATTTTACTGTATTTATTTATTTATTTATTTATTAAACTGACCTAAGTTATGGTAGAACATGCTTACTATGGAAAGCTTTTAGTACCATGCTGTACAAATACAAGTGCTCATGCTTAATCTGCAACAGTACTGCTGAGAGCATAAAGGCCTGCTCTCCCCTGAATTATGATTGTTCCTTTACTGTTAGACTGAGCTACTAAATTTGCATCACGGAAGTAGTATGTAAGTAGTTAAAAGCTGCTGCTACACATAGTAGCACACATGACATAAGAAGAGGCTAGTGAAAGAAAGCATAGGTGGAAGTCCAGGCACCAAAGGCTGCTTGAGGAATGGAAGGTAGTATGTTGTCCTACCTCATGTTTACAGGTTTTTTATTCCACAAGGTAATAAAGTTAGACAACCTACAGAGAAGTAAAAATTCTAAACAATTCTTGCAAAAGCCCTTCCTTTCAGGTAATAAAGGTAAAATAACCACAGAAAGCATTATACCCTTGAACTTGAAACTTAGTTATGGTTATTTCAGTTATGTAGAGGTTTTAATAGATAGGTAGAATTCCTACATCAAGAATTTTTTGAAGCTGGCTCAGAAATTAATAGACTAGGTCTTTTATATGACAAGAAACTAAAAACCACAGTGACTTACCTGTTTGTTCCTTTTCCATTTTTTTGTTTGCTCCTTTCTTCCACTGTTCTTTGGTTTTGTTGGCTTCCTCATGCTGCTTCTGCTCAGCAAGTGACTTATTTAGTACTTGGGAAAGAACAGAATCTCCTTCCCCAACCAGAAACATGGTCTTGAACTTGTTATATAGCATTGTAGATTTCTCCATGATAACTTGGCTAACTTTGAATTTCCGTATCTAAAAATCAAAGTAAAAAAACAATGAGCTCCACTTAGGTATTTAAATACCTATGTGATTTCATCACATGCAAGGTGAAATTCTGAATTTAACCTGAAATGAGATCACAGACTTTTACACTCTCTGAAGTATTACGGAATCATAGAACAGCTCAGGTTGGAAGGGACCTTGAGAGACTACCGGGTCCAAGCTTTCACGGAAGAGGAGCCTAGATGAGACTGTTGAGCACGCTGCCCAGCTGCATCTTGAAAGCCTTCAGCAACAGGGACTTTTACCATGTCCCTGGGGAGGTCGTTCCACTGAACAATTGTTCTCAGTGTAAAAATTTTTTTTCTATTGAGAAGAAACCTCTGCCAGTGCAGCTTGTACCCTCTGCCCCTTGTCTTCTCCACATGGCTCCTTGTGAAAAGAGAGCCTCTGTCCTTTTTGTAACTGCCCTTTTAAGTGCTGGAACACTGTGATGAGGTCCCCCCCAACAAGACCTCTCCAGGAAGAAAAGACCTAAGCCCCTTCAATGCTTCCTTACAGGGCAGGTTCTCCAGCCCTTTGATCATTTTCATGACCCTCCTTTGGACCCTCTTCTGTCTGTCCATATTACTTGAATTTTGAGGGCCAGAATTGAACACAGTACTCCAGCAGTAAATAACACTGACACCGATTCAAGTAAGCACATGGGTTACTTTAATTAACATTGTAGATCTCACCTTCTTTAGAGTCAGAATCATCTCTGTGTGTTTCTGAGCTTGCTGCATTGTGACTTGAAGGGATGCAAGCTCATCAAGAGCCTCAATACACCTGTTCACATCCTGTATATAAACAAGAAATTAGTTTGGAGACTTAACTTACATGTTAATAATCCTTAAGTAGCCATACTAAATTCATTTTCATGCTCAGCGATACCTGCCTATAATATCCTTAATTTGACTAAGTACTTAATTTAGAACAATTTATACAGCCAAACCTGTGAACAAAAATTACTACAAGTTGCCCTTCAGCTCCTTCTGAAAGGCAGATACAATTTGAGTAAGTTGTAATTTTTACAAATAATTGTATACTTTTAAAAATGAAACTCAAGCTTTATGCCGCTTTCACAGTTCTAGTACTTCCGTGCTAGAAGCTGTTCTCCATAGTCAGTGTTTTCCATACACAATTCTTGCTAATGTGTAATGACTTGCCACTGAGAAGGCAGCAAAGCTCCATTGCACCTCTGAATCAAGAGGTCTGGTGGGGTTCTGGGCGGTCTCTGTCTTTTTCTGGTTTTACTTACTGTTTTAGGGGAATTTACTATCTGGTCCATGACAAAAGTGATTCATTTAAGCCAAATCATTACGTTGTGAAATAAGAAATTTATATTTAAGACTAGCTATTTTTCTGAGACAAAGTACTGGAATAGACTTAAATAAAATATTTTAAGAATAGGCCATACTGGAAATGAATGTTTCATATTTAACACTGTGGTGGGTTAGCCTTGGCCAGCAGCCCGATGCCCACCCAGCCACTCACCTGTCGCTCCACTCCTTAACAGTGCAGGGGGAGAAAACAGGATGAGAAAGCCTATGGATCGAGATGCGGGCAGGGAGATTGCTTACCAGTTACTGTTTTGCCCACAACAGACTCCACTTAAGGAAAATGTATTACCAATTAAAGTACATTCAGGTCACGAGAAACAGGGACAAACATCAAATCAACACTTTTCTTTCACCCCTCTCCCATGCTCAACTTCAGCCCAGACTTCCCTCCCCAGCCCACCTCCAAGCAGTGCAGAGCAGGGCAGATGGTCACTAGGTCACACAGTTCCTTTCTGCAACTCCTTCCCTCTCACATTCTCCTCTGCTCCAGCCTGGGCTCTCCCCACAAACTGAAGTCCTTCAGAAGAAGTCTCCAGCATGGGCTCACCACAGGCCACAGTGAGAACATCTGCTCATTCATGGTCTCTTCCACAGTCTGCAGGGAAATACCTGCTCCAGCGACATCGAGCACCCCTTCCCTTCTTCTCCTCCTCTGACCCTGATGTACCTCTGCTGTTTCTCACTTTTCTTCCCTCCTCTCTGCCCAGTGTGTTTTGCCCTTTCTTAAATTTAGGTTTCCACTGAGGCACCACCATCTTGGCTGAGGGGCTCAGCTGTGCCCTGCAGTAGGTCCACTGGAGCCAGCTAGACCTGGCTGCCTCCAGCACAGGGCAGCCCGCTGTCCCCACTGCCAGAACAGAACCTTGCCTCTGACACCCAACACAATGCCACGTCCTCCAGCTGGAGCAGCTTGTTGCTTCTTATGCTACTGTACTTCACTGACACTCATTTTCTCATTGCACAAACAGCACTCACAAAATGAAGATGCTAAACCAAAGGCTGGTTCCCTTTCAGCACCACCCATGCAATGATACTCTGAAAAGGCCATGTAGTCAGTTAAGGGAAGTCCTCAAACTGACGTCACTCTCACACCTCTCCTGAGCCAGTTAATAGCAGTAGTGAGAATTTCTCATCTTCAGCAGTACATAAAGGCAGAGACAGAATGAATGAAGCCTTTTATTTGCTTTTTCAGTTGTGTAAATGGAAATGGGCTTCTGAAGATTCGCAGCCCGCTCCAGCACTTGAAATGAGAGACACTGATGAAGTATTTTTGGTCTAGCCTCACGATTTGAGGTTTCAGTTAAGAGAAAAAACTGAACAAAACCAACAAAAGCACAAATAACCTTGAATTCAGAAAACCTGGTAGTCTTGTTCTGAAGCACCAAAGGCACAAAAATTAAAATAGGCTTAAAAAAAAGATATAGCTCTGGTCCTTCCCTATCTGTTTTCACATCCCAGCCTTAACAGTGGATTCCAAGGAATACAAATAATTTAGATAAATGTATGTGAGTGCTTGATGACCTTCACTGTAAAAAAGTAAAGAAGTTTTTTCTTATGTTGAAGCAGTATGTCCTGTATTCACTCAGTATTCGTTGTCTCTTGTCCTTTTAATAAGAAAAGTCTGGCTCTGTCACCTTCCCATACTCCATTCAGGTATTTACACACATGGAGAAGATCCCCCCCCTCAGCCTTATCTTCTCCAGGCTGAACAGTCCCAGCTTTCTCAGCCTCTCCTATGACAGATGCTCCAAGCCCTTAATTTGTCTTCAAGACCCTTTACTGCGCTCCCTACAGTATGTCCATGTCTCCATTGTACTGGGGAGCCCAAATCAGGATCCAGTGTCTCACCAGTGCCAAGTAGAGGGCAGCCATCACCTTTTCTACTCTCTAATGCAGCCCAGGAGGCTGCTGGCCACCTTTGCCACAAAAGCATATTTGGCTCATGGTAAGCTTGCTGTCCATCTACACTCACAGGTCATTCTCTGACAAGCTGCTTTCCAGCCACTTGGTCCCCATCACACATGGTGTGCTGGTGCATGGGGTTATTCCTCCCCAGGTGCAGAACTTGAACCTTTGTTGAACTTCATAAAGTTCCTGTTGGCCCATTTCTCCCCTGCCCAAGTCCCCCTGGATGGCAGCACACCCATCAATCTTTCCTTTCAGTTTCACATCATCTGCAGCCTTGCTATGGGTGTGGTCTGGCCCCCCATCATCCCAGTCATTAATGAAGAAGCTTTAACAGTATTGACTACTGGTGACTGGCCTTTAGCTGGACTCACTACCATTGACCACAGTATTTTGTGCCCTGCAGTTCAGCCAACTGTCAGTCCACCTTGCTAACCACTTGAGTCGAGACTTCATCAGTTTGTTAATGAGGCTGCTAAAATAGACAGTGTCGAAAGATTTTTTAAACTTTAATATAAACCATGTCCGCTGCTCTCTTATATCCACCAAGCCATTCATCTCACAGAAGGATGTCAGTCTGATCAAGCATGATTTCCTCTTTATGAACCCATGCCAAGAACTTCCAGATACTTTACCATCCTTCATATTACTGTAAACAACTTCCATGAAGATTTGGTCCATCACCTCCCTAGGGATCTATGTGAGGCTGACTGGCCTGCAGTTTCCCAGATCCTCCCTCTGGAAGATGAGAGGGACATCTGTTTTCTTCCAGTCCTTGGGAACCTTCCCCTTATGACCATGACTTTTCAAAAATAAAATGGAGTGGATGCACAATGACATCATCCAGCTCCCTCTGCACTCTGGTATACTTCATATCAAGTCCCACTTTGTTTACATGTTCCTGAATTTGATCCTTTTCCACTGAGCACCAAGTTTTCCCTGTTCTGGACTTTCCACTGGTCTTAGGGACCTAGGATTCCTGAAAGGAATCGTATGAGCAAACTGAGGTCAAGAAGGAATTAAGTACCTTTGCCATCTCATGCTTTTCACTAGATTTCCTCACCCTGTTCTGCACCTTTTGCTGATGAGGTATTTGAATAAGCTTTGTTGTCCTTCATATCTCTCTCTGGATTTAACTCCAAGTGGGTTCTGGCTTCGCTAAGCACATCCCTCCATGCTTGACAGTGTTAGCATTTTCCTCCCAGGTCACCTGTCCCTGCTTCCACTTCCTTTATATGCTTCCTTCTTCTGTCCCAGCTATAGTCAGGAGCTCCTTGTCCATCCATGCAGCCCTCCCACCAAGTCTGGTTATTTTCCCCCTTGGCAAGATGAATCAATCTTGAGAATGAGGTCATCTCCAGAAGTAAACCAGTTCTCTTGGACCCTCCTCTCCAGACTGGTCTCTCCAGAGATTCTTCTAAGCTAGACCCCTTGGGCAAAGGCCTCTGTAGAGGCCAGAGTCTACTCTCCCGACTCTAGGTCTGTGACCCTTTTTTCCCTGCTCCCTCCTACCAGGATCCTGAACCCCACCATTTCAATCACTGAAGCCAGTGTTGCCCCTGACCTTCATATCCCTAATCAGATCTTCCCCGTTTATAAGAATCAGGTCTGACAGGATGTCTTCCCTTGTCAGCTCTCTTGATCACCTGTGTTAGGAAGTTATCACACTCCAGAAGCTTCCTGGATTGCTGTATAATCCCCATGTTGTCCCTTCAGCAGATACCAGGATGGGTCAAGCCTCCAGTGAGGACCACAGCCTTTGAGCAAGAGGTGTCTCTGGATTGCCTTCAGATGACTGACTTCACTCTCTGCTTCTGCCTGATACGGTGATGTGCAGTAGACATCCTCTGATGTCACCCATACTTGTCTGCCCACAAATCCTGACCCATAAACTCTCAGTTGGCTTATCATCTGTTCCAATGAAGAGCTCCACACATTCCCACCGGTCTCACACAAAGAGTTACCCACAACTTGTCTTCCCAGCACCTATCTTTAGTCCTAAAGAGCCGGTAATAACACATGGCAATGCTCCAGTCCTACGAACTATCCCAAACCACAGCCCTGCAACTGCAGACAGATGTCCAGTTCCTCTGGTTTGTTCACCACGTTTATGCATTAGTGTACAGCCACTTCAAAAAGGCACCCAGTTGTGCTCACTTTGCAGAAAGGTTACGAGAGCTTTCCCCATAATGCTGTGCTGCCAGCACTTCCTCACTTCTGTGCATATGCTTGTGGTGATGCCACTTCAGTCCTGTTCTGTTGATTACAACGCCAATTCTGCTTACGTCACCCTCCATCATTTGACTGCCATCCTGCTCCACCACTTCCTCACTTTCTCCTCTGCTGCTCTTCCTTGTTTAACACTCTAACCAGGTCGGCCAGCCTCTTGGCAGCACTACTTTTGGGTGGATGTTGCCACCTCCTAGGAGTCTTATCCATTCCCTTACAAGCCCTTTCCTCAAGAAAGGGACCACCACCTCGGTTCCCATACTCTGGCCATCACCCTCAGAGTCACAGTCATGCTTGATACTTTGCAGGTCTCCCCTGACCATGTCATTGGTGCTCCACATATAAAAGCAGCAGTAGTTAATAAATAGTCTTAAGGCCAGACAAGCCTCAACCACTTGTCAGTAACATTCCAAATCTGAGCTCCCAGCAAGGAGCAGACTTCCCTTGACAATGAGCAGGGTCAGGAGATGGGGGCCTCCATCCCTTGCATCAGGGACTCTGCCACTACTGCACTTACTGTGACCTTCTGGTGCTTCTACAAGGCTCAGGCTGACCTGGCATAGAAGCTTCATTTAACGGAAATCTGTCTGAATGCTTCTGGTAAATAGTTCATAATGAAGTATTTTCAAACAGGACCAGTTTTACTGGCCAACACTGATCTTTTTATGTCCACTGTAACCTCATTTAAGCAGGAGTTATGTTTCAAACTGAAAAAATCCATTAATTCTCAGAAAATTAATTACGAACACCTATGCCAAGTACTTCCTACTGGAATTACATACATGTATAAGTTTTTAAAAAATATACTTACAAGATTATCAATTTTCAGGGAGTTCTTAATTTCTGCATGTATCCTTTGAAGCCTAGAATCCATTGATGTTTCTGAAGATTAAAAACAATATGCATGAGTATTTGAGAGTCACATCAGGTTTGTTTTTTTGGAAACTTTTCTACAAATCTGAACTTCACACAGGAAAACATGGGCAGGCACTCTGCATTAGTTAATGATGCAGCTGCACACAAATACACCACACGGCTTACTACCAGAAGTATGCAAAATCGGGCACTATCAGCAGCCTACATAGTTTTCTCCTTAGGAGTTACAAATGGAAAAGAATTTTCTACTTCAGCATACAGCTGTCACCTGTCACTGTCTACTTGTAGGCCAGGTTAGAAGGAAGTTTCAATAAATACTAACACTTACAAAGCTGAAAAATCTTTAATGACAGGACAACTGGATATTGATGGGTTTTGTTTTCAGTAAATCAGACATCATTCAAGTTATAGTCCAAATTCATCCAAATAAAGTGTTCCCAGTAAACATACTCCAGCTGATGTGCAAGATGAATGAACATGTCCATCTCTAATTCACCTGCCAAATGCCTGTTTGGATTTTTCCCTAAGCAAGTAGTACATATTCTGAACAATAACTGCAAGCAAATGGCTTCCTTCAAGTCCAATCCAACTTGGATGGGTTTAGGTAATTACTTTTTTCCCCTGCCAACGCTAGGTTGGTTGGAGTCCATGCCCCCCCCCGGAGCTGTACTATACTACAGTCAGTGGTTTGGATTGCCTTTAAAGATGGGAGTACTAAAAAAGGAATGACTTATCCCTATGAAGGTCAGTTTGCAAGTGTGGGTTAATAGACAAGATCACAGTAATCTGAATCTAAGCCTCTTGCTAAGGAAGAACAAGCCTCTTGCTTAGTAGGCCTCCTGCTTAGTAAGAGATAGTATCCAACTGCTTTCAAGAGGTCCCTCAGACTGTGTTACGAGAAGACAGAAAGGAAAATGAAGGGAAGAACAAAAGTGATTCACTTCAGAGAGTAAGAGCTTTTGGGGTTTGTTCACAAACAGAAGGGATGATCGAGGTTTAAAAGCTTGAATGACAGTAAAATGGGAACAGCAAAGACCTGTTCTAACACACTGAAGAAAGAAGACAGAAGAGCAAGAACGCGCTGTTTCACAGATCTGAAGCAAGCAGTCATGGCTCAAACATATCTAACAGAGACCACACAGCCACCTTTAGCAGTGAATTATGTTATCCAAGCAGTTAATCCTGTTCAAAATTTAAGATTACTGAAAATACCATTTAGCGTCTTTCAACTAACCTCTCTTCTTCTCCATCTTCTTAACTTCTGTTTTCTTACCTTCTTCCTTACTCTGCCTATAAAGAATGTTAAAAGTGTTTTTACAATGCTGTTAATTCTGTTCTTCAGTCTTCCCCCCTCCCTCCCTCCCCCCACCCCGCCACCCCACCCCCACCCCCAACTTTTCACAGAATGGTGTTTTGAGGTATATCTCAGTAAAATATTAGCATGCAAAAACCACAGAGCCAAACTCTGGTTTTCAAAGACTAAACTAAATTAACAAAATTAGTTAGCCGAGATACTGCAGGTAAATCCTGCATACCGACAGTCTTCCCTAGAAGCAGCAGATTAAAGGATTTCAAAAACAAGTCACATTTCCAAACTGTATTCTGTTTTGGTTGCATGTACAAATTGGTAAACTGGCATTGTACAGAACAAACTTAAGGAGAAAGAAAATATTCTTATTATGATGACAAAAAGAGTAAAACTATTTAATATTACCACAGGGAATTATGGAGAGATCTGTAATAAGTCACTAAGGGTAATTTGCTGATCAAATGGGCTTTTAACAAAAGGAATGATCTTGCTGTAACAGATCTGAGAATGTTTTGTCTGGTGAGAAAAGAGTTAACCGTTAACCATGAGGTTGGAGATGTACCTCCTCAAGGCCAATGTTAAACCATAATCTCAAGTTACTATGACAACTTTGTCTTCGTCTAGACTTTAGTGTAAAAATAGTTTAGTTTGTAATGTACAGCTTCTTGCCACGGGACTGAGAGCGTAACTGTTTGCTTAAACCGGCCTTGAAGCTGAGATTAAAAGGGCTGTGTTACTTTACTTGTCGGAATTTGCCAGCCTGGATGGAGCTGCGACTCCCTGGCTGCACAGCGCTGGTTTTTTTGCTTTCCTGCTTTAATAAATACTTCGTGAATTTATTTCGGACTCTAGCTATTTCAATTTCAACTATAACAAATTTGGTGCTGTGACTCGGATCCAGACAGCCAACTCGGACTTCAACTCTGGGAGGGCGCCCCATCTTCGGATGGTCCCGGAGGAGATTCCGACTTAGCTCACCCGGATTTTCCAAACTGGGAGAGGAAAGCAAAAAAGAAAAGAGAAAGAAGATACTGCAGTTCTCGGTGAGTTCCCCGTAATTTTTGTGCACAAAGAGCCAGACAAAGACTCATGAGTGAGTGAGTATATTGCGGTTCCGTTCGGTCGGGGATTGGGTACCCGGAGTGCGAGTGACTGAGACGTCCACCGGACTTAGTAGTCCACTGGGCGAAGCGAGCGTGGGCCTCCTTGTAGTGCAGTTCCCATTGTCCGCGAGGGCATGGGCCACGAACGGAGGGAAGCGAATGAATTTTGTGTGAAAGGTGGCACTCTCGGAAGATGGGCCAGAAAAAGAGTAAGGCGCCTGGTTCCATGCAGGAGATAGGGGGTGGGGGTGGGCTCCCTGATATACCCCAAGATAGCCCGTTAGGCCTAGTGATTCAATATCAGGACGCCTTCCCTTCTCAAAAGGGGAAGTCCAGGGAAAAAATGATCCATTATTGTATGGAAGTATGGGGAGGAAAACAAATAGGAAAGGATTTACATTGCCCTGCTTTTGGATCCCTTGAGGATTGGATATGTCAACAACTGAATATGTATGTTAACAATAAACAGCCATTTAATGAGGAGGAGAGTGAATATGCCTTTTTATGGATCCTGGGTACAGCCCAGACCACCAATTTGTTCCCATTAAAAGAAAAGAAAAAGGACAGGAAGAAAAGGCAGGAGGAAGACGAACTTCCAGTGTCTCCCCCACCCTATATTCCCCCTCCTCCATCACTACAGGGTCCTGATCCTCCTCCAACAGCACCCCCCCAACCTGAGGAAGAGGGCCCTTCTGATCAAATAACGACTAGAAGTCAAACTACAGAAAGGAGGGAGGAAAATCTATTATATCCATTAAGGGAGATTGCTATGGGGGGACCACAACCCGGAGTCGGATTTGTATCTGTACCCCTCAACTCTGGGGATGTGAGAGAATTTAAGAAAGAAATGGGACGCTTGTTAGAAGACCCATTAGGGGCAGCAGGACGTTTTAATCAATTCCTCAGCCCTAATATTTATACTTGGGACGAGATGGAGGCTATTTTAAAGATCTTGTTTGCAAATGAAGAACGAGGGATGATCAGAACGGCAGGCATGAGACATTGGGATTGGGGACATCCACATGGCCCAGCCGGAGATTTAAAATGGCCCTTACAGCGGCCCAATTGGGACAATCAAGATCCCGCACATAGAAATAATATGGTCGATCTCCAGGATATGATAATTCAGGGATTTCGGGATTCTGTACCCAGAGGACAAAATAAAGCCTTCAATGAACAACAGAAAAAAGATGAAACCCCCACCAGGTGGCTAGAAAGGCTGAGAAGGAGTTTCTAGCTATATTCTGGACTAGACCCTGATAGTCAAGTGGGTCAAGCCCTGCTGAAAACTCAGTTTGTGGCTAAATCTTGGATTGACATAAGGAAAAAATTAGAGAAAAATAGAAGATTGGCAGGAAAAAGGGTTAGATGAATTATAGCAACAAGCCCAAAAAGTGTATGTGGGAAGGGAAGGAGAGAGTCAGAAGGGACAGTCTAAAACCTCGATGGCAGCTGTAAGAGAAGGACAAAATTTGGACAGGAGAGGAGAAAGGTCCCAGAAGGGCCCAGAAAATCCTAGAAGAAAGGAATTCTGCTCACAAGATGTAGAGTGTTTCTATTGCCACAAGAGGGGGCATTTGGAAAGGAATTGTCAAAAAAGGAGCATGGATGAAAAAGTCTTTTAAAGAAGATTAGGGGGGTCAGGGGCTCTGTTTGCTGGGGACCCCTAAGGTTACTGAGCCCTTGATAAAATTAAAACTGAGTCCTCAGCATGAAGCGTAACAGAATATATTTTAGAACTCACAAAAAGGAGACAGGAATTAAGAAAGAAGGGTTTGATAGTACAAA
This sequence comes from Falco punctatus, assembly GCF_963210335.1. Classification (NCBI taxonomy): domain Eukaryota; kingdom Metazoa; phylum Chordata; class Aves; order Falconiformes; family Falconidae; genus Falco; species Falco punctatus. The sequence goes on from NC_137586.1 coordinate 35,264,018, forward strand.
CTCCTCCCTTGGATATTTCCATACACCGAATTCAACCTGGAGACCAGGTATTGATAAAAACGTGGAAAGAAACTTCTCTAACACCCTTGGGAAGGGCCTTTTGTTGTTCTACTTACTACAGGTACAGCTGTATGAACAGCGGAAAAAGGATGGACTCACGCCAGCAGAATTAAGGGACCTATCCTCCCAGAGACGTGGACTGTGACGTTGGAACCAGGAGACCTCCAAATGAAGATAAGGAAAACCGGGGCCGGTAAATGAACCCCTCCAGAAGGGAAATACGAAATAGTTTATATCAATGGTTCCAAATACCACCTGGAATTACCCTACAAAAGGTATATTTTGCACCCTGGAGTGAAGAACAAATACCTGATCAAGCAGGGGGGAGCCGGACCATATAAACTGACAGGAACTCCTCAGGTTTTTCCCTTTTGCTGTGAGGCAGAGACAGGTATACCCGAATCACCCGGTATAGGAGACATCCATGGAATACCCTGTTTAAAACACCCCACTTCCGGACACTTATGCTGGGTTGTTTGCTAATGTTTAAATTGTGATAAAAAGTGGTCTTGTGTTTCAATTAAGAGACAACCTTATTGTATGAAATGTCGCAATAATCTGACACCTACCAGGGAACAGGCTCAAACAGAAATTTGTAAATTATTTTGTGGACGGGAACTGTCAGTACCTGAACTTTGGGAAGTATATGAAACAGACTGGTATAGAGTTTTAGGACAGTGTACTATAAGATCCTGGAAACGGGCACAACAACTGAACAGGGGGAAATGTATTTGAGAGATAACTAACTCTTTAGACCTTGAAAATTATTGCAGGATAACAGCAAATTCCCCTGAAGACTACCTGCTGCTGCCGAGAAGACACTGATATCCTGTTGCTCTCTGCAACAGAGTAGACGAGGAAAGGCAGAGAGGTACTAATAGTGGGGAAAATGAAGGCTGTTATCCTGATAATAATATTAATTACCACGACTTTAGAAAATGAACATCAACCCTTCAATTGGACCTTAGGTCAATGGGAGGGTCCTGTTACATTGAGAATTAATGTTACGGCCGGTGCTTCAAGTTTCTTAGTAGATCTCTGTGATTTAGTGCCCACACAACCATGTCTTAACCAGTGGCCTCATTACTTTTGTCCAAACTCAAACCCAGGAAAAAGTTATTGTAATTTTCCTTATAATGATGTTACTGACTCTGACTTTTGGACCCTGTACCATCAATAGAATTGTAACTTTTGTTAAAAACAGGTTAAAAAGGTGCAGTTAATGGTAATGAAACAATCAGAAATGGAAATGAAAATTATACCAAATGAAAGTCCTGAATTGGACACAGCTTGTGAGGCATTGTCTAGATTTGACCAGCAAATCACTTATAAATAAATAAAAGAAGGGGGAGAATTGTAATAAGTAAATAAGGGTAATTTGCTGATCAAAGGGGTTTTTAACAAAAGGAATGATCTTGCTGTAACAGATCTGAGAATGTTTTGTCTGGTGAGAAAAGAGTTAACCGTTAACCATGAGGTTGGAGATGTACCTCCTCAAGGCCAATGTTAAACCATAATCTCAAGTTACTATGACCACCTTTGTCTTTGTCTAGACTTTACTGTAAAAATAGTTTAGTTTGTAATGTACAGCTTCTTGCCACAGGACTGAGAGCATAACTGTTTGCTTAAACCGGCCTTGAAGCTGAGATTAAAAGGGCTGTGTTACCTGTTGGAATTTGCCAGCCTGGATGGAGCTGCGACTCCCCGGCCGCCCAGCGCTTTTTTTTTTTGCTTTCCTGCCTTAATAAACACTTAGTGAATTTATTTTGGACTCTAGCTATTTCAATTTCAACTATAACAGATCAATTGGTCATAATCAGTTCCTACATTACTTATTTTCTCATATAATTATTTTACCAGTGAAAGAATCCTACAACTGGCTATAAATGTATCAGTGATTATTACTCTTTGCTTTAAGGATATTTAAATTAAGGAAGACTACTTATTACAAATTCATTTAAATCTCCTGGTTCTTTCACTCTTTCTCTAGTGTTATCACTAAAAATAAAGCTGGAACTCAAGAAAAACAAACCAAAAGTTTTTCCCTTCTCAGTTACAGGATGAAGACAGGCAGAAGTCTTTCAAACAAGCTTTTGAACTCTATTCAGAGAGTTTAGCAATTCCTCAGTCTTGTCTTACTGAAGGTTTTCAAATCCTCATTTTAGAATTTGCATATTTCAGCATATCACGATTCAATGTTTGCAGGAGGGGCCTGGGAAGCAGGACCTCAAGTAAGGATCAGTTGGAAGAAATGTGCTCGAGTTTGTGGGTCACAAGCCCTGGTGATAAGGGACATGAGGAATACTGAAGGGTATAGAAACAGGGACTAAGTATCAAGTTGAGACTATACAAGGAATAAGGCGGTGTGTTTGTCAGCTTGCACAAGGACCTGGTGCAAGAACTGCAGACACTGTTATCTTTAACTATTGCACAATTGCTAAATAGCTAGTGTGAGGTCTTTGCACAAGTTGCCATGTAGTTATAGAATAAGCAAGTTTTTGAACCTATTAGAATAGGATGTAACAAGCTATTAGGCTAATTAAAGTGACATTTGCTTGCATCAAGCTGTGTCCTCTCTCTCAATTACAGCAAATATTCTGTAACTAATCTTCCTATCATAGCAATATGCATCCATAAAACATTCAGGCCTGCATGTCTATAGTCTTACATGTTCCTTTCATACTCTATCCAGTTACAAATCAACAGTTTGAGTACTTAAGACAATTTACTTCAATCTGTAGCACAAGTTCATGCTGTCCAAACAGTGCATGTACACTTTGTATATGCACAGAACTGTGTACAAAGCACTGTTATTCAATATAAGTATTTGTAGTCTTTCTAGCTACTTTGTTAAATCGGAATTATGCTGCTGAGAAAAGTAACCAAAAATGGTATCAGCCTATACTCAGTGTAGTAGTAGAGGAACCTAAGGACAGCACAAAAAGCAGCCGTTTGTTTTATCAATATTGAGTTTTGTGGTATTAGTCATCAGCTATAATTAAATTATGCATTCGTTAACTACTGCTTCTTTATCTTACCAAAACAAAGCTCAACCTACCCTCCAATGTATAAAATACGACTGCTATTTAAAAGTAGAGGAGATTGGATTATAACCAGAGCAATATGACTGATTTCTGTAGTCATTTAGCATATGCCACGTTTATTAAACAGTTCAATTTTTATTTATTAAAGAGTGCAATTTTCAAAGCTGCAAAGGTGCTAAGGACAATTTAATATCTCTGGAAAACACTTAGGTTTGCTACAGGCAAGTAGAGTAATCACATTAGGTTTCCAGAGAAGGAGTGACAGGAAGAGGAGAAGAAAGGGCTAGAGGATTTAAATAAACACCCCAAACATGATTCTTGTTAATGAATGTGAACAAGTTAGAATTTTGTTGTTACAAAAGGTGAAGGGGACCTTCATCCTTCTCTTCATCTGAATGTTCACCTTGTTCTCCCTTTCTTCTGCCCTCCCACTAACTGTGAGGATGGCAATATAGTGTTTTCCTGGTGGTGGCTTCTTCGCTCGTTTGCGGAATAGCTCTTGAGAATGATTCAGATTTCGTCCTATTGTCCCGCCCCCCCAGTTTCTGGCAGAATCTTCTCTCCATTCTTACGCTTGATTCATTTGATAAATTATCTTCCAAATGCAGATTGCTCATGGAATCACTCAACTGGCTTTGCAGCTCTACAGTAGAATAATTCTTATCTGTTCCTTTTTTTCTGATGGTTGAGCTCCAGCTGCCAGACAGAGGAGGAAATGTTTTCCAGGTAACCCTGTACATTCCACAACCCCATCAAAAAATCCATAAGCATGGATTGATAGGTCCTACCCGTTCTCAATCTGACAGAAAAATGTGTGGCTGTCCCAAACAGTTTTTCACACTGATCCCTTTTCACATGGATATTCTTAGGTTACTTCTAAACAGAACCCACCAGCTGTCTTCTGCTAGAATTTCTAAGTCACTGAAAACTGACATCACTTAATTACTAGGTTCAACTCTTCCCATCCTCCCACAACAGAACCTATTAGTTTAAAGGAGCTTTTTACTCTCCACTTAGGTTAAAATAGAAAAAAGGGTGGGGGGAGAGAACAACAGAACACTGCAAATCAGTTTGGAATTTTTTCAGGTATTGTCTTCTCCTGTTAGTTTCAATGTACTCCTACAACTTGTGTACAACACATGTTAAAACATACTCACAGTTCAGATACTGTTTCTTCCTCTTGCTTACACTTTCTTTCTGTTCCTTCCCTTTCATGCTGGCCTCTTGAAGCAATTCTTCTATAAGTGCTCAGGCAGGTCCTTCCCCTTTTCTTCTGTTTTTATATGAGATTTTTGGATTGGAAAGAAAAACAAGATTATTAAATCTTTGTTTCTGTTAACAGGTGAACTTACCTATGCTACATATCTTTGAAGCAACACTGCTTCACAGAACAATTCAACAAGAGCTGGCTTTCCCTGCAACTAAATACAAAACCTCCAAATATTGCTATGTTCTGAATTTCTGTAGCCCTTTCTCCTTTTCTAAGGGAAGGCAAATATCCTAAGCACCAACAAAATTAAGACTTCCCAGTAATTGGCTAGGGACAGCTTTATACCTTTCAAAACCTTGATTTCAAGCCAAATTCTCAGACACACCCAAGGAAAAAATGTCTGTGTTCAAAGGAACAGAAATAAAAAAAATTATCAAAATAAGTTACTTTTAAATTTTAAATATATTTAAATCCTTTTCAACAAATAAAGTGTCTTAGAAAAGATGCTTTTCTTTAAAAATACTGAAGTTCCTGAAATAATTATTTGACAAAATGAAGTTCTACATCCTTTATTCTATGAATCTGTATTAGTCAGCCACAGGGCTCAGACCTTTACCAAGTTCTATCATTACCTTCAAGACAGATCTGCAGTGGTTCTGCTTTCCTCTATAATAAATGTATCAGAAAAACAAGATTATACCTTGTCACCTTTTTCTTCTCCATCACCTTCAGAATCAGAAGCTGGTGCAGAAACCACTTTTGTAGCATTTCTCCTTTTTGGTTCAGCCTCTTTCTTTCCTTCCTTTTTGTCAAATTCCTTCTTTGATTTCTCCTCCTCTTTCTGACTTTCCTTATCTTTTTTTCCTTGTTTTTTTGGCTTTTCTTCTGGTCCTTTTTTCTTTGCCTTCTCCTCCTCCTTAACACTAAAATATGACCAGTGTTTAGGCATATCAATTGTCTACAGTGAGTTTAAAATATCACATTAACTCAGGAATTTGGTTTTTTTTGCCACAGAATATTAAAAGTTATGAATTCCTTCAATCTCAGTTTATTTAATGACTCATGAAAAAAAACATCAGTCTTTTCCTAAAAATTATAGCCCACTACCTATGCAAAAAAAGAAATGCTAGCATGGAGGCCTTAATGAAGCTAACACTAACATATGTGCAGAGATCCAAAACCAGGAAGTTAATGTTCAGAAGTCTGCTGGACCAAGAGTGCATACACCATAAATCAGTTTTATGAAGTATACTTAAGGTGTACGTATGCTGAAATTATGCATCCGCTAATCTATAGAAAACTACACCAATGCCCAGATTTCCTTCAGTTACTAGAACCACTAAGGACTTGACACAAGACCCTAAGAGGTTATAAATAAAGTTTTACAAATAGTGTTGGAATTTCATCAGAAGACTTCTGAAAAAATTTTACAAAAATAATCATTATTTTAATTTTGTCTTATCTTGTCTCCTCCCTTAGTAAATGTCTTTCCTCTTCACTCAGTATACAATTATAGAAAGAATTTTGCACAGATTTTACAAGTTAGGAAGGTTAAGATCTTCTGTCTCTTGTTCCAGAAATGTGTTACCTTGAGTTACTCTGTATTAATCACTTGAGCTATAAATAACATCAACATAAACAGTAACTCATACCGAATACTCAAGGGGCAAAACCCTGTCAGGAAGTCAGTATTAATTGTGAAGTCTTAACAAAAGGAACAACACAGTTTACAATGAAGAAGCTTTATATTAAGAAACAGAACTTACAAGTCACACTCTGAAAGACAAGATACTTTCACAGACTTGGGTCTCCCTCTTGGTTTTGGAACCTTCACTTCATAAGCTAGTATTTGTATAGAAAGAAAAGGTTAGTCCACAATCACCATCTGCTCCTCATCTATAAGGAAAGATTCTCACTCAGACAGAAGCTACACTTAAAAGTCAAAACAGACACTAACTTTGTTATCATAAAAAAAAATCAAGTGTTAATTGAATACCAAACTTTAATCAAGATCTCTTTGAAAAACTGAACTGTTAGTATTTTTCATTGGTTAATTAAAAACTTTCATTTTTTTAGCCACAGGCTCCAACTATAAATACTTGTGGGTTTTGCACTCTGTGCAGTTAGAATTTGCTTCACATGTTGCATAACTAGTATGAACAAGACTCAAATTAGAGAATGAGTAGGTCTGAAATTAAGAGAATGGAAAGAAGCCATTTAGTGTCCACATTTGTCCACTCTGCTTAACAGTATTTTTAGATTTATCATGGGGCTTCCATCACTTTCCTTGATAACAAATCACTGTTGAGAAGTTCTGCTACCACACTACAGTATGCTGCAAAATTGCACTTCCTCAGATTCATCACATTATTAGGGGACTAGACAAATACTGTTATCTGCCTTCTTGGCATTCATATCCTCCAAATACTTGCCCAATACCACAGTGAACATGTGGTTAGGAAACCTAATACTCAAGTATTGGGACTCTTGCTGATGTCAGCATGGAGTGCTTAAGCAAGAGATGCATGCATCATTATCAACATCAGAAAATGCTGCAATGTACATCTTATAAAAAGGTATTTTCTACAGAAGGTGAAATAAGCTAAACCACATACAAATAAAAATGAGATGGGAGGGGGTGCGAAGGGAGAAGGGGAGCTGAAGTAATACTTTGTTTCCTCAGTTTCCAAGGTAATCAAGTCTAGTTAACTGTACTTGCACTTTCTAAAAGTCATTTTCAAATGGTCAGCCAATACAGATGAGTATAAATTGTTTCTAGACTAGATGCTCATACAATGTACTTTGGAAGGCAGTTCTTGCAGCACTAAGTAGTAGCTAATAATCAATTCAAGAATATCTGCAAGCTTACCCAAGAATTGCAATTAATTAGATCATTGATACTTTGAAACAAGCATTGCAGAACTATCACCAAATGGTTCTTATTATACATCTTAAAAAAAGCACATCTATCTTCTTTTCATTTCAATCTACAGACTGCCTTAAATATCTTTTTAAGCAAGTCTCTCCAGCTTTGTTTTTACTGTTCTGAGCTCCACCTACAAGCTGTGTGTCCCCCTAGTTACCTTATGTTTTATGGATACTCTAACACAAAGTATTTTACAGACCTTTAATGAATATTAACTTTTATGGAGCAACAATGCACAAAGAGCTTATATCCCATCTCTGCACTTCAGCGGTATTCTATAAAGAAGGTTTTTCTAAAGATGATACTTGTACCCAAAACCAACAAGTCATACTTAGAGAACTGAGCATTAATGCTAACACTTTAAACCCATTTATGTCATAAATTCGTCAGTTTGACATGAGGTGTTTTCTCATTACAACCTATTAGCAAAGACCGCCTTTAGCATGAGAAAACACTCCAGTAGCACTTTGCAGTAAAGAGACAGCTGACTAATTTTACTAAGACATTTCTGGGATAAAACTTCTTTTCAAGTTACCTGCTGGTCGTCCTCTTTTGGGGCTTACTTTTGAAAACACTGCCACAGGAACTGCTGCTGCCTCCTCAGCTTCAGCTTGTTTTACAGCCTAATTTAAAGAATGGATTTTTGTTAAGTGAAAAAACACAGGGCACCAATATCTCAATTCCTCTTTTGGGGCTTACTTTTGGAGACACTGCCACAGGAACTGCTGCTGCCTCCTCAGCTTCAGCTTGTTTTACAGCCTAATTTAGAGAATGGATTTTTGTTAAGTGAAAAAACACAGGGCACCAATATCTCAATTCCTCTTTTGGGGCTTACTTTTGGAGACACTGCCACAGGAACTGCTGCTGCCTCCTCAGCTTCAGCTTGTTTTACAGCCTAATTTAAAGAATGGATTTTTGTAAGTGAAAAAACACAGGGCACCAATATCTCAATTACTTTCTCAAACAACAGTTTTAAGCTCCTAGAAATGTATTATTATGCTATTGCTTGTACAGATGAAAAATGTTTCCAAATATAGTAACAGCTTGTATTTAAATACCACTAATTTCACTCTCTCCATACCATCACATAGTAAAGTTTCATGTAATTTCAGCCAGCCCATTCAACTTCAGAATAATAAACCATCTTGGTACAACAAAGGAAAAACATTATTTGTAAGTATTTTTAGGATTACCATAACAGCATGCCAAAACCAGTTTTAAGCAGGTTAAGTTCACATTTCCCTACACACCCCATCACCCATGTAGAAATACTCTTTGAAATGCTATTACCTCCCCTAGCTGCATCAAAGTGATGACAGATAGCCAAAGAAGGAATATTAAATAATCCAAGGAACTCACAAGCTAACACAACACAGACACAGTGACCCTGTAGAGTCAGTGTTGTAGAACTAGGGTAAGAAATAAGTTTTCAGACCTACTAATTGCTGAGACAAAGTACCTGAAAGTAACTTATCCTCATTACAACATAATAGTAAGAGTAACTCCTGCTGAAGCAGAAACTTTGAAAAGGCAGCCCCAACACTGGAGCACGCGTATTATATATACAACTATGTAAAGAGTTACAGGAAATCATGTACAATGACTAACATCTCCACTTGAGAAGTATATAAAGTTGCTGTAAATAAACCTCCTAAAACCAGGAAAAGATGTGCTAGCTTTGTGGATTTACTACCCAGCACCCATCTTGGCGCACACATGAAATAAACAAGTATCTCGACTCTGTCGATCGCCTTTCACACACCAGGTGAAGTACCTTCCTTTAGGGGCAACGACAGTATTAAGCCAGTAGATGGCGCTACTCGGAAAAATATCTGCCTCCAAAAAGCACTACAGCCAATTACTGGCAAGGAAAAAAGGTATGTTGCACTAACTGGACATAATGACCCCCCCATCTACATAGTCATTTTATGGAGTTTGGTTGTAAAGACAGATAGAACTTATCACAAAAGAAAATCCTGATGAAACAACACATCTCCCTACAGAAACATTCCATATCCATACATGCATGAAAACAAGAACTGAGAAAAAAATCCCAAACAGAGAAAATGTTCACTGGATTTAGTATCCTGGATGCAGGTGCATCAGCTAGCAGCAACAGAGAAGTTACAAACAAGTACCTATGTATCTTTATATTATTTGTGGGCACCTATAATAAGACAATTTTAAAGACTAGAGACCAATCTAGAACACAGTAGAAGCACACCTTTCATACTGTGCTTTTCATCAGCCTACAGAAAGTCTTCTTAAATGAAGACAAAATACCTGCTAGAGTGCTTTTTTCACAATCCTAGGAGAAAGAACACCATGTTTTTAAAGGCAAGTAAGATATATTTGAAGTCATGTAACTGCATATCCAACTCTTTTCTGACCCACAAGCATACACCAAATCCCTTGAAATGTTTTTTCTGTTCAGCAATGGCCTGTAGTAATGCAAATTTCTTATTAAATCCCTTGCCCCATGCAGCACATGCCAAATACAAGCCTGTCAGCTGAAGCTAGTGTGACAGTGGAAATCTTAAGCCTGCAGTGACTTCTGATGCCAAAAACACCCCACCTCGAACAAAAAGAAAAATGCACCACAACCATACAATTTCAGTGCTTTTTGAAAATGCAAAGAATGAGATCTTTTTGTGTGCCATCTGTAAGGCTTCTCTTGTTTACAAGCTGAAATCACTTTTATGCATAGTCACAGACATTCGTTCAACTTGTTTCAGACTGGAGACTTTCTTTGAATTTTATTTTAGATTTCTATGTAAGTCTACATATTTTTTAAAAATAAAGTATTATTTAAACTATGTGGTTTAAATATTCAAGTCACTTCTGCAATAGCATCCAGGCACTATCTCCCTTTTCCATTAAGCAAATGATAGTCAGCATGTTGCTTACCTGTGACAACATACTAAAGTTAGTTACCTTGCACTCATCCCATCCCTGCTGTCAGCACTAATGTTACAAATTAAATGGTTTCAGATTAAAATTAAACTCTACCCCACTTTAAACTAGTTTTCAGTTGGGCCAGTTCCCCAGTCTGGCTTGCTGTGTGACCACATGAACAGTAAGGCTCGAGCATGCTGAGCAAGCAGGTGAAGCTGCTTCTTTCAGAGGAAGTCCATTTTTTTGCAGGTTAAAAAGACCACAAAATCACAACCTTACAAGAGGGAGTATTTCAGGTGTTAGTTCAGTATGACAAACATGTTAAACTTTTTCAGAGCTTCAGAACAGACTACTTTGCCAGTGGTCTAGCAACAGTTTATGTTTTAGTTTTTTCTACTTGGCAATGAAGTGTTTGGGAAAAGATGGGAACTGGTTAAGTTCAAACAGAATTAAAACTTGTAAAGCATCCTCTAGGAAAACCTCCATTCCTACAAATCTTTCAGCCATTTGAAATGAGGGAGGAGAGTATCAAACACAGCTTACACATAATCTGTCATTAAAGAAAACAATATCCAGTATCATCACATCCAAAAATTCCAGTGAGGTGAAGTAATTAAATAAATTATATATAAAATAAAATACTTACATGAATATGTATAATGCACATATATAATATATAATTTATGTTTTCTTTTATATTATATATAGATAATAAAAATAATTAAAGGAACATACTGTTACCTTCCTTTTTCTTCCTCTTCTAGGAACTTGAGGAATAGAATCATCACTTCTTTTCACCACATCCTGTCAAGGTTAAAAATGGTGCTAAGAGTCTTCACAAAAATACGTTTTTAATGATTCTAAGTATTTTCCACAACTGAAGCCTCTGGCATATAATTTAGACAAGAACCCCATAATATGTATGCAGACACCTCCTGCTTTTAAGTTAAAGTCATTATTACCTAGTAATCAGGATTTGCTTCTGGAAGGTAAGAAATAAGTACTAAATAAATAATACTGTTTTAAATAAAGGTATGTTTTAGTCTAAACTCTTTCTCTAGTCCTTTAAAAAAGTATATTTGCAATACAAAGTGATAAAAACCACACTGTTACATCTGTTTTAATTGATCTTACAGACAAGCCATACTAAAAGGTTCCTAAGATGAAAGCTTCAATTCCTGTTAGTTTCAAAGAGAGGCATAAACATAAGTGAATACATAAGTTTTATATAATTAAACAGCATCTGAGACTGTTACAGTAGTATTAACTATAGCTTCTTCGTAACAGATACGCATTGTATTAATATGTTCTTTGGTACACAGAAAAAGCTTTCACATACTTCTTCACCGTTTTTTTCGGAAGTTAGATCATCTTCCTTAGAAGTACCCAGCTCCTTCTCTTCCACTCCAGGTACTGTACTTAAGTAACTATCCTGCTGTTTAGAGTATAACTGTAAAAAGAGTCAATATAGAGTAAAAGAACACATTTAGAAGTATTTCATAGTGAAAAGAGAACACACTAATAACCATCAGGCTGGTTTTCACTCTGAATACTTTGTCTTGGACACAATTCTTTCTTAGGTACACATCTAAAAGCCTAAGGCAGGGCCACTTTTTCCAGTACATGATTGTTGATGGTTGTCAGAACAGGTTAAAAACCAGCAACATACCATAGTGGAACTTAAAATTCCACTTTGTGTTCATGATAATGTAACTACACACTACACTTTTTCACTGTATCACCATTACCTGAGCACTTTTAAGTGTTCATGTCAACATTCTAGATTCTTTTTGAACACTGGCAATGCAACACAGTTTTGACTTTAAAAACAAAACATTCAGTCACTTACTTTCCGGACAGTAGGCTTTCTTCTTTTAGCTGCTGCTTTTTCTTCACTTCTTCCAGCAGGCTCCTCACCACCTTCTTGAACAGCTTCCTTGACGGTAGCGTTAACAGCTGGATGGGACTTCAATACAAAAACATCAAAAATGAGATCCAAATCTCCTCCTGAGCTACAATAATGACACTGAGAAGTGTTATACCATATTACTGAAGGAAGCATCATGCTAAGGAACCCCTTACCAGTACTACAATAATATTACAATATACCTTATTTCATTACTTTCCATTTTTCAATTTAAATTGCATTATCATTATCAAATTTCCAAGCTCTAATGCTGTAACTTCTTTTCACACTAGAAATAGTGCAATTTAAGTTTTCTCTTATGTATAATTTTTAAAAATTGGGTTCGGTCAAATAAAACTTGTGATGCTATGGTCAAGAAATGCTTTTTTACATGAGCCATCAATCTTAAATGAGCCAACTACCTGTTCCTGAAAACATGAGCAGAAAAGAGATCATGATAAAAGCTAAAGACATCAAGTCTGAAACATGGAAATACAGAAAGTAAAGCTAAAATTACTCTTTTATTCCATTACATTATGTATCACGTTCTCAATCTTAACCATTACCTCCTTCAAACAAAGCTGGCAGAATGCCCCTGACTCTTTAATTTTTTCCCGCACTGAGGAAGTGGGTTTGGATTTAAGCCCAAGCCACAAGCTCCCTTCTGCCCTCCACCTCCCTTACTAGCATTTACAAGCAACATCTGTAAAGTATAAATAATGCTTTCAGAACATTCCAGCCAGTTCTGGCAGTTAAACAGAAAAAGCAGCTCTCTGAAGAACTTATCAAGGCAAAATATGCCCAGTAAAAGAACAGGGGGGGAAACATGCAAGTGAATTCCTCTATATGAATAGCTGACAAGTCTGTCCCTTTAATATTATTACTGTATCCAGAATAAAAGCCCGACTTTGCCAACTTTTCCATGTGATTACCCAATCTCCTCTGACCTTACCTGCTGTGTAGCCAAACACAAAATTATCTACTCACCTTGAATTTTTAAGGCTCTGACAACTGAACTGTCTTCCCTGCTACTGTCCAGTAACTGTGCTTCACTTAACTCTTAAGAATATTTTCTAAACCCAACAAATTGCATGTGGATCAAATATAGAGATGAAGAAATATCTTCAACTACATTCATTCATCTCAGACCTCAGCTAAAAAAAATAATCTTTTCCACTCACCAATGTGTACTGAATGCTGCAACATATTAATAGGCTGTTATATACTAATATATAGTTAGAAAACCAGTATCTTGCCAGTATGCTTATGTTACCTACCTTTCCTCTCAGTCTTCATAAACAACTACTTCATTTTTGAGATCACTTGCTGCCTACACTGCTCTTCTCCCACACACTACACCAGGGAAAACATCAGGCAGGTGTCAGCACCTACTGCCAGCCACCTGTGTGGAACCCAGCCTAGGATTGCCCTGAGCTGGTCAAAACCGGTTCCACCTGGCTCAGCAACAGGCAAATGGAGTCACCCCCCCACTCCCCCCAAACCTGCCCACCAGGAATGCACAGTGCCTTCACACCACCACTGTGGGAAGGGAATCACTGAGGAGATAAGCACCTGCCTGAGAAGGGCTAGAGGTGCTGCAGAAGGGGCTGCTGACACAGACACGATGCCTGTGCAGGGCATGAGGGACACTGAGCCAACTGAGATGCCAGGGCAGGAGGCACCCAAGGGGTCACCTGGTAATGATGCCAGGTGGGAAGAGAAGGCACCCAAGGAGTCACCCAAGCCAGGCTCCAGTCCAGAGGAATTGCCTGAGCAGGGACAGAAGGGATGGCAGCCCACAGAGAAGCCCACACCTGAGCAACTGAGTAAGAAAGGAGGAACAGCAGAAGCAAAGTAACCCCTACACAGTAGCATCAGTCTCCTGCACTGCCATCTCCTCACCCAAGGGACCAACTGCCATGTGCAACAAAGGGACTGGTGACTAGTGAGCAGAGTTGGCTGGAGGGAAGCTGATGTGTTGTTTTCTCCTACGCATTTCTTGTTTTTTCATGTTACCAGAACCAGTAACAAAAGCTTATGTGAAATGGGTAAACTGTGCCAAAGCCCCCAACACGAGTGGTTCTGTTGCCTTACCATACCCCTCTGGCAAAGATGGGAAGGAAGGCCTCAGAAGCCAATTTCAACCACTCTGCTACCCTTAAAACAGGTATCAGCTTCCCCATAAACTCCCAGTAAAACTGCCTAAATACCTGTATCAAGCAGTCTTAAAACTTCCTTCCCCAATCAAAATATACAGAAGCCCAACCCCTCAGAAAACCCTTAGCTGTTAATCAAGATAGCCACAGAGACTGTTATCAAGCAGATAAGCATCCTTCCCTTTTTACTAGAAGTGAGAAACTGTACGTAATTGTTTCTCCACTTTGAGAATAGGATGCTAAAGCAACATCTTCATGAACAGGAAAACTGCCACAGTCAAAACATCAAGGAAACCAACAAGAACGTTAAAGTACCTCAAGTGTCATCATTGTGAACTGTATGTTATCCTGCAAAGTACTAAATAAATAAAGCTAATTTCAGCACATAAGCTGAAAAAAGTAAAATCAAAACAAAAACCAAACATCACACTACAATTTTCTTATTCTTGAGAAAGTGGGATGTTCCTCCATCTCATCTATAATCTTTGGTGGAACACTGACATAATATTGACATTCTAAGAATTAAACCCAAGAAGTAGTGCTTTGTGAAAAACCATGGAAGATCCATGGCTGATTAACCTGACAAAGATAGTAAAGCTATCTCTGAAACATACCCTTATCAGCAGTTCTATTTCACATGAAGTAACACTTACTCTGTTTTAGATCCCAATTTATTTTACAGACTGTCAAAGCCAGTCAGCTGCATATGTACTCCTTCAGCACCAACAAGGACTGCCCACAAGTAACAAGAGCTGGCTAAATGCTGACTAAGGCCTTGATTTAGCTTTACGTCCCTGCAAAGACAACATGGGTAGGCACATGCAGTCCAGAAGGTTCCTGCAGCGCATTGACGATAATACTTTGATGCAGGTGGTGGAGATGCCAATGAGGTGAGGCATGCTGCTGGACCTTGTACTCATAAACAAAGGAAGACTGGTGGAGATGTGAAGATCAGGGGCAGCTTTGGCTGCAGTGATCATGAGATGGCAGAGTTCAGCATCCCAAGTGGAGGAAGCATGACAACAAGGAGGACTGCAACCTTAGACTTCAGGAAAGCTAACTTCGGCCTCTTCAAGGACCTACTTGGAAGAATCCCATGGGTTAGGGCCTTAGAGGGTAGGGGAGTCCAAGAAAGCTGGCTAGTAGTCAAGCATCACTTTCTCCAAGCTCAAGATCAATGCATCCATATGAATAAGAAATCAAGCAAAGGAGGTAGGAGGCTTGCATAGACGAGCAAGGAATTTCTGGCAACCTCAAACAAAAGAATAAAGTTTACAGGATGTGGAAGAGGGGACAGGCCACTTGAGAGGAATATAGGGATGTGTTCAGAACCACAGGGAGGCAACATGGAAGGCTAAGGTTCATTTGGAATTAAATCTGGTAAAGGAGATCAAAAACAAGGCTCCAAGTACATCAGCAGGAAAAGGATGACTAGGGAAAACATGGGCCCGCTGCTGAATGAGGTGGGTGCCCTGGTGATGAGGGACACCAAGAAGGCAAGAAGTTACTGAATGCCTTCTTTGCTTCAAGACTAACCCTCCAGTTGCCCTGGAGGTAAGAGAGGAAGTCTGGAGAAAGGAAGATTTTCCTTTGGTTGAGGAAGATCACATTAGAGCTCACTTAAGCAAACCTGACACCCACAAATCCACAGGCCCCAAAGGGATGCACTCCTGAGTGCTGCGAGGGCTGGCAGATGTGATTAAGGGCTGCGATCAGCAGCACAGTCTGGCCGGAGGCCTGTAGCCATGGTGCTCCCCAGGGGTCAGCACTGGGTCCAGTCCTGTTCAATTCATCCACCAGTGACCTGGATGAAGGGACAGACGGTCCCCTCAGCATGGTTGCTGAGGACACAAAACTGGGAGGAGTGGCTGGTACACCAGCAGGCTGTGCTGCTGTTCAGCAAGACCTGGACAGGCTGGAGAGTTGGATCGAGAGGAACTTTATGTAACAAAGGCAAGTGTAGGGTCCTGCACCCAGGGAGGAATAATCCCACACACCAGCACGGGCTGGGGCTGACCTGCTGGGAGGCAGCTCTGCGGGGAAGGGCCTGGGAGTCCTGGAGGACAGCAAGCTGCCCATGGGCCAGCAGTGGGGCCTGGTGGCCAAGGCAGCCAATGGGATCCTGTGGTGCATCAGAAGCATGGCCAGCAGGTCAAGGAATGTTATCCTGCCCCTCTACTCTGCCCTGGTGAGGCCACACCTGAAGTGCTGGGCCCGGTTCTGGGCTCCCCAGTTCAAGAGAGGCACAGACCTGCTAGAAATAGGCCAGTGGAGGCCTACCAAGATAAGGGTACTAGAGCATCTCCCTTATGAGGCAAGGCTGAGAGAGGTGGGCCTGTTTAGCCTGGAGAAGAGAAGACTGAGGGGAGATCTTATGAATGCATACCATTATCTAAGCATGGGTGTTAAAGAGGATAAGGCCAGGCTCTTTTCAGCCGTGACAACTGACAAGACAAGGGGCAATGGGCAGAAACTGAAACACAAGTTCCATCTGAATATGAGGAAGAACTCGAGGGTGACACAGCACTGGAACAGGCTGCCCAGAAAGGCTGTGTAGTCTTCTTCTCTGGAGACATTCCAAACCCACCTGGACATGACTGTGCAACCTGTTCTAGGAGAACCTGCTTTACCAGGGCGTTGGACTAGATCATCTCCAGGGGTCCCTTCCAACCCCAACCATTCTGTAATTTACTCCAACTTTTCAACAATGCACAGCACAGGCTAGAAAGAGAAGTCTAGCAAAAGAAAGGTTTTCTAAAGTTAGAGTTAAAATTCAGACGGAAATTTGTGCAAGTTTACTGTATTACTTCATTCTGTAATTCAACCTGGTTCAACCCTTCTGCTCAAGCAGTGACACCCAGAGCTGGCAACCAGAACCATTTCCAGATGGCTTTTGACTATCTCCACAGATGGAGACTCTACAGCCTCCCTGAGCAACCTGTGCCCATGCTTGTGGGTATGTCTCTAGCATCATACGCCACACATGCTCACCCACCTTCATAGCAATAAAACCCACCTGCTCGTTTTCAGAGGGAACCTCCAGTATTTCAGCTTGTGCCCACTGCCTCTGGTCCTGTCACTAAGCACCACTGAAAAAAGCCTGGCTCCATCTCTCTTCGCCCTCCCTTCATGTATTGTATACACTGATGGATCTCTCCTGAGCCCCCCCAGGGTTGAATAGTTTAAGCTCTCTCAGGCTTTCCTCATAGCAGAGATGTTATGCTCCATCATCTTTGTGGCCCTTCATGGGACTCTCTCCAGTATGTCCGTGTCTCCTGTACTGAGAAGCCCACAAATGGACACAATATTCCAGTTTGAACATTCCTACTAAGAACAGTTTCTTTTTCTAGTAATTTCAAGCCTCACTTATAGGAGCAGATTTTCAATACAACTTGCAGAAAGAAAGACTTTTTTTAAAACAAAGCAACAGGGGGGGAAAAATAGCAAAGAAGAAGCCAATGGCTATAAGACAGAACCTGACCAGTTCACAGAAAGCATCTGTGTAGGATCTACCACTGAAGTTGAATGAAGTATCTGAACAGAACTCAGAAGGTGGAAAGGACTACCCTGCAGAAGAGCTGCCAGACTAGGAAAGCAGTCTGAAAGTATCTCTTGACAGTATGTTGTGTCTTTCCAATTGGAAATGTATTAGGAATGTCTGACATGCTACACAAGCAATGCAGAGCACTGCTTAAGTTACTGATTCCTGCTGCGAAACAAAGTATTAGACAAGCTTGTTCATACCCCGATTTTCACCTTGTTAGAATGACTGGTAACATACACCTCACTTAAGGTTCACAACTGCCTCAGCCACCCACAGAGCATCTCTCCTAAACAGTCACAAAGAAAAAAAGCAAGAAGGTATACAGACTCATTTTGCAGTATCAGAAAGAATCTGTCCCTTATTAATGAAGTCCTTCCCACTGTGCTGAGGGGATCCGCATCTTTCCATATTCCGAAGCAGAAAAAATGTACATCTGGAATACATCATCTTACCTCTCAACTCTACTTCAGAAACTCTGTAACTCTTTATCCATGTTCTCCTTCAAACTAGAAACATAGTAACTTCAGATACCTTATGAATGCAGGGATTCACTGGTGCTAAAATGGCAATCTGGCACGTCCTGCAAGAGCAGGAAGTAATACCAAAAGAAACCAATTCTTTTTACTATTACTGCAGCTTTCCCTACAAGGCAATGTGATCAGGGTCCGGTGCACACTGCAAAACCAAGAGGCTACAAAGTGTTCACAGCAGGTAGGTAAAGAAAATGAGCAAGACAATTTCTTGATCAAGTTTGGGTCTTTCTATGGGCAGCACTGCATAGCTCCAGTTTAAGCCTGGAAGATTTACCAAGAAAGCATGAAATGAGGAGCAAATCAAGGAAGTCAAGTCACAGTTTGGGGGCAAAATTCAAGCATCACATTGTTTCCAACCACTAGAAGGTTAATACTATACACTAAGGATTACTTTATTACAAGGATACTTGTGGAGAAAAGCACTTGGGTTTAGAGGACAGAAAGTAGTTGACAGATTCGAAAAAACTACCACTTTTCAAGCACAGCTACATAGTTCCAAAGTTAAGTATCTGAGAAATAGACATAGTTATAAGCATATATATAGCTGTAAGTAAAACTTGATGTATACTGTAAAGTGTTAAAACTTTTAGCCTTGTGTTCCCAAACTGTCCACATGATACGTCACAAGCTTGCTACAATAAACAGGTATCTCCATTTAAACACCTTCCACCTCTTATGACAAATATTAGATTTAAAGTATTTTTTAAAAAACACAACTGGTCTAACCCACAGCTGAACAACAGCACTAATTCATTACCCTACAGCTGGGAAACACTCCTTGCCTTTTTCCCCCCCACTCCCCACAACAGCACAGCAACAAAGATTTGCAGCCTCTACATACAGACTCATTTGCAGACTCTTACCTGCTGATGAGAAAACTTCAATCTGGGGTTTTTCTCGATTTCCCACAAACCTGCATTAAAACCCTTTCTTTTATTCGGTTTGCCATATTTATCTTTATTTTCAAGGTAAGGGAATATGTCCTTTGGTCCCAAAAATGCCCTTAAGGACAGAACAAACAAGAAAAAATTTCATAGTTTAAATGGTTAGTTTTTTCAAAGCAGTAAGCACCAAATTTTATTAAGATACAATATTCATTACTAGTGCAACAACTAGTTCTGCTACATAAGCATCTTTGGTTTTCTCAACTTCTGCCTTCAACAGCTCAAGTCTTCCATTACTAGCACCACACATACGGGACCCCTGTTTCCCAGGGCGTTGAGTGTCTGAGCAAGACACAGCCAACGCTGCATCTCATCAGACTGAAGCTGATAAGACACCTAACTACTGTAAAACGGAAACAATTAAAAACTGAGTAGTTTGCAAACAAACAGAAAAAGCAGCTGCTTTCTTAGAAAAAAAAAAGAGGCTTAAATGTTAATAAAAAAATCTTTGAATCTGGACAATGTAAGGCAAGAGAACAATTTAAAGGAAAAAAAAGAGCTCCAAGCTAACAAAGAAAATCTTCTAACTAATTAAATTAAAAATAATCCAGTTAAAACAAAATTTCAGAATAAGAAAAAGCAACACTTTCAATATACTGAAAGATAACAGTTAAAGAAATGCACGGGCATACAAGCCAAACATGTAGAAGTCTTCTTCACAGAAATCACTTCTTAAAACAAAGAACAAGTAACAAGTTATAACGGAGTAGAGAATGCTTACTCTTTAATTCAACAGGGCAGTGTATCTTGTCTTAGCATGGCTTACTAAAAGACAGATGTGAAGTACTAGATTAAGGCAATTTCAATAAATACTTAGTAAGATAAAGAAAAAGAAGAAAAAACCCAAAGCCTTTCCTCCTTTTCAGAGGGACCTGGACAGGCTTGAGAGGTGGGCCCATGCAAACCTCATGAAATTCAACAAGGCCAAGTGCAAAGTCCTGCACCTGGGTCAGGGCAACCCCCAGTATCGATATATGTTGGGTGCAGAATGCATTGACAGCAGCCCTGACAAGAAGGACTAAAGAAGGACTTAGGGGAGCTTCTGGAACAAAAGTTCATCATGGCCCAACAATGTGTGCCTGCAGCCCAGAAAGCCAACCATGTCCTGGACTGCATCAAAAGAAGCATGGCGAGCTGGTGGAGGGAGGGGATTCTCACCCTCTACTCTGCTCTCATGAGACCCCCACCTGCAATACTACTTTCAGCTCTGAAGCCCCCAACAAAATGATATGGACCTGTTAGAGCAAGTCCAAAGGAAGACCATGAGGATGATCAGAGGGCTGGAGCACCTCTCCTATAAAGACAGGCTGAGAGACTTGGGGTGGTTCAGCCTAGAGAAGGATCCAAGGAGACCTTATAGCAGCCACGCTGTACCTAAACAGGGCTTGTAAGAAAGACAGGGAGACTTTTTAATACTGCCTGTAGCAACAGGACAAGGGGTAGTGGTTTTAGTCTAAACCTATCCTCTTTTATTTTAGATATTATGAAGAAATTCTTTACTGTGAGTTTGGTGAAACACTGGAACAGGTTGGTCAGAGCCTCATACCCAGAAGTGTTCAAGGCCAGGCTGGATGGGGCTTTGGGCAAACCTGCCTAGTAGGTGTCCTGGCCCATGGCAGGAGAGTTAGAACTCTCCTCAAGGTCCCTTCCAACCCAAATCATTTTATAACTCTAAATACAATAAACAGGAGTACTTGTACACAGAACTTCTATCTCTGATCTGTTTAAATACCATTTGCCGTTTCCTTAAGAAAAAGCACAGAATTAAACCCACACCATTATAGGTTTTGATTCTTTTTAACAAACAACTCAGACAAGAAATGTAGCACTGACTTTGAAGTCTTAGAAATCTACATTAGGACAACTAGTCATGCTATAAAGTAGCATAATTTGCAAAAAGACAGAACTGCATAAAATTCAGCATATTTACAATCAAATTTAGCAGTGGAAGAAATACAGTCCTTCAAAGTAAACACTATACAAATTCAAAATGCTAGCACTGGAAAACTGCAGGTATAAAGCTGATTGCACTGCCTCATTTTTCTCTCCAGATCTTATAAAAAAACAATACCCACCAACCCCAAACTTCTCCAGAAAAAACACCCCAAAACACAATACTTGATTATCTGTCTGTTTCTCAAATTTTGCCTATTTCATTGTCCTCAGCCTTACTGCACTTTGACAATCTAGTGTTAAGGATTTTGAGGATATATGAAACTATAATGAAAGTCCATTACTTAAGAAACAAAAACCTACCAGTCATACAACTGTGGGTACAATTATTTTTCTTCTGACAAGGAAAGTCTACATGGTACGGTTATTGTCTTACCAATGCCTTAAATAGCTTAAGCAAATGTTAGAGAAGCATGTCTTGTCAAAGGATTAATTTAGGAAGAGCTGGTCTACTGAATGCTATAGTTTAAAATACACTGCACTCAGACAAGCAGTTAAGTTCTTGTCATGGCATTCTACAACGAAAATAATACGACCCTTAAATATAACAGACTTACGTCTCATGGGTGCCAAAAAAGAAAATAAGCATTTTATTCGCAGGTGGCTTTACTGCTCCTTCAGGAACTTCATCCACCTAAGGAAAAGACAGACTATTACTCAAGTCAGGTAACATTTAAGAACAGTCTAGGGGAAAATAAGTAAAAGGGGAAAAGAGCTACAGAGAAGTAAAGGAGGTCTCAAGATCTCTTTTTAACTGTAAATCAAAAAAATACAGCAAAATCAAAGACTTACCAACAATAAGAAATTACACCACTTTGTGTTACAGCAACACTTTTCACATGACCACTTTCTTTACAAGTGAGAGACATGATATACAGGTAAAAAGCACAATTCAACTCCACCCAACTACTGTCCCTCTTAGAGCATAAGTAACAGCTAGACTTCCTACCCTTGGGGATAGCTGGTAACTTGCCCAAGCCCAAAATATCAAGTACAACAAAGAGGAAAGGTCAATAAGCCGTTTACAAAAAAAAATTCTTAAGCCAGCACCTTTCCTATGTATCTCATAATTATTTTATCTATGTTCCCACAACTGGGAAATGACCTACAGCCATCACAGAACTTGCCAAGGCTCTTCCCAGGGAGAGGGCAAAAAAAGGCCTGGACAACTCATCGCATACTTCGGTTATGCTAGAAGCAGCACTGTAGGAACAGCTGACTAAGAGTTACCCTGCCATAACTATGTTTTTCTTTTTTTCAAAAAAGCACAGTTATTCGGAACAGTATTTCCATACAGTTAGGTGCCTGCAGAGCTCCAGCATCATGCTACCATACAGCGCCCCTCACTTCTAAAAGTTATTATGCAAATTAGGCCAACTAACGACTCCTAGAGAGGTCTGTCTGTTACAGGAGAAGGAACACAAGATAAGCATAAGACAACAGCAAGCCAGAGCACAGCACAGGATATGCAGCGCGATTCAGAAGTCGCTTCCAACCACGGGAGTGCAACCGTGCCCTCCCTGGCAGGAGGCGAGGCTGAAGGTGCGACGCGGTTGAGCCGCATCACTCTCCACAGGTGTCTGAAGGCGCTGCTTGCGGCACAAAGCGCCAGCTGCGGGGGAGGCGGCGCAGGGCAGCGCGGGGGCCAGGTACCGCGCGGGAGGGCGTTGCGGCCTGCGGGGGAGGGAGGGGGCGCCTTACCCTGGCGGGCCAGTGGGGGTAACCTTTCATCTTGGCAAAGATCAAGTCTCCAGGTTTGTACTCCCGGCTCATGCTTGCCCCCGGACGCGACGCTCTGCAGCCTTCACCGGGACGCTGCCTGCCGTCCGAGTACCCCTGTCGGAATAAACACAATGGGGCTGGGGAGCAGAATCAAGGGCAAGACATGAGAAACATGAACAGCGCGCTCCGCAAGGGCGGGCGGCCCCCGACCGGCTGCCGAGGGACCCCGCGCCGCGCCTGCTCCCACCGCCGCCGGGAGCCCTCGGGGAGCCCCACGGTCGCGCCCGCAGCCCCCGCGCGCGGCATGTCCGCGGCTCCGACGCTGCACACAAACCCACGCGGGCCGCGCTGGGCCGCACGCAGGCGGGAGCGCCGCCCGCCCCCCGCTCGCCCGCCCCCGCGCACACACGGCTCGGCGCTGCTCGCCCGCCGCGGCCGAAGCTCTCCTTCCCCAACCAGCAGGGCTCCCGCCACACGGACGCGAAGCCCGCCTGCTCCCTCCCTCCCCCCCCGCCCCCATAAGGCGTGATGGCGCGGAAGGTAAACTCCGCCCGTCTGCCTACCTACCCGCCTGCCCATCTACCCGCTTGCCCGTCCTCCCACCGCCTCGACCGCGGCGGCCTGCCACCTCGCCACCCACCGCGCTGGCGCCCGACCCGCAGCCCACCTCAGCCGCCTGCTGCAGCACCCGCCGCGGGAGACACGGCTGCGCTCCCTCCTCCCGCCAGGCGGGGCGGGACCAACCTGCACGCCGCAACCGGCCGCGGGGGTGTCCCAGGCGAATCAGCGCAGGCCCTGCAGAAAACAGACGACTTGGCCCCCCCACGCAAGCTTGAGGAGAACGCGAGCCACAACAATAAGCAACCACTTACCTAGGAGCCCCGAGACGGCAATGCAGGAAGGAAACGAGCGAGTCTATTTAAGGTTTCTCCCCGCATCGTAGAAGTGGCTCCTCCCTCTTTCCGCGGGGGCGGGGCAGCCGCGGCGCTGCGGGGTTGGCGGAGCGGCGAAGGAGGAGCGCCGCAGCGCAGCGCCGCGGGCCGCCCTCGGCGGTAGTGCGGGGGCGGGGGCCTCCCGGCCGTGTGCCGCCCCGCTTCCCCTCCTGGCCGCAGGCGGCGGCCGCGGCCGGCCCCGTGAGTACGACCCACGCTGCTCCCCGGGCTCCCCAGAGTGGGGCGAGCTGCGGTGGGTGTCGCGCCGGTGGCAGCGTGGGTGACAGACGCGGGGGCGGCGCTCCCTCGCTCAGCGCCACGGGCACGGCCGGGGGCTGGCACCGCTGCGGCCGCGGCTGCTGCCCCAGAGTCGTTTTCACCGGCGTCTGAGTCCGTGGCCTCGCGCCGGGGCCCTTCCCAGCCGGGAACGCCGCCCCACTCGCAGACTGGAAGCAGCTAACGGTCACCACCCCTGGCCGTACCTTGGGCGGGTGTGTTGTCCCCGCCGGTCCCTTTGTGTTTCTCCTGCCCCACGAGCCCTGTTACAGAGCCCCCCCTTTCCCGAGCCTTACCCCGTCGTGCTGCTGCCCCACAGCCGCTCGTGCTCCCCCAGCGCTGCTCACCTACCTGCTGCTCTCGATGTCTTGACTTCCCCAAGCATCCAACAACCCAGAGTTTCAGTCTCTTCAGCCTACGAAGTTCTTACCCACAACTTAGTTGCTATCAACTCCTGGGGTTTTTTTTCTGGGATTACTGTTAGTTCAGCTTTTGTGCTACCCACCCCACCCCCCTTGTCCTCTCCATTATCTACCCTTTCCTGGCTTGTTCACCCATCGGTATGAAGCTCACTCCTCTCCCAGCATTTCAGCCACTGCATCCTCCTCTCCCCTTGCTGCCTGTCAAGATGGCCAGCCTCTGCTGAGCGCATCAGGTACCTCCAGCCGCCCCACACTTCCCCCCAAAAATACCTTTCTACAAACAGAAGACCCTGGATCCAGATTTTAACTCAGCAGCTTCTTTCTCCCTGTCTGCCCGCCCTGTTGGGTCTAGTTTTAGTTCTCCCTCTGCACTGAAAATCAGCCGGCCTGTCAGCTCTCTGTCAGATAGATGGTCCCACGCAGCACCACCTGCAAGTCACTGTACCGTGTGTTGTGCTGACACGGGTGCCAAAACCAGCAAAAAGCTGTAGGAGTAGCAGCACAAAAGGTTACTTCTTACACAAGTACATTGGCTCACAGGGGCATACCTGACCATTTTGCACTTCAGTGATCATCCTCGGCATGTGGCCTGATGCACAAGTTTTACAGTCTGGTTTTCTGCCAGCTTCCCTCCCTCCTACTTGCACACAAAGTTAAGTTGTGTGCGAAGAATCACCTTACTGCTTTCAGTTTTGGTACAGAAACTCAACTCGTGTCTGAAACTCCCACTGCAGTTGCCCCAGAGCAAACTGTGCTTTGTTCTAGGCTCTCTTCTTCTCAAATGCAAAATGGTCACTTACAAATGTTAATTGAAATACTTTACTCCATCTATGTTGACCAGGAACAAACTGCAGTTTTCCAATGGCTTAAACCAGTCAAATTCAGTCGATTTTCTTGGAGGTTGTGAAGCTCATAACCCTGAAATAAATACCAACTTTCTACATGGTTAGAGAAGAGCTCATCAGAAAATAGATCATCAGCATATTAGACAGGAAAAAAACTTTCTTCCTATGCGCAAACAGATGACCAGTTGTGGCACATGTTGTTAAAAAATTAAGACTAAGGTAGACTGTACATCTAGAATTGTTTAGAGGAAGATAGAAGTCTGACAGTGGTAGAAATTGTATCTCATTGCCAGATATTTAGTCTTTATTTAGCTATATTCAATCACTCCTATTGCAGCATACATAGTTTTGTATTTTTTCCTAAATGAGAAAGTGTTGAGTACTGCAAAAACTCTGTATATTAATACTTTGCTATGCAGGAACTGAGAATCTGCAGGGATTCCCTTAGCTAAGTCACTACTCTGTTTAATCATATAGTTACATTTGTATTCCATATCAGATTAAATAATTTCATATTTTAGTTTTGAAGAAGCAATGCTTCTCTTGACAATCTTTGGAAACAGTCTTTTGAATCTGAAGTGTCTCAAGAATCAGAAGTTTTGCACCTTGTATTAAAATCAGTGAGAGCAGCTAAGAATTTTTTTTTTCCTAATTAAGGAAGCAACTCAAGATTACTTGGCTTCATTGAAAAGCAGTGTGCTCTTCAAAAGAGACTAATGTGAATAAAGCCTTTTTAAAAGGTAAATAAAACAAAGTAAAATTCGATTTAAAAAGTGAAAAATAAAACTGCTTGAACAAGTTATATTTTGTGTGCAGTTGAGCTCATTTGTACGTTACATAAACATAAGATTGAAGGTAAACTGTTCAAGTACAGACACAACAGAAGGAAAAAAATATCTTTTGCATTCCAGACATTACCTTGACAGTCCCATGCCATACGGATGCTGTTAAACTTTTAGGACCATATCAGAATTTTTTAGCAGTTTAATTGTGAAGACAGAATCTGTAGGGCTTCAGCCAGACCTGCCATCTGATGCTGGACTAGGAGGTAGGTCAGTACGCTGATACATATTGTTAGAAGCCATGAATTACCTTTATAGATGAAAACCAGTACCTCCTGTGAGGAGTTGTGTGGTTGTGTGTCTTGAGTTTGCCTGTTTGAAACAGCCATTCCAACCAATTTCCTGCAGATGTGGGTTAGGTCGCATGGCAAAAAGCTGGTATCCTGTCTGCAAGTGAAGCACTTGCTTCCTGATGTACCGGGGCCAGAGCCACAGCGAAGCACCATGTTCCCTCCTTTATCCTGCATGTAAAGCAGTTTCTAAACACATCCATCAACAAATCTCTCTAAAGAAGAAGAAATAAGTTAATGATGAATTTCATCTGTGATACAACTCTGTTTTGATTCCACCTTTCTAAAAAAACTCCATTTATCCTGAATACATGTAGGTTTTAGCCAAAATATTCCTTGAACTGTGAAGAAATGCCTAAGTGTCTAGATAAGATGTGTTTTTCAGTGGGGAAGGAAAGAAGGGTTTTTGTTTAGCTACATGCATGTAGCAGCAGTATTGTGTCTACTGTAATTTTTATGAATCAAGTTAAAAGATAATACATGTGTTATTTTGGGCAGATAAACTCATCTTACTGGTTCAGCATCTGGTAAGCTATTATGGTGCAAAAAACACACTAGAACTTGCAGACATGGTGTTAAATGTCTATGATTCCTTCCATATTAACCCATAATTTATAATTTTTCATTAGCCAAGGCCACTTTGCATCATGTTCAATTTTTGACTGCTCATCAGACACCAGCAGATGTATTTTTCATCTGCAAAAAAATAACTACAGCATAATGAAATCTTCTGATTTTGTGCACTCTGGGCAAAGAACTTCTTTGATTTGGCACAAGACATTTAAAATAACTGCATGATGCAGAAGTAGCAAAACACAGCTGAAAGCCACTTTACAGGTCACAGGCCACTTTCTACAGATCAGGTCACAAACTAGAAATCAAGTTTTGAGATTTACCTCTGAGAGTGTAAAAAATATAACTGAGCTTTTTGTCTCATGCAATTAAAGGTTCAGTCTGTACCTTGAAGGATAGCAGTATCAGGCTACACTTCACCACATCTTAGAAAATTTTAGTCCAAAGTGGTATTTCTGCAGTTGTAAGCAACAGAGAACCCTTTGGAATAAAAAGTGGTAGAGCATCTTATGTACTATGGCAGTACTTGCAGTTACAAGGGAAGTCATGCTGACCTGTAAGCCACAGCAATTAGCTGTACTTTGAATTCAGTATGAGTGTTTTTCTGAGTGAGGACCAAATGCAGCTCTGTGGTTGACAGAAGCTGATTTTAACTTCATAAATATCTTTAGCATAATATTGCTCCTATTAGGGAATTCCAACTAGAACAAAACCCCCAACAATTTTAAAGTGTTTTTATAAATATATAAAAATAAATGTAAGCTATGTTTTAATTTAAATTTCTAATAGTATTTCTCTGTAGATTTTTGATGTTATAAAATCTGACACATTTAGATTCAAGTCTGAATTAAAGAAAGGCTAAGACTTCATTCTGCTTGTTTCCAGTTGTTGCATCCAGATTAAAAAGTAACATCAAAGGTGGAGCGGAGGTTACCAGACCAAATACAACCTAGAAAACCTGAGAACAGGTAATGCAACACAGCTCCCCATAGTGATAAGAGAACAGTACTTACATAAACAGCAATACAATACACGCAGCCTGTCAAGAGTGATGGGTGCTGCATATTCAGTGCTGAAGAAACACGGCACCTTACACAACTCAAGAGTCGTGTAGACTCACTGGAGTCTTATATATCCAACCTTCATGTGTCTCTACCTATGCTATTGCTTGGGGTCAATTTTGGTTACAGTTAAATTATGTAATCCCTTCTACTGATAAGGATAATTGAGTTTCTCATAGTGTTTTTCCCCTGTGTTTCCATATGTGCCCATTCTGTGCACCATCCATCCATATATTATTGTCTCATAAGCGACTTGTTCACCTTCTGGACTGTGTGTTCTCAAATAACTTGGTCATTGTTAGACTGTGTGTTTTCTAAAATTAACCCAGGCATTTGTGGATTACTTATTTCCTAGATAACCTGGTAATCTATGGACATCATTATACATTTTTCTTCTTCAGATACAGACCCACGTTCTTTTAAGAGACTGTTTTAGCTGATGCTTTTCCAAATGTGGTTTGTGAAAGCTGTAATTCATGCCTGCTCATGCAAGAGGACCCAGATTTCTCTGGGCCTGTGGAAATTCTGGTCATGTACAAGAATATATAAAAAGTACCTTTCAAATTACTGGTTAGTAACATCTGAATGTGTATCTAGTTATGATAATATATTAATGTTAGTTATTGAAAATGCTAACTTAAAATTGTTTTAATTCCCTTCAGCCTGTGACACTTTCCAGAAGAATACCATGTCCACTTTTCTAGGATATTGTAGGGTGGATTTTATTCAGCATCTCGTGCTGTTGTTGTTTTGACATCACACATGTTTACATCTGGGGCTTGAGATCTCTCAGTTTGCATGTTTTACAGGAAACTTTCCATCCATATAGCCAGGCAAAGAGAGAGGGAGCAGTAGCCTTGTTACCCATCTCCCCCATTGCTGGGGGTCTCTCATGGTCTCTCAAAATCATTACCCACTTGATTTTCTCCATAAACTGGGTGGAGAACACCACCCCATACTTGAGGACATCCAAGTCTCCATCTGGCTTTCACATTAGTTGGTTACTTTCATTTCCTGTGCATTCCCCATTATCTGTTTTAGGGATTCAGCATCCCTAAAACATGCCTAGGATTGCCCGGCTGCAGACACGCCAGCAGCCCTGGGAGGAGGGTACAGCCACCCCCGGGTCCACGCAGAGGTGTCTGGGGACGCCACCAACGCTGCTGGTAGCCGCCGGGCCTGAGCGATGCGAGGAGCTGCCCGGCCGCACCCAGCCCGTGCCCAGCCGGGCGCCGCAGCGGGCCGAGGAGACCTGGGCGCACCCCAAGTCTCGGGGAGCCCCGGAGGGACCCCTCCACGGGACGCGGCGCAAGCCCCCAGGGAGGGAGGGCGGCACAGACGGTGGGCGCGCCGAGCCCCCCGCCCGGCCTCCTCAGCGGCACCGCGCCTCCGCTTCCCAGAGAGCCGGAACCGTCCCCGGCAGCGGGGCGGGGGGCGGCGGGCGGGATGCCGGCGGCTCGCCGGCGGTCAAGCGAGGCGGCAGCCCGGGGCGCGGCACTGGGCAGCTGCCGGGTGCCCGCCGGGCGTCCCGCCGCCCGCCCGGCGCATGCGCGATGCCCCGCCCGCCAGCGCCGAGCGGCGGCGTTCCCAGGAGCGGCGGCGTTGCTAGGACCCACCGCGCGCCGCCTCGAGGTACGGGCGAAGCCGGAAGTCGCCGTTGGGAAGGAAGGGCGGGACCGGGCGGGGCCGCGCCGCGTCGGTCGCCTCGGGCCCCAGAGATGGCGCTGCTCGCCGGCGGCCGCGGAGAGGTGGGCCGGGGCTGGCGGCGGTGTTTCGGCGGGACGTGCTCCTTCTGTGGCCAGCGGCGCGGGCGCCTCACGCATGGCTCCCGAGCGCCCCGGCCGCCGCAGCCGTGCGGAAGCGTTAGTCGCTGGCGGCGCGCTGCCTGGAGCGCAGCTGGGGCGGCGGGCGGGCCGCGGAGCCGCCCCGCACAGCCCCGCCAGGCCGGCGGCGCTCGGCGCTCCGGGCGCCGGTAGCGGCCGTGGGGCTTCCTGCTGGTTTCTGGTCGGCGGCGGGTTTCGGGCGGCGGCCGCGGCCGGTGCTGCCGGAGCCCTGCCCTGGGCGCCCGCCCCCCCTCCCGCCGAGCAGGAGGCGCGGGCCTGCCGGACGCACCGCCCGGGCAACGGGCGCGGCATGTGCTGCAGCGAGTGTAAACTTTGGTGTAAGCGTAGTAAAGTTATGCTGTTGCCCTGCTTTTTGGCTTGCATAGAGTTTTTGGTCTATGTTAATGAATGTCTGGCGAGTCTGTTAGCTGAAACAGTTGCCGATGAGTTTCTGTAGGTTCTAGCGCAGATACGTGAATTATGCCTGGCTTTGTATGTGTGAAAGTAGTACATCTTAAGGTCATGGTTAGAGGTATTTTGGGTAGTCTCGATCATGGAACGGCTTGGGTAGCACCTTCAGAGATCATCTAGTCCAGCTCCTCGCCCCCAACCGCCCCCCCCCCCCCCCCCCCCCCCGGTTAGGGTCAGCTTTCATTCGACCAGACTGCCCAAGGCCCCGTCCAGTCTGATCCCGATGCTTCCAGGGATGGAGCATCTGTAGCTTTTCTGCTCCGCCTGCTGCGGTGACTCGACCCTGACAGTAAACAATTTCTTGCTTTGTATTCAATCTAAATCGGCAGCCGTGGTGAAGTTTGTTAAGGGTATTCAGAAGTTTGTGAGGAGATTATGAGACAATTTTTTTTAGGTGACACCCATCAAATGTATTAACTCCTCAAGCAAAACATTTCTTGGACTGCTTTGTTTAGTTGTGGCGCTCCTATGAGCCATTCCATGCCTCTTGAATACTTTTTTACTAAATGAAATAGCATGATTTGGGAGTGTATCCATTTGTGCGCTAATAAATGAGCTGTTGATACCTTAAGAGAGGAATGTTGCATATCCAAAATAATTAGGATTCCCAGAAAACACTCCAGAGATTCCCCTCCCCCCCGCCCCTCCATGTGACTTCAGTAGTTTATGGTAGTTGTAAATCTGCAGAATGATGTGGATGTGACATTGGCCCATATTACTCCACTTGATTTTGAAGACAGTTTGGAATAACTGCATGTTTGAATACAAAGCGGTATGATAACTGTGGACACCAGTTGTTATGCTTTTCTGTAATAAAAAAAAATTAGAAATAATAGGTTTATTCTTGCTGCATGTTCTGTTGAAATTATACTTTCAAACAGAAGTGCATTTTTTCTGTTAAAATTATGGTTTGAAGCAGAAGTGCATTTTTTCTCCTCTGTATTTCTAGTGCAGATTATTAGCAGATGGAATGGACAAAACCAGTTTATAATTAATGTATTACACCAAGTACTTCTGTGTTCAGTCCAACAGAAATAAACTTGGCAAACGTGTGGCTGTAAGCTGGGGATGGTAAAGGTGGAGTCCCAGGTAATTTCTTGTTATGGACATAAGTACAGATGTTGTTATAGTTGAAATTGAAATAGCCAGAGTTCGAAATAAATTCACTAAGTGTTTATTAAGGCAGGAAAGCGAAAACAGCGCACTGGGCGGCTGGGGAGTCGCAGCTCCATCCAGGCTGGCAAATTCCAACAGGTAACACAGCCCTTTTAATCTCAGCTTCAAGGCCGGTTTAAGCAAACAGTTATGCTCTCAGTCCCGTGGCAAGAAGCTGTACATTACAAACTAAACTATTTTTACACTAAAGTCTAGACAAAGACAAAGGTGGTCATAGTAGCTTGAGATTATGGTTTAACATTGGCCTTGAGGAGGTACATCTCCAACCTCATGGTTAACGGTTAACTCTTTTCTCACCAGACAAAACATTCTCAGATCTGTTACAGCAAGATCATTCCTTTTGTTAAAAGCCCATTTGATCAGCAAATTACCCTTAGTTAGTTATTATAGATGTGAACTCCACAGCAGATGGACAAGCAGACCTTCATGGCTCATTAATCTTGACTGTTGAAAACTGCTTGTTTTTCATGTTACCTTGCTTTAATTAATGGAAAGAACTTACAAATGAGTTTGCTATTCAACTTTAAATCTTGAAGGTTTTTTTAGGGCTTATGTAACATATTTGTGTATTGATTTCTTCTTGTCACAAAACTGCGAATGATACAGGAACAGTAAC
This sequence comes from Falco punctatus, assembly GCF_963210335.1. NCBI lineage: Eukaryota > Metazoa > Chordata > Aves > Falconiformes > Falconidae > Falco > Falco punctatus. Next base: position 35,296,238 of record NC_137586.1, read on the forward strand.
ATTAAATTAATGAGTTTCTTTTCAAGATGAGCTGAGTTACAGTCCAATTCAATATTCTTCCTGTATACCCCTAAATAGTGCTGATACCATTAATACGGCAGAAATAAACTCAGGTAGAAAATTCCAGGTTTATGAAACAGGAGACTTGCTATGTTAGAGGCTGCTATTAGACAGCAAACCTTGGATATTGACCTACTGAAGAAATGATAGTACATGCATTTATCTCCTCTAAAATTATTTTGAAGAGAAATGGAGTTTGTGATCATCTTAGGAGAATAGAGAATGTAGGGGAACAATCTATGCAAGCATAACATTTTGTATTGACACCCTTTTGAAAACTCTGGCAGTGGATATTCTACATCGGTTTTTTTTTTTAGTCTGCAATATTGAAGCTTAGAGGACTACCACCACTTTTTGTTGACTAAAACTGATGTCAGATTCCAATTGGCGGTGATTCTTTGTTTGACATAGTAGTAACAGTTTGGTAACAGTTTTGTGAGTGTTAACAAGTGATTCTTTTATTATGTGGCCAAATAAACTAAAGCATGTTTCTGTTACAGGTTTTGATGTTATTATAACAGGAAAAAGAGTAATCTTTGAAGCTTTTCAAGTAGAAGTATATATGGGTGAAAGTGATGTTCATTCTCCAGACTTTATAGGTTTAAAAAGCTGCATACTGGATGTTGTGAGTTTGCCCTCTCCAGTCAGCTACATTGTCATGGAAGCTAAATGGTAAGCCCCTCTTCTGTATTTTTAAGTCTAGTTATGAGGTTCATGTTTTTGTAGTTTATTTTATAGATCCCTGAAATGATATAATACAGATTGAAGAAGAACCAGAGAGCTATGCAAGCTGTGCCATGTCAATGTAGTTGTTAGATGAAACTATTTACTTGAAGACATGTATACTGGTCATCCCATGTGCAAGAATTCACACAGGACCATAGGAGATGTGACTTAGAGATAAGAGGGTGTTCGTGTCTGCAGTTAGGAACATCTACCTGGAGTTACAGAATGGTTTCCTGCATTAGCTGTGGTGGGAGAGGTTAGCTTTAGGTCTTGCACATGGCTCTGATTTTTTATAACCTTATATGTGTTGATCTTTGGTGCAATTAAGGTAAGCATTAATTCATTAAGTTTACCTTAGCTGTGAGAGCTATTTGTCACATTTAAAGTCTGATTATACAAAACTGCGAATGATACAGGAACAGCAACATTCCATGAGTATGAATTTTGGTTAGGAAATGAGACTGCAGACTACTCCTTCAGCTGGGGAAGTTCAGCAAAATTTCACTGCTAGCTAATAAATGAAAGAAATTTTATCTCTGTTAGAAAATTACATTTTCTGCCACATATTGAAGAAAAGCTAGTGAAAACCTGTTTTTCTGCAGTGTTCTATGTATACTGTAACATGCAGTGTGAATTGTGACGTGCAAAGTGAATGTGAATTGCAAGTTTTTGAGTTACATAAAGTCATTCTGCAATGTAGAACTCAAAAGTGATTTCACTTGCTTACATGCTTTCTTTAAAAACTACTAAAAATGGTTTATTAGATACAATGTAGTTGGTAAAATACGTATTTTTATTCAAAACCAATGATTGATGAACTATTAATATATGAAAATGGAAGTACAAAGCATTCTCTGAATTCCTTTCAGACTGCAAATTGTACATTCTGTGAAACTTTCCAGGGATTTTGTGTGGTTTTGTCTTTGATTTAAGCTTCCCAGAGGTTTATGCTTATAGCACTCCTACCTGTAATATGAATATGGAAGGAAAAATTCCCTACAATAGGTACTATGAAGCTTTCATGAAGTACTGCATGTGCTGAGGATGCTGTGATGATTGAAGAAAATACCACAGAAATAAGAGTTCTTAAGGCTAATCTCTATTTTATTTGGAAATGTTTAAGTAGACAAATAAAATAATGAAGTTGTTAACATAGTAATAGTCCGTCCTTTTTTTTTTTTTTTAGTAGCTGATGAAATTTGATTCTATAAAGCAGAAAACCCTATTTTTGTTCTCAGTACATTTTTAATTTTTCAGTAGTGGCATTGTGAGTTTGGAAGCTGTGCAGAAAACATTATTTAATGAGTTCAACATTTTTTTCCCAGAAGTTATTGTTGTGCTGTTGTGTTTTAATGCCATTATGCACATTTTTCATTTCTGTAATGTCCCTAATTTACTCTTAATTGTGATGTTTTGTAACTTGTTTTGGTTTGTGTGTGGTGCTCCACCCCCCACCCCCTCCAGTTAAGCACAACAGTTAATCACATAGTTAAATGTTCCTCTGAATTGAAGTTTTGTGGTGCACTATCTCCATTGTGCTCTTTCTCCCTGCCCCTGGATAATTAATATAGGAATTGGAAGGACCAGCTTTCTTGAAGCTGATTGCCATACAAAGCAATGTCATGTACTTTGAAGACTTAAAGGTAAATTTACTTTACAAAAGTACTCATTCCCTTGCTTGCATTCAGTGTGCTGTCTATGCAAGAAGTATTAAACATCATCAGGATCAAAGAAGCAAAACGACCTCCCTACTGCCTGCAAACTTAACAAAATGGTTGGTTACCCTTTCGATAACCCTTCTTTCTTTGCCCTAGTCCTCTCCAGTTTTCCAGTTGGGTCCTGTTTTTCTCCCCTCACTTGTGCTTTGGTAACATAGCTATCTGGCCTTTAGCTGTCTTTAGCTAAGATAGATATGTGCATCATCTCTGAATAAGATGACTTGCCTTTCTTTCATTTGTTTCTCCCAGCCATGGAAAAATAAAGGTCTTCCAAGCCTATTACACGATGTCCACCAACCGGCTTTTATACAGTTTACAGATGCTCCGGCTGTTCAGATTCTTATTTCCTGCTTGTTTTACCACTGTGTCTTCTTACAGCAGTAGCTAAGACTTGTGTAAAATAATGATATGTGGTTTTACTTACCTTGTTGCTGATCGTTTGCCCTTGAGTCATGTTGGTTCCTCTGGGTATGGTTCTCATGGTAAACACTGAAAGCTGAATAATGTGCCTGTGGTTTTCTTGCAATACATGCAGGTTTTAATGATCCTTATCTCCTACATTTATTAAATGTATAAAATGTGTTAAGTACATGGCACCCTGTAGAACAGTTACTGATGGCATGCAATTATTCTGATCTCATAGATGAAGTCCATCTTGCTTTTAGTTGGAAATAGACTTAGTATTTATTAAATGATAAAATATTCATATATTGCAGCTAAAACCCTGAAATTTCGTCCTTTGTTATTAGTAATGTCTTTAGAGACAACACAATATAAATTGCTGTTACCCTTGTTGATGACATTTGTGCTTTTTTTTTTTTTTTTTTTTTTTTTTTTTTTTTTTTTTTGTTGCTAGTCAACTTACGTGAGAACTTATATCCTCAGGTAGAGTTCTCAGTCATGGAAAATGTTAATGGTGCCTGTGCACAAACCTAGGGGTAAAATGGTGATTTTTTTTTATTTAGAAAAACCAAATAATTAAATTCCTGTAGACTGTCATTTCTGTAATTAATACTTAAGACTTAATGTAGACAAAGGTGAGCTATTTCAGTGCTTCGAGTTCTGTATGAACTGAAGGCAACTTTGTGGTTAGTTTAATCAAGTTTTTGTACAGTGTATTTCATATTTAGTGCTCCTGACAACTTGTGCTTTTGCATGGAGCAACTAATTATGGTAGCCAGTCTTATATATGTCATTTTTCACATTATATATATAATAATGTAAAAAAATATTTTTAACTCTTTTTCAAAGAGCAATATTGTGACAAAATTATGACAGCTGCATGGCATAATTTTACCTAAGCAAACGTTTAGAAACTTTGGGCTCACAGTCTGATCACTGAAATAAGGGAGCATTAAAACTTAGAAGGAATACTTACATTTTTTGAAAACGTTCTAATTTTGCAGCTTGCATAATGCCAGGTGTGAGTCAGAGTTACTACAAAATAGCAATGAATCAGAACTGGACACTGCTGAAGATCTGAGAAGGAAACTCTGTCAAGCTAAAAAAGAAAAATTAGACTTATCCATTAAACACAACCAGGAAGTAAGGACTTTTTTCTTTGCTTTATTTTACTCTTGGAATACATGTTAATCATGTTTCATTGAAGTAATACTCTCGCATGGTGTATAAAAAGCACAGTCATTAGCTGTACAGAGCCCCCATGCCTGTTCATAGGAACTGTTAGCACCTCTGCTGTTATTGTTGGTAGTTACAGTTGCCCCAATCAGAGTGCAAATTTTCTGCAGGGAAAGGAGTCACTGCTGCTACCAGTAGTTTGTTAGATAAAATTGCCTGGTGACACAAATAAATAAAAGGCACAGCTTGAATCTAGATAAAAAGATGTTATTTAGGTCTTACTCTACAAACAACAAAAAAAGTATTAGAGTGTCATTTTAATTCTATGGAAATCTTCTGCAACTCAAACCTAGTACAGTGTTTTTGTGCATGTGTGTGTCTGTGTACACCAGATCCAGCTGGTATATCCTTTGGAAGTCTTGCAGTGTCTCACCTTGCGCAAATTTTCACTTTTCAGTATCTACAACAATGTGTAATGTATAAATGGATTGATGTGTTTGTCAATAACTTCATACTTGTTAATGAGAAGTTCATTCATAGGGAAATAATTTACCTGCATTACAAAGGTTTTCCCTCATGCTGTTGCGGCTAACTAGTATTGAAATGAAGTAGTAGGAAGAAAATAATTAATCTTTTATTTAGCTTGAATGTCAGCTTTTGTAATAGTATATGTAAGGAAAGGTGGGCACTGAGTACAGCAGTAGTTGTAATCAGCTTCAGATTCTTCCCACACTTGCTAATGCCAATCCGGCAGCTGATACCCTGGTTTAAACTGTGTTGGTGCAGAAGTATTATTACTAGTGCAGATAATGATTCTGCTCTTAGCAGTTTGCTAGGAGCAGTTGGTGTGGGTGCTTATTCATCTTTTCTGGGTGAAATCCAGCCAATAAACCAAGTTTGCTGTTCCATATCCATTTTGTATTGGGGTGTGTACGAAATTACGAGATTCCTGCTTCTTCCACAATTACTTGCTCTTGGGCTCTAGTCAATTCATTTTTTACCCATTGCCCCATCAGTTGTGGGGCGGTTCTATAAATAGATCCCTGGAATTACCTGGATTTAAAAAGAAACCCAAACCACCTCTTACATTGAGAATTTGAAAGGTGGGCGTGCACAAGGATCTTCTGCACCATTTTTCTGTTGTGATGTGCACCCCAAAGTTAGGTTGCATTTTAAATAGATAAACTACTTTGAGAGACTTTTTTTTATTTCCCTATCCATATACTGTGTAGTTACAGATAATGGAAGTGCTTAAGTTACCTACATGTGATATTATTGAACTAAAAGGGCTACTTTGTAGATATTCTGGAGAAATACTTAATTTAATGTCCACTTTGTTGTGTTGAAATAACTTGAACTTGATTTTCTAGACTCAGTTTTTGGCAGCAATGACTAGACTATGTTTCTTAATCTGGATAAGATAACTTTTTGAAGCATTTTCCATTCTTAGTTTGTTGTGTGTTAAATTTAGTAGCATTCTGTTTTGACTACTGAACATTATTGTACTGAATTTTATGTTTATAAGTATATTTGTGAGTTATTAGACATCTTGGTCTAGCGTTCCAACATGACTGTTTTTTTAAGTGTTAAATTTAAAGAAAGTTACCAGAATGCTTGTGGAATATGTTTCTGTTGATGCAGTTTTTCATTTGAGGTGCAGAAAGATGGCTTTATTATGACTTCTGTTTTCTTAGGATAGTGTATTTTTGGAAAAATGGAGGAGTATGTTTAAGGTACAGAAAATTAATCTAGGAATAGGAAGAGTTTGCAGAAAACAACAGGGAAAGTACTTAAAACCTGCATAATTGTGCATTTGCAAGAGTATATTTCAAATTCAAGTGGAATAAGAAGGCAGCTATAAATGCAATTCAAAATATCTTTTAAAATACTCTGTGGGTGTATTTCTGTAACATTGCATTTTTTCAAAGGAGCACATTGGCCGTTTTCTGAAACAAATTTATTTTCTAGCTATCCAACTATGAAAGCCGGATAGTCAAATTACGGTTGGAAATTGAGAAAGGAGAGGCTGTTCGACAAAGTCTGGAGTATGAACTGGCAATTGCCAGAAAAGATGCTCGTCTGAAAACATATGCTGCAGAAGAGGAATTGAGTGATGCAAAAAACAGACTTGTGGAACTGCAAGGTAAGTTTCAAAAAAGCAAACATGGAACGAAGGCTAAGTCAGTTCCAAGTCAGAAAGACAAGTGAGAAGCAGTGACTTAATTAAATTTTCTACTTACTGCTGTTTTTCTAGGATCTCTTTCTGTTACCTGTCTGCTTTTGTAAACTTGCAAGAGTTTACAAAACTCTTGCAGTCTCATGTGTGAATTAAAACTAACTGGCTAAACTTGTCAACTCTTTTTCCTCTTGCCCCATAACTTCTGTTGTTCCCTCTTTCACTGCTGTCCTTGTGCAGAATCGTAATCCTGTTTATCACAATATCCAGCAGTTCTTCCTTTTCCATTTCAGGGAAAAAGAAAAAGTCTATTCCTATTCATTTGTTTGCACTATTTCCATAACTTTTTTCAAGAAGTTCTCATCATACTTCTTCTTTCTTTCATCTTTTCAAAGGTCTCAAGCTTTTCATTTTTTTTGTGTCTAGTTTCTTTTCTTACCATCCTTATTTCTCTTTTTATAGTTAATGGAACATGTTTGTTGTGACAGTAATATGTGGAAGTGAGGGTTTTTACCTAGACATTTTTTTCCCCTACTGGTTTTCTATTCAGTCCTTTCTATTTATCCTTCCAAGAATAGAAAGAGATGTGGAAACTTGCAAGTACTTAAAATACCAGGTGTTTTTAAGATGGTTGGAAAGCTGAACTTCTCACTCCTTTGGAGAACATACACACAGGAAAAATAGCTTATGGATTGCAGGCTGGAAGAAGGCATTTATGTTCCATTTGGAAATTCCCCTGTGATTGCAAGCGGAAGACTTTAGCTGCTTGTTTCTCACTTACAGGAAAGCTGTGCTTCTTTCTGTGCATGCTCACTTTACTGCTGGTTTGCTTGCCAATTTAGTAGTGTGTGTGTGTGTTTTTTAATTTAGAAAACTCATTGGCTACTGTATTGGGCATTGCTGGCAGGTGTGGGTGGTGGATGTGGGTCTGCAGGGCCACCTGTGCAGGAGGAAAGCATTCTGGGTCTGCCCAAAGCTGGTCCTGGCCAGTTCCACAACAGGCAAACCCACCCACCACCTTGCTCCAAACTGCTGACCGGAGAATGCATGGCACCTCTGCCACAATGTGATTCAGAAAGGGTGGTAAATGCTGAGAGGAAGAGAGAAAGAGAAAAAAAGAAACAGCGGGAGAAACGGGAACAGAGCAGCAGTCTGAGCAGGGGCTGGGGCCAAAGTAGTAGCTGCCCATGCAGGCACCAAGAGGCAGGACTCAAAAGGGACTGCTGCTGATGGAGGAAACCACAGTGCAGCAATCCCAGTCCACTGTGCTGCCTGTTACCTCTCTGAAGGGACTGGGCGTTATAAATTAATGTGTGGTGAGGAGGTTGGAGAGCAAAAAGTGGGTAGGAGAGGTTTTGCAGAGGCAAGGAGTATTTTCTTGTGTGTTTGTTAATTTCTTTGAATACCAGAATCTGTAATTAGAAGTCTTAACAGACAGTAAACTACATTGGTTGAAATTCCTCAAACTGTTGTTTTTTCTGTGAGAGTTGTCAAGAAGTCAAATCATCATGGTGTTGCTCCTCAATTCTTTTGCAGTTTATAACTTGCTGCATGTTTGCCCTGGTCAATCAGAGCTTTCCTCACCTCATTTGGTGCTTTGATGTGACCCCGACCTAAGCTGCTTGGACAGAATGCCTCATTTGTGGCTTGTCCTCATCAGTATTTCCTCCAAATTGTTTTTCTGCTGTTCTCAGTGAGGCTTGACTTTTTGCTGTCATACAGTCCTTTCTCATCATTGTGTTCATTGATTGTCCTAATATGCCTCTTCTGTTTGTTTCATCCTTCTTTGACTGGGAAGACATTTCAGAAAACTGGAGTGAATTTGAAATATAAATCTGTTAGAAAGTGGTGATCCCTTAAATGCGAGTTAGAGTTGTAGTTGGTAAAATGAAAAGCTGATACAAAGTACTTTCATCTGAAAGCCAGTTTCTAAAACAAAGCAAAGTTCCTAGTCATAGTGCTTAAATAGCCGTAGATGATGAAGGTTTCTGTGGCATTTAAGCATTTGTGGATGAGTTCCTCTACAATGTTCTTCTATCTCAGGGCATTTGTTGGGCTCAAGATTTAAATCTGGTGAGCAGCAATAAATTTCCTTGGAACAGCTAAGCCTTTGCTTGCTAGCCCAAGCTGTCTGAGGTTTTGCTGTACTCTCTTTCATGGGGCACATGCCTGTCTTTAGTTTTGAGCTCAGTTTAAGTGATAGTAACTGATACAGGCCAATATCTATATCAAATAGACATTTGGAAATAAGCTGACCAAATACAGAAATCTGAAATTAAATCCTCCATGCTATAGAGACCTTACTTGAAAGAGTTACCTCAAGTTTTTATTCTTTTCCAACGGAAGAAGAGTTTTAACGTGCAAAAATCTCTAAAGTATTCAGATGTCCTTCTGTGAAAGATGTTATAAGAACACAAGATTTGATTGTTTCTTTGTAGTGAAGGTTGTGCGCTCTGGAAGTGTTGATGTTCAAGTGTTTCACAGGATATCACAATACACAGAAGAACTGATGATAGTTATACATTTTTTTTTTCTGAATATGCTTTGCAGTGCTACTTGTCTGTCTTTCTCTTTTTCTGTAAACAATAGCATTGAATGAAAAACTTCAGCAGAAAGTGGCAGAAACTGAGAAAACATTTCACATTGCTCAGCAGAAGTGGAAAGAACAACAGCAAAGACTTGCAAGAGAGAAGGATGATATCCACAGAACTTGCAAGAATGAATATAAATTGCTTGTTAAGGAAAGAACCAAGCTAGAAGGTGTTTTGCAGGTATGATGTGTTAATAATTGGAAAGTTTCCTGAGATGATGGCTGGAACATTTTTGGTACAGAGTGTGTGGTGGGTTGGAGTTTTCCTGATTTAGGGAAAATATCCCCCAAGTAGCTAAATACTGCAGAATATTTCTGAAGAATATAGCTTTATAAAGTCAAACTTACTGTGTCAGAGTCTTTCTTGCTTTGGTGGAATGTGTTGTGGCTGATTTTCATGGTAAACACCTAAACTCGAGCTACCAGTGCACGCACAGTGGTAGTGAGGCCCATTTGCTCTTGTGCAGATCTAAGTCAGTAAAATCAAGGACACCCAACACCTAGCTTCCAACTCTGTTTCCCTCTTACCACCTCAGTCTGACATCTAATAGCCTGTTAACATGAAAATAATTTCTATAATATGGAGACTACGTCCTGTGAAACCCATATAGTTATGATGGGATTTCTGGCTGTGTATTGTACATTATTTGTTCCATGCCACGTATGAAAAATGCCTGTTATTGGAAATTCTGCCATTTGGTTAGAAAAAAAATCATCTAATACTAAGAGATGGTCTTATAATCTGTTTTAGACTGTTTTATTCTTCAGATAATGAATTTCAGTGTATTTCATGAAAAAATTAATTATCAAAGTTGAGTTGCACTGGTATGCACAAATCCCTTAGGTGTTAAATGCGTAAAACATAATAGAAATGCAGACTTTTTTTACACTTTTTAAATACAGTCAAACTATTAAAAACTGAATTATATTTCAAAGAAATCTTGTAGTAGTGTTGTGTGGTAGTGCTGAGTTTTTTCAGTACAAAAAGTACCCAACTTTTACCTGCTCTCCAGGGACGCAAACAATTATATCAACTTTCATCTTTTTAATTGACAATTTAATTATCTTAAATCTTAGCAATGTATGATACCATATGAGGAAAACTGAGCATTTACTCAGCTATAGTTATCCTTTATATTTTTCAAGAAGTGTAATATAGAGGCTCTGTTAAGCCTGGTAGCCATTTATGCATATGCATGACATGCAGAGAACAGATTGGTACTAAGAGAATCACTTTATTTAGTGAAACTTTTTCTTTTCCTACATTCATATTTTTTTCTTTTCTAGCTACTTTTAAGATGTGGCAGACTTACCTCAGTTGGTCTGGGCACTAGTCAAGCAGTAGAAAATTAGCCCTGCTTTGTTCCCATGCTGTCAGCTCCTAGTCTGGGACTCCACCAAACGGTCTTCCCAAACGACACAAAACAATCCTTACCTGGCAGCTTGATAGCAAAGTTCTGACAGCAAACCTGCCTGTTGCTCTACATTTGGTGCTGTTGGTCAGATTCTATATGCCACCTGTAGGTCTTAAAAAACTAAGGCAGAGAGAATCCCTTAATTAGGTGTCTTCTCAAAGTATGTGTGCTGACCCTTCAGCTGTTTGTTTGAAGGCAGGATCTGGAAAGAGAGGTAGAATAACAAGACCTGAAGTAGAAATCAGGTACCATATGGATATGTGGTGTTTCTGTGCATGGGCTGCAAAAGGAGTTGTACTCTGTTGCTGGTTTAATGATCAGAAGCCGTGATGGTGGAGAAAGATCACACTGAACTGGATTTTCTCTGAATGAAGGACAGAGAGTAATTTTGTGGATATGTAGAGCAGTGCTTTAAAGAACAGTTAAGAGAACCATAAAGGAATATTTTTTAAAAAAAAAAAAAAAGAGAAGAGAAAGCCGAGGAAGGAGAAGGCTTTGGAGATAAGTGAGTTGATTGACAGGTGACACCCTAAAGGTCCTTCTCAAACCAACAGAAACATGATTCAGTTTCCATTCAAAGTTGGTGCTTGAAAAAGTAGGGTTAGGTATAGGCTATGAGGAATCCTATTTTTAGGTACAGTTTTCTTTTTTTGAGTTACCAGGTAAAGCAGGCTAAGGGTGGAGCTTTGGCTCTGAGTTCTGGCTAATAGTAGGCTAAGTTACGTCGAGGAGGCTTTGGAATGGAGCTGTCTTAGGTTCTGTACAGTGTTTGGTAGAAGCTACGTTCAGTGAGTTTAATACTGTATAAAAAGAGCAATGTTGGAGAGATACACTCTCTGAAGTGATGTTGGCCTCGGAACCAAAGGAGCAGTGGATTGCTTGGGACATTATGGAACACTATGGGACATCTGGCAATGGATGTATATCCAGAAGTAAAGGTCATCTGCAGAGGCAGGTGTTTGGTTGGTAAATGTAGTAAAGTTAGAAAACTGATCACTTCTAAGGTAAACGTGATTCACTGCTAGGTGTGCACTCCTCATCTGGTTTCAATAGTAAAAACTTTATATTTTCCCAGTTTGCTTTTGTAGGTGTTCCCCTGCCCATAGCCATAGTTACAGGTTTTAGGGATAGTTATAAAATTCTAGCAAATGAAAAATAGGACATACATGTTAAATATGGACTTTTCCAGCAAATAAAAACCTCCCATAAAAAATGTTAAATATGGACTTGCCTGCCTTAGTTGTTGCTTGAAAGTTTAATTGATTTAAGCTTGGCAGATAAATATGAGAAAGATCTGGGTTTATAAATTATGGCTTTAGATATGTTCCAGTCTTGTGTTGTGTATTTACAGGCCTGTTTTAAATAGTTTTATAGGTATTCTGAGTTACAAAATAAAAGCTAGATAAGGTGAATTGAATTTTGGTCTTAATAAGTACATAGAAACAAGATTTTAAGCATGTGTGCAAATCCTGCTTGAAACAGTTGCACTTCAGGAACTGTAATTCTGAACCTGGGTATGAAAATGCTGAGGTATGCATGGAAATGAAGTCAGCTTAACCTATTGAAACGGGTCTGTAAGATATGGAGGAAAAGTAATCTCGGCTTTCTAACAGGTTTGTAGAGTGCTTTCTGTGGGGTGTGCTTAGCATACATACCATCAGCTTCATAATAAAAGACGTTGGAGTTCCATAGTAGGTGCAATAGCATCACCTTGTGGTTAGTCAGAATATAATATTCACAGAAGCACTCAATTTTTCCTTAGATCACTTGAGAAATCATCTTGCTTACATAAGTGTTTTTTTTAAAAATCAGACATGTTTTTCATAATCATATATATGTAGTAATTGTGTATATGACATGCAGGTATACATGTACATATATATAATTTTTTTTACGTGTCTGAAAAGTTCAGACACTTTAAGATTCTGAAATTCCACAGCTATGTTGACTTGCATAACAAGTTTGATGCATTCATGTCAATTTTAGCCTGATTAACTACATTTCCATTATAAAATGCTTTTAAGTATTTTCCAGCAAGCTATGCATTACTTATTTAATGTGTGCTTTTCCCAGCTCACTTCTGTTAATATCTGGAGGATACAGGTGAAAAGATAAAAACTCTGTATCTTTATAGTGTGGAGAGAGTCAGAGTAGTTTCATATTTCTATAAAAATGGTTAAACATTCTTTTTTTTTAGCTTGCTGATTGTAAAAAGCCTCCACATTGGCTTGATGTTACAGGCAAAGTTAGAGGATTAGCTTAAATTTAGTCCATATCCAGGTATTCTGGTTTTGCAATACTTTAATTTACTGAGGCTCCCATTTTTTTTCTGTGCATGAGTTTCACATGCATACTTCTTGTCTTTTCAGAGGATGCCAAAAAATAGTGCCTGCACATGAAAGAAGAGAGAAAATAAATAATTTTTTTGTTAGTAATCGGTAACACTTAGCACTGTAAAAAGGCACGATTCCCTGTCATGGTTCCCTTGTTGTCATGTTTGAGTCGCCAAAATGTTCTGTCTTCAGTCTGGAAAACAAGTCGTGGAAGTTCCTCCAAACTTTGAAAAAGATGCGTACTTCTTTAATCTTCATGTATTAACAGGGTTCTGTCAGACTTCAATCTTCCAAGCAATCATTCTGTATGAATAATTAGTTTTCTCCTTCTCCTCCCCTGTTCTGCAGATGCCTTATGATTAGTAATTTCTAGGATCAAGATTATGTGATGTAAGAGGAATAGAAGAATTTCCAGACCAACTGGTTTATTTTCACAAAATTTCTTCTTTTGCCATGGTATTGAGTAGAAGTAAATGAACAAGAGAACTTGCGTGTTTTGCACAGAAAGTAATTTTAACAAATTGGGTCTCCAAAGGTACCCCAACTAAATCACTGGATTTGTGTCTTGTTTCTGATGCTAGTTATGGAAAAGCTTATTCCTGTCCACTAGACCAAAGCTATTCCTTTTGAGACTTCTCGGATCTCCAGCTTAAGCATGCACTAGGCTACTGGGGGGTCATTATTTGGCTACTTTCCTCTGAGTCTGGTGTGTTGTGAATGTGGATTTTGTAGCAGTGACTCCACAACGCTGCTGAGTCCCGTAGTGTTAGTAATTATCCTAGCCTGTAGCTTGGTTCAGCTTCTGAATGCAGAAATAGTGGGAAACAACTTGGTTATTCTACTGAGAACTTCCTAGTTCATGTAGATGGTTTTTTGAAGTAATTCAGCTTATAGACAGAAGAAAGTCTTTTTCAGAGTAGCAGAAATGAAGATTATTTAATCTATGGGAGTGACTACTTCTAAAAATTTCTGATCTGATTTCAAGTTCTGACAATTAAGACCAGAACAAAATAGAACTTCTGTCCCTGTGTATCATTAAATCATACTTAACTGTTTTCCTCTTCCATCATTGCTATTCTGCTGAAGGAGAGAAGAGATTGGAAGAGCAGTCTTGTACTCTTTAGAGAGTAAGTTTTCCTGTGATTAGTTGGCTCTGATTTTAGTATCACAGGTCATGCTTATAGTGATTTTTGAATGAACACATTTTACCTGCTGGTGAATGAAGAGCATGTCTGCTGTTGGGTAAATGGTTCTCTTGACATGCTGATGTGTTAGATTTTAATAACCCAATCTAATGCAGTTTCCATTCACAAAGTATTTATTTTTTGAACTCTTTACTGTAATACTTTATCTTAGTAAAAGTATCTCTATGCTTTGTTTTTTCTAGGAGCAGAATAATACACTGCAAAATTTACGTGAGAAAATGAAAGAGGTGGAGGTGGAACACAATGTCTGTACTGAGTTGCTGAGATGCCAGGCCAATGAGCTTGAATACAGTGTTGAACGAGAGGAGCGACTTAAAAAAGAGCTTAAAGTAAGGCTTTTTGACTGTTGCTGTTAGTCTCAACAAGCACTGACACTAAGCAATTTAATTTTTGAGGGGTGGAATCACCCAGTTATGCTATGAATTCTAAGTACTCGATTAACAAAATGTTGAACTTATGTTTTGTGGAAAAGCCTGAACAGGCAAGTGCCACTTACACTGTATACCTGACTTGAGACTGGTGTTTGAGTAGCAGATAGGAAAAGGTTTATGTAAGCGTGCAAACAAGGCTAACTTTAGGAAATTGCATCTTTTCCCTAACCTCTTCATTTGTCTATCTTGCTATCTGTTTGCATTAAGAACAGATTTTGAGAACTAGTGAACTTGTGATGGAGAATCTACTGGATCTGAGAGAGTCACCAGATGGTGTGCTACGTAGAGAGAATAGCATACTGGAAGATCACACTGGTGTTAACGGCAACCTCTTTCTAGCTAGACTTAAACGCTGCAGATAGTTTTAGTTTGCCTGTCTGTTGAGTGACGCCTGTTGCTGAGAGAAGTCTGGAATTAAGACTAATAACTTGTAAATGTATTCCTTTCACTAAACTGCTATTTCTGTCTTTGTTTGTCCACTGGTAGGCTCTGTAGGAACTATGTTATCTGTATGTACAGTCTGGACTAAGACTTCCTTGGTAGAACATTTGTCAGTGCAGAAAGGCATAGGGACCAGATGATTCTTTATCCTGATTTAAGTTTTTTACCAGAGGCATCTTTAAGTATTTTCTGCAACAAATTTTAAAGAAATGGCACTTGCAGGATGTTGGGAGCCCTTAAAGAAATAAGTGAGATACAGTTTTCAGCTGTGTTAGTTCTGTTATCCCTTAAAGGCAAAAAAAGTATTTAAAGCATTGTTTGCTATGTGGGTAGAGCCCTCCATTAAAGGTGAAGTACAAAAGAAAATTCCTACAGGGAAGATCAAAGCTCATCAGCTAAAACCACTGACTTATTGACCAACAAGGTAGACTTTTGTGCCTTCAGAGAGATCTACAGGAAATCTATTGTGATGTATTTTGAGCTGCACATATTGGCCTAGGCAGAACTACCTTTAGCTGGAAAATGCTGTTTTACTGTGAAGTTCCAATACTCCTGTTAAAAAAAAAGATTTTTGCTTCCAAGGACATGAACAAGGGCTTTTTTGTGACTTCATGGCTTTTAATATATTAACATAGGAATCATGAGCTGAAAGCAGGAGGAGCAAGGCAGCGAATTGTTTTATCTTTCTAAGTATTTTGATTTGGTGTACTCACAATCCCTTGAAAATGCTATGTCCTGGAGATGGTTTTATCAGGGAATGCTATCTGTTAACCACAGTTAGCTAAGATACTGTAATTTTTATTAAATTGTGACAAAACCTCTTGTATTCAAAACTTCATACAAATTAGCACAAGTCCCTATGAATTAAAAAAAAAAAAAAGTCCAAGTTAGACTGTAGTGCATACGCTTTGGTCCGTTTCCATCTCATTCTACTATCCTAAAGGTAAATTGCATGTGTGTAAGTGTCTGAAAGGGCCTACAGTAATAACTTACCCTTTCGATACTTTAAATCAGAGACGTGAACTAATGGGGAACTCTGAAAATACCTTTATTCTTTAAGAAGCGAAAGCATTAGATCCTTTTAAGTTTTCAATATGGGTTACTCTAGATTTCATATTGGATAGTGGACTCAAACTCCAGAAGAGTCTGTGACAACAGCATCATCTGCATCTTACAAGGTACCAGTACTCTGCATTGCTGTTTGTAGTGCAAAATTTGTTCTCCCTTTTCTGTGGTCATGAAAGGCTGCAAGTTCAAAATTCAGGTTAATAAAATCTGTTTTAAGTTGCTCTCTCATCCATGTCCCCTCCCCACCTGTTGTATACTGAGAAACACTTTCATATTAACAGAGTTTGAATCCTAACTGCAACCTTTTTTTGATTTTTTAAATGTGTCATTCCTCTTCTTCTCTTACCTTCTGGAACTCAGTCAAGCAAAGGTATCTGTCCTTCATGCGGAAACAGAGTGGAAAGACCTCAGCCAAAGGGACCAAATAAACTGCTCTGTAGCTCAGTTACTGGAATTTTGTGCTTGGAGGCTGAGAGGGAAGGAAATGGGGGACTGTTCAAGACAGACTTTTTGCATAAAGGAGGGGGGAGATAATCACAATCTTCCCTTCTAATTGCGTTTGAAGGAAAGGACTATGCCCTTTATAAAAGGGCATGTTGCATTCCCAAGTAAGAAGTGCCTCTGTGAAGCCTGGAGATTGTGGGATTTAAACACATGGATGTCAGTAGAATTTCCTTCTCTCTGCCTTAACTGCTCACTAGCATGCTAGCTTCTGTGGATCATGTTCTTAGTTGCCAGATTCTTCCCATACATTCTGGAAGAGGCCTTAAAGAAGGGCACTAAAGCCTGAGCAGTAGGTTTCACTGTGTGCTAACATGCCAAGGTCTCCTTGTGTTTCTGCCCATTTGGTATTACTCTCACATAGTTCTGTGGTGTTCTAGCTGTCAATTTAAAAAACTCCTTAACGTATGGGAATAAGTATTACCCATGTTAGAGGTACGGATAAATTTCTGATGACTAGTCCTGTACTTCCAGCTGTGGTTAAATACAGTTTGTATTTTTGCCTATGATGTCAGTATTTGAGATGGATTTCCATTCAGATACAGAAGCCTTAAAGCAATACACCCCAGAAAGTATAGTCTAAATTTTTTCATGGAGTAGCCCTGTATTTGTTCATGGAATTTGTAGCTTCAAGATTGAAAGTTGTTTTTTGTGGGAGGATGGACATAGGAGCCATATCTTATTTCAGTTTCCACATGGAGTACTTTGTGTTAATGGGCATTTGGTTAGAAAATTAGTACTTAAATTCTTGATGGGAGCGAACTTAAGGGTGATTTCTGTGAAGCGTGGTGTAATTCTAAGTTAAAGGCAATCTTATAATCTTTATATTATTCACTAGGTATGTGTCCTGTTTTCGGCAGGGATAGTTATTCTTCTTGGTGGCTAGTTCAGTGCTGTGTTTTGGGTTTGGTGTGGGAACAGTGTAATCAGGGATGTTTTGATTTCTCAGGCCTTGCCGGTGGGAGGGCTGGAGGGGTGTAAGAAGTTGTGAGGGAACACAGCCAGGGCAGCTGACCTGAACTGGTCAAAGGGGTATTCTATACCATGGGATGTCATGCTCAGTATATAAACTAGGGGGGAGGTGGGGGCTGGCCAGGCATTCATTAGCAGGTGGTGAGTGGTTTTGTTGTGCATCACTTGTTTTCTTTCCTCCCTTCTGTTTGGATTTCATTTTTCTCCCCTTCTCTCTTCTTTTCAATATAACTGTTACTGCTATCATTACTGCTGTTCTTTTGTTTTTATTTTATTTCAGTTACAAATTTTTTCTTATCTCAACCCTCGAGTTTTACATTTCTTCCTGATTCTCCTCCCCACCTCTCCGGGGAGGAGGGTGCGAGTGTGCAGCTGCATGGTACTTAATTGCTGGCTGAGGTTAAACTGTCACAATATGCAGTTAAGGATGAACTTTTTTTGGAGTTCACAAGGCTGTTCCTGTACTACCCTCTGCTGGACATAAGGGAGAAATCCATGGGAAAATAATTGCTTAAGTAATGAAAGGAGGTGTTAAATTGAGAATCTTTTTGTACAATGGCACTTATATTTATGAAAAAATTATCTGATAGACTATATTATAAAGAAAGCAAGGCGAAAAAAGTCTGCCCCCTCTTTTTTTTTAATATTCGCATGGTTTTATGCTTCAATCATTATTCTGAACATGGTCTAAAAGAGGACATTTCTAGTTTTTGGAATTAAAAATGAAGAGAAAGAATAATAGCAAGTTCCTGTGGACTCTTCACTTGAAAGACAGCTGAACCTGCTAGCTTTTCAGTTTGCAGTGATACCAGTGTGGTATATTACTGCATGGACATGGAGTCCTTCTGAAGTGGAACACTTACTATACCAGAAAAATTTAAATTGGGAACCTTATTATTATGTATCTTTAGCGTTCAATTCAGTAGTCAAACAAATTCCTGATGTGTATATATTGAACTCAACAAGATGCTACTATTTCTGATAATCAGTTTCCTGGAACCAGTGTATTTTATTTTAGCCTTTAGCTTCACTGCTCTGGAAGGATGATTTCTTGGGAAATATAAAGCAATTTTTATATAAAATAGTGTTTCTTCTGATGTGTCTAGCTGCCAAAAAGCTGCGTGGGAAAACTGTTTGACAAACAGTGAAAGAAATGCTAATGTGGATTTTACCACAAGAAACGGAATTGTTGGTTCATAAATTTTAAACTCTCTCTTAATAGTGATTTTGTATTTTCTTTTTATGCATTTGAGGCTGCCAACTCTTAGTAAGCTGGAGCTCAAGGTCTTTTGAATTTTTTAAGCCTTTTCATGGGGCCTGAAAAACATCCCGTAACTTGGTCCATTTTATTTCTGAGACTGGAGTAAGTTGCCATATTTCTGAGACTTTGAGTTACCATTTAAAGACCATTCACTTAGCTTTCACTTTGCCCTTCCTGCTTCCCCACCCATAAGCATATTGACCTTTTCACGTCCTGCTAAATGTGTTATCTTCTACTGTTTGGTGATGCTGCTGTGATGGAGAGATGGCGGCAAAGACTTGAGAAATGGTCCATTTCTGTATTTGCAGAAGGTGCATGTGTGTGCTTTAAGGCTGTGGGTGTGTTACATTTCTTACTGTATTCGAGTCGATCAAACGCAAAATTTAGGTCCCAGCTAAAAATAAAACCAAACTCCTAAACCTACAGAACTGCTTTTTTCCCCCCTGCTTGTTATTAATTTTACCATAAATTGTAGCATAAGCTAAGTTACAGTTCTCATAAGAAAGACTTGAGAAAGCTCCAAGCAGTGCAAGAGAGGCCACATTCCTAAGCCAATTAACAGTGCTGCTGGTTAAACTACTTTTTGTCTTTTATGACTACACACTCTTGATGGCTTATCCCTACTTAATCCACTGCTTTCTAGTGTCTGCACAATGCACAACTGGCATCTAGGAATTCTAGCTACTGTGACTGTCTTGTATGTCCTCTAAGTGCTGCGGTTTTTGTAATGGTATCTGTGGTGGCTCCAAAGTTCAGGTTTCTCCAGTGACAAGCTTATTGACGCAATGGACTTTCTTTCTGAGAGGAAATTCCTCTTTATCAACTCCTATGCATTTTATTCAAGTCCAGTTTGAAGGCTGTTCACTCTTGCCTCACAATGAGACTGAAGTTCTTTGAATACTGTCTCATGTAGCCCTTATCAGGAGTTAGTAACAAGTCACATGTTAATCTTGTGTATGTGCATGTATAAAGTAACAGTGTCAGTTCATGTACTGTTAAGGGGTTTACCAGCTACTAAGCATGAGAACCAAAAGGGTCATCTTTTTCCTCTCAAGGTACTGTAGAAAGTGAAAGCAGTTCAGATGAGTTCACTAGCAGGAAGGAGCTCAGTTGCAGTTTGGAATGGACTTTATCCAAAGGCAACCAAATTATGTCAATTTAGCAGTCCTAGTTGTTTTTATTCTTTTTTTTTTTTTTTTTTTTTTTAAATGTAAAGCCAAGCATATGGCTTATCTTACAGCCCCCATGCCAGTGAAGTTGTTTATGTGGTATTGTGCAGGTCAAATATGGCCCCTCTGTCAATGACAGATGTTGCTCTAGACTTCATATACAGGAAATATTTATAGTGAAGGTTGACCACACTCCGTCAGACTGAAAGAACATTTACTTAAGTGGTTAAGGATTGTTTGTAGTTAAGTAGTTAAGTAACTTTATAGTTATTGAAAGGTTGTTTATTATCCGGACAGGAGATGGCTCCACCTTACCACAATCAAGAGGCATCAACTTTTCTAACGCTAGGTGGAAGTGGTCAGCACATCTTCTAAAGATATGTTTAGACCTGGCCTCCTGATTTGACTTATGAATCATAGGGAATTGCTTTTAAGTAGGAAGAAGTAAGATCTTAATCTGAATATTGAAGCACACAGAATGAGTGGATGATGGTCCAGGTATGAGGTATGTCCTCTTCACTCTTGAAACTTTTAATTTAGCTGAGCATTTCACATAGGGGTTGGACCTCAGCCATGGGGAAGTATAAGTATCTTGACAACTTGTTAGTAAAATAAAACAGAAAAATTGTTCATATTGTGGGCTAAATAGAAGCAGAGAAGAAAAAAAATACTTCTATTACTGTATCCAAACTTAGTAACTGTTGTAAATGTACTTCTATCTTTTCTCCTGTTGTTTTCTGTGTTGCTTCTCTGGTAAAGGGTATCTTGATGTAAATTCAAATGTCAAATGATTACATTTTCATGGCTGTGGCATTGCACAAATGTAGGATACTGGATTACTCTTTCAGTATTCATTCAGTATGGAGTACCCCAATATTCACAAATACTGCAGTACTTAGAGCAGGTGTGAGTGACTCAGAAAAGTGGAAGCCACAAAGGCCAGTTTGAAAAATGGTACTGCAAACTGTTAGCATCCAGAAAATGTCTCCTAGAAACCATATTAGTATTGACCTGCAACAGCACATTGGAAAAAGTGACTGAATGTTGAGAGATTAAACATACAGCATGGTCGTGCACGAGTTCTAAGGCTGGCACTGAAGTTTTCTTAGTCACTTTTATTTTCTCCTAAGTCACAATTCTGTCTGTGCCATAACGGGAACAGATCCCAGATACCTTTGTTCCTTAGATTAAGGCTGAAATTGACTCAGTTGAATATCTAAGGAAACTTTGGAGATGCCGTGAGTTTGTGTGTGATACCTTACTTAAGATGTCTGCCTTCATCTGTCCTATTTAGGTGCACGTGGAAATAAGGAATGACTGAATCTCCTTGAATTGTTTTCAGTATTGGATAAGGAAACACTTTGTAACCACTGCAGAACCCACTTTTTGGATCTGTCCTTCAAATAGATCTGTGATTTGGTCCTGACAAGAAGCTTTCCAAGCTAAATCAGAAAGGATTCCTATTGGGCACCCAGTTGAAAGACTGTGGTCTAGATGCCTGTGACCTGCAGCCTTTCTCTATGACCTGTTGTCCTGGTTTCGCACAGCTACCTCTTTCTAGGTAGATGTTGTGATGTGTTTGGACACATAGTTCACTAAGGGTACTGTTTCTCACCTTTTGTCTGATGCAAAGAGGTTTGCATGGCTAACATGCTTCTGGTAACAGTTTCTTTCTGTTTGTCAGATGGGAACACAAAACTCCTTTGCTCATCTCATTCCTCTTTTTGGAATTGTTAGTATGGTGTTACAGGCTAGGCTCATGGCTGACATCTCTTTCTTTTCCTTACGAAGTACGTAATGGATCATCCTCACTGGTAGAGCATGCAGCTTCTCATGGCAAGGGGAAGTGCATGTAAGTATCAGCAGAGCTTGTTTGAACCTTTACTAGCAAAATAGACAAGATTTTCTATATAGTCTTTTTTTTGTAGCTGTGTTCTTCCCAAACAAAACTTCAGACTCAGCTTGGAGTTCAGGTGCAACTTCTATGGCTGATGTGCACTTAGATAAATAGCAATCCAAGATTCGTTTCCTTAGAGCACTCTAAGCAAATCTGAATTTCTTTATATTTAATAGCTCTGTATTGCTTAGCAAAGCTTATGTGCTAATGGCTGGTTAGATATCTCTCATGAAGTTTTTGTTTTCCCACTAATTTCCCACTTACTTGCTGGCTTCTGACTGTTTAAATTTGCTAGATGTATGGTGAACCATAAACTTCAGCAATCAAATCATAGAACCCAGCAAAAAGAGTATTCATTGTCTCACCAGACACAGACAGCATCTACATGACTTCCTCAATTTACATATGTAATTTTTCTGCAAGCTCTTTTAAGGATCTAAATCTCTTCTGTGTAAGACAGCTGCTTATACTGATATGCTAAGATAAAGATTTACCTGAGTAATACTCTGAGGCTTTTGAAGAGAACATAATTCACTCTTCATCTTTGGCTTCTAGCAATACAAGAAATTGGTGGCAGTTCCTGTCAGATCCCTGACAGTGACTTGCCTTGAATGAAAATGTATTTTCTTTCTCTCCCTAGATCTTTATTTTCTGAAGGTCCAGTGAACTAGTGTAAAAAGGTTTTAAAAATCAAAATTGGAACAAACTACTGGTACATAGCAAAGCTTTAAAGAATCAAACTGTAGAAGATGATGAGCTTTAAAAGCAAGAATAAGGTGTTGAGACTCCTAACATTGTGAAGAAACCCCAGTTTTGAACAAGTGAATTTTCTCCTGCCTTTATATAGCGATGTGATCTGTAAGATGATACTTACCTGCCAAATAAATATTTTGCTTTCTAATTTAAAATTTAATTACCCTATGTGCACTATCTCGAATCTCTGAATACTTTCCATTGGGATACCTGTCAGGTACATCTAGCTCTTGGTTGGTCAGTGCCTAGGGTTCGTACCTCGTTTACAGTAGGCCAGGCTAACTGTCCTGCTTGTAATTAGGAGCCTGTTTCTCACATTCCAGAGACAATCAGAAACGTATGTAGCTGAAACACTAGTTTTGCCAGTGTTTCTCTTTTTACGGGCATGCTAATTGATTCTTCAGTGACTTGTGACAACTCAAAACAAATGAACCATCTACAAGTATGTCTGTTTCTAAAGTGAAGTGCTTTTATTTCAGGACAGCAAAGGAATGATATGTTGGCACCTCTTAAGGTGTGCTTGCTTCTGCATCTCTTCCCTCATTGTCCCAGGATTTTCTTAGGACTGAAGTTTCTATATTTCTGGGAGTTTGTCTCCTTTGTATAATGTGTCTTCTCCTTGCAGTTAGTGTCGTGTCATGTTGGCTTGAGGAGACAGACTGCTTTTAAAGTACCATGAACCAGACCTGTATGCTCTGTTTGGAAGAATGTGATTGCTCCAATTTTTAATTCTTGCAGATGCTTTCACTCAAGCTGTTACTTATTCTTCCTGGTGTTATTGTTCTTCTTGGGACTGATGAAATCTAACAGTTCTAGGGGGGCTTCATTTGAGAGAGTGTGTTAGCCATTTTGATAATGTCTTGCATCTCTGGTTTCAGCTGGAGAGGGGCTGACATGAAGGCATAGTTCTACTTTGGACTGGTGCTTAGGAAATAAAGTAAGAGTTAATTCAAATGCAGTACAGAGCTAGTGAATTAGTAAGTTATACCTAAAAACTTCACTTGCAGAATCACTTTTTTCTTTTTCCATTTCAGCGTTCACTATGAGAATAGGCACTTGAACAAAACAGAAAAGCATTTTTGCTCTTGAGGGTATGCAGTGAAATATTCTCAGTGAAATCTCTGTTCACTCTATTTAAAAAAAAATTAATTTTCCAATTGTTTTTTAAAAATGATATTTTCAGAATGTTGTGATAGGTACCTTCCTCACTGTTTCCTTTATTCTTCTCTTCAAACTTTTATTATTTTCAGGCAGACTTTTAAAATATTAATAAAAAAGAAATTAAATCCACGTCACTCATTTATTGTTCACTGACTGCTTTTACTAGGCTGGCAGTGTTGTTGTGTAAAACTATCCTGTTGACAGATTTGACCTGTTGGAGGATGCTAAGGAGTCCTTCCAAATTGAAGCAGGAGGTAGTTCGCCAGTTCTTCATTAAGGGCAAAGAGGAGTAGGATCTGATGTTTGCAAGGAGTAGTACTGCGAAGAGTCTAAATCAAGCTATTTTTCAAAAGAATCTTAGCAATATGGAAGTACAATGTTTGTGCAGGATTTGTGATTTTTTTTTTATCAAGTGTGTTAAACAGGTAGAATCCTGGGAAGAGGCAAAGTTTAAGCCTTTTGACAGCCCTTACTGTGGAGGAGCTTTTGTAAGCTCTATGCAGTTGCTGCTTTTTTCTTTAGCAGGCCTTCCATGGATGTCAGTTTCAAAAGTCTTTCCTTTTGTGTGTGTGTGTGGTTATACAAAGTTTAAATTTATGCCAAGAGCTTTTATTTTAACAAGTTAATGTTTCTCTCTTTTCTTTTAAATGTTCAGAAGCAAAATGCAGTCTTGCATACTTGCTACTTTGTTTTACTTTTACAAAATCTGTAACTTTCATTGTATTTATATAACCTTCTTATGTTAAGTGACTTTTTAATATTAATTCCTTTTTCTTGATCTGCCTGATTTAACTTGAAGCCAAGAGACATTTTGGGATGATTTTTAGTTTTCAACCCAATTATGAAAGTGAAAAGAGAAGATTTTATTGATAGAAAACAGTGTAGTTAAAATTGCATGTGCATTTCCATTATAGCAGATCTTTAGTTACTGCTTTTGGTAAAAGTATTTTTCCAGATGAAATTCTATGTCTAGGCCTTTGTCTGCGAATACTGATCTGGTGATTTCTTTTGTGTTTATTGTAACTTGAATTTTTTTCAGCTTGGATCACTTAAAAGTTTGATAAAAATATAAACTACTTGAACTTTTTATAGGCAATCCAAATTACAAGTAGATTCTTAGCATAGTCATTTGCATTTTTGTGCTTTTCTAAATCTTATAAGAATGGATAAGAAAGATGTAGCAGCTTAATTTGGAGAATCCCATTTTGCTTAAACTATGCATGCATGTACAGGTGTTCTGTGTAATGAGATATAGTAACTGATTAAAGTACTCGGGTATTTGATAAATGAGATCATGAGCATCCTGATAATTGCTAGACAAAATCATAACAGAAGAGTTACAGGTCAAGGAACATAGCAGTAAAAAAATACTAGGTTAATGCTTTGAAATGTTAGAGAGTTTACAGGTTTTTGTTGTAAGGAAACTGACTAGTCTAGGGCTGCAAAGCAATCTGTTCTGGGCACCTTGCCTGGAAATTCGGTGCCAAAGCCAACATATTTTTGAGGAATTTTGTATCTTCTCTGTGCTTCATCTGCCTTGTTGCTGAAATTGTAGATACTCTATTGATACCTCGTATTTTGGAACATACAGGGTGTGGTTATTTTGTTTCAGGTGACAACCTTGGTGTAAAAGCAAATAATGAGGGAGTAAGTAGAATGTTTAACTTGGCCTTTCTGCTTTCCGACTTCAGCTGCAGTTTTCGTGATTATAAAAAAATGTATCAACAACATAATGCTACAGAAATGTCTTTAAATAAATAAAAAGTAATAATTTAGTATTCTAGATGTGTAGAATTTGTTTTTATATGTATTTCTTGGTATGAGTTCTCACAGTTCCAAAGTACAAGTAGTTCAGATATATCAGGTTGTTGTATGGAGTTGTGATATACTGAATGAATAGAGTAGTCTTTGTGTCATGTTTACCACCTCTCTGGACTTAAATTTCTTCAAAATACACTTTCAGGCAGCTACAGTGAGAATAAAGAAACTGCAAGAAAACATTGAAGCAGAGAGAGCAGCACATTTGGAATCCGAATTCAATTTGGAGATCATCCAGGTAAACTTTTTGTTAAATGTTTTGTAGATGTTTACAGTAAAACAGTTGATAACATTGTAAAGATACAGTCTTCCAAAAATGTTAAGACTGCTTATTTACTTTAGTGAAAACTGAACAGTCTTTTCTGCAACAAGTGCCAAAATTGTAATAGCTAATACGTAAGGAGAGAATAGAAGAATACCTGCTTTTCAGGGAACATTAAAGTTATTATAATAGGTAATGAAATGTCACATTTGTAAGTTTGAGAATTCCCACTAGCAGTTAAATAGTGAGGGGAAAGGAAATGTTTCACAGTAGTTGAACGCTATACTACTGTTTATGTGTCTTGCCCTGTATCTTTTGAATGGGCGTTTAGAGGTATTTGGCAATGCAGTGCATACATCCAGCTTCTCTAGGAGTGAGTTCAATGCATCCTGAAACTGCAGTTCGAAGTATAATTATTCAGAGTACATTTTAGCTTCAATCAAATTTATGGTATCTGCAGTTACCAGTAAAGATTGATTATATGAAAAAATGTAGCGTACAGACTTGAATAGTAAGTCTTTGTATTGCTAAACTCTCTCTCATGGAGTTTGACCCAGCATGCCAGTAATGGTTTATTTTAAAAAGCAAGAGAGAAAAAGCTAAATGATGGTTGCTCTGGTAATTTCATACGAACTAACAAGCCTTTCAGACTGGACTTTTGAAACACTAAGTGGGGAAAAAAAAAGGGAATTTTGTTACCTGTTTTCTTCTTTTCTGAGCAACAAAAATAAATGCTGCTCTTCTTCAGTTATTTTCTTATTCTCATGATTTTCTCTATTTATAGGCACTTAAATTTTTTAAAGTGACGATTACCAGCAGAAAGCAAAGATTTAGTTTTCTTATTTTCCTCTCTCTACTTCTACAACATACAAAGGCGCTGGGAGGGTAACATTCCTTAAAGTGAATGGCTAGTGAAGTTTTCTTCCTCGTTGATATACATGAAGAAGCTTCAAGTGTGCTTTGTGCTGAGTGGAAGTTAATCCCACACTTTCATGAGTCTACTTGAAAATTATAATTCCCGTGAAAAACTTCAGTAGTAACTGAAAAAGGAAAAATCCGTCTACCACCAAAAGAAATAAAAGGTGCTTTTGGTCGGTGTACCTGTTTGTCTCCATTTTGAACTGTATGCATTCATACAATTTTACATGTGTTCAATGCTTTCTATGTTTATACTTCCACACAGAATTAATGGAATAGTTACCTGTAAAGGAGAACAGAATGTAAACAGCATTAAAGGTCATGATAGTTTTTCCTAACTTGCTTTAATTGCTTTCTTATCACTTGGTAGTTAAGAATTCGAGACCTTGAAGGAGCTTTGCAGGTGGAAAAAGCCAGCCACTCAGAAGCTCTTTCGGATTTAGAAATGATCAAGAAAGAGTTCAAAGAGGTAGAAAATGCATATGAGAGAGAAAAACACAATGCCCAAGAGAACTTGGAAAAACTCAATGTGTAAGTTACCTTTCAAATTAATTGTAAAATGGCAGTAGATGGTTTGAGTACCACTTGCAGTTTACATTCTCGATAGTGTTCAGTCACAAGAAAGCAACACAATCTGATGCAATTTACCAAACCAAGCCAAGGTTCAGAACCTGGCATTCCATTTATAATGGGTCCGTATCAGTAACCATACATATGATGGGTAGGCAGAGAAAATAACCAATCTGTTATAGATTATGTGCCAAAGCAAAAGTGTTGAAAATTATGGTTATGATAGGGTTGGCCCACCAGTAGTGTTTGGGAGGAAAACATACATGTTTATGACGAAAACATAAGTTGCAGGTTTATAACACTTCTTTTCTCTGTTTACACTTACATTCTTGTGAAAACATTACTTTTCAGTTTAGTGAGCCAGATGAATCTCTAAGACTTCTGTCTAGAAGTTGTGTATAATTTATAGTGGATAATTTCATTTTCAGCTTTTGCATAACTGTAGGAAGTTTTTAACATGGTAATGAAAAATAGAAAAAAGGGGTTGAAGTGTGTGAGGGCAGATGAAATTACTTGGGATTCCTTTCCTGTTCAGCACAAGCTGCTGTGTCTGTGGTAACAGACAGTTTTTGGAAGAATTTGAAGGCTTTGTTATATTCCCCAGGCAGGTATAGGATGCGCAGTACTGAGTCTTCTTCCCTGGCTGAATCAAGTATATATTGGGGTGAGAAAATGTCAGGAAGAAGAATGGCGTTGGAAGATAGATAATTGAGGAATATGTGAAATAAAGGATGGTAGGAGGTGAAGTTTATGGGAAGAGGAGGTTTAAGAAGACTTGAAGTGGGTGGTGCACAATGGGGCTGTGGGAAGAGACTCAAGCTAGTAGAGTGGGTTGGAAAAGGAGCTGGCATCTCTTATCTAGGATTATATGAGTCTGTACACAGAGGTATTTATGTTGACGTATTCATACAAACAATAGTTGAGAACAAAAGAAACTGGTTTTCCTAGAACTAAGGAAGTTTGTGGGCCTGAGAAAGTCTTTCTGTATGCATGTTTACAGAGGTGGTTTTAGTAATATAGTTGAAACCTGTGCTGTATTATGAACACCTTAGAGCTCTTCATTAAACTAAGGCCAAAAGAAGTCTGAATGTAAGGTTGTGCATTTAGATAAACCAGAGTTGTATTAAAAAAATTAAAGCTTTTTTCCTAAGGAAAGGAAAAATTTTTTATGTAAAAAAATTTGTGAAAATGTGTGAAATACATTGTGATAGTAATCTAATGTGATGCTTCAGGAAGACTGCAGTCTTCACAGCTGGGAAACTGAATAAGTATATTTCAAGATTCTCTATGGTCCTAAAATAACATAATTTAATTAAACTGTACTCCCATCCTGCCTGGTTGTTTTTGCTTTGAGCATGAGTTCTGTGGCAGCAACATACATGTCACTAAACCAATACCAAGTTCTTTGCCTTTCTTTGAACTGGAGAAGGCCTGGACCACTGATGTAACATTTCACTTTTTGTTGTTTTACTTTAAAAAAGCTCTTTTGTGTTCAGAACAGCCTTGTTTGGAGGAATGGCTGTTGGATCAGTAGTTTTTACCTAACAAGCTACTTCACTCTGTAGCACATCATGCAAACATATTCAGTCCTGAAAGGACTGTAAATGTATTACACTGGGAGTTATGTATCAGTAAAACAAGTGGATTCTCAGGGTTTCTAGTGTGTTTAGCATTTTAGTGCTTGAATTTGTCTGTCTTGAGTTATTTTAAACTTTGATTACACTGGTTCTCTCAGGTATGCCCATCTATTTTAGCAAATTCTCATTTTCATGTTGCTACAAGGTATTTTATCTTAGATATCTGTGCCCAGTAATAGTTATCAGTTAAGTTCCTCTCATGAAGATTCCTTTTGTCCCCACAGAAAGTTCATAAAATATCAGTACTGCATCTACACTTTTAAGAACAGTTCTGGTTGGTTGATTTCACCATGCTAGATCCCAGTCTCCCAAAGTGGTATGCGCGTGCATTTAAATTTCCTTAACAGTTTTTCACAGCATTTAATTCTGAATTATGTTTCTCAGGTGAGCAAAGACCTTTTGTCTCAAGAAGTAGCCTTAAATGGAGTACTGCCTGCACATGGAGTGATGCTGATCAGTTGTTATCATGTGGAGAGCCCCACTATCCCTTTAGGTGGTGAACATGAGTACTCTCTCAACAACTCTGTATTTTTTTCTAAACACTTAGAAATTGCAAATTACACTCCACTAAGTTAGTGACAGACATTTGAGTCTTTAAGGCCTGAATGATTCTATTATTAGTATGAATATGTTCTGAGAATCAAGAGATGAATTGTGAGGTAAAATGTAAGCTAATTAGGAGCATTTTTAATTATACCTTAAACATCCAGACCATTAGAACTTTACAAGTTTTACCACAAGGTTAACTTCTTAAATTTTAAATTAGTAATGTTAGTTTAAAATTGTGAAAATCTGTAAGTAGTAATTTCCCAACTAAGTCTTTGAGAGACTCTGGAAGATACTTTTCTATATTAGATTATTCAACCCAGCATAAGGATAATGGTTAAATATCGAATTACATTGCTGCATTCAGTAGTGTATTATTCTTTGTGAGGATCTGTTATCTAGACGCATGAAACTTTTTTTGAGAAGTGAAGTTTTTTGTGGTTAGGGTAGTTCTGGTCTGTGAAAATTACATTTTGGAAAAATGGGAAGAATTGCATTATTTTATTTGATAAGATAGATAGGGACTGTGAGAACTTATTCTCAAAAAGAAAATTTGTTTTTCAGATACTGTATTTCTTTGTCTGGAATTGCTGTAGGAAATACCTGAATATATGTATTTGTTTTGGCAAACGCCTGGAAATACAGTTCTTATAGTTATGGTACCAGTTGCATTAGGAACTTTGATACTGGTGCTTACAGAGAAGTAAGTACTTGTGTTACTAAAATACGACAAGAACCATAAACAGCCTTCCTCTTTTCCTCTGAACTGGATTCCCAGGAAAGCAGATTTGCCCTATTTTGGTTTTCATTTTGTATGGAGAAGAATTTGTGCCTACTTAAAGCACCTGTTCTGTTTGTTAATTGGATATCATAATAAACTTTGCCTAACACCCAAACAGTGTCTTTCACTACATGCAGTTGTCTGTCGATACAGGCAATTACTCCTAGTAGCTTTTGCCAACTGAGTTTTCAAAAAACAGATTATTTTCTGTGATATCAGAGAATGCAAACTTTGGCATGAAAGTTAACACAGTTAAACAGATGATTTTGTTAATAGAGCCTGAAGAAACAGCTTATCCTTACAATTTTGTTAGTCCAGTCACCTAAACTTCCAGAGTTCTATGAAGATAGGTAGTGAAGGTCAAGCTTTATCTCAGATTGATGTCAAAATACCTGGTTCCCTTGAGGTAATTACATGGGGTGGGCATGTACTGCCTGATCTGTTTCCTGTGCCTTTTTTATTCTTTTAAGTATACAAGTATCAGTAACACTGGTGAATATCAGTGATTGCTTTCACCAGAGCCTTTCAGAGAGAATACAAAAGCCTTTGATCTACTTACTTTTGAAGGCTGTGGTCCTTCAACTTCAGACTATGTCAAGAGCATGGCTTTTTCTTTTAAGCCATGGTTTGGCATCCTAACAAATTTTCCCTTTTTCTGAAAGAGTCCCATGAGTTTGTCTTTAAGCCTTAGTCTTTGGAAAGTCTTGGAGACTTTCATTTGTTGCACTAGAACACTTGTATATCTTTTTTGCTGGACTTGATGTAGGATACATGATACCAAAGTGGGAAGATATACAAACCTGTTAGAATTTATTTTCTCAGGAAAAGATGGCTTTAATAACTGAAACCAAGTAAACAGGCTTTTCTGGGTTGCATAATTTATTAATTAGCTCTGAATCCAGTATCACTATGTAAATTGGAAGCAACATGGGATTTGGGTCTCCATGTGAATTTACTTTTCTTGAAGAGTGAGAGCATGACATAGAATAAATTGGAACCGCTTTTGCTGTATTTCTGAAAGCTGTGGGAGTAGAAGCTACTTTGGAGGATGAAACAGGCAAGTTCTTTCCGTAAGAATAAGTAACCATCTACAGCTAAAAGAAAAAATACCAGGCAGGCTGATGCAGAAGCACATAGGTATTTGGAGGACTGCTGAAGTAGTCCTTCAGCTAAAAAGGTACATTGACCTATAAGAAAGAAGTCAAAGTCAGAAAGTGACAATACTGATTCAAAAGTTTCAAAGTTGGAAGAGCTTTGAGGCCTTTGCATTGTTTTAAATTCTAGTGAGACAGCGATAGGAGAAGACAAAAAAAAAAAGACACCTGGATGGATGTTCACGCTGCTAAGAGTTACATCAAAGAACAGTTCAGGTTGAAAGCGATTGCAGGAGATCTATAGATTGCAGGATCAGGTATGAGATCAGGTTGCTCAGGGCTTCATACAGTTAGGTCTTGAAAACTCCAAGAATAGAGATGGCAGAACATATTCAGGAACCATTGTTCCATTGTTTGACTCTCATTAAGGTGGAAAGATTCTCCTTATCTGAGTCTCTTTGGATTTGATTTGTGGCTGTTGTGTCTTGTCCTCTAGCCATGTGTTGCTGTAAAGTGACTGGCTGTATCTTCTTGATAACCTCCCTTTAGACGCTGGGGGGCCTGTTATACACCCTGTAGTTATCTCTTCTCCAGCCTGAATGTACCAAGTTCCTTCAGTTCTTGTATGTACTTCAGACCCCAGTCATGTTGGTGACCCACTGCAACTTCATTCCACCTTTTTTCCTGTGTTACAGGGAAGGTGTGTGCTTAAAAGTGGTCATTATCCTAGATGTGTTTTAATGAGTGTCAAATAAAAGGTGATTAATCACTTCCCTTGATCTTCTGGCTATGCTACTAGTAATACAGCCCAGGATGCTGTTACCTATGTCTACTTATATGCCATGCTACTGCTTTATGGCTAGTTTGCTGTCTGCCAAGATTATCAGGTTCTTTTTGAGCATGGCTGCTTCCCAGCCAGTTACCAGCCACATTGCTTCATGGGGCTATTGCTTCCTAAGTTTAGATATTTGCATATGTTCTTGTTGAATCTCAGAAGGTTCATGCTGGCCTGTTCTTCCTCTCTAAGTTGTAGGGAATGGCCACCTTTCTCTTGAGTATATCAACTCTGTAGTGTTGTAACCTACCCTGACCCAGTTCACTGTTATCTGCAGATTTTATCTGCAGTCCAAGACTGCACTCTTGGACTAACCCAGGTGATGGATAAAGATGTTAAACAGGTTCTCATACAGACTCCTGGAGCATTCTAATTGATATCAGCCACCACCG
This sequence comes from Falco punctatus, assembly GCF_963210335.1. NCBI lineage: Eukaryota > Metazoa > Chordata > Aves > Falconiformes > Falconidae > Falco > Falco punctatus. Next base: position 35,328,546 of record NC_137586.1, read on the forward strand.
TCAGAGCTTTACCATCAAACCGTTTTTATCAGTGTTGTAGTTCACATCTAGTCTGAAAACGTGGCTATAAAAATACTGTGTGAGACAGTGCCAAAAGTCTTGATAAAGCTGTTATATTTAGTCTCATTGTTCTCCTTTTGTCCACAGATCTGGTCATTTTGTCATGGAATATAACTGGGTTGGCTAAACATGATTTAGCCTTGGTAAATTCTCACTGACTGTTCCAAATATCTTTTTCTTTTTCTTTCATAAGCCCAGACATTTGTTCCAAGAGGGCTTGCTCCATGACCTTCCTGGGACTGAGGTGAAGCTAACTGGTCTGTAGTTCCTTAGCTTGTTCTTTTGCCCTTTTCTGAATATAAGGGTGAAATTTGCCTTTCTCCATTTGCCAGGGACCTCCCCCAGTCTCTGTGACCTTTTAAAGATGATAATGAGCAGCCTGGCTGTGACATTGGCCAGTTTTGTCAGAACCTTTGAGTGCAGGTGAGCTGGCATCTTCAATTTCTATGGGTTGACTTCTTCCAAGTAATCCTGGACTCAATCCTCTCCTACTGCTAGCAGCTGTTCTCCTCTTTGAGCACTTCTCCTGATTGCAGAGGTTTGGGTGACCTTGTCCAGGAAGACTGTGGCAAAAAAGGCATTGAGTGCAGTGACCTTCTCTGCGTCTACTATTGATAAATTGCCTAGTCTGTGTAGAAGCAGGTTGGTATTTTCTTTCTTACCTTAATGTAGTGGTAAGATCTGTTTGCAATGTCTTTGTCATCCTTTGCAAACATCAGTTCTACGTGAATTTTTGGGTTTCTTGACACCGTGTGTACATACTCAGGCAGTCTTTCTAAATTCTTCCTTGGATTCCTGTCCCTACTTCTGTCTCCTATATGCTGCTGTTTGGCCTTGTAGCTTTCTCATGAGTGGCCTTTTTATCCGTGCCAGGCTCTTTATGCATCTGTTTTCCTGAGTACCAGGAGAACTGATAAGAGTACAAAAAGTGTTTGAAATTTTGGGAAGTCTGCTGGTGGGAAAATTTGAAGTCATGCCATTCTGAGTACAGTATAGACAGGTATGTGAAAATTTTAGGAGCAAACTTTGTATGTGAGATCAGGGTCGATTATGCAAGATGTGACAATCTTTATGAAGATTTAATTAACTATTAATTAAAAATGTGATTAATTATGTTTATTATATGTAACTTGGAGGCCATATCCCAACGGGCAAATGAATTTATGACTGGAAACCTAATACAAGCATTGGTAACTGAAAAGAGCGTAGCCACTTCTTGAAACTTCGTTCTTAGAATATATGACTTTCTTCAGTTAAAAAAAAAAAGTGCCATTTTAGGAGCCATATGATGTACTAACATATGTGCCATATCCATTTATTATCATCTTTAAAATTATATAGTATAATTGACTATACATTTTTGATGAAAATTCTCTAATGCTGAAACTTTCCAGATTAGAAAGGGAGCGTTTCTCCACAAACCAGCAAATGAATCAGAAGATTGATGAAAAGAAGAGGGTAATTAAAGACCTTTCTGAGAGACTAGAGGATAATGAAAAAACCTGCAGAGAATTACAGGAGGAACTTGCAATGGTAAGACAAAAGGCCTGTGGCACTCATTGTTAGTGTTTTTTAAGCATACTGTGAACATAATCTGCGTTTGCTGTGTTGAACTGTGGAAGAACTCTGCCATTGTGTTACTCTGATTTTACTTCCTACTTTGTCATGTAAAACGCATAAATATAGCTAATATGCTGGAGAAGCTAATTTGAAAATGCATTTAAAGTGGTACACCATGTATTTAACTGAAGATTATTTGCGGAAAACAATTTTTGTAAAAGTATGGGGTATGAGTAAAGAGTAACTTGTGTTTGCATTCCTAGTAAAGATGACAGTTTGTAGATATGAATTATGATTCCTTGTAGAGAATATTCTGTCTTTCTACCCAAGTTTTTTTCTTCTGCAAGTGTTACTAGCTACCATTTAGGCTTGTTTATTTATATTTCACATAACATACTGGTTTTAGTGTGAGCATTTGACTAAAAATTGGTTGAAAATTGCTTGTTTGAAGGTGACAAAGCAGAGTTGTTTTTTTGGTTTTTTTTTTTTTTTTTTGGCATGGATTTGCCATGTTGGATGTGTTTAGTGGATTATTTTCTGATCTTTTTTTCCAGTTTATGTGACCAATTGGGGCTTTCCCACTGTCTCTGCCCACCTCAAATTTGAATAACAATTTTGCCACCCTGTTCCATAGCATCAGGGACAAGGCAAAGATCTTAGGATATCTTGAAAACCATCTCTCCTTACATTGTGTAGCGGCATTTACAGTATTTCTGTACTTCATCAGTATAAACCTTTTGGATACTGTCTTGCAAATTTCTCCTCTTTCTCTCTCCTGGAGCTCTGAATATGAAAGGTAAATAGGGTGTATTCCCTGCTGCTTATAGGCATTGTGCTAATCAGTGAGCAGGAGCAGGGACCAGCATCAGAGGAATCACAGGATCTTCAGACTTCCTGGTGTCTTCTGTTAGTTGGAGTTATTCCATACATTGTCTTAGTGTTACCCACTTCCCAGACATACTGGTGGCTAATACATGGAAGAAAAATTGAATAACCGCTCCCCCCCCCCCCCCCCCCCCCCCCCCCCCCCCCATTCTGGGAGAATAACAGTTTCTTCCATGCAAGTATTAATGTGTTAAAAGGCATTTACTGGCCTAGTTAACCTGAAAAAGTCATCAGTCACAAAAGGAATATGAAGAGACAAAAGCAACTGTCTCACCTAACTACAGTCAATAATGATTGCTATGTATAAATACAAAATACAATTCCAAGCTGAAAAATTTCTACCAGGAACGTAGAGCACTTGCTAGCCATCACTGTGAGATGAGATTTCATTTTGTGTTCCTTAATAAAATGTATGTTATACCTGACAAGAATTCGGGACAAAATTCTGTGCATGATCAAGGTTTCTGGTGAGGGCAACAGCATTAAATGGTGTACTCAAAATGAACATTACGTTACTGAAAAGTAAAAAGCAGAATAAATTGTCTCAGTTAGAAGAACTGTCTTATTCACAGAGCTGGTTATTTTAATTGTTTTATTGGAACAATTTCAAACCACAAGACTGTCTTGAACAAGTAATAAAAATACTCATTTTCTGAGGAGTTGTATTAGTGGTCCCCTGTGGGATTAGATTTTTATCACCTTGGATGGCTTTGTGTTTTTCCTGAAGATTTTTGTATTTGTTTGGGAAACAGGAACGCCTGTGTGTGGTCTTGTTTACTCAGTCTGGACAGCTTTTAGTTATTTTTCTTCCCAAAATGAAAAAACAGAAGGCTCTAGCAGAAGCTAAGTGTTGATAACATTTCATATACTGTTATTAGGCTTCCCTATACCCGTACTAAAGTTGTGTGAAATTGCCAGTGTGTGCTCTTCCCTTCATTTCCCCCTCCTGTGCTTTTTTGATCTATTCATTACTTTCTTATATTTTATAGTATTATTAGGCATTCTGATTGTGTCCTTTCCACTCCAGTCTGATAATCTTATATTGGTTTCTCACTGTACTGCTATAATACCAGTTAATGTTTTTGTTTCTAAAATACTTGGGAAATAAACCCAAATAATTGTTTTTAGAGAAGCAGACTTATGCAGGAAAAAAATACATTCTTTGGAAACTATATGAAAACTTTTTTTTTTTTTTTCTTTAAATAGCTCAGTTGAATGTATGGTAAAGTAGTTAGGTTGCTTTTAATTTTAAATATCAGCATGTAGCAGAAGTTTGCCAGAAATTTGCATGGATCAAATGTGATAGGATCTGTTGGTATCAAACAAAATTGCTTATGAACATTCAACATGAGCAGGTTCTCAAGATTTCCATTATGTTTTTCTGAGGAAGTTAGTCTCAAGCTTGTCATTATTTCCAGCTTGGGTTTTTAGAAATGTTTAGTTTGAAGAAAAGGAATTTGGAAGAATGGCCGTTATGATTCAGAACTTATTTTACATTGAAACAGCCCCAGCTGTATTCCTGCCCCATGGAAAGAATAAGAAGTGTCTTCTTACAGTTTTACAGTTGTAAAAGTTACTTAGGATATTTAAGGTTTTGTCACCTAGTAGTGAATGGTCTTTAATTCTCAGTACCAGACAAGCAGGAGATTTTGAACCTTTATGAGAACTGTATTTTGAAATTTGGGGAACTTACCTGTTCACCAGAATGCATGTTAGGAAATTGAGGTCATTAAAAATAGGTATTTCAGTATAAATCCTTTTAATTTGGAAGAACTGTGTGTTCATTTCCTCCCCTTTGTATAGTTACTATCAGAGGTAGCATAATTAGTGTACAAGTAGTGTAGTAAATTACACCCAGAGCCTGTCTTTTTCTGCGTGGCATATAAATCTTTTACAGCTGTGCGTGCAGTCATGCGCTGTATACATCTCGGTTGTCTGTAATAGCCTTGTAGGTTTTTGTAAGCTGAAAGTCTGAACAGAACTGTCAAGAATCTAGTTCCTGGACACAGGCATTAACTGTTGTTCTCTAAAAGAAGTGTCTTGAGTCTTGACTGAACAGACAATGAAACACCTTGAAGATTATGATTCTGTTTTACAAATTCTGTGGAGTAGAATCTGGTACTCAGTGGCGAAGATGTCAAAATCATCTAGATGATTTATTGTGAAGAGAGATTTTTCTTTGAATTAAAAAAATCCAAGAGGCAGTCTTCATTAATTTTGTGCTAATGATTGTTAAATGTTATCTTACCTTGATTTGCTTGCCTTAACTCAGGGATGGAGTGTTCTTACCCACATGCTACTTCTGTTATTGTCCTGATTTAAGAAGACCAGTCAGTCTGAAACATATGTTTAAATGATCTACAGAGAAACCAATTTTGTAATTTATTCTGGAAGCGGAGAGGTCACTCAAGCTGTGATGTCCCAGTGGTTGAAGACAAGAATTTAAAAAATGCTTTTGAAGTTGCCAGTTCTTGAAAATTTTTCTCTTGACTTAAAAAGCCCCAAACTTCAAAAACCAGAGATACTTCATAACTTTATCTCCCACCAAAAGGTTGTTACAGATCTGTCTTTAAGGGACTGGGATAGTTCCATATTAAACTTGAGCATTTTGATTAATTTTATTTCAGGTAATTAAAACTGAGACACTAAAATTGTTGAGAAATTGTATTTAATTTACACATGGTTAGACATTTTCTAAAGATCCCCTCTGTAGACTTTGGGAAGTTCTAGCTAATATAAGAAAATAAGGAAACACTATTAAGTATTCAATAGTTAGATACTTGAGCAAAAATAAATAGTAGCCTGAGGAGGGCGATTGTCAGTGAGGGTTTCATTTTTTTATACTGCAGTTTATGCTTGGTTGTTTAAAATTTGTGCCACTATTCTGCTATGCAGAACTCAAGTAAAACCAATTTTTTTTAACTGTGGAGTAGTTGTTTGGAGCCTGTTTCTATAAATGCTATGATTTGGTTCCCCCAAGGTCAGCCTGGTAAACATTGTGATGCTTTTGTAAATGATTTACCCAAATGCTTGTCAAGGAGTGTCTGAACATACACTGCTTTTTCATGGCTGTGTGGATAGTTCTGGCTTTGGCACTTGCTCTGCCATCACCAGGTGGGATTTCTACTGCAGACTGAGTGGATGAATTAGTCCATGGGCAAGAGAGCCACAGAGGAAAATCCCTCTAACTGTGAACAAAGTAGAGAAAATTCCTTTTGGAATAATGACAAGTTTGTTGCAGGACTGCACCCCTCAGTTCCCTGCATAATACTACTAAGGTTTTGATAAGTTAATTTTGAAAAGGCCTTGAACTGCCTACGGTTTGTTTTTTTGTTCCACCCATCTTCCCCCTCCTCCAGTGTTACTGAACTTGAAATGCAGATGCATGTGTGCAGCATCAAGTCATGTGGGCTACTCTAGAAGTGTACATAGCGTTTGCATTTATTTCATTCAACGGTGACTTTTGGAAAATGCTGAAAAATGAATGGAACTTCATTTTTGTCCTGGAACAGGTGATGGAATGGTACGAAAATTGAGCACTGGTACTTAAGGAAAATATCTGTGCAGCCAGGGAAGTAGGGAATTGTCCAGCTAAATGCAGATACCCTACTTGTGGAAGATTAGCATAATTCTGACAGTGGATAGAGTAATTTTTGCCAGTAGTAGGCTTTCTTAATAATTCTGGTTATCCTTACAGATAAGGATAAAAAGCATTTGGAAAAAAGATTTTTCTCCTTGCTGCAGTCTACAGTACTTGCAATGAAAAATACTTGGCTTCTATTTAATTTGTTTAAAACTGTGATTCTGTTGTAAAATTGATAGTTAAGTAAACATGTTGCCAAACACACTTTTCTACCAAAAATTCTTCTGTCCTCAAGGGATGTTTTGTGATAACAGGAGCCTTCTTAAGGATATGAAGTGTGACTTGGGGAAGCATTGTGTATGCTACAATTTACAAACTTCATAGTGAGACTTTACCATTGATCCCAGGGACCTGCAGTTCCTGAAGGCATGTTCCTACCACTAAAGACCAAGGTGAAAAAGTCATTGAGAAGGCCTTTTCTGCATATTAGTCACCAGATGCCCTGCCTCATTCAGCAGCGGGTCCACATTTTCCCTAGTTTTCCTTTTGCTGGTGATGTACTTCAGGAAGCCTTTCATGTTCCCCTTCAGGTCTCTTGCCAGATTCAACTTAAGGTGGATTTTGGCTTTCCTAAGTATATCCTTCTATGCTTGGACAGCATCTGTATTTCTTCCAGGTCACCTATGCCTGCTTCCTCATTTATGCTCCCTATTAATATTTGAATTTCATCAGGAGCTCCTTGTGCATCCATACAGGCCTCCTGCTGCCATTGATACTCAAGGTAGTTTTCAAGGATCACCTCCAAGGTCAAGAATGGTCCACCCAGATGTGCAGGAAGTCGAGCAAAGTCAGCAGAAGATTTACTTTACAAGTGTTCTTTCACCTGTTTCTATGAATGTGGTCTGGGAATCAAACTCTGTTTAAGTAAAGGCTTTAGCACTTTGTCACTTGATTTCCCTTTTGAAGTAATCTAGGAACACTCATACGAGTACCTTTCAAGTAGCTGTACAGGAATGGCATCCTCTAACACATATATTATGATGGATGGACTTGCTGTGAGGGAAGTACTCTCATCTCCTGGAATAGCTGGATCTGGCAGAAGATAACTTTTAGCAGCTGCAGTTGATTATGTTTGGCTTCTGTGCTTGTGGACTCCATTATGCTTTTCAAACTAAAGAGTTACATATACTTGCTGTGATTGTTCAGACTGAAGAAAAAAATAAGGGATTTATACCTACTGCCATGAACTCTCAGATGCATACTTACGGAGAAGACAGAGCTACACTCTCCTTAGAACTGTGCAGTGAAAGTATGAGACAAAAAGAAATTTTAGAAAGGGAAATTCTAATTACCTGTAAGAGGAGAAAAACTTCACTGTGAGGATTGTGATATATTGGAGCAGGTTGCCTGAAGGGCTTGTTGAAACACCATCCTTGAGGATACTCAAAACTTGACTGAACAGGGCTCTGAGCATCCTAATCTGACTTCAAGCATGGCCCTGCTTTGAGTGGGAAGTGGGACCAGATGACCTCCAGAGATCCTGTCGGCTTAAATTACTCCATGACTTTATGACTCTGCACTTTCTTAATAGTTACCAGTCAGTGAGAGGTGAGAAGTTAGATCGGTATGTTCAGACCCTTTTGGACTCTTAACCTGTGCCTGGATTTCCAGCACTTGGCTTTACTGTATTTTTCTTCAATTTCTGACAAAGGGGACAGTGATTGAAAATGAGAGTTAGAAAGGAAAGACACACTTCACAGCTGAACTGTGGGGAAACTGGCTATTCCAAGGGGTTTTCTTTTGATCTTTATTGCTGTTAAAAGAGAGACTGAAACTGGTTCAGGGAGTGTAGATGCAGTTAGCAAATAAAGCACAGGAGTGGTGAAAGCTGAATAGATTGCAATATACTGACTAAATTATGGTAAATTAACTAAACCAAATGAAAAAATTGGATGAGGAGATTGAAAAAAAATCTCACATTTGTCTTCCATGGGAGCAGATTCTTCTGGGAAGATTTAGGCTTACCTTGTCTATGCTGGAGCGGTTTCTTTAAAAAGAGCATTTGTTTCATTGTGATACTGATCATACTGTTGTGTTTTATTATTTGTAATATGTGAGGTCTTTGAGATGATATCAGTGCATGGGACTAAATTATTTTAATGTGTTTGCATCTCATAAAATATTTTTACTGGAGCTCAGCAATTACAAGCTCTATATAGATAATTTTATAGAGTAAGAATTAAACTTATTTTTGAATATACAGATGTGGTTTGGAAATTCTTTATGAAGTGCAGTACAAACTCTCACACAAGGAAAGGCGTGTAAATGCTACAAGGGACCTAACATTGAAATACACATATGAATAATATATTAGTTGATATACAGTACATATAATTAAAATTGAAAGAGTAAAGCAAATTTATAAAATATTTAAACTGAATACTGAAGAACACTGCAGAGAATTAAATGCATTTCTTGGTTTTTTAGTCTGACAGTTATGTGCTACCAGTATGTAGCAGTTTTCCTGGGAAAGATATTTCCCACGCTTGAGAAATTGACTGGATCCTTACACATGCAGTGAAGCATAACCAAACCAATAATTCATAGAAATGATAGAAAACAGTAGGATTTTTCTCAATACAAAAAGGGTAATCTTCCATCACCAAGTAGAAATGGAAATTCATAGGTAGTAGAATTTTAGATTAAAAATGCAAGTGATTATCAGTAATAAGGCATCTTTGAGCATCACCTTTGTCATAAGAAAATTGTGAAGTTACTTAAATAGTTTCCTCTTATTTGGGGGGGAGGGGCTATTAGGGGGTTTTGTTTGGTGGGGCTTTTTTTGTTTTGTTTGTTTTCTGAACTACTGAGATGTTACTACTTTTTTGACAGCTGCTAAAATTGTACATTTCTTTGAGAAGTCAGAACTACATATGTTTAAGAGGACCTTGCTCTTGTCTGGGGTTATGGATTCATGTCTTCGAAAATGACAAGTTTTAATATCAGATATAAATTGAAGGAATGATTTGATATAGTCTTTCTATTGCAGTGATTAAAAAATCTGCTGTAATATCTTTCAGCCATAAATATTTTTTAAAATTAATAGATTTAAATGATTTATTTAATAAAGCCATTGTCTTGGTTTGAACAATAGGCTACACTTAGCGGACAGCTTTCTTTTAAGAAAATTCAGTGATAGGAACTGAAGGACTTTGCTGCTTTATATTCCATGCTTAAGGAGGAGTTTTTGACACTGAAGAAATCACTATCAAGCATGGAAGATACTAAGAATTAAAGAAGGCAGGTTTGCAATGAGAATAGGTGTGGGATTTGACTGAGTGCCAAATCATGAATTTTTAGCCTGTCTGCCAGTAGTTTGGTGTCTTTCTGGATGCCCTTGTAGGGTGTAACAATAGATTGCATTGCTTGCATAGATAGGCAGCAGTTAGTTAATGTTTATTGAGATATTTTTAAAGCAGAAGAAGATCAAGACTAGGTTTTAGTACAGCCATTTTTTTCTTTTTCTTTTGACTACTTGAAGCCTTTAGTTCTATTTTAAGTGTGTTTCAAGGTTCTGTGTTACTTATTTGTGATGTCATGTTAGGTCTCTTGGCTCAAGAAAAGGAATAATAAGAAATACAGCAGGAATTTAAATTTAAAGGGAAACAAAAATAATGTGATCTGTATTTCTTCTGTTTACTGTTTTAATGGGTTTCTTTTTTCCCCCTCTTGTCTTGTTTGTATCTCCTGTGAAATAAAGGCCAAGAAACACCAGGTCTTTCTAACAGAGACGTATGAAAACAACATGAGAGAACTGGAGTTACTCTTGGACAGCTTTGCCATGTCAGGCCAGCGGACAGCAGGTTAGTTGAAGGTATAAAATGACAGATGCATCTGTCAATGTTCCAAAGTCACTACATTGTGGGAATTCTGCAGATGCCTCTTGCATTCCCCCTTCTCAACATGCTTTGATTTGATGACATGATAAGAGCAGTTCTCACAGCAGTCAAATGGCCTTGCTAGCTGAGAAAGGGTGACGGAATGTGGACCTGCTGTTGTCAGCCCAGAGCTTGATTTACAAATGCTGGGGTGTATATGATCGGTCAGAAAAGGGCTCACTTGCTGTGCTCTAAATCCAACTGAGAAAAAAGTCCTTACAGTATACCTGCAAAGGGAACAGATGTTTTGTCTGAACTGAGCCAAATTCTGAGGCAACCTTCAGCAACTTAAAGGTCATATATTCAAAAAGGTTGTGTAGGACACATGATGTAACACAATACATTTTACTGTTGATTGTGGAGTAGTACTACATTGCATTCATTTGGTCTAATACAGAACAAATATTTTTCTGTTTTCTCTAAAATTAATCGCAAGTCAATGGTTGTCACTCTGCTGCCTAGCTTTATATGTAATTATTGTATCAAACTCAACATACGGCTGCCTGCTTAAACATTGAAATGGTGACTAACATAAACAAAGTGAACTTTAATGTTAAAGCTAGTAATTTTTTAAAAAGTGAAAATAGTATGCTTTTATAGATAGTTTTAAATAAAGATTTTAAAAGGTTTTCTCTATGTAATTGCTGTTAGAAAATCATATACTAGACAACAAATGCACCCAACTCATAGTGCAAGTAAACTGGAAGAAGACAGGCAAAATGTTGCTTTAATAACAAATGGGTTTATTTTATGTGAGTTGTAATGATATGTTCCTGCACTTAGCAACAGTAGACAAAAATGGGTTGTATACATCTTTAAATGAAGATATTTTCTCTTTGTGTCTTCACAAAAGGAGATTTTTTTTTTTTTTTTTTGAGGACCCGGTACTGTTAAAATTGCATAAAGGAACTCCTTGATATTTCTGTTGTCCTTAAAAGCCTAGCCTTGAATCGGTGATGCATTGATTTCCTCACATGGGCTATATGATTGTATTTTTTTTTTATTTAGGAACTGCTGTCAGTTTTATTCTGTAACTATGAATGTAATTCCTGTGGTTAATACCTTAGATTTACTGTAGATATGTCAGACTGAAAAGCTCTTCAAAACTATATGCTTTTCTCAGTCTTGCAAAGTTCCACATGCCCAGAGGGGCTTCAGCAGTTCTGGGGTGAGCTGGATGGGGGGATCTGGATGCTGCTGTCAAAGTGCAGTTTCCAGAGGAGTGGTTGTCTTTTGAGTAAGTTTTCTGTTCTCCCTAGTGATAAACCTCGCAGAGAATAGCTTTGACCAGATTCTATAATATTAGGGATTCAGTAACAGTATAATTTCAGTATTAATTTATTTAAGGTGAACTCTGAAAGATCTGATTTAAAGAGATGTTTTTTAAGCTACAGCATCTCTGCAGAAGCTCAGTTGAGGCAGAAAGTCAAATTTAGCTCTGCTGTGGGTTGAGTCTTTAATATTAAAGTGGACATTGACCAAGACATTTGTTCTATGTATTTACTATGCTTCAAAAGCATGAAACTTAAATTTTTAATGCTATTGCCTAACCGTGTTGTATTTGTAAATTTATTCTGTAACAGTATTTATTTCAATTTTCAAAAAAATGTTTAATGTAGTAATATTTGAAATGGAAATGCCTAGGTGCCAATAAAACTAAAAAATCTTTAAGTAAATCTTTGTAGTCTAATTAGCAGATGAGGGGCTGCATGAGCCACAGCTGGCTGGGCAGTCTGTCTTGGGGTGATTTTGTGTGGTTTTTTTTTTTTTTTTTTTTTTTGGGTTTTTTTTTTTTTTTCATTTCAGCTGAAGTGGTTGAGACATCTCCTTAAAAATCTGTCAGTATTAAAGGTCCAGCCCCTTCATTTAAGTACTGATTGGGCTGTGATTTTTGGGATCTACAGGAAAAAGAAGAGAAGACTTTATATTTTTAAGATTAAACACCAAAGTATTTTCAAAAGTTATCTTTCTCTTTATATGTTCAGGAATAATGGGCATAAATCCACTACTTGTCTTTTTTAAATGACCTTTATAAATTTTCCACAGCATTGTTAGTCTTACTGGGCAATTTGCATGATTTCAGTTTGTCCCTTTTCAGTTTGCCATACGTTGCAGTTATTCAGCAACAGGGTTTGTGCTCAGGGAAATTTGTCTTCATTTCAGAAAAAAAAATAATTGTGGTTGTAGTAGTCTGAAAATAAAGTGAATAGAGTATAAAATACTAAGAATGTTACCTGCTTTGAGTTAGTGTCACTGTTTAACACAGGCCACCAGTACTGTTTTGGTTTAATCTGAAACCCAGCACCATATGAGCCACTATGAAGAAAATTAACTCTATCCTAGCAAGGTGTTAGCAGAAAGTCTGAAGCAGCAAGTTCAAAAGTTTACTCACTTCTATACCTCTTGGCAGACTTCTGTTGAACCTGTCATTTCCTCAAAATTCTTCCCCCAAACTCGTAGGTGATAACAGGCAAATGCTTCAAGTAAGGTTTTTTTTTCCCCCATGTTGCTGAAGTAGGGCTTCTCCAGCATGAGAGTGTCGTTTGGATTATGTTCCATGTCTCCTGCACAGTAATACGAAGACAGACAACATTTGGCCAGTATTAAAACCATAGGCTTGTTTTCAGCAAGTGCAGGAACGTGGTACCTGGTATTTCTGTTGGTGGACGGGGCCGCTGAGAAAATAGGGATGCAGCAAAGGCAAGGAATGCCAGAATGGAAAGTTTACTGATAAAGTCTCGTTTTGGCAAACATGATGTAAATTAAGATCGTTCAGAGGCATGCTTCAGTGACAGAATTGCAGGCTGGGAGTTTAGGAATGAAGGTACATTTTAGACAGTTGGAAAACTGGGGTGGAAGACAACCCCTCGATTGACTTGATAGGTATTACTTTAAAGTGAACGAGAATTGTGAGTTTCAACTTCTCTAGGGCTAGAAGTATTGAAGAATAGCACTTTTTTCTGTGCAACAAGATTATTGCAAAATTTTCCTAGTAGTGAGAAGCTGCTCCTATAATTGAGCAGAAAGGACTGGAGCCCTGTGCATCCTTAACTATAGCTGTAGTTAAATGATAAAAATGATAGTAAGGTGCTACTAGTCTCTTCCTTAAATGTGAAATCTAAACTTCTCACAAAAGGTCAGATTTTATGAATTCTTCTTAGGTTGATTCTAAGGATAACATGGCTATTTGAGACATCTCTAGGACTCAGAGGTTTGGTTAAGAGCACTGGAGTCTCACGAAGATTTTTCTTTTCCCTGACTCTGTAGACATTTAGAAGCTGTGGTGAGTAGATGTCCAGTGGTGTGGCTGATAGGGGAGAGCCGAAGTCTGTCACTGGGACATGCGTTCTTTTTAAATTCACTTGCGTGCTGTAGAGCAGGTCTGACTCCTGTTACTGAAAGCAGTCTTGCAAACCTGCATTGGTTTGACTAGGTGTGACTTTGACAGTAACAGTTGGCTGGCAACTCAAAGTGAAAAGTTAGTGTCCAATCTGAATAGTACTGTTTGTTTTCTGGTATTATCAAAGGGTTGGGAAAGAAGAGGCTGATTAGTTGAACAAACTTTGAGAATGGCTGTTGGCAATACTTTCTGACTTGTACATATGTGTAAGTTTTCCACTGACTACCATTGGTGCATTATGTATAGCCTACAGGACAAATCTGTCATTTTTTTATAACACTTCGAGTATCATGCTTATTAGATAATACTAACCATAGGATTCTTAAAAAAACCCCAACCTGCAAGTCTGTAAGTGCACCTCCTCTAGCTGAGAAACTTTTATGGAGAGCCAAAGAAAAGGCTTAGAGTTTAGTGTCTGATTTGACTTTGAGCTATTCTAGGTAAATTGCTTAGTGACACTGACCTTTCAGAGGTGATAAACACCTGTATCATCATTTGGTTCTGCTGGGAGTTATGATTGTTTAGCCTCTCTGGAGTTCAAATGCTACAGTTTTTTTCACTCCTTTTGCAGAATAATGATGCTATTAGTGTTGGTAAAGTGGGTTTTGCGTATAGGATGTGTTAAGACTCGTAGAAAATACCTTATAATTTGTTATAAACTAAGTTCATAAATGCTGCATACTAATATAAATAATGCTGCAACGAATCTGTCAGTAACCTGGTGTTTTGCTTAACAGAAAAAAATGCTTAGCAGAAAAAAATGAATAGTTTGTTCTTGGAAATTTAGTATCAGCTGACATCTTGTGACCTCTTGATCAATACAGTGTTGTTTTGCTTTCTTAGCACATTGTACTATGGGCTTTGGAATGCTCAAACATGTTCACATGTCCCTAATTAAGGCAACTGGATCAGAAGTCTCCTTCTAAAGGTTTAATAAATAAGTGTAGTGTGTATATGATGGATATATCAGCTTTAAGATTTATAATTTAAATGTTATGTAGGACTGTGCAGACAGATAATAAATTTTTTTTATTGTTTCCTTTGGAATGAAATTCAAGAGAATTTAAAAGGTTTTTAAGATCTCTCCAAGCATAAGATAGTCATGTGATGTTTGGCTCAGTAAGCTTTAAGTAAATGAAGTACTACATTATACTATGCATGCTTAGTCACAACAGCAAAATAATGTCAGGAAAAGTGTAACATACCTAATTTTCAGGCAACATGTTTTTCAAAGTGTGTTATTGTGTGGTTTTAAAGTTGGCTGCTGTGACTGAATGACACAGACTTGACCACAGTAGAAATTTTATGTGAGACTGCATACCAAATACATTAGGTAGAAATATAATCCAGAATTTATGGTTCTGTATCTTGTATTAAAGCTTTTATACAAATGTTTTTCAGCGGTATTCGCTGTGAAAGTATGGCTATTCAGCTGCATCTCTTGTGGCAAACAAGGTTGCTGTTCGGTGTTTTGTATTGTCACTGTAGCTCTAATTTTAATACTTCTCATACAGAGCAAGTAGTTTTCTTTCTGTGGCTTTAAGGCCTAATTTTCATTCTGTATTTTCCTTCAGGCACTTACAAGGACAAAGATAAACCTCCAAGCCTCTCTGTCCTTGAGACTTTGAGGTGTACCTTGACAGCTTACCAGAACAAGCTGGAAGATATGTCTAATGAGGTAACACTTGCACTGTTTGGCTCTGTATGTATTGCCTTCGGCCTGCAGCAGTACATATGCTTTGCTTGTGAAAAAGGTCAGAAGAGTGGATTGTTGAGTTGACAGCTTCACATATACCCAAAGAAATAATCTCTGTCGCTACTGTTTCTCTAAGCTTGCCTTACAGTGAAGTTTCACATACGTTTGAGGGGACAGGGAGAAGAATTTTTCCTTTGTGTGTTTTTTTTTAATTAGTTTGGTTTTGTTTTCTTATTAAACCTGTTAGAGTTGCTCTTTTCAGTAAACATTCAGGAAAACAAGCCTTCTAAAATTAGTTAAAAGATGATGATTTAAGTGTTAGGCAGTGTATACCACAATATTCCTAAATATGCAACACTTGAGCCTCAACAGTCATTGGTATCAGTTATGTAAATGCGCATGCCCTTGTACATGTAGAAAGTGGCATAATTCTCTGAGATGAGAGTGTTTATGATGAAATCTCTTTTGGTGCTATTTTGATGTCTTCTCAAATAAAACAGGACTGTGACAATACTCTCTGAAGTTATCTAAGACAATAATGGAAATATTTCAATTTTGGAAGGCTTACCTTTGAAAAAAATTGTTTTCCATGCAGTCCTACTGGCCTTTTATTTCACTGACTGAAAAGTCACAATTTTGCATTTATTTTCTCATTTGTGTTGCTAATGTGACAAATTAATCCTCGTGGGTGTAAATGTTTTATGAAATTGTGGCTTTAAAGGCTGTCGGGAGAAGTTAACGGCAATGTTAAAGTTTTCTGTACAAGCTTGTAATTAGCTTGTCTTTGGATAAAATTGGCAATACAGAAAGGCAAGGTGTGATAAGATTTTAACAATGCCAATACTGTTTTTTGATTCCTAGTTTTTATCTTTTGCTATGACAAATACATAGTCTAGCTAGTCACAACATAAAAAAGATAAAAACATAAAACAAAAAACCCAAACCAAAACAAAAAAATGGAAGAAAAGTATGTCAGTTTGCCTCTTTTATTGGGAAAAGAATGGTCTCCCGCAAGACCTTTTGAGTTTGTTCAACGGGCACAAAAATAAGTGACCATGGAAACAATTATACTCCTGTAAACAGCAAGCACTGTTATGTCTCTCCCAGTGAGGTAAGAGAACTGATGTGTATAGTCATTATGAAACTCTTCTGAGACCCAAGTCTGGAAGCTGAAGAGTAACTAGGAACATATTACCCACAGCGAATTGTTATTTGGGAGGAGGGATGTCACGTGATAGGCAGCACAGTTGAAAAGTCGACTCAGCAGGCTTTGGCTTAGTGATGTGCTTTGTTGTGAAACTGTGCCAGAGACAGCAGTGGGGAGACCAAGGGGGTGGCTGCTAAGAAAGCAAAGAGAGTATTCTGACAGAAAGAAGAATGAACTGTCAAGGAAAATAAATCGCAAGCAGAGCAGGACCAACAGATGACCTGCCACAAGACTTCCCAGTAGGACTGTGTGTGACTGACCCTGAAGTTGTCATATGGAGCCAGAGATCACTGAGCACGTTCATGGTGCACAGAAAGGGCAGTGCTCTGTCCTTCTTGATTACCCCTGCCCCCATAGATAATACTGCTTTTGGTTTTTTATATAATAGATATGTTTAGTAATAAAACTTTTTAATAATACAGTAATGCACAAAGGAATATGAAGGGCACTGTGCACTAAAACCACGATGTTTTAATACACAGCAGTAAGGGTTTAGTTTTGAGTAATTATGTAGTGGTTCTGTTTATAGAGAGATTTTCAACAATACCCTGCATATTGATGGAGATACTAATGTGCGGGTACACCTGTATGTGTATGTGAAATATCCTGCTAAACTTGATGTGTCACTTTTAACTTACTGTGTTAAATATTAAACAATCTAGTTCATTAGTGTGTCTGAAAGGTGTCTAAGTGTTTTGCTTTTCACAGAAAAGCTTGTGACTTTCGGTGTAGTGCAGAGGCTAGAATATGTTTGAGGAGAGAGAAAAGGCTAGTAAACCAAGAAAAAGACTGGAAATAGCATTCTGTATTTTACTGTAATTATTTGTAAGAGTGCTGCCAGGTCTCCTGATACGAGATCAAACAAAAATACAATTTTCAAAGTAACTTGTAAATGGGATATTTTACTTGTGAGTTGCTTCTTAATACTGAAGTGCTGGCAGTAACCTGCACTATAATACATGTTTATTCGATACTTTCTTTCAGACATTTGTCTTGCTAACCTAATCATCAGCTAACCAAAGATACAGATTATAATGGTGCGTTATCTTTTTTTGAAAGTGGAAAGTGAAGCTAGCACACATTATAGTCATGAGCTAGCTCTAAGGTGGTTGCACGTAGCACCAAAGCACGTTCAGTAGTTGCCATACCTCTCAGGAGTATTGCTGCTTTTTTAGGGTATGTGTGTACTGTCCAGCGCTCAGTAAAATGTAGAGACCATGCTCACAGCTGGATGATTTCTGCACATGGCCACTGACTTTGAAAACTTGTTTGCTCAGACTACTTCCCAGATCATAGTCTGAATTCATTTACATTTTCAAATGCATTTCAGTCTGTGTTATTTTGAGAGTTAATGGGAAAGTTAATAGTGGACTCAGTTTGGGATTCTGCTACTGCTATTTATCTTAAATCATTATAAAAGAGTTATTTTGTAATGGCACATTATTTAGATTATATGGAGTATAAATATTGTCAAAGGAATTGAAAACAATTATTTCTTCTACATTTATATAGAATATTCTTTGTGTATATTCAAGTGATTATGTAGCCTTTCTGTAAAAGCCTGCCTGACCTCTGTATTTTTCATAGCTTGGGAAAACGAAGGCTTTGTGTGAAGAGAAGACAAAAGAACTTGAGATATCCAAAGAAAAAATGTGTGCTTTAAGTCAAGACCTTAAGGTATGGTTTCATGAACTTAACATAAAATTTTAAAGTTCTTCAAAAAGTGTCTTTCTGGATTTGAAGGTATCTTTTTTTTTTTTCTTTCTTATCAGAGTAAGTCTCTATCGTTGTATTCAGTTGAGCAGACTAGTTTACCTTGCACATTTGTATGAAGCCATACTGCTTTATTCTGGTTACCACCTTAGGCTACCTGACTGCTGATTTCAATGATTGATCTTTTGAAATAATTAAAATAGATTTATCAATTTGCAAAATTTTGTTTTATATTAAAACCAGCCTTGGTAGTTTTTTTCTCTTAACTTTTTGTCAAGGAGAAGAGAATTTATCGCTGTTCGTATGATAGCACATTTTAGTAAAGGTGACCTTTCTTTTGTTAATTTTTTTTTTGTGTTTATCAAAGTTAATGCATGTTTGAAGCATCAGGTCTGCCTTAACAGTTGTGCAAGGTGCAGCGCAGAATTTCTTAAGACTAAAATCTACCTGGGAGCTGATAAAAACACTTGAGAAGCCTTTTCTTTAGTTTCTGAACAAGAATATTTTTATCTCTGTTTTTGGCTGACACACCACTTTTGTAACATCCTGTCTGGTTACATTGGTGGCCAAGGGAGTGAGGAAGTCCTGAGGTCATGGTTAAACTTTATCTCCCCAATGGCAGTGTATTACATTATTGCCAGAATAGAATGTCTCTATTCCCAGTGTTTCTCAGATTCTTTTGCTGGGGATATGCTGCTCTGTCACTTCAGTTTAGTCACAGATAAGTCTGCAACACTCACAGGGTCTCCATATTAATTGATGCTTGCACGTGATCTGTCATCTGATCTGAACTTCTTTACTAATTTATGCTCAGAAGACTTAAGACTTCTGTTTCCATTGCAGCACCTTTGTAAGATACCTAAAAATTTGGCAAGCCATTGTAACGGATACTTCTTCATGCAAAAACTGAGTTTGCTGCACAGAGAAGGTGCTGGGTTTTATGCAATATACCGGTTTCTGACCTCTTTAAAATTTTGGTAATAAAATTGTCTATGTGAGTGAAAACTAGGTCCAGTCTCAAAATATTTGTGTTAGAAATTTAACATTACTTTTATCTTTTAATATTTTCATTGAGAAGAAGTTGACATTGCCTGATGAATTTGGGAGTATCTTTCCTATTATATTTCCTATCTAAGCAGCTATGATTTTATGAGAAATAAACAATGCTTTCAGTTTGACCTTTAGCAAACTTTAGCAGTGCTGGAAGTCCAGTGCTTGTAGGAAAGGAAAGCATGTGTTTCTGGTCTCACCCTCTCAGCAATATTTTGGCTGAAAAGGTGTAGTGTATTAAGTTCTTTACTTACCTTGTGAGATTTTGTACTGGTAGCATAATGATTCTATTTATGACCATTTCTGTTAGTTTCTTCCCATGGTCAAACCTCCAAAGGGAGTCATCACATTTTTTTTTTATCATGTAGATAAAGAATACAGTGGGTAACAACAGCTCTCTGTGTTGCCTACCAACTCAGCTGTAACAGATCATAGATTTACTTATGAAAAATATGTACCTTTTCAGTAGCTATGAGAGCTCTCCTCTCTGTAGAGGGTGACTTGTGTCCATGCATTCAACATCTCAGTTGTGGGGGTAGAAGGGATTCTGAAGATCACTGTATCATGGAGCTTTTTGCTCACAGAGGTGGATTTCTCATGCTGTCTAGTTACAAGCTGCGGAGAGGGACCATTGTCAATTTTGAAATTCTGTTATTGAAAGATACAGTCAGCTTAGCCTGGAGTCTTTGGAACATGTGTGGCTATGTGACTGCTTACTTCCTCAGATGCTGAGCACTGGACTAAGGTAACATTTTATAGAGCAAAATTCTTACCAGCCTTTCTGTTCCATGCCGCTGTTTTGCAGGAAGCTCAGGATAACCTGACAGATGCCAATAAAGAGTTAAATCACCTGCATGCTAAGTGTACAGACAGAGAGACTTTAATAGGAACTTTAAAAATGGAACTACAGAATGTACAACAATGCTGGGAGAAGGAGAAAGCACGTGCCACAGAATCTGAAAATGAAATCCAGAAGCTTACCAGGGCTTACCAGAAGGATATAGAGGTATTACCAGAGACAAGATGACTGTCAAAAAGAGTCTTTATTTAATCTCAACTTTATACATTTACATACATCAGATGGTTACTTGTAGTCTTAACAGATTTGTCCCCAAAATATGATTTTAAGATATGTATTTTGAAATATGTATTTAATATCTACAGGATCTCAGGGAATATTGGTTCTCCTTCCTTCTATATCAGAACTAATAGCTTAACCCTTCCAGTGCTTTGAATTTTTGAACACCTGAATTTATTTAAAGAGCTATGCATGATGAACAATTATTTCTTTATTTCAAATTGGAAGTTAAGTGTTTCACAATTGGAACATGTCAAGAGCATCATCATCATGTGTTATTAATTACTGATTCACATAGCAATTGGTAGCAATTGTGGAATTGAAGTAGTTTTGCCTGTGTGCCACAAAACCTAGAATTATTTGTTAGCTGTTAGCTTATTGTGCTGTGCTATATGTGGGAATTGCTTCACAAAGTCTTACTTCAGAACTATTATCTTTTTCTGTATATTTGTTTACAGATGTCAATTTTGTTGCTTTTCCCCCCCCAAAAAAGCAGTTCTCTACTAGCAATAGAAATCATATACTTTATCATAGTTACTGTGCATATTGAGCTCATTACTTCCACAAATTTGGACACGGATGCCAACTGAGTTAAAAGGAAACATTCTTTCCACCTCTTTTACAGTCTGGTATTTAAATAGTGTCCACATGAAGCAGCTGGAATTGTTATACACATCAGATAATGATTAAAGTGAAGGAAACTAGAAGCCTGGCTGTATCGTAAAGTCAGCATGCCTACAACACTGTGGTTGCATTCAGCATGTGTGAATTGATTTTGGGTCTTGGGATCCCTTTTTTCACACCAAGTGGATAATTATCATCCTTGGTTTATCACAGCTCAGGCAAAAATGTAATGATGGTGGTACACTGGATTTTCTGTGGGGAACTATGAGATCTGTTAGAAACAAAGTTAAACTAAACTAAACTGCAGGTTTTTTATTGCCTAAAATACATGAAATAATAATGAGAAAATGCATCTAAGTATAATGCAAGGGGCTCAGAAAAACCGTACTTCCTCATCTCGGTCATCCACAATTTCTTAATGTAAAGTCTCATCCAAGGCCCCTGGAAAGCAATGGGAACTTTTACAATGGTTTACTGACTTTGAATAAAGGCTGTTTTTCTCATGGCTTTCTGTTGTTACCTTAAAGTTGCTAAGTTGCATGTATGTACTAAAAGGATGAAGGCTGGAATTTCTGTTGCATGCTATTGTTGCTAAAGTTTATTCATAATTTGGATCAATTTGTTACACTGCTAAGTGTAAATGAATAAGGCACAGCTTGCAGAATTTGATGAAGCTATACGGCCATTTTGTGTAGCTATTTAGTCATACATAATCCATGCAAAAATAATTTTCAAAAACTTTAGAGTCACAGTTGCATAAAGTGTGTTGCGCTGCTAGCCAATCAATGTTCTGCATGTTATGCAGATATTGGAAGTAGGTACAATTTCAATATACCTGAAAGTGTTAATGTTAATGAATAAATTGCATCTGCTAATAGCATGGAGATTTTTATCTGTACCAGGTCATGGTTGTGACCACTGCAGGATTGGGCTTTCTTTATATACTTAGTCTAATTAGGTAAATTTTACAAAAACTGTTGTCTTACTCTGGCTTTAATCTGTATGACTGCAAATATTAACAAGAAATTGAGGAGTCTGAAAAGGTTTGGGAATGAGCCTTGTGGTTTTTTTAAGCTGTGAGCAGCTCACATTACTGTACATATGATGCATCTCTTTGGATTCTAACACTGTTCAGATACAACAGCTAATTTTTCTTTTTGTCTCAGGAGAAGCTAACCTTCCTCCATAACTTATACCAGCATTTGGTAGCAGGCTGTGTGCTTATAAAACAACCAGAAGGCATCCTAGATAGATTCTCTTGGTCTGAGCTTTGTGCAGTCTTGCAGGAGAATGTTGATGCCCTGATCTTAGACCTCAGCAGGGCTAATGAGAAGGTAAGTGTCCTTAGGCACCAGCTAACTCTATTAAATTCAGTGACATTTGTCCACATCACAGTATCATTAAAAAGGACTGACATTCATCTTATTTCAAAAAGAATTTGGATGTTAATAATTCAATACCATTAATTATGGCTTGTCTACAACTCAGTTTGATGCCATTGCTGTGGGCATGTAAATGTGACTGAAGTCTGTATGAAGTCTCTAAGCTCCACTTTCTGTGCAGGACATGCTAATAGTACTAGCCAATATTAGCCACAGGGACCTAATTAAAAGAAAATAAATTAATCTTACTGATGAAGCAATTCAAAGAATTTAGTCATTTACACTAATAAAGCAAGTCTTTATTTTAGCATAAAACAGAAACAAAATGCACTTACTCCAGGAACGTCATCTTTAAATTACATGTTTATGATTCAGAGGTACTATCTGAAAGAATACCAGTGTGTTTTTTGGTTTAACTGTAAGTTTCGGATTATGAAATTTATGGTCAGAAATACAACTAAAAAGTACTTATTTTTATAAAACATGTCAATATTTGTTTGAGAGGAACTGTGCTTTTCTGAATTGATTTTAATGTGAGTAAGTTTATGTGGCCTTTCTCCCCAGAAATCCCTGCATTTTTAGGAAAGAAGAGACCTCTTTTTAATTAATTTAAGCTGCTCCACAGGCTAACATGTCCCACTCTTTAGAATTTCGGTTCATGTTCTAGCCCCACTGATTGAGCCAGTCCTGCAGTCTAGTAGAGTGACCCCAGATCCTGGCTGCCCTGACATTTGATTCTTTAGGCACAGGAAGGGAAAACATCTTTTGGACATTCCTCATCTGCTGGAATTCTGATCATTCTGGTCCAAGTAAGAGACAGGGCAGATCACAGTGAATCATTTTGACTCTGCCCATCATTTAGCAACTAACCCAGGAGTCAATGGAAATTACTAAAGAGGGGTAGTATAAAATCTGGATTATGCAGATTGGATGTACATTTATATTTTCCTTTTGAAGTAGAGGAGAAAAAGGAATAGAAGGGAAGAGAGTGAACATCATTGGCAATGTTTGGGGGAATTGTGGGGTTTTGTTTCTTGCTTTTTAATTTAGTGTGGTAATTGAGATTGATTGTGAGGTCTCTAGGGCTCTTTTCATGTACTTACCAGCTTTTCAGGGATTTGGGGTGGTATTGTTACCTGTGTTCTGCCTGCTTTCTGAGAGCAAAATTTTTCTCCAGCAGTTTTATGTGATCTATTTGGAAGTTATGTTGCTGGTATTTTCTAGTAACAAAGTGTAGGCACTTGTATTTAGAGGTCATTGTTGGCTTGATTCATTACTCCATTTAGTTTGCATGGGAGCTGCAGAGTTAAACCACAAAGTGAATCCCTTCATGTTTGTTGAGAACACATCATAAACTAATGAGCTACTTGTGAGAAAAATGTTCTGTACACTGAAATTTCCTGAAATTATTTTAAAACTTAATAATATATGGAATGTCTTGGCTTTCCAGTAAAACAAAATTAAGGGCTGTTTTTTCATTATTACTTGCAGTCCTTGCAAACTGCTAAAGCACTGATTCACTTGATTTAACAGCACAAGATTTAATGTGCTTGTTCTAAAAAAATATGGGAAGTGCCTAGTTCAGGTTTCCAAAAAGAAGGCAACAGATATCTGCAAAGTGGTGTTAAGGATGGCAAAACTGAAACCAAGGAAAATTCATTATTCCAAAATATGTCTCATTTTTGTTGCAAGGTTGAAGTAATCTGTTGTGAAAAGCTTTTACTTAATTTTAACAAATATGTTGAAGAAATCATGATTTAGATTTTTATGCTGGAATAGTTTGTGCTTAAATTAATATGTACAATTAAAGTAAAAAGGTGTTTTGAGAGGTAAAAGAATTTCTAAATGCTTGTCACACAGATATCTCACCTAGAATATGCTTGTAAGAACAAGTCTGATGCTATGAAGGAGCTTCAGCAGAGCCAGGAAGATGCTTTTAACAAAATGGCTGAACAGATGAAAGCACAGGAAAGCTGTTGGCAGAAACAAAATAGGTATCTGGAACAGCAGTACTCTGGTCTCCTTGGGGAAGTTCATGCAAGGGCACAGGTATGGTGCTGTGAACTGATTTTTTTTTGTTTTTTTTTTTTGTTTTCCTCTTGTAAATATTTAATGGATTATTTCAATAGTTTAAGCTCCTACCCAGTTTAAGGTTCTTTGGGAATTTTAATATATGTTTAAAATATCAAAACCAAAAAACCCAAATCACTGTGCCAGTATTAACTTCGCTTATTATAAATAAATGACTTTGTAAAAATTTTCCAGAAATGAATTGCTTAATTTGGTCTAGCAGTTGCTAGTATTTTTTTTTGAAAATGTTAAAGCTGTAAGACTTAGGGCAGCAGTTACTTATTCAGTGTCATGCTTTGCAAAGACTCTGTAGAGTAACAATCATGTGGTGGAGATAAATTTAGGTATGTACATTCTGACCCTAAGAACCAATTAGCAGTTACATGGTAGATTTCAACATTATTAAAGGACTTCATTATACAGATACTACAGTGACCAGTGGTTCAAAAGTGTAAAACCGTTGTCAGTGATTGTTAGAAAATTTATTTGCAATCTAAAATTTTTCACTGGTATTCTACAACTGCAAGTCACTGTCTTTATGGTCACATTCCTTTACATGTGTTTCAGGTAAAAGTGTTGTGAAATAGAGGAAATAAGATATTCTTTGTTATTTATGACTGCCATCTGAAACTTACTTCATCAGAAGAATGCTATATTTGACTCAGATTATGTACTTGGAAGTCTTTACACTCCAAAAAATGTATCTATGAAGTATTCTTTAGACAGAAAAATTTATAATAATTTCTCGAGAACTAGTTAATCTGGTTATATTTTTTGCTTGATATTTACATTTCACATTATTGGCAATGCTAAAAACATCCTTGTGTGGAGTAAGTGGCGTCCAGACATAACACATTCCCAAACTTCCTGTAGTTTCACCTAATGAAATCATCGATAACAAAAAGAATGATGAATGAGAAAGCTAAATTTTAATTTTAAAAATTACTTTTCCTTCTTATAGAAAAAGTGGAGTTACACAATATAGATTTCTGACTCCTATAGATGCTGCATAAAGGTCATCTCCACAACTGGAGCATATTGTGGAGAACAGGTGCTGTGCAGTTTATAATGGTGCTAAACCTGCTAGTTTTCTTAGCTGAGTTGTGTAGACAGCAAGCAGAGTGTATACTGAAAACACGACTCTTTTGTGGAGCATGCATTAGGCATGTCTTCTGGAAAAGACTTTATCTGTCACCTTGCTGGACAGTACTACTAGGTTTCTAAAAGGGAAATGCTTTCCCTTAGAAACATCTGGGTGTGTTTTCTAACACAGGTTATGAAGTGTTGGGGTATGAACTGGTAGTGTAATCTAGGCAGTATAATGTCTGCATACACTTAGATGATTCAACAAAACTTTGATCTTTTTTCCATGCCATATTTCAGTTAGCCTTTCTTACCATTCAGTGTCAATCTGGGAGAAAGACAGTCTTAATTTCTTCTGATTTCTATTTTGTGACCGTTTTTGGATCTGCAAGTACCAGATTAAGCCTTTCCTTTTATGGGGTCCATAGGTCTTTGCTGTTAGGGCTCTCCTGATCCTGATTGCTTGTTTTTCAGAAGACTGGGCTGTCTTTTACCTATTGCATTTTGAGCCTGTGAGCAGTATTTGTCTGGAAGATCACTGCTGCGTTGGATCAGAGATACGCAGACAGACTAATGTTGTAGCCTAATTTCCATAGGAAACAGGGGAAAACATGCCATGAGTTACAGAATGTCTTCAAAGGGTCTTTTAGATACTACCGGCCAGTGTTTACATAAATATACAGTATGCAATATTTAGATTTAATTATTTTAGCAGCCATTATTCATTAAATTTTATAGGAAACATATAATTGGTGCAAGTGGAATATAATTTGCCAGTATTCTGTATTTCATTGTAGAGCTGTGGGTCTCATCACTCTAGGACATTTATTCTAGCACTACAAGGATACTGTAGCAATTTGCTGTATTTTCCATTCAAAGATCTGAGTGTTAATTACAAGCAGTTTAATGAAATAGTCTCTTGTAGGTCTTGGTTCCTTTCTGGAAAGGGAAGATGAGTGATTTTTGCTGTCCTGCATCCAGCTAATGGTACATCATAGGATACACCCTTCTGTTTGTAGCTTTGTCTTCAACCAGTGTTGCATGCCTCCTCCTACATGTTTTCTCTTCAGAGCTCCTGGTTTGAGACTTCTTTAGTTTTTCCAGTTGTTGGTTCATTTATGAAGGCAAACTGAAGACTCAATTCAGACTTTCAGGAATTAACTGACAGCTCTAACTGCGCAGCAGTATAAGTAACCTATCTTGGAAATTAGTGGTGGTGTTTCTTAGAACTTAGAGAGGGCTTTTCAGAATGGTCTCTATGATTAAAATGTAATGTTGTAAAATCTGAAGGTTTTAGTAACAGTGACACCTGACACTGTTGCTTTTCCCATCTAGTATTGTTCAGGGGCCCTGGCTCCAAAATAAGATATGTGGATGTTAATAGGTACTATTTCACAGCTGTTACTATAGGTCGGGTGGATGGTGTAATCAGAAAGCAGTTTCACTGCTTTTCTGTAGGGCGTATACTCACAGAGTAGCCTTCTCACAGATCACCAATAAACAAGGTGCTCTATAGAAACCTCTCTTTATTTGTCAGTGGTCATGTTTGGAGAGCCAGTGGAGCTTAAAATGCATTATGTAGCAGGAGTGCAGTCCTCTTGATTTGGTATTGTGCCATTTTGAAAATGTTACTATGCCTGTTCCTTAGCCTCACACAAATTATTTATTCAGACTGTGCACAGTCTCATAGGAAATATCCTCTGAATTTTATCAGTTGTTGTTTATTGTGTAGACATCTATTAATCTGTCCCCATTTTTTGTGGCAGCCACTTAAAATAGAAGGATTTTGTTCTGATAAACAGGGACATGCTGTAAAAGGAAAATCCTGTAACTACTTTAAAAATATTAATTTCAACAAATAGGAAAGGGAAAAAGTCCTCTAGCGAGGAAAAATAAGTGTTTTCTCTTATTGGCCTTTTATTTTTGTTTGTTTGGAAGCTTTTCTTCTATGGCAAGGCAGGTGAATAGCTAAAGGCTGTGACATCTTGCAGTTGTATCAAAAGTCAGTGCAGTCAATGCAAAAGGAGGAGAAGTATGAGTAACTATACTGTTCCCGACCCACTGGATGTCTTTGATAGAGATGTCTGGCCCATGTACTAATAACATTGGAAAGAAGTGGAGGACAGTGGTGTTGATACTGTTTTTTTAGATGTATAGATGTACATATATAGAAAAATAAAACAGCTGAAACGCAGGAAAACGTTTTGAAGTCATAGTGTCATTATATTTCTAGTTTCCAGTTCTGTTTTCATGCTAGAATAAAAGGCAAGGACACAGTAAGAAGGAGGATAAAACGATGTTGATAGTAGCATTTTTCTTACGGATTCTTGGAATCCACCAAGCTTTGCAACCCAGTGAGGTGTGCTGCAAAGTGCAAACACCGAAGGAAACGGGCTTGCCAGCACTTAGGAAGGGAATTCTATGTCCCTTGCAAAAACTGTGCTTTTAAGCTTTGAAGAAAACTCTAGAAACAGCGTGGGGTAGGACAAAAGCAGTTATTAGCTGGTAAAAACAAAAAGGTGTATTTTCTTACAAAACTTTTACGTTTCTGTAGTCAGAGATTGTCTTGTTCACTTTTGCATATTACATATAACCATAAGCATAAAAACACTAAGCTTTTTTTAAAAATAAGCTTTAATTAGCCAGAGCACTGAATGTGAGTATTGCTGCCCAACAGCCCTGTAGGGATCACACTTTGTTTACTCAGATATTGGCCTTTCACCTGTGATGGCCAGAAACCATAAGTTGTTTTCTAAATTCAACTTACCTTTTCAGTTCCTTCCAGTCATGCTATCAGTTTTTTTTTTTTTTTTTCTGTAAAAATCAAACACTGTAAATAATGCAGTAGCACTGAAAGTATTGTACATGTTCATACTTAATTTTAGAGTAGTAAAGTGACATATGAGGCCTGTAAATTGTGTTTTGTAATTAAATCTTTGTTACCTACACTATTTCTGTATCACTGGAAGTATTTTAATAACACTACAAATTCTTCCTCTTCTAAAAAAAATAATTTATTTGGTCAAAGACATTCTGAACTGACTAGGGTATTTCTCTGTAGAAGCGTGGAATCTTTTATGGAAATAAATTTCCATTCTAGGGATAGTTATGTATTTCTTTCCCCCTGTTGTGCTTGCAGTATGGAGGAGGGAGAAGAAACCAGGGTGCCCCCCTCACTGCTTGCCTGGGACCTGTACCAAACAAAACACATGGGAATGTGGCTGGATGAAACCATACTCCTTCTTTTTTGGCCACTGCTAACATAAGTAACCTCACCCGATTTTTAGCAAAATTGCTTTTAGCTCTGAGAGGGATAGCTGTTATTTAGCATAATCCTTGCTTCCCTCCATCATATGGACCTGTAATTCAACTCATGCTTGCCTTACTGTGTGCACGTGTTCTAACTGGAGAGCGAGCATTTAATTTGAGTTTGTGGGTTCTTTGTGAAGAGTACCTGATTTTTTTTTATCTCCTTATACCACTGAATCCTGTTTAAATGTAGCCTTAACTGGTTGTTCCAATCACAGAGGACTCAAATGCATTGAGAAGCCAGTCTTAAGTCTCTTGAGGTCCAGCATAGTGTCTTGATTTCTGTGCAAGGACTGCATGTCATCAAAAGCAAGCAGTCTGCCTGGTGTATCCTGTGTCCTGGCATTCCCTGGCTTCATTTTGCTACAATGGTTTACTGTTCTAAATCTCCCTCTTTCCCTATTTCAGGGCATACAGAGGAAAATGAAAGATGTTCTGCAGGCTGAAAAAATCTGTCATGGCACTAGTCAAAATAAAAATACCAATATTACACTGTTCTTTTGAAAACTGAATTCTGTATGAGACCTAATTAATCTGTGAATATATAAGTAGGGGGTTGATTACAAAGTAATTAAGGGATCACCTTTACTTCTCCTTTCCCAGCTGCTGCCAATCTGTCTAGGTTTATCTTCCAGAGTCTTCCTTCTTTTTTTCCTCTACCTTACACTAACTTTCTTTTCTGCTTTAAAGAGCAATGTTCTGTTTGAAATTGGAGCATGTAATTGCTTATTGTTAAGCCAACTGATAAAACTGTATTGTGGACAACCAAGTACTGTTGGTTCTTCTGGGGACTATTATAGTACTAGTGGATTATCATCAGAAATTGGAGTCTATTTGTAGTTGAAGTGTAAATTTTCTTCATACTATTGATTTACTTTTGTATATATGGTTCTGTAACTTTGTTAGGAGATATATTTTGACAGTCATTACTAATAATTTTTGTTCCTTTAATATATTACTTGACTCTGAAAAAAATAATTTTCTTTTAGCTTTTGTCTAGGTAAAAAAGATGTTACTTTAAAAAATATGTTCTATTAATATTTCTTCTGGTTTTGTTTGGTTTTCCCCCTTGTCCCAGGAATACCAAGAAACAGCAGAGAAAAACAAGGAAAAAATTTATGTCCTTGAAAAAAGATCGGAAAAATTGGCCATTGAAAATACTTCTGTGAAAAATGTGTTAATGCAGGTTCAGAAGGAGCATTCATCTCTCCTGGCAGCCTGTGCGCTATTGGCAGGTGCCCTGTATCCTCTCTATGGCCGATGGTTTGCTATGTCTTCCCAAAGAGACCTTCTGCAGGCTCAGGTCAATGTTTATGAATTAGTGAACCAGGAGGTTAAGAGCCTTGTTCATGCTCTGTGTGCTGTAGAGGAAAACAATCAAGATGAAGAAAAACTGAAGGGAAGAAAATTCAGAGGACTGATTCATGTATTCCGAAGAGGTGTGATAGCAATTTTGGCAGCTAACAGATTTAAAGTTTTAGCCCGGTCTTCTAGTTCCCTCTTCTCCTGGGTAAATGGCTTCAAAGAAGGCATTGGAATTCTAGTTTGTATAGGAGAATCCAAAGGCAAGTGTAATCTGTCAAGTAAGCTAATTGTTTTCTTCTTTGATAGGTGTTTTGTTTAAGTTACACAGTTAGTGAATAACAAATAGTAATGTTATTATTAATAGAGTGTAAAGACAAATTTAATGACATTCTGACAAATGTAGATTCCCCTAAAAGGAAATGCTTAGTTTGTTAAGCATTGAAAGAAAAGTTACAACTACATGCGTGATCTCATACTATTTGATAACCCTTATGTTTGTGTTGCGAATTTCAGAACTAGGTGCTACTGCGTCTTCTCTGTGGTAAATAGCTTGAAATTTTCTTAACTGATTGGCCATCAGCATACTTTTTTAAAAGATATTTCCTCTTCTTTTATGAATCAATTTTATTATTTATTTCCTACTAAAAATGCACAAAGTTCGCTTTCTGATTCAGGTAAAATATTAGTATGAGGTTTCTAAATGTTCTTTAGAGATGATGTAGTCTACCTGTCCCTTACTGTTACCAGACCTGGTCTTGCTTCCCCCTACAAGGATAAATGGTATCAAAAATGTTTCCCAAACTAGAAGATCCATTTATTTTTCTGTTTTAGTAGTTCTGGAAGCATGTTTAATAAATTGTCCCAATAACATAATTAGTTTGTGTCTTACATACTTAGTTTAGGTCAGTTTCTGAAAAAGCTGGAGATAGTAGTGTGCCTTATCTAACTTGGTTTTATTGCTAGCTATAGTTCTGTTTCACAGGTTGTGAAGAGGAAAAAATACGCTGTGTTGAAGCACTCAGCTGGTTTACTAGTTCTAACCTCCTTGCTGCAATAATCAGTTCTGTCACTG
This sequence comes from Falco punctatus, assembly GCF_963210335.1. NCBI lineage: Eukaryota > Metazoa > Chordata > Aves > Falconiformes > Falconidae > Falco > Falco punctatus. The sequence goes on from NC_137586.1 coordinate 35,359,561, forward strand.
AATTACAGGATATTGTAAAGAAAACAGGTAATTTTAAAAGTATATTTTGTAATAGAAGGTAAAAGAAACAATCAGGGTGCTTACATAATTTCCATTTTTAGGATATTAGTGAAACTATTCTAGATTAAATCTCTATAGAGAGCTGTGTTGTTGGAATGGGTTCATTTTCTCTAATTGATGATATGATACTTTATAATTTCAGTATGTAGAGTCATGAAAACAGAAGGCTGGAGAGTGCTTCTAGAAAGCATATGAACAGTTTCGCCTGGTTTGTTGTGAGATAAAAGAAAGGTATCTACACCATGCCAATAGATACTTGGCTAACCTGTTCTTAAAAACTAAAACTATTATATTTCATATAAAAAGCTTTATTATTTTTATTAAAACTTCCTAGTCACCTTGTTCCACTGCTCTAATAATCAAAAAGTATTTCACTGAAGTTCAATCTATTTTTTTTCTGTACAGAAAATCTACATAATTTCTGTCTATTTAATTTTTGTATTTCTTAAGTGTAGGCTCTAAAACTGGGACATATTCAACCTGGGACATTACTGCTGCTGACTGGAAGGAAATAATTTCCTACTGTATTTTATATGATACGAATCTGGAATTTCCAGATCTGGAAAGCAATTGAATTTGATGGATACTATTTTCATCTGGTTTACTTGCTATCTTGTGGTTTTTGAAAAAGAAAAAAAATGCTCTCCATTTATGTGATGTATGGTAGTCCTTATTTTATGTCTCTGTGTTCCTGATGTATATGCTTAATTAGATTTCTGTCTAGATTCCCTAAATTTCTCAGGCTCTCCTTGTATAGAATTCTACTATGCCTATGGAAAATTTTAGTGCCAGTCTCTGGAAATGTCACCTCTTGATTCCCAGCTGTTAAGTGTCTTCCTTGATTTCTTTGCAATGAGGACTGATACAGTATCTCACTTGGGTCCTCTGTATTGCTGTCATCCTTAGTTCTTTGGTACCTGGTAGTTTCAAAGTCCAAACAATCTGTCACAGAACAAAGGATATTAAAGGAACAATAATTTATGTGAGTAAAGGGAAACAGCAGAACAGAGAGGAGATGCAACATGTCCTAGAAGCCTGAACAGTAACCTGTTACCAGAAGTCAGCCATTGAATCAAAAGTGTTTCAGTTCAGTTTCAGGTGCTCTCTTTGGTCATCCTGTTTTCAGTAACTTTAATTTACATCTTTACAAAACAAAGCTTGAACTGTGTTTCAGAATATTTATGGGGTTTATACTGCAAATGTTCCTGTCTATTGTGTTGAGTAAAAACAGCAAATTGAAAAAGAATCAGGAGAAATTTTACAGCAGCATCGATGTGCTGAAGTGACAATTTAATGATATTTTGCTGATATTGAAGTATATGAGATTTCTGGTGGACTCTGATACCTTTGCACTCAGAACAGTTTTGATTTTAAAAATTAGGAAAACCCATGCTGAAGGTGTTTTCGCCACAGTCAGTTTAGTGATTCTTTCATAGCTTATCTCTATTTCAAGTCATTTTCACAGAACCTCAAGACCTAACTGCTGATGTGCTATTTGATCTCATGAGCAACGGAATTCCAAAAGCCTCCCCAAGAACTTTTCGTTCAAAAAAGAGTAATAAATAATTTAAAGTTTGGCATGAAATTTCCAGAAGTATTGAAGTGATAAAGCTATGAAGGAATTTATTTGAAAGAAAGCTTGCACACTTAGGAAATTATTTTATGTTCTGTAAGTTATATTTGAAATAAGATTTAAACCTTCAAACTGACTTAAATTATTATGAATTTTTATTTAATTTTAATAGGCAATCTGAGAGACATCTGCTCTATTCAGAGCTTGAAATAATGGCAGTTCCAGATTAGTCTGTACATCACAGGAGAAGCAGGCACAGGAGATGCTATCTAGATCTATGATATGGAATGATTCATTGTCTTAAAATTACTTTTAAAGATGGCTAGGTTCTGAGGAACCATTTGGGGCAGTTGAAAGAAGCCAAATCCACATCACTCAGATAACGCTGGAACTTTTGGGCTTGTGTGCTCTGGTTGGTTGAGGCATATTTCTTGAACTTCTAACTTTTAAAAAAGTAATTTTGGTTTGACATTCATGATCATTTCACTTCACAGTGTTCATTGGTTTTGTTCTTATTCCAGCATGTCTTGGAGTGATCTCTTAGCTTCAGTTTGAATATAGGTTCATTAAAGCATTGGGTCTTTTTTGCTTTGTTTTTTTGTAAGATTAATTTTGTAGGTTTGAACAGAATCTGTACTGTGATAAACCACAGACAGTAAAAGTCAAACTTTTTGACTACAAATATTGTCAACTGTTACTTATACAAAGCTTTTGAAGCTTGGCATCAAAGTGTCTTTGTAGTATTCTTAAACTCATCCTGCTGATTGTTCTATTTCACCAAAACAGAGTAAAGAATTCTTCATCTGTCAGTGAAGCAGATTTGTTGCTTTTCATTGTATTTTTCTTAATGTAGAATTAATTGCTTTTTGTGATATACTTTTGTATTTGTTAGTGATTTTTTATATACATCACAATGTACATCATTTAATGCTTTTATTGTAATTCCTTGATCCTTTGTGGGCAAGTACTTAAAATGTATATACTTAAACTGTATATTCCCAGTGATTATAGATAATGTTCTGCGTGAAATTGCATTGTATTCTCACTTCATCATTCAAAGCAGTCAGTAACTTGCATCAACATATTTCTGTGTATTTACTGCAAACTGCACTTCATAAAACAAATAAATAAGCAGGGGTGATGATTTGCTTTTTTATTTCCCATCCCAAGAAAGTATCTTAAGTGGTGGGTGCTAAACTGTACTGAATAATGGGAATCCTGATTATGAAGTGAAATGATCATTTCAAAATGCTACAATTGCCTGAACTATTATTATTACTTTAATATGGTTAAACTGGAGGTTCTAGACATAGGGAAAGGGCCTGCCATCTTATGTACTGCACGTATGGAGAAACACTGTGTTTTTTGGCAGGCAAACAATCTCAATGTAAATTGAGATACCAGGTGGAAATCCTAAAAAAACCCTGAAGGGACAGCAGCTCATTGACAGTGTCCTTGTTTTGGTATTTACCAAAAACATGGCAAAAGAGAGGGTTTTTTAGAAGGTTTTGGTGTCACCTTACATGGAAGGCAATACAAATATTCTAGTTTTAACTTTAGGTTTATTTGACTAAACATTTAAACTAGTGAATGCATAATGACTGGAGAAAAGAGATGGTCTTTGAAACTGAAAGACAGGTAGGAGAAGATAATCTGTGATAAGACTTAAAATGATGGAAGTTTTATATGATCAGTAATAGAGAACCAACATAAGGAAAAGCGACGAGCCTTGGCCAAAGTAGGAAGAACATTACCATGGCAGTTTCTTCTAGGTATGAGAATAATAATTGTATTTATTTCAAAGGATGTTTTGTTATTTGAAGTGCAAGATAAAAATGCTGGATAAGTTTTTAGCTTTAAAGATGAATAGGAAGAGTGCTATCTTAGACATGAAGAAAAGACAGATTTACTCTTAGCTGGGATTATGGAGAGTACATACTCAAAAATGGTACTCCAGGTAAGTACTGAAATCATTAGAATGGTGGTGTTTTGAAACCAAGCAGGAGAATGCCTCTGAAAAAAAAGAGTATTTGACTTTATCCTGTGCACTTCTTTGTTTGCTCACAGATAAATTTCATCTCATGTGTGTAAATGATAAATTATTTATGATGAGAATTATAATCTAAGAATATCGATAGTCATGAATCTTTGACTTATCCTCAAAATGTATAAAAAGAAATTCTTTAACTTAAAAAAGCCATTTTTTTTCTGTTTATACTCTTAAGTAAATATTTTAATTTACTGCAGCAACAGGAGATCTGCTGTACTACTGAATGTAAATAAGCTCCTCCATGCTTGTCGTCTTACACTGATAGTATCATAAGACAAGTAATGACAGATTAAGACCTGCCTAGCAGAGGGAAAACTAAATTACAAGACTTTTATTAAGGCATAAATAAACCTATTAACTGTTATCTGGAATACCAATTAGTGGAAGGAGCACTGACAATTTTATTTATCAACATTAAACACAATTATTAATTACAGACCTGACGAATCTAGCAGTAAGCAGGACATGTTGGGTGTGCTGGGGCCTTAAGTCCATTATATGAGAAGGATGATTACCAAAATCCTGTGGGGAAATAAGTAATTGTAGCTGTAAAATTTTAATTGCCTTGGAATAAGGTAAATTATATTCTCTTGTCTCAGAGTATAAATAGTATGGCATTAAGGTACCAAGCCTCGCTAATTTTGAACAGCAAATGATTTAGACATCTATAGAGGGGAGGGAAGAGGAGTCAGGAAACCCTCAGAAATTTGCAGTGTAAATACTGCGATAAAGTGATTCACCATGTGCTGTCACTTCTGACATACTTGACCTGGCTTGCATTTGTCTCACTTGTTTTCTGAATTACAAAACTGCAACACCCGAGAAAGACTTAAGAAAGTAGAGTATTGGAGGACAACATAAAAAGAACAGGATAACTATTATTTGACAAACTAATCCTTTTCTTTAGAATCTTATCCTACCCTTCTGTCCAAAGGTTGATAAGAGTAGTGTGGTCATTGCTAAATACAGAATTTGTCCCAGAGTCTCTCTTGAGATATTCCTGTGAGCTCAATTTTCCAATCTTGAATGGAAATTTACTACTATTTTAAAGGTGCTGTTTGTTGTTGCTTTTTTCCACTGAAAAACCCCAAAACTAATAACCTACTTGATGTTTCTTTTATTTTATTGTTTCTTAAAGATCCAGAGCCCTGGGTTTCTGGACACTTACTTGTAAGTGCAGCCAGGAACTCCTTTGCAAGACTTATGGACAAGCTGATTGTACTAATGGAGACTGTTTCGCTAGACAGCAGCAGGAGAGTTACTTATCTGGAGAAAGACTCCTTGGTACAGAGGCTGGCTCATGGACTTCATAAAATAAACATCCAGGCTGTGGAAGCTGGATTCTGTGAAAGACTACCCATTATGGTATGCATATTTATAATGCTGTTTCATGTAAACACTAGGTTCACAGAATGTTACAGTGAAGCTCTCTTGATAGTACTATTAATTTTGTTTCAAACTGTTTATGAGTTCATTACATTGTAGTCAACTGTATAGAGAATCAGAAGTTTATTTGCAACATCTGTAACCATTAAGGTGTGAATAGATCTTTGTCAAAAAAGAAGAGATCCAAGAAAACGGTGTTTTTTAAAAAAATTCTATTGAAGTTGTATTTGCTTTATAAAGACAAACTTGCTTTTGGCTTTAATTAACTGTTAAGGATCTTCTTTTTTTATGTGCTATTTTTTCTCCTCCTGACTGTTCCATCTTGCGGTAAAGATAACCTTCTTCCCTTTCACCAAAATGAGAGGATAATCTCTTTCTCACATCATCTGTCTATTATTGTGGGCCTTATGTGAACACAAGTACTTCCAAAAAACCAGAATTTTCAGTAACCCTCAGCAGTAGGTGAAATAGGTTCACATTTTTACACTTGTGTGTGCCTTTTAGAGATGGAGGACAAAGTGACAGCTTTGTCTGATTTGCTTGGCTATTAAATATGATTGATTTTATTGCTAAAATAACACATTTTATAGCACATGAATTTGTTTCTGTTTACTAACAGAAAAGCATAGCATCCTTGAAGAAGCAAATATTTGAATTTACACAAAGACTTCATACAGCAGAGGTGGAACGCCGCGCACTGCGCCTGAAACTTGCAGAATTCGAATGGAATTTCAGTGAGATGAAAAAAGAGGCTGACAGAACCCAGAGCCAGATGTTTAAGCAATCTGTAAGTATATTTGATTTAGATAAGAGTGCTTAAGAGATCCTCTTTTTCACACACTTTGATTTGTGTTCTTTTGAAAAACAAGTATAAAATCAATCTACTATTCACAAAATTTTATAGAAAACTTGCCTTGTAAATTTCACTAAACTAGAAGTCAACTGTATTTGTAAGTATCTCCTTTCCACAGGAGTTTCTCTTTGATTTGTAGAATGAGGTATCTGTGTAAATTACATGTTTGGTCTTCAGCAACCCAGGTTTTCTTCCGTATATTGAAAACATTGGTATGCTTTATATACCCTAAAAGGATTTATAGATTTCATTTTAACAGAGTAAATTCAGCTGGAGTGAGGATATCCAGTAAGATGTTAACGAGAATTTCCTAAAGCATAAATGTGGTATTTTAAACTCTGCATGGATATTGCTGAATATTATGATAGACTTTTTACTGTAACTTTGAGTATAGGTTTAATCCTGAGCTAGTCAGTGCAAATTGTAGTGTGGCTGTTTCCCTGAAGGAGTAAGTTTATGGCAAGGAAAAAAAAAAAGCCCTCTTCTACATTCTCAGTAGCAGATAGGCACCAAATTCCTCTGGCCCTTTGTTGTCACTGATCGATTTACGTAAACACTGTGAGTTCACTAGCCTGTAAATGGCACTGTCTGGCAGGAATGAGAAGAGACAACAAAAAGGGTTCTGTAACCACTTGAAACCATAGTGTCGTGAATAATGGACTTGGTGTTTGAGGGATTAATGCCATTTTGTGGGTTGTCAGTTTGTTCCCTGTTGTACTTGTGGAACTGTGCCTTCAGTCCTTATTGGAGGGGTAGAAACTTGTCTTACTTTAACATGCTGGAAGTTCACTGGACTCATTTCCTCTTCCTTTTATAGGCTGCATTCAGAATTGAGCTCACATCTGATCTGTCTGTAGAGAAGGTGAATAGATGAGGATTCTTATACATACTTCACAGGTGCATGCTATAACTGAAGCAGTTGTGTCCCAGAATGAGCAGCATTTTCTGTAGCTGTGCCCAATGTTCATCCTGAGACCTAGTTGGTAGACCTGTCAGTATGTCCCTTCCAAAACACTTCCAAGCAGAGAATATGTAATTGAATGAAAAATGAACAATTTTACATCCATTCTCCTTCGTATTCCTAGTTGGTAAAATGGATTTTTTTCCCCTCAAATTGTCAAGGTTATATCTAAACATCTTCAGTTTTGTTCTTAATGAGTGTTATTCCCTTACAGTTCTGGGACACTTAGATGCAATTGTCAAATTTTAGATTGTCAATCAAATATAGATTATTATTTTCCTTGAAGACTTATTTCTTCTTTCTGGAGGAACATTTGGGGAGGGAGGAATTGAGTCCAGAAAGGTATTTTCAAGGGTTAATAAGATACGCACTGAAATGTGGAACATGGGTCGGCATATTTCTTTCTAAATATTGATTCTTTACAACCTGGGGTGCTAATTAGAAAAGAATAATGAACGCATATTTTTTACAGTACCCTGAATGCTTTTGTGAAAAAAGTTGTCTGCTGTTCTATTGTTCAGTCATCTGTCTTTATGTTAAAACCCCTAAATATGCAGTTTTTGTCTTAGAATTTGATATTTGCAAGTGGAACTCTGAAAGTCAAGCATGTAAACAAGTGAATGTAGTTACATAATCAAACACAGTTTATTTCCCTTATCAGGAATTGATCACCCATGAGAGGTTTGAAAGTGCATGCGAAGAATTAAATAACGCATTACGCTGGGAACATGGGGCACAAATGCTTCTGAATGAACAGGCGCAACAGCTACAGAAGTTAAAAAATGAACTAGAACTGCACTGCAGTGAAGAAGCAGATAAAAACCTAGTCTTAAGTGAAACTGTAAAGGTAAAGATGGTTATCCTTCTGAAATAGGCATCAGAAATATACCTTTTGTTGAATAAGCCAAATCTTGCGGTTCTTGTGCAAATAAAATTATAGGATGCATGCACACATACTTCTCAGGCCGTTGGAATTTTTGGGTACTCAGAAAACTTTCAAGGTGAAACTTAAAGTTATTACTTCCCTTTTCTGTTTTTGGGACGGGGATTGGTGGATCTGTAATCTGTCAAGTGTTTGGATTTTATGTGATACAGAAGAGATACAAATTCTAGCTATCAGATGTTTGCAGACTATAGGAAGAATAAAGGAAGAACACAGGAGTAAGTATAGAAATATTTCAATTTTTGATAGAGATCATAATATTTTAAAGCCTGGATTAACTGTTTCCGGAATGTAATCTTAACGAATGCATTTTTCAGTTTGGAATATGCTAGATGAGAGTAGAGAGAGATCCTTTTTCATCAGGATTTAGAATTTTCCCCAGACCTAATGAGTCATGAAGGAAAAGACATTATCAGAACCTCTGATAGCAAATCGAGAGAGGATAAGAGGTTTGAAACCAGGTAGCTATCTAACATGGAAAGAAAAGAACCTTGTGATGGCAGGCCAGTAATCAGTGGTGACCTGAGCTTTGCAGCTTTTGTTTATTTTTTATTTAAAGCAAGTTTTGCTGCTTGTCTGCTGTTCAGCCCTGCTACTGTCTTTCCACCTCCCAGTATTCTGTGGATAGTTGAGCAAAAGAGTCTGTTTCAGTGGTATTTTAAGAAATAGAAGCATTTGTGATTCTGAGGAAGATTTAGAGACGAAGTGGTAAGAAAGGTCAAGAGGCAAGAGGAGAACCAAAAAGTACAAGCTATAAAACTAGTAGAAATGCCAGCAACCATTGCTGAAAATCTAACAGTGAAAATGGATGTCGAGGAGGATGACTTGCAGCAGAGTTGAAGTGATGTACAGTGGAGGAAGCTGAAGGATGTTAAATTTAAGGAGGGTTTTCATTAGCAGTATTATTTACTAAAATTGTCTTACTTCAGTAAGGATGAAAGACAATGGCATTTCCAATTTACCTGTTGTTTTTTATGTTTTTTCTCCCTCCCAGGCCCCTAACTTTGGGTGTTTCATTTCAATACAAGAATAAACTTACGTAATGCTCGTCAGGTTACTTTTTTGTTTCAGAAATAACTGCAGTGTATATAAGCCATTAGACCTGTGTTTGATTTCTTTGGGAAATAGTTGATTCAAGATTTAAAATGAGTATTAGGCTTATAAAGAAGGGAGGGAGTGGAAAGTAAGTGTTATCTGAAATCTTCATCAGTGTCTACTCTTTATACATTAGTGTATGGTATTTCACCATGTTTTAATTTATATGTAAAACATACTTTTACACTTGTTCAGAGGAAATAAAACAAAATGTAATTTGTAGGCATTTAAAATATAGGCTGGAGTTTTAAACAAATGTATTACATGATGATTCTGATTGTTATTAATTAAAGGCTAGATGCAAATTTTTTTGAGACAGTAATGATCCTAAAATTAATTCTAATACTGCAGCTCCCTAGCAGTTGTTTGCTACTGGAACAACTTGATTCATTGTAAGATGTTTGATTATAGCTGAAATCTGTAAAGATACAATACAATGTTATAATACAGCTGTTGTGATAGGATGGAGGATAAGAAAGTTGACAAAATAAGCCTTAGAGCAAAAACTTTCCACTTAAACTGATCTTTTTCTGATTTTATTACTTTATAATTCTCAGGGATTTCTGTGGAGAAGTTTTGAACCAAGTTTCAGTTGTAGTCTTGTTACTGTGTACTGTCCCTAAATTTTATACCATGAGGCTGGTTGATGTCTCTTTAATTCCTTTGTGATGTTTACTACGATAATTAGCACAAAATGGTTTTGTGGTCATAACGGGCCTGTATCATTGACTGTATCAAGGAAGGAAACAAGATCAGCTACAGTAGCATGGCAACACATGTTTATGGTCTTGTGTTTCTTGATTTTTTTTTAATCATGCATATATTATTTTATAATGTATACTTCCTAAATCATCATCTTGCCTTCAGTTTTTATCATTGCTTTTTACAGTTCCAAACCTGTGCTGCGTAAGTATTTCCTAAATTCAGGCAGTAGTCTAACACAATCTACTTTGATACCAAGAGGTAAAAGGCCTTTTTTTTTTAATTTTGAGGTCTACATGTTTGGGTTTTTGAAACTTACAAAAACGTCTTTCATAAGCTTTTTTTTTTCTCCCATGTTTACCACAATTCCACTTTATTCATGGCTTTATTCATTCAAAGGCAGAAATAGTGTCTGCCTTTGCCTTGGTGTTTTAACTAAGAAACATTTTTCTCTTGGCCAAGCAGTTTTTGTGCCCTAAAATTATAGGGTTTTTTTTAGTTCTTGTGTTGCAGTACAGGGGAACAATCTCATCTTTGTAATAATCAACCCATACCTTTTAAAACAGTGTTCTCACAATTGCATAAGCTTTTAAACTCTTAAATAGTACCGAAGTATGGAAAAAACCCCACCTGTTGCACTGAAAAAACTAAAAAATATGCCTCTATCTTCATCTTAAGATATAAAATAATCTATCAGTCTAGACAAAGTATATATAAAATGTTGAAGAATGTGATAGTGGACAAATGATTTCAGATGGAATAGTGTCATGGAGTTAAAAAAACTTGCTTTGAATTCTTTATTCATAGTTTTTAAACAAGTGAGAAGGGGTAAAATAAAATATTAGATATTTTTACTTTTGATAACTTATGTTTAAACTTACTCAAACTTCAGCAGCAATCAGGAGATACTTTGGTATTCATGTACTTTCATAAAGTAGGCTTATTAAAGGAGTAATACTTAATTTCTTAGCTTTATCGGTTCAGATTTTAATCCTGTATATTCTTATCTTCTTAATGGTGTATACCATAGAGACATCCAAGGTAGCCAATTAGATTCAAGGTCAACTGGAACTAAGCAACTCTTCTACACCACTTTTTTTATTAGATGAGGTAAATCAGTAGCTCTGATTCCCCTGTCTTTGAAGAGAAACTTTTACACAAATGCTAAACAGGCATCTATAACAGACAATTTTTACTGCTTATACAAGCATGTCTTAATTCCAGTAAAATAATTTTTCTTCATATTGAGAAGCACTATGTGTATATTTACTTCCTTTTAGGTATATTAGTACTGTAATAAGAAAAAAGTATCTTTTTTAGGTTTAATTTATGGAGCATAGTCCTATAAATCATTAATGAGTAACTTTGTGCATTTCAAATGCAATATATGTTAAATCACGTATCTTGCTACTTACCTGCCTCAAAAATAGTCTTCAATAGATGTTTTAAAAGAAGATACCCTAAATTTAGGGTTTATTCACTCTGCTGAATTCAGTGAAACTGCCATTGATTTATGACATCATCAATGAGAAACAAATCTCATCCAAATGTCTGAGGAGGAGCTTTGGAGTGTTTATTTTACTATGTATTTCATTTAAATCATAGTGTGCATATTCTGTGTTGAGAAAGTATAGTATCCTTTGCTAAACAGAGACATCTGAATTAATTAGATTCTGATGGAGATTGGAATTGCTAAAAGCGTTTGTTTTCACTGAGCAGGTTCTTTGTTCTTGGTGTGGATTTCAGGTGAAGGTGGTACACAATTTGCTTCTTTTTGTTGCTTTTCCTTTTCATACTTTTTTAGCCACATACTTACCCTGGAAAATAATTTCAATTATTTATACAATTTCTTTTACTAATACCATTGAACACACTTGCAAGTCAGTTTTATAGTTTGCTATTCTGCAAATGATGTGGTATCTTCACTTATACAGAAAAGTTAAAAGACCTCACTTACATAAGGAAGACCAAGTGATTTTCATGCTTCTCAAATAGAAGAGCAAAGGTTACAGTCACTATATGAACAGAAATGGGGTTTGGATTTTTTTTTTTCAAGTCTCTTGACATCGTATGTTGGAAAGGTCATCAGAATTAGAGCTCACTGAAGGATACTGTTGATTCCCAAAAATTTGCTTGCCATTTTGTCAAGTAATGGCATTTTTATGTATCGCCTGGTTAAGTTGAGGGCTGTTCTTTAAAGAAAGCAGTGTAGCTGATTACCATTAGCATCTAACTTAATAGAGACTTTGTATTAATCAAGCTTAGCATGTTAAAGAGAAGCAAGCTCCCCTCTGAATAGTTTAGAAACTAAAATTCATAATTCATTAATTTTCTTTTTTTTTTTAGTTTCTATACTCTCTGTTCTGAACACCTAAATAATTTATGAAGTAGGTAAGGATGGATTAGCATTGCCATCTGCCCTATTGTTAGTCACAAGAGGTCTTATGTTTTCTTATCACAATAAATTACAGGTTAAACAGTTTTGTCATGTGTTTCAGTTTGGGTTAACACTATTTGTAAAGTAAGCCTCCTTGTTCTTGTTCTGTTACATAACTTCCACTACTGATAACTTACTAGCTAGATAGTCTTCAGATAGTTAGGTCAAGTAAAGACTTGCCCTGGAGCTGGTCATCTGTGCTTTCTTGTTTAAAGATTGCAATGCATTCATTGTACATTAAACTTAGGTGTATGGGAAGGGGTAGTACTCCCAAGCTTCCTTCTAGTAGCTGCTGTCTTTACATAATAAGAGATGGACTGGACCTGAGAGCTGCTTTTCACAGAAGGAAAGAGAAGGTGACTGTGGCAAAGTCTGCAGACTGTTACTCAGCCTGTGCTTCAGATACCTAAACTTAAAATTCACTTTAAATTTCTCTCTTCTGTGGTTTGTCCATGGTGTGAGTTTGTTTCATTGTCTTACTGTCTTCATTATTATCTTATTGTTTTTAAAATTACAAACTTGAGCATTAAATCTTCTCTTGGAGATCAATAATTGTACTCCGTTCTGTTTAGCACTTTGAAAGCAGCTGTTTATGTTGTGCATGGCTCTCCTGGCTTTGCTTCTCTGGTTAGTCTCCAAGATTCAGGATCCAAGGGTTGCCCTGTTCGGTTTCTATTTTAAAGATCACTTCATTAGGAATATTGATCCCTGCATTTCCTTGCTGAACTACCTTATTTCCAGCCAGGTTGTTAGTTAGGTCTGTGTATTTCCTTTGTTCTGTGCCTAGAACATTCATCAGTATCAGCATGAGTAGTCTGGAGGGACTGAGGTCAGTACATGGCCTTTGGAAAGTATTGTATTTGCTCCGTAGTCATCAATGAGGCAACTAAGCAACTAACATCCAAGTTGCTGAAGGTCTGCGTTAACTTTTCTGGAAAATATGTAAGTAATGAGCAAAATAGAAGAAAGAAAAAAAGTTAAAATTTGTGGTTATGAACTAGTAATGTGTTTGCATTAACATGAAATTCAGTACAACAGTTCAAAATTTTCCAGTATCAGTCACACATAATTTAATTAGAAGCTCTTGTTTTGAAAAGATATTGACATTACCTTTGCGTTAGTTTCATTACTCAGCAGTTGCTCTTTTGTCCAATTTTGCAAGTTGAATGTCAGTAATAGTTTATTGTAATGTGAACAATGTTAAGATTTCATGTTGGAAATCGAACATGTATTCATACCAAGAGAATGTTTTTTGTTATTTTTAAAATTATCTTGCTGCACAATATTTTATTGGTTAGTGGTAAAAATATTATTCAAGCTTTTTTTGTCAGGCAAATTGTTTACTATCTTGGTATAGTAAGAAAGTAATAAAATAATCTCCAAAACTGATTCTGCTTTACATTGAGAGAAAAGTGAAAGGAATTGTCAGTTTATTACATTTATGTTCAAACTAGTCAGTTGTAAACATCATTTATCTAATAAGAAAAGACAACCCTATGTTAGGAAAAATTGTATTTAATTTTTAATGTGTTGAAGAGTTTAAGATAACTGAGGAAGATGCTTTCAGTGTTGTAACAATTTGGGTGTAATTTAAACACTGAGGGAGAACAATGGAGTAAGTCATGATTACATAACATCACTTTTGTTAATCTGAAAGCTAATTATGACCAGGAGTTAATTTCCAGGTAAGAATAGGTTTTCCCTTCTATAGAAAATAACGGAGTAAATTTGATCATGCTAGTCTTAATTCAGTAGTCTGATTTCAACAGTCATTTTACTAATCATGCACTGAAGTGTCCTTCTGCTGTTAGTTTCCAGAGGAAGGCAAGTAACCAAGACAGGCAGAATTGTGCCTGGGAATAATGAAACCAATGTGGAAACAAGTCAATAATTTGGACTGCGTGTTACTTCTCAACAGATGGCTAAGACCTTGAGGTTTTGGTCAAATATATTAATGACTGCAGAGAGTGTAGAATACTGTAGTTATAATTTTACAGTGTAATAATGTTGCCTGTTTCAGAGGATACTTTTTATCTTGACCATTTGCTGCGCCATGCTAGTAAAAAAGAAGAAATTCTCACATTCTATCAAAGATTAAATAAAAAGGAAAACTTTAACAAAGTAATTGCATGAACCAGAGGATTTTTATTGTCTTTTAAAAGTAACTTCCAATATTTTCTACGTATTCAATTTGCAGGAACTGTTTGCCTTCCTTGGGGGAAGGGGAGAATAAATGGAACAATATTGGGATCTGAAAGCTTAATGGTCTTATTGCTTCATCGTAATTATACTAATAAACACTTTTGTCCATGACCTTGGAATTTATAGTGCAGTGAAAGATTTATTGACATGTAATTTGGAAGAAAAATGGGATTATTGTGTAATTACAGTGTGTGGTTATTAAGCATATGTACTTACATACCATTTATCTGTGTTACTTCAAGACCTTCAGCGATGTTTCAGTTTCCACTCAAAAATTCAGAAAGCCTTCTTGGTAAATCCAGTGCCTGGGAGATCTTTGTTGTATTATTGGGTCCACTACAAAGTAACTTTGTTACCTTGAAATGTGCAGAGGGGATCAATAGCTTTTTAAAACAGCATGTGATGTTTTCAAAGAAATGTTCTAAATGCTGTTTTTCCTAGTAGTTTAGGTATCAATGTGTAGGACTTTCTGCTATACAGGTTCTTCATATACAAGTCTTTCATACACAGATTTACTTCTTGCTGCTGTTTATCAAGGGTATCTCTAGGTCCTCGTGGTTTTTTTCGTATTGGAATATAATTCAGTATGTATCTAACTCACATAAGGCTAAAGCAAGAGATGCATTCCTTTACGCTTTGGTCCCCTTTGTAATTCTATGTAGCTTTGGCTTGTAGCAGCCATGCCTTATCTTTCACATAATTTGGTTTTTTTTAATTTAATTTAGCACTCCATTTTCATTAGGTATTCAATGATTTTTCAAGGGCCAAGTTTTTTCAAAACTTGTACCACTTTCAGTTTCCAAAATCTATAGCTATGCTATCTTCTTTTAATGATGAAAAGCATGGAACCTGTTCAACACTGTAGCAAGGTAACAAACTCCAAACAGAAATCTTTTTTGTTGCTTAAATTTTTCTGTTGACTTTTACATTATATATTTATGAAAAACTTACTGAAGTTCTTATTGCTACATGAGTCTCTTTACTGTCTCAGAAGAACTTAAAAAAATTATTTTAAAAATTTCCAGCTAAAGTAAACCCACCTTGTTTATTGTTGTCCATCTGTCGTCATCCCCCCTGCCCCCATCTCCCCAAGAATAATACAATAAGTAGTAAAGTAATTTAAAAATTAGGAATTTAAGATTCTCAATTCCAAGTGACAGTCCCAAGATTTTATTTATAAATAGTACTGCATTGTCAAGCAAGGAAATGTCTCAGGTGTGAGAACGAAGAAATAATTGTTGTTAAAAAAGTTTATGATAATTTACCAAAATAATTGGTTGTGTAGTATCACCCAGTGTGTTTGATAAGAAGGCATGTTTATTACTGTTGCTTCTGTAGGTAAATGAAGCAGGCAATTTTCCGAGTTCTGTACCGTCATGGTCCCATTTTGTCTTATACTTCAGAAGCATACCAAAAGTGAAGAATATGAATTCAGTTTAACAGTTGCAGTGATTTATCGCTGTCTGCTTTAGGATCTGTGTGTGGCATGCTCAGAAAAACATTTTTTCTTTAAAGTTTGTGCTTTCAGTTAGTATTTGGTATGACACAAAGCATATCCAGAGGGAGGGGAGACACCCAATCAATATGCCTTCATAGCACTTTGATCTCCTTGCTGAATATTGGTATGTAATGTATCTTTGATGCTTTTTCCACAGAATGATTTAGAAGTTGCCTTTTATATTAGTTAAATTTTGTTTTACTGTATCTGTACTTTCTACTAAGAGGACTGGTCTCCAGTTTTTAATGAAGAGAGGGATAGGGGTGACCTGTATAAAAGAATAGACCTTTCAGTATGAAATTACATATTTATCAATTCATTCTTATTTTATGGAGGTTTAAAGAGTAAAATGGATAAAGAGAATCATGTATGCGTCTCTTCCCCCTGCAGATACTTCATGCAGCAGGATGTGGTTGGCATAATACTAAAATAAAATATGCATACACTAAACAGCATTTGGAGCTGTCTGTGGAAACACATATACCTGAATACAAATGTACAGTTTGGTCAGAACTCTTCTGAAGGAGAATGCAATATTTTATTGTAAACTGTATAAAGTGATAAATCTGCTGAAGCCCACATTAATGTTAGTGCCATGTTAAAATAAATTTGTCCAATTTATTAATTAAAGAAAATTAAAAACTCTTGCTGAAGAAAGATCAAAACTTTAGGTGGCATAAACTGACATACATGACATTGTCCATAACTGTTTAATATGATCGCTCATAATAAAGTGCAAGTTTCTGGTGGAATTGTGCAGCAGCCTCTTCCTAGAAACTGCTGCAGAGTGACCAGAAGCACTAAAACAACTGGGACCACCAGTATATTGAGGTCATAGACAGTGTTATTTTCTTACTCAGAACTGAGCCTTAAGTTCTATTTAGAAAATGTCTTGAAACTGTTCTGGAGACTTTTAGGATTCCCATCTCTTTGAATCAGTGTCTGAAGTAAAGACATACAGCCAGTGTACCATAATACTAGTTTCTTAAATTTAGTTCTGAAGGAGAATGCTGTGTGATTTAACCTGTCCTTGCTGACTTTTTAGTCTGTGTCCAGATTCCCACTGACTTCAAATTGTATACCTTTCAAAATAAACAATGGGAATGAAATTGCAGTTATTTAATTTGTAAGTAATACTTCATTGTCATTGTTAATAATTTCATTGCTGTTGTTTCTACTTCTTTCTGAATTAACTAACTGTTACAATTTAGAAATATTCCAAACAAATCGAGTGATGCAGATTCAGTGGAAGAGTATTTTTTTGAAACTTGAAGTAGTCTGTTCCTGGGCTTAGAAATGTCACTGATAATGAAAGATCATTAAGACCAGTAGGACTTGATCAGAGACAGATGGTTTGAACCCAGATCACTGATAATGAAATGCAAGAAACTGGTGCAATATGTTGTGTCATCATATTTCTATATTTCTGTATATGTACATGTGATACAGTAGCGCTTGTAAGGCATAGTAAAGATAAAGTCCAAAGTTTGTATCTATCTTCTGCACTGTGATAACGTGCACAATTAGATAATGTATAGCAAAATTAGACAACAGTATTGAAGATGCTTGTTTATAGCAGAGAGCAGTATTACAGAGCAGCATTGGAGTTTCCCTGTAAAGTTAGGTGCCTCACATACAGGTATGTGAGAGAGTTATGAACAGTCCTTTTTTGCAGTACCAGGTATAAACCATCTTTTTGAAATGTTGGAACTGTAACAAGTATAAGGCTGGGAGTATTGTCAGGGTAAAAAGTGTAACAGTGAAAAAACCAGGATTATTTCTTTTCTGTGGTGCTTAAGTAACTGATGTAAAGGTGTGATACTACCAAAGCACAGAAAAACTGCCGCTCCTGCGGGGCTGGATCTTGTCTAGTCTGCAGTTGTGCAGCGTTAGGTGTTGTGGTGGGAGAGGAATTAACTTTTCTAGGGAGAAGAAAGAAACATCAGGCCTGGGGTAGCATGTCAGAGGTGAATGAGGAGTGAATGACTCATGCCACCATGCATGTGATTCCGAAAATTTATTCTTACTTAATGTCAAGGGGTTTTCTAATACACTTAAAAACTTACAGTGATAAAGCTTGAGTTTTTCTAGAATTGTCTTTATTTGATAAAGGTGGTATAATCCTTCTCTGTGGCTTTCTAGTAATACTAATGTAATTCACTTAGCTCAGAAGATAATAGAAGTTTTTTATTATCATGTGCATAAATTCTATTAAATACTTTTGACATTTCCTAAAATATTGTTTAAAAGTAGGGCTTAATTATTATCTCTGGTCAGATCAGTGTTTGTCTGGAAGGCCCAGTATATCTTGGTATTTCAAAGGGTTTCCTTCAGCTTTTTTCAACTTCTGTTTCTCTTCAAATGCAGCAGTGTACCTGGCTAATACATTTTAACACCGATGCTTTTGTTTGCTGATGTGAGTAGTCTATAAGGATCTAGCCTATGTGGGAGCAGTTTATATTTTGTGATTACTTATATAACAACTTTCAAAGTTTTGTTTACTTACATTGAAGCTGAGTGACCTGTGAACATAGGTTGTATCTTCTGGAAGAAGTGTGGAATTATTCAAGAATAGGTACAGTGTTTAAATTAATAAGCTCTTTTAATTGACAGTAACTTTAAAGCATGCACAGCTCATTGACTTTATAAAGCATTTTCAGTCATCCTTTGCTGAACATCTTGAGTTAATGCAATTGAAAAATGCATTCCTTTCTTGTTGATCAGAATAGATTTTTCTCTTGAGAAATAGGTCTGCATTGTAACACAGAGACATACTAAACCTAGCTTTAAGTCTTTGAGGTACTGTAATCCAGCCTGAACCACTGCAGGTAAAATGCTTGTGGTACCTAAACTTGCTTTGGTGTCTGAGAGCTGTGCTTCAGTCAATAAATGGACTGTTGTCTAGACACACATGGGTAATGCTGTTCACTTTCACAATGTGAATGGAGTGCCTACCATTTCAAATGACTTTTGTAAGAAAAATCTCTTGCAAGATGGATTTTTCCCATCTAATCTATTTAGTGACTCTTGAATAAATTGTTATTGAAAAGTTACTTAATACTTAGATTCTAGATCTTGGTAGAGTAACTGTATCACGGCTGCTTTTTGGGCTACCTCCACCATCACTTAACTTAAAATTGCCTTTAGATGATTGCTTGACTTTTTTTTTTTTTTTTATTATTCTACTGATTTGGCTAAAGCGTTCTGGTATTAGCATAGTTTGTGCTCCAGTATCATGAGGGTTTCTTACATAAAAAAATTACAAGCAATTGCTTTTGACATTGTGTCAGAAATGTGAGAATATGTCTGCACGTATCCCTTATTCCCTAGTATTTTCTTGGTTATTTATTAAAATAATTGTGCAGGTTGGCATTACTGTTCTGCATAGTAGGCCCACTTCTGGTCTGTGACCTCACTACACAGAGCACTTTCAAAGACATGAAGTCTGCACCATTTTGCACCTTGTTAGGTACACTGTGATCTGTAAGCTATGTTTAACTGCTTCCATGCTACATTGCATACTTCAGAGAAGTCATCAGGTATTTTCTTTCTGATTGCCAGCATATGAAAAGATTGCTGCTGTCAGGATGAGAGTCCAGTAGCAAAGAGGTTAAAAAAAATCACTGCTTTTTCTACAAAGCAGGTATAGCTCATTCAGATGTCCTTTTGAGTACTCGTATTCTTTTTTTTTTTTCTAGAGAAGTTTAAAGAGCATGCGAAAGCATTTGTTATTGAAGGGATGTCGTGGGTGGTCAGCCTCAGGTTAGCTCAGCTTCACAAGAGCCCAGAAGCCCCATGGAGCTCATTTCAGACTGTTCTAAGACACTACTGCAGCCACGGTGAAACTCACAGTGAATCCAGATATAGTATGTTGATATTGCAGATTGGTTTCCAGTTGAGAAGTGTAAATCCATCTTATTTGTTGACATAGGTCTAAATATATGTCTTAAATGTATTGGGTTTTTTCTAGCGTATTGATGAGAAGTCTCAGTTATGGGTGGGTTTTTCTGGCCACAGAACTTTTTCCCCTGAGATTTTTTAATCTTCCATTTTTATAGAAGTTTCATTTTAAGTTGTTCTTGGTCTTTTCAGAAGACATCTGTGGAAATACAGCAGTGTGGTTTGAGCTAATGTAGTTTGGTTTGCATTGGAGTCATGCAGACTAAAAATACAGTTGACATTAACTATTGGTGTAACTTCTTGTACCTTTTGGATTTGGACCTTTTGAAGACGCAAGACTTCTTTATCTTTCTGTATGCTGTGTTTTGAGGGGCACTCGGAGACCATCCTGAAGATTATATTTGCCAACAGGGATAATGAGGAGTGTGTTTCAAGTGGTGGAGGAATGGATTGCTGGCTAAACTATGTATTATTTTTTCATTGTGGAATTTTATTAGTTATGTGTATAGGACAAATTTCAGGATGTTTTCAGTGTACAGCTCTTCTTAAAAGTAATGTTTTGCATATAAATGGAAAAATATACCTATAAAACTTCATCCTGAAAGTGAAATCTTTCATTTCACAAATTAGTTCATAATACACATCGTGCAGTTTATTTGCGTATCTTGTAGTGCTGTGTTGTGGGTGTGTAATTTAAATCTGATTTAGTAAGCAGTTCGATATATACTTAGTTGATCTTGGAAAATATGCTCTCAGTATAAATGTGTCGCACATGTTTTGCAGGGATTTAAACTGTATGACTGTCATCATTTGTCTAGAATGATTGACCATCTGTTACCTTTTGAATAGAGTGCTTTTTTGTCTGTAAAGAATGACAGTGTTAAACTTCAATTTATTTTTGTAACTGGTTTTGAAGAGATTCCTCACTGCAAAGCCTAATCTTGTTAACTCTCTCTGTGGAAGGACCCAGCCAACAGACATCCAATGAGATTTTTCTTCGGTGCTATCAGTTACTTGCTGTTCTCTCCAACAAATGTTTTTTCATGCTCAGTTTATGGGGGGTGGGGGTGGGGTGGGGCAGGGGTGGGAAAAGCCTAAATTTAAAGTATCTCTAAAGGGAACTCCTAAGGATTCTGATGAAAACTCAACTGATCTGTGAGATTTTGGTGGAGTGTAGAGGAAGGAGTGCACTGATGTCTGAATTAGCACCTGAATGCCTAAACATCTGAACGAAACAGATAACTGACAGTTTATAGAATGTCAGTAAATTGGAGTTTGGCTTCTAAGTTGGTTCAGAATCACTTGTGCTTGAAAGTGAAAGCTCAGCATCTTCACAGAACTATGTGCAGACATAGTAGGTTTTTAAAACCTTCATTCTTATCATATTTAGCCTCAACTTTCTAATGGTTGTAATTGTCCACAGAAAACATTTAAAGATAAATGTATTATCAGGTTTTGAAATTTTCTTATTTTTGTAAATACTCAGACCTGGGGGGCAAAATAAGGGCTATATTGTGGATTAAGTGAAATATCTCAAGGCTGTGCTTTTCTGATAACTGAACCTGAAGTGACCTTTCTCAGACACAATTACAGAGCTGTATGTTTTTCCTTTAATTTCATCAGGGGTTTAATTAGTATACAAATAAAATTTCCCTTATCTTCCTTTCTACCTAATTGGCTTGTCTTAGCTTATATATGAAGAATGTGAAAATGGGCTGTAATTAGGGTGACCGTGTTAACCTTTTTTTCTCAAAAGTACTGTTGCCTAAAGGCCTCAAGGCCTAAAACCAGTGCTTTGGATTATTGCTTTGCAATCACTATGGCTCTCCCATAGGTTTTCTCATGAGCAGAAGGGCTTTGGGTGCTGCAGGTTCCCACTGCTTAACGGGATCTTCATTCTTCTCCCCACTAAATGTTTATTGATTATCTCACTGCTCCACACTCAGCCTCCAACAACTTAATATCAGGTGACAGTCAGGAGAGTTCTCCAAGTAATTAGAGTAGAGCATTGAGGGAACAATTAGGAGCAGAGTTATTAAACTTGATTTATCCTATTCTCTCCTGAACACTTTCTTGGATATCAGAACATCACACTTTCACAATCTACCCTGGCTGAGAAATTAGTGGCTAACCTGCTGCTTATCATTGTTGCCTTGCTGCCTTGAGGCACACCCTCTTGGTTTCAGTCACTCAGCTGGAAATATTAGAGTCCATAAAGTTTATCAAGGGTTTTAATTAGATCAATCTGAAGAAGGAAAAAAGAGAGGCTTAGCAGCCATTACTTTAGAATGCTCCACACTGTAGTTGAGCAATTTCCAAGGCTTGACTTTAACCCACAGTAGCAAGGAGCTTCAAGTGAATGCTGAACTACTTTTGAGAGCGCTAAAATCAGTTTACGTTTTGCCTGGATATTGGTTTATTATTGATAGGTAAATTCTGAGTCCTTTGGAGTTTTCTGTAAATAATAGTGAAAGACTTGTATGTAATAAAGCAGCTGTTCAGTGAGATACTTGATTTAATCACTTGTATATTGCTTCGTCACTAGCTAGTGTAGATTGCTGGCTGTGCCTCTGAAAGAGTTTAGGCTTCATGCTTTCATGCCTTTTATTGCCTCATTAATTGCAATTGGTAAGCAAGATTAGTTAGTGGTTCCCGTAAGATTTTGACACCTAGAGGGTCTCCACCATTTGTGGTCAGTGATGAAACCTTTATGCGGGAGCAGACAACTCTTCAGCCTCTGTAGAATGATAGCTAGCTAATGAAAATGAAATAAATGTGCATAATATTTCTATTGTCCTGTCTGTCATCACTCTTTTAGACCACAAGCATCTTGGAGCTAGACTCTGTTCCAGCAGTCTCTACATCTGAAGTTGCTTGCATCAAAATACTAGCAGAATTATGTATTCTGTATCGTCCAGAGCTCAGACCTGTGGCTGCATCTTAAAAACAGATTTTCCAGTCAGATGGGAAAGTGGGGTGGACAGAGCATTGTCACCAGAGACAATAGTTCTCTGTTCAATAAATTTTGTTTGCCAAAAGATGGGAAAAGGAGTGGTGGGGTGGGGTGGGAGTGGGTGGGGTGTGGGCAGGAGGGGGACAGGACAGGGGACAGGACAACTCGACTCTGTTTCCAAAGCTGTTCCCTCAGTGCTGACTTAGCCTAAAACAAACATAAACACAGTAAATGGAAGAAGGTAATATTCTTTGTTCTTAAATTAAAAGACAACTCTGTTTATCCTTGCTAATCCACATCAGGGTTTTTTGGAAAAAACTTTTCTGAAAATCTGACAATTCACAAATTCATCTCTTCAGGCAAAGCTTTGATAGCTGCTAGTGGCATTAGGGTAGAATTTCTGAAAACAGCACTTTAGTTTTGGATATCTTTATGCTAATAATGCAGTGGAAGAATGAGATCTGTGCATTTCTCTTTTCTTAGATGAAAAATAGCATTCTTCATTGAAAATAATGACATGAGAGGCAGAAGAGAGTTATTCAACCTGCAGTAATTTGAGCAAGACAAATATTAACATTTCTGAGAGGTAGAGTTTCTTAAATAAACTCCTGATTTTTTTTTTTTTCTTACCACGGTGATTAATCTCAGCCTGGATTTTTTAAATTGCTGAACAGGGAGTTTGGGTAGTGGTGCTGTACCTTCGATCCAATCACACTGTTGAAATAACTGGTTGCTTTTTTGTCTTCAGAACAGTTTGAAGAAAACATATGCCAATCCACAGATTTCAGTTTATTTTGCAGGATTATGCAGTGTTATTGTGTTCTTTGTTATTTTAGGGAAATTTTCTCTAGCATACTGTTTCTTGAAGTGCCTTTGACTCTTGGCTAGGCCTGAAGCTTTTTCAGGTTAGTTGAGTTTTCAGTGCCCTCTAAATTTCCATCAGCCTTTTGTATATACTGTTCTTAATACATATCTGCAGCATAATATATGTTCTCCGTGTTCTACATTCAGGTCAAGTACTCCTGAGTACTAATTACGCAGCGCATTCTTAGAACTTAAGCAGAAAATATATCTATAAATCTTAAAAACAAGGTGCAAGAGCTCAGTCTTGCAACTGTGCAGCCTTCTGTATCCTTCTGTCTTGGTTTAGAATCTCTCAGGGAATTTGCATTTTGTAGAAGAATGTGTATTAGCCACAAATTATAATTTCTTTCTAAAAAGGCAATTAACAGCTGTAAGTAAAATACACATTTAACAAACTATGAAATCACATTATTAATACTCCAGTCTATAAAAGTATTGATTTATCCCAGCAGAAAGGAATAGCAACTAGCTGTGTTCTGTATTAATTAGTTTTGTGTGCTATTTGTCATCTATTGGATTAATCTGAATTGATTTAAAGCATGTTGTGTTAATTCTAAGCTGGAGAGAAACATTAAAAAAATATACATGTAGTATTTTGCATATTGGAAAACTTACAATAAAATAGTGAAAGCTCCACAAAATAGTGATTTATTCTTAGCAAGAATTACAGCAAAACTGTGCTTAATGCACTAACAAGAATGTTAGATTCTTTTTTTAATCCTGAAATTTCTGAATAACGGAGAGTATTTAAATAAATGCTACTTCGTTTATTCCCTTTCTTTACTTGTGAATTCTTTTCTTTAGTTTTCATTTTAAATTAAGTTTTGAGAGTATTTTGTTACATATGTTCTGTTGATCAACAAATCACTTTATTTTATAAACATACTTGTACATAGGAAATATACTAAAATGGGGGCGTGTGTCCTGAGTTGTAATGTTTTTGCTGGAGAATTCATAAAACCTTAGTATGTAATGGTCCAAATCTACTTCACAGTCAGTCTGTTTTCCACTTTGTTTAATAGCCTGTGGCATAAATTGAAGTTAATTATTTGGGCTGACAAGTAACTCTGCTTTCTGTCTGCTTGCAGAGACTCTCCAAGGCAGAGACAGAGCTGAGAAGAAAAGATCAATCTCTGCGTCAGCTCAATAGACTTCTTGCCCAGCTGGAGCAGGACAAGCGTGGACTGAAAGAGAGCATCCGTGATGCAGAGAGTGCCCTCTGCATGGCAGCGAAGTGAGCGCTGGGACCTTGGGGAGATCACTTAAAACAGACAAAAGATCAATTCTTACTTTCATGCACAGGGTTTTAGCCCCGGCTAATGTAATGCTGGAAAACAAAAGTACATCTGTCTCTCTTTGAAATTCAGTGATAGTCTTCTAAAAAGAAAACTGTTAGTTCAAGATACTAGATGCTATGTTTTCTGTAGTTAGCCCATCGTAGTGCTTTAAATTTTGGGTCCTGAAATAGCATGGGCATTTTTATTTTTTTTGCCAATTAGTGATTTGACAACCATCTTTTTGGCAGATCTCTAGCGCTCTGTTTATTTAAGAAATGATTGCTTGTTTTTTCTATTTCCATGTCACTTTTTATAGAGAGATAAAATTTATTTATAATAAATACAGAATGGGCTGAAACCCATTTTGGACCTAGTCAGTCTGTGGATAGATCTTACAGCTGGTTTCAGAGAGTTTTGGATTTGACGTAAAACCTGTGCCTTTTTATACCATTACCTGGAGTGTGGAAGGAAATGTGTTCAGGGACCAATCGTGAAAAGATTGGTAGTCAAAAGATGTTCCATTGACTTGAATGAGATTACTACTATCCTTTTACAGTCATAAAGTCAGATAACACAGTCTGCAAAGATTTATCTTTTTATCCATTACACTTGTTGTAGCACATACTTTGAATATTGTTGGTCCATGGCTAAGATTTACAGTAAGTTTAATTTAAAATTAAAATTTCTCATTATGCCTGGGATACATTTGACCTCTGAAGAACAATAGCTTGGAAGCTTTAAGGGTTTTATGCACAAGTGAAATAATATAATTCATATAGTTACCAGTGAAATGTTTAATTAATGCTAATTAAAATGATAAATCTTATTTGGTATGAGTGTATTAATCCAGATGTCACCTGAAGAAGGATTTGTTCTGGAAAGCTTGCCCCTTTTCACCCTGCCTGAACCTGTTTTATGCACTCTAGTAAAGATCATTGCCTGTGGCCCTTCGTATATTCAGAAGAGGTTATTTTAATGTGAAGTGGTTTTAAAAGTGCCTTTATTTCTGTGTATAGAAGTTGAGTATTGACAAAGAAAAAACCCATACCATTTATTGTTCTACCAAGTCTTCATAACAAATGTCTTTTTTTTTCCTCTTCGGAAATATAAGCAAAATAGGTGAAATACACTTTACTTTTGTCCAGAAAATCTTATTTTAATGCCTTTTCCTTAACCTGAGTGGTTATAAGGAATAAATGGGTGTCTTTCAAGTTTTTTCATAATCTTTTGTACATCTTCAAAGGATAGCAAGATAGCTGGCTCATTCTGAGAATGGCTATCTTGATTTTCTTGCAGTGGTTGCCAGCAGTTCTGTTCCACTTTCCTCCAGAGTAGGAAGCAGTATTAATAAAAGTGTCTGATAGTGAACTTGACAGAAATTTAGTAGCCTTTTGTCATTTTTCTGCTATACAGAAATCCCCTACGAAACCTTCACCCCAGCTATTGTATAAAAAATGATGTAAAGCATGTTCCTCATGCCTGAACTACATTTCTGGATAATAATCCGAGAGAATACTTCTATGATCCAATTCCAATTTCCCTTACACGTGTAGCAGTTGATGAATATATGAAATACAGTGAACTAAATGTGGATCCTGGCATGTAGAGGTGCAATAGATTAATTTTTAAAGCTATTTTCCTAGGTGCTATAAATAAATATTACCAGACTTCTATTTGAAGATGTTTTTTAAGGTAATAAATCTACCATAGTCAGAGGTCTTTCTGTTCACAAAAATAAGAACCTGGGAACCACCTATTAACCTGGATCCAAAATTCCATCTAAAGATACTTTCCTTTTTATGGTGAACATTTGAGAGTATGCGAGGAAAAGACTGGCTTTTCTGTCAGTAACTAACTTTGAAATTAATGGTGTTGAACTGGCTCTCTAGAACTGACTTCACCCAGAGAAATAGCAGTCACTACATAAATGAGGCCAACAGAGAAGGTGAACAGCATGTTCCTATCAATCTAGTCCAAAGAAAGGCAGGAGAAAAGAGAAAAATCTCTGACAGCTTTACTAGGAGTGTAAAAGCCAGTCCTACTTTTAGGGTCAACTTTTGGTATTTGCTGCTAGGGTCATATGAATCAAAAAATGAAGAAGCAGCAGTTATTCCAGGCAGAATGCCATGGTTTTGACTGGAGAAAAGGAGACTGAGGGGAGACCTTATAGCTCTCTAGAACTACCTGAAAGGAGGTTGCAGCAAGGTGGGTGTCCATCTGTTCTCCCAAGTAGCAAGTGATAGGACTAAGAGCAAATGGCCTCAAGTTGTGCCAGGGGAGGTTTAGACTGGATATTAGGAAAAACTTATTCACTGAAAGGGTTGTCAAGCATTGGAACAGGCTGCCCAGGGTAGAGGTTGAGTCACGATACCTGGAGCTAGTTAAAAGACATGTAGATGTGGTGCTTAGGGACATGGTTTAGTGGGTGGACTTGACAGTGCTAGGTTAATGGTTGGATTCAATGATGTTAAAGATGTTTTCCAACCTAAATGATTCTGTGTTTCTATTACATTTGTTTTAGGAACTGTAAGAGCTCGAACAAAATATTCACATAGCTGGCAAGGTAAAAGACAGTCCTGGAATATTAAGGTGTGTTAGCTTTTCTGGCGTGGTTTCCACTTGATTTCCTGTGTTGTTTTGTTGGTCACATTGTCCTGTTCTCCATAGTCTTATGGTATTATGCAACTTTAATTCTGTTTCTGTCAATGCATTGGATGAGACCAAGGTTTTTTTGTGGAAGCAGAACTGATCAAAGCTGTCTTTCTTACTGAAGCCCTAACCTACAAAAACTCGTGAGGATAGTATTTAATTTTCCAAACTTCTGTTTTGTAATGATAGGATCCTTGACTAGACTTCTTTTGGAGATGGACCTGTGGAATGTTTGGGTTTAGAAAAGACAGGAAGACTTAGATGCATATAAGTGCATAGTTGTTAAGCCCATATAATTGGTAAAAACTGGAATTTGTCAGTGTTTTCCAGCATGAGAATGTAATCTCTTCCTGGTAGTCTGGGTTATTCAGCATGCCCTTTTTATCCAAGGTTGCAGTTTCTTCTCCAAGAAGATGGTAGTTGTTCATTGGTTTGCCTGTAAATACAGCTGGTTTAATTGCTTACCCAAACAGAAACATCTTTCATATAGAAACATGCCAAACAGTAGTCCATGAGCTACCTTACAGGGTTTATACACTGGAGATACAAAAGGTAGAGATACAAACGCGAGTCTGAGTTATCAACAATTATTTTTAAAGACATGATGGTTTTAAAGTAGCAGAAAATTAATTTCTACATCAGTAGAGCTTCAGTTCTATTAACTACTCTGTTTCCCCCCCCCCCCCCTCTTTTAATAGAGACAAAGAATTGATTATTAGTCATATGAGATCTGTGGAAGCCGCTCTTCATAAGGTAAGAATTTGAGGGTTTCTCTCTGCATTTGTATATGCAAACACCATAAGGGTTTTACAACCGCTTATTCTCAGGGAAGGAGTGGAATAGAAGTTGTTGTAAAGCAACTGCCTTTTCTTAGCGTTTAAGTTTCTACCTTCAGCTTCTTTCATCTCCAAATCCACTCATATTTAGTGAAATAAAATACAATTTTGTAGTGCATGGACTTCTTACTTTTGAAATAAAACTTACTACAAAATTCACCTTCCTTCCCTCAATCAGTGGGCACTATTTCTGATCTTCCAAACAATGGGTAACTGCTGCTGAGTTAACTCTCTCTACTGAGTCAGGTGGAGGTCACCTGGTGAGGTCATATATGTGATGGCCCTAAGACCTTTGGCTTTGTGCATGCTCCTTCAATCTTTGATACATGATTGATAAAAGAAGGAAAAGATAGTATTAACCCATAATCAAAAATTTCATGATACTGATTTTAAAACCTTTTTAAGATGGAAGTAGTACTCTCAGTTTGTCTCTTTGACTTGTACTGGTTTGCCCTGGTATAGTATTTTTGAAGGTCCAACAAAGCTGTTTACATTAATTAATTATTTGGGAGAAAGGGCTGATTGTAACTGTAGCTCTAGTGGTCAATTGTTTTATAACTGGGTTTAGTCTAGAGCAACGCAGAGCAAAAGAAGTGTTTTTATTACCTTGGAGTGTTCATTTCCCTTATCACATCTTGAATTCTCAGCAACAGGGGAATCTATTCCCTTATTTTAGTTTCTGTGTCCACCAAAGCTGCTGTTAATTTTCAGGTACCTTTTTCAAGTTTTTCTTTCCTGTAACATTCACAGAAAGTGACAGTACCTAAACAGCATGTTTTAGCTGCAGCAAACTGTGCTGGTAGTAATGACTTCCTTTGTGTCCCCATCTTTTTCGTACTGGCTTCTTTTCAGATTGGGAAATGCATTTAATGCAGGAAGTGCTGTGTTTTGCAGTAACATATGAATGTAATGTCCTTGGCCTTGAGAATTTGCTGTTCTGCATTGCAAGTTTACGTTTAGATTTAGAAAGCAGTGCTGTATATCCACAAGTATTGAAATGTTTGGGGAAGGGTTATAGGCAAGGTCATTTGCTTAGTACTGATCTTCCTGGTGCAGTGAATGGATTGAGAAATGTCCATCTTTCTTTAGGAATTTTAGTTACCACATCTGCTTCTTAGTTCTTGGTGTACATAGTTGTTAGGCCCAAATAGCTTATTATTGAGTAGCAGAGTAATCTATCCTTTCTGGTTTGTCAGCCTAAAGAATGAGAAAAACCTGAGTTAGAAATGTCAGGATGCTCCTTTCAGCAGGAACTAAAAATAATTGATTGTAAATAATTCATAACTTGGCACATCATTTCTTCTATAAGAACAAAGGAAAAATCTTGTTCTATCTTTGGGATATATCTGAACCCTACATCATAATGGTAGTTAATTATCTAACATAACCATGGCTTACGTGTAAACCATCAAGTTTACACTGTTTTTCTTAAAGGTTTTCTCACACAGTGAAAAATCAGAACATGATGCAGTAGAGAAAATACTAGTAAAGGAACCACAGGCCTGCCTTTTCCCCTGTAGAAATTCTGGGAACTGCTTTTGCTTTCAAAAAAGGAATCAAAAGAAAAAAAAAAAATAAGTTCAGAATCATCTGGAGTTGAAAAAGTATTACTATTAGCTGCAGATATGTTTATAAGAGTTTGAAATTGAACATTGTCGTTATTCTACATTGATGTATTCATGAGCACATATCTGCAAAATTCCACTGCATCACTTGTAGGATCTGTGCTGTCAATGCATAATGCTAAATTTTTGCCTATAGAGCTCAGAGGGATTTTACAGACATCCGTAGTAATCTTAGTTAGGCTCCGGATAAGACGGTGTACACTGATAGCCATTAAAGTGACCTCGTTCTTCTCTGTACTCTATCACTGCAAGAATTCCAGAAGGCAGCAATGTAGGTACTAGATCATCTGCCTTTGGGTATACCTGGCTGTAACATTCAGCAAACAAAGCACAAAGAAGCAGAGCTGTGGGAGATCACCTCTGTGCACGCTTCCAATACAGCGCCAGTTAAGGGATCATTTACGGCACCTACTGCCCCCCAGTGACCGGATGGAAAATCTAGTGTCACACGACTGGCTGCGTCAACAAGTGCTCGGGCGGGCTCGTGCCCGGAATTGTTCTTTTAAGGCCATTACAGACCCACCTTTTTAAATCGTCATGAATATTTGTGAAGCATAAGTGTTGAAGAACTTGAGCATGCGCTATGCTAAGAGAGGAAACAGCTTCAGCAACTAGTTCCATATCCTTCATAGTCTGCAAGATAGTGTCTAGATAGATAGTTTTTGTGTCATCTTGAGGGGTCTTGTCATGTTAGCTATCTTCATCTGACTCCTGGAGCTAGATTGTTTGCAGACAGTTTCCTTATACCATTAAAATAGGAGATATTTTTGGGGTTTGTACCATCTAAATGATGAATTTCAAAGTGCAACGTGAATGTTTTACCAAATAATAATAATAATAATAAAATACCACCAAGGGCAAACAAAGTTATCTCAGGAAGATTTTGTTTTGGTTCAGTTTTATTCTTACAATATTAAAGACCAAAAGGTAATAGCTGGATTTTTGTAAAATCTAGGTTTGGAAAGTACATGCAATTTTTTTCATTTTTTTCTTCCCTAGAATCTATTAGATAGCCTTAAACTGAAAAAGCGTAGCAAAGTAGAACAGGTTTAAACATTGGCTACTTAAGAGAACTTGTGTCCATAACTTGAACAATTCCTTTAAAAAAAAAAAAAAGCAGCCCAATGTAAGATGCAAAATGGTAACAAAAATAAATTAATTTTTACTAGAAGAGTTCTTAGAACAAATTTGTTCTGATTGAAGTTCAAACATAAAAGGGTTTTCCGAAACAGTCTTCTCATCAAGAGAGAAAGCATTTAAGTACATGTCTTATTTTAAAACCCATCTGCAGTCCTTTTTTTATGTGTGAAAAATAAATTATTTCTTGAAACACCTTCTCAAGATATTTCTGAGAGGAATTTTGTTATAAATATACCAATGTTATACTTGTTGATAAACTATATTTCATTTTTTTTCTGTACTTGTTAATATCACATTTGCATAAACTGTAAGAGACATTAAATCTGTTAGTTTTATTCAGCTAGATTCTTTAACATGTGTAATTAATGACTTAATAGTTATGGTAGTCCCATCAGTGGAAGAAATGATTTTACACGATCTCTGCTAAAATCTTCAGCCTTCCCTTTGTATCGCTTCTCAGTTTGAGTGTCGGTGGTGGGTTAGCCTTGGCCAGCAGCCAGCTGTCCACCCCGCTGCTCTCACTCCCCCCTCAACAGGGCAAGGGGGGCGAAAGAGGATGAGAAAGCTTGTGCTTTGGGATACAGATGAGGAGACTGCAGACTGGGTACTGTCACAGGTAGGACAGAGTTGACTTGGGGAATGTTATTTTAGCGTATTATTAAAATAGATTTATATAGTGGGAAAGAAAGAAAAAAATCAGCATCCTCCTGCCTTTTAGGCTCAGCTTTGCTCCCAACCCCTCTGCCCATGCCCTGAAGCGCAGGATGGATGAGGGGAAGGGGGTAGCAGTTCAGCCCATGGCGACTGGCTGTTTCCCTGCTCTGGTGTGTGCTTTCCACATGGGCTGCAGTCCTTCCAGAATACCTGCTCTGGCGTGAGGTCCTCCACAGGCTACAGCGTGGACATGTGCTCCAGCACGGTCCTCTCAGCTTCGGGGAAATACCTGATCTGGTGCCTCAAGCGCTTGCCCCCACACCTCACTGCTGCTGGGACTGGTGCCTGCAGGGCTGTTTCTTGCTCTTTTTCTTCCCTCTTCCTCAGCCTGTGTGCTGGTTCTTGCCCTTTCTTAAATATGTCTTCACAGGGAGGCCCCTGTCTTGGCTGCGGGGCTCGGCATGCCCTGTGGTGGGTCTGTTGGGGCCAGCTGAAGAGCCTTGGGGCAGCCCTGGCTGCCCCCCGCAGAGGCCACCTTGCAGCTCCCCGCTGCTGGTGCCTGGGCACCCGCGCCCCTGCAGCGCTGTAACCGCTCAGCCTCCCTGCATCCTTTCTTTCTAAACTCCACGTGTGCAAAACACCACCATGGGCAGGCATTCAGGTAAGTAAGCCTAAACAGAGACAGAAAATGGTTTCAGATTCCTGTTGTACTCTTTAACTGTTAAAGTCTTGACAAAACCTGACAGGGTTTTCAGCCTGTCCCAGCCCCAGCCGCCTAAGATTTGGCCATTTTAACGGGTTAATAAAATAACTGTGTCTTCACAAGCTTAGACTGTTACCCACTGGCCTGGGAGGCTGATGAGCTGTAATAAGAAGTCAGTAAAAATGAGGAGATTCCTCCCCTCAAAAATCTTTTTCCCTGTACTAGTTAGCAACCTACTCATTCTGACATTCTGGGACAGTTCAGGGATTAAAGCACCGATCCAGTACGGCCCTTCTTATTTTTGGCACTTGATCTGAAAAATTCTTCTTTATCCACTTCTGTAATGCACTTCATTTCTGCTGATTGAAAGGTTCATACGCCAGCTGGCAGAACAGCTTCCATGCAGACTTGTCAGCAGTCATGCCTTGAAATCCTTCCACCATTGTGTTTCATTGCCTCACCGCTGCTCCCCTTCCACCCTTGTTGCCTTCTCCAAAATGTCCCTAAAGTGGCCATGCATGAGGTATGGGCCCCACAGTTCTATCAGCTGAAAAGAAATCTGAACACTGTATGACTGTTACTCACATGCAAAATACAAAGACAAAACTATTTTTCTTTACCCAATTTGATGATGTTTTTAATACAGGACAGAGAGACAGTTGGATGTGGGGTGAGACCATTGAAGACTTGAGGATTAGTAACATCGTAGCATTAGCTTGCTGTTTCTGATGTGGTCCATAGCAATAAAATGCTTTTTTAAAATGATGGTTGTTTTATGGCCTGCAATAAATTAATTTACAATAGGTTTAAGTCCATATACAAGTGACTACGTCAATAACAGCAAGCACACAGTGTAAGTGGCATTGTTAGTTTCAGCAAGACCACAAATTGATCAGGGCTTGAAAAAACAGAACAGTTACAAGACTTAGGTTAGCTGCCACGATCAGACTTCAACAGATGTAACCTGCTGCTTTTAGGTGTAGTGCTCAGCCACATTTCTCTCAATTAACTGGGATTTATAGTCTCTGGTATTATTTAGTTAACAATGATTTTAAAGCTCTTGTTTTAGATTTCAACTTGACATTTTTTCCCTAGCCTGATGTCGCTCCTGGAGCTGGTGGTTCTGTGTGTTTAGACACATTAGCAGGTGAAGTCTGCTTGTGTGTACGCTCAGATTCTGTTCATTGCTGTGATCCTTGGTTGTTCTAAACTGGCCTTTTCACAAGCTTATTGAAACAGTGGGTAAGTGTACATGCAGTAAAATCACAAAGAAACCCAAATACAATACTAAAATTCTAAATGATTGCTGTAAGAAGTTTATAGTAGGAAACAAGCTATTATTTCTCTGTGGTAAGAAAAAAGTGAAGTAAAAACATTACCTTTTTTTCTTCTCTATTTCAGATCAGCACCTCTTCATTTCAGTGTTTTGTGAATGACTTTTGTTTCTCCCCTCTAGTAATCTGACTTTCTTGATCCTTGTTCCTAAAGATCAGTTGTGCAGGACATACAGGTGTTAGCACAGCTGGCTTGCTGATGACAACTCTGTCCATATAGCTGTCTAGTGTGTCATCACTCATATTGTTCAGTGTCATTCTGACCTAGCCAAGCTAAAAATGGTACTCCAGCTCAAATGGGATTTAAAAACCTTGACAAACTAAAGATAAGACATTGCCGAATGTCATATCCATGTGCATAACTGTTTTTAGTTTTAGACATATCTAAATAACTAATTTCACGGTGCATTTGTCTTGTCTTTTGTTGTTTGTTTTGTTTTAAAGGCTGAATACTTTTGTATTTGTAAGTATTCAGTAAGAAACAAATCCTTTTTTTTGAGAATTGTGGAATTACTGAATACATTAACTGTTATTTTCTCCAGACACAGGTTCATTTTCAGCCCAAGGTTACTTAAATCCATTCATAGGGGATGTATTATAGTGCACGTCCTGCAACTACAGCAAAGCTTAGGTGCAGTGGTCAATGTTTGCAAAAAACAACTCTGGATCAAATTAACATCTTACTCAACAGAGCGTGTAGTGTGTGTGTGTGTGTAGTAATACGAGAAGGCTTGAATTATAGGTAAGCCTGGGATGGTATTCGACTCTGAAAATTAATTTCCAGAATCTCGACTAGTCTTTGAGAGAGAAAGAACAAAAAAAAAAAAAAAAAAAAAGCCAAGCATACCCAAAGCATCAGTTTTGAGATACATCTCCTTACATAAAAGCTGTTATGCAGTAATTAATTTTCTTTTAAAATCCACCTTTGAAATGGCTTGTATTGTCATTAAATGCAGATTGTATGGCAGTAATCAAAAAGGATAGTCAGTAAAGCTGTATGCTAATACAGAAATTTTTAGTAGATTTTAAATTAAGTGAAATATTGGTGTACCTAATTGCATTCATGTATGGCTACCTGCAGTAGGGTATATGCAAATGCTATTTAAAACCTCCGCTATCAACAGAAGTCAGACCCTTGGGTGTGAGGATGTATTCCTTCTTTTGATGAAAGTATGCAACAATCTGCTGGCCTTTAATGAGTACTCAAACCTAACTGTGATAGCCATATAACAAGTATCTATTAAACTGTACTATATAGCTTCCTTTCGCTTCTATGAGGCAGTATTTTGTCTAAGTAAGATATGTTGCAATTTGGTGTAGTTCAGTTTGGTGGTCTTGGGGAAAAAAAAAAGGAAAAAAGAGAAAAAAAGGAGTTTGAGGGTTTGGTGGCGTTTTGTTTCACTGCCACCACCCCACCCCCACCCCACCCCCCAGTTCAGTTGACTGGCTTTGTTCCCAGCATCATTCCTCACCTGTTTCACTTTCTAATTGTGGCTATAGTTTTCCAGTTTTCTGATGTTTGACTTAAAGCACCTTCAGTTTTCAGCAATTTAAGCAATGCAGTATTGTCACAGGCAGTCTCTCTGCTTGTGCAATGATCCTTGATTGCTGAAACATCGTGATGAAAAAATCGGGTCGCTGATCATATAGGCAGGCCCTCTTTCAATAAGATGAATATACATTTCTTGAGAGCAGATTCAGACTCTGGTGTTTATAGGCACTGATATTAACTGATTGTCTCTTGGTTCTGACAAGGTGCTTTAGTATATACTTCCTTGGATGTCACACATGCCAAATACTTTGGCAGATCTTACGAGGTCTGTATTGCCTTAAAGGGCTAACACTTCAACTGTGATCACTGTTTTCCGGAGAGCCCGTACTCTGGAATGGCTGGGTATGGATATATTCTTAGAAAGATCATCTGTATTGGCAACTTAATTGAAGAACTACAGTTATCAGTGCTATTCAATACTATTGTTGGTGCAGATTCCTTCATGTGTATTCCCTTGTATTTTTTAGTATAGAGTAAGAGAACATCAATGATTCACAATTAAACATTACAAAATTAGGAAGTGTTCATGACAGTTTAATTCTTTACACCAATGTGTATACTTTTTTATTGTTCTCCTTAGATCCATGATCATTTGTGCCACTGTAACAAAGACTTGCCCATTCAAATGAGTTACTATGTAACTTATTTCTGTTTTAAGTGCTTCTCATCAAGGAAGGCAAAGGACCATGTTCAGTAGATGTGCATCTCCTTGTTCTGTGCAATACGGCCTCCATCCCACATGCTGCCCTGGAGGTATGGACATTATGCAGCTAAATCAGCCACATGTTTGCAAGACTTTGGTTAAGATTAAGATGGGGTTTGTATTCAAACTGTCTCCTTCTATTTTAAGAAGTTCTAAAAATATTTTTATTAATTGTATGACACATGCAAAACATAACGGTGTGGCAGAAACCATCTTGTGTGCACTCTTTTAAAATGGTTTGCATAACATTTGTAGCTTCTGTTTTCTCAGCACTGTGGTCATCTTGAAGTCAAGCAGACTAAATCAGTTTGAATTTACTTATTGTGAAATCACTGCATCGTTGTATTTTTTGTTCCATTGTTTAAATTGTAGGTGATACGCTATTAAAAATAGGAAATGAAAGTAAAATAAGCCCACAGTCTCTTACTTTCTAAGTAATGGTTTTTATGTAGAATCAGTGAACTTTGAACTTACAAAAAGTTCTCCTGTATAGCTTACATAATGAATTTTATATACGTAAATAATCTTACCTTTTCACCCTAAGAAAGCATTGAATCAGGACCAAAATAAGGAACTAAAATCTCAGGGGTTTTATACCAGTCAGACAGTAATGGGACAAAGAGAGAGGGAGGGGTAAGCACATCTCAGTACCATTTACAACTTGTTAGCATTCAGTACCGTATCTCTATGGGCATAACTGGACATAGCAGCTCAAACTGTGCAGAGGCAAAACAAAGAAGTGAGCACAAAAATGGACTATAGACAAAACTATTGTTACCTCTGATCAGCAGAGAATTTTGAAGATCATTTTTGGACATGTAGAATTAGCCCATCAAATTGTACTCCTTGGTTCAGTCAATAATGTAACTTCAGTTTATTATTTGGTTTCAGCTTTGATCTGAATTAATCAGTACTTTATTGATTTTAAATTGCGTGGCTATAGTGTTGTCTTCTGTTTTGCTCTCTGAATTAATTAAAAAGTTAAACACTGTCATAAGTCACTGTGCTTCTTTGTTTGAAAATGTTTTGAGTTTTGTAGTACAGTTGTGTGGATCTCTTTGTGCTTTTGCCTCTTTTCAGATGGTATTTATTTAAGGCTGCCCTGGTTTCAGCTGGGATAGAGTTAATTTTCTTTACCAGCTGGGGTTAAACCACCACAAAGGCTAAACTGGAAAATCTAAAGAGCATACTTAGCAGCCAGCCCGCTGTCACAGTACTTAACTATGCTCCATATAAAATCATTTGCAACTTTTCACAGTCTTAGCCAAAATTACATTTTTCAAAATCAGAAATAGTCAAAATCTTCACTAGCATTGAATATAGATACATTTATATATTTTTTTCCCCTCTATTAAATTTTTAGTACATGGAAGTGGAACTGGTTTTAGACTTTTTTTTTGAATCATTGCAGTAAGCCTGATTAGCTGATAAGGTTTTTTAGATTATAGCATTAGGTCTCTAGCCTAAGAAGACCTCTGAGATAAAATAGTCTTGCTTTAGATTTCATGTGGAGAAAAAACCAGTGTCATTAAATACAAAAAAACCTCTGAAACTTGCATCATAAAGCTTAACTATGTAGGATGGTTTTCCTCCCTGTCAAGCTGCCAAAAAAAAAACCCCAAACCTTTTTTTCGATAAAATGACTTTTGCCTGTATGTGTATGTGATTCTGTGTGAGTACCATGCTTACTTTCTTAGAGAATTAGGAAATAATCACAGTCTCTCAGCTCCTGTCATTAGCTTTCTGGATCTCAAAAAGGAAATAGCCAGGAAGTGATGAATTTAGTTCTTAATTAAGATTTCTTATATGTACAGCCTATCCAGCAGGATTCCATGCAAGCATGGCCATTATAGCTTTCCATTCCTTGAATAGGTAGCCAGCTTGAAGGCTGTTTCCACTTTTAGTGAAACAATGTTATTTGCACAGTATGTACCCAGTCTTTTGTTCTTATAATTTTTCCTGTATTTTTCAAAGGAAAACTAGCTTTGTGTTCTCTTTCTTAGTATGCATGTGGGTAATGAGATTCACTCTTTATGATCTAACTACCTACAAACATGAAAAGTTTTGGGTTTTTTTTTTTATTGTCAGTCTTCATATCAAATATCATACTCTTTAAGGTGCGAATGTGTAGTTTTCTGGTGCAGTGGCATTAACGACATATATTTACAACAATTGTCTTTTGCCTTTTTATTGTTCAGTGTCAGGCCCCGATACTGAAATGGAGAGTTTGAAACTAATAGGGTTAAAAGGACTTCCACTGTCTGTATTGTGTGTGTATTATACCTACATTGCTTATACATTGTTTTTTCCCCCGTAGTATTAGCAATCTGCTTTTGTACTTTGACACAGGGATTTCCCTTGTGAATTTTGTCACAGAAAAAAGAGAATCATCAATATCGCAGTTAAACTTGACTTTCAAAGCTAATAGTATCTCATTTGGGGGCTGAAATTTAATAAATTTTCTTTGATTCTGGGTGAGTTTTTAAACATCAAACAATGAATTGGCCAGGGTGCAGTAAAATATTTAGATCTATTGACTACAGTTCAGAAGGGTAGAAGGCAAAACACTGGTGGTTTGATGTTGATAAATTCTTAGTACCTTAATCCACATTAATGTTTTCTTTTATCTGTGTGCATACTGGCAGCAAAGACACTGGAAAGTTGGGATATATAAACTGTAAAAATGTAAATCAAGTGTATATACGTGCATGCGTGTGTGCGTATATATCTGTGTATGTGTGTGTATTTAAAGTAACTCATTTTGTTATATTCAGCAAGGTTAACATCTGACCGGAATTACACATGCTGACAGAACACTCCAGAGAGTATGTTTGTTCCACAGGACTGTATATCCTGAACCTAGTGCACTGTGTGTGCAAAAAATGTGTAGAGGACCTTTCCTGTTATAAAAATTGCATCATAGTGCATATGTTTGGCAGCCACAGGTATTGACAGGAATTCTTTAGGTCAACTTGGGAAATGTAGGGCTGCCTATTTCCACAGAACAGAGCAACGAATAAAATAAAATCTTTTCTTCTTTGTATCAGTAGATTTATACGTGTGTACCTCTTTCAGAGTGGATTCCAATGGCTGTGCTATTACTTGAAGTATATTCACTCCTAATAAACGTTTTACAAAAATTATTTTTGTAAGTGGTTACAAAAAAGTAACCTGGGATTTAAAATGAATGGACGCATGTTTTAATTTGTTCGGTGAGTTATTTTGGGTGAGGGAGGCTCTCAGGAAAACTGAAATTTATGTGAAGTACTATTTAGCAAGTGGTGTGTCTGTTGATTTATATGGATTTAGTATATGCTTTAGTATCAGGCTGTGTATTGTTGCTAAAGACAGTAAATTGTTTTTGCAGTACTGGCT